>NC_134315.1:13630997-14830997 GCF_964195595.1 Calonectris borealis
AGGGAAAAAAGAAAGAAAAAAAAAGGAAATGAGCTGCGAGAGAGGATGGTTGTTTTGTAAACTTTAAAACAGACTGAATGAACCTTTTAAAGGAAGCTCCTATTTGTTAGAGAGAGGTAAAGACATGCAAGAATGACTGAGCCAATTCCAAGAAAGCTTTCAAAAGACTTTTGTATGCAAAGAGGAATATTTTGGCCCTGTTAAGCTTTCATGAAGTAAGCAATACTCTTTTTCCTTTATTGTACAAAAACATTTTCTCAGAGGGAAGGAACCCCTAAGAGAAAGTTGCCTCGTGTTGAATGTCCATGCAGACAACACATGAAGAAAAAACCTTTGCATTCCCCCCTAAAATTTTTTTTTTTGCATTTTAAAAAATTAATTTATGCATACGTTGAAGAAAAGAGAAGGGCTGTCCTGCTACCACAGAACTGTGTGTAAAGTGAGGTGATATCCATATACACTGTCAGGAAGATGTACAAGGCAATTTGATGGAGTGGAAGTTCCCCAGGCACACACATTTCACAGAGCTGGCTGCTTTTGGTTTCCAGAAACTAATCACGGGGCGTAGCGCGACTGATAAGAAGAACTAGGGCTATTTCAGAAGGCAAACACTGACATTGTTCTGTCATTGTTAATGGGGCAGCAAATGAGCACGCCGGGCTCAGAAATACCAAAAGGCGGGGTGGGAGAGGGTAACCAGCCGTAGTCTCAAGCTGACGACACTAGCTCTCCAGACCACGGTCATGAGCGTGACAGAAACAGAGAGGGAGCCGCACCTGTAGGACTATGTCTAAGCCAAGTACCTTGATGAGACGTTAAAAGCACGGCAGAACACATATAAGGCTTTAGAATACGTTGTGCCAGTCTCGCTCTTAAATTAGCACATTTTAGCCTGTGCTTAACACAGGACTTTGAATCTCAAATTAAACCGGAATGGAACCATCACTTTGCAGCAGCCTGTTCAAGAGGGAATAACCACCAAAACTGGCTAGAAGCAAAGGTCCAGGATTCTCTTCAAGTTCTGTTATTAGGCAGATGGGCTTCATTATATACTGAACAGTTAAAGGGACAGTTAAAATTGAGATTGTACTGGACACTAGAATGTGTGCTGAGGTTAATTACACAGGTCTTTTTTGGTTTAAAGCTATCAAAATAACCACAAAGAAGAAAAAGCAGAAGTCTGCCTGCCTTGGAAAATCCTCATCAGGGTTTGTGCTTCTCAAGTGGTACAGCACTATCTCAAGTGATATACATGATGCATAGGTGTCAAACTCTTGTTGACTGAGTAGGACAACCAGCACGAGCTCTGAAAATACTCTGCTGGCTCATAGCCACTGTCAGCCATAGATAAAAATAGGTCATGATTTAGTGTAGTCTTCAACTGCCAGATGTTGGAAATCACCACGTTAGCATACAAAATATGAGCAGCTGTTAATATGGCAGCATTCTTTGCTGGTAGGAACCACATTTAATCAACAATTTATTAATAGTTTTGTAATGAAAGTATGATTTGGAGATTATTAAACTGTGGCTTGGTGGCAATCTCTTCATAGTGGGTTTCCTTTAACAATTCCCTGAATACTCTACATCTCCTCATTGTGCTTAAATAGAGAAATAACCAGTAATATATGGAAAGACCAAAATGTACTGCGCTCACTTACAGTGGTGGTGCATAACTTGATCAGGCACCTGGGCGGAAGGTCAGTAATCCTTTTACTGATTATGACCTTCTTGTGCAGGGGACAAAGTTACAGGGTTTGTGGAAATCCAGAATCTCGTTTGTGATCCTCAAAGGAATATGGCATGTGACAGTGTTTCACCATGCAGCAAAGGAAACAAATCTGTAATAATGAGTTTCAGGACAAGGATTTTAAAGTGACTGAACTTCAAAAGGAAGAAAAGAAAATCCTCTTGCTTTGTTCAATTTATACAAAAATATCATGAGATGTACTATAACGAATAGTTTGTCTTGTACAGGTTATGTTTACAGTGCAGTGATTACAGCATATTTCGGACAGCATTATATTCACTGCGGAAGGGCATTCAGGGCAGGTTACAGAACAGCCCAGGAAAGAGGATCCACACCAAACAGTGAGCCACAGCCAAGCTACAGTAATTTGAGAGGTAGCTTTGTGAACCATAGTCACGATCGCATAGACACAGCCAGAGCAGAGGCCATGCTGTATGGCCTCAAAGATTTCATTACAGAATATTGAGTAGCAAGGCAGTCACACATCTAGATTATGCAAACTGTTTTTAAGGGGTCTGGGAAAGCTAGTCTGCGTCTACTGCACTGCCCACGTGCAAGCTGTGACAAACCTTTCTCATTTCTCCCTGCTTTGCTGGCAAGGTGATCTAACCTCCAGCTACGCTCTGAGAAAACTTTAGCAGAAGACGAAGGAACCCTGGTACATAAATATATTCACATTTCAGATACTTGCTCTTAGTATTCAACAGTCCTTGGACAACTGCCATTAGCTTTGCTGTCAATGCTCTTCACCTCTGTTCAGACCTTGGAAGCCAGGTTTTACTTACATTTTCAGTTTTGATTTTTCTTCAGAGATTTTTTTTAAAGTTTTAGAGCTGGCAAAAGTGGAACAAGTGTTAACACTCTCATCTCCTCCAAGCACCCCTCCTCCACCAGTTAGACAATAATTATACGTAATAATAATATACATAGCTTCATTTAAAGCTAGTATTCCATTGTGCGTAGGAGACTACCTTCTCTGGAAGACTTTTCCTAGTGTGTGAATGAATTAACACTAACAGTCCCTTTCCACAGGAATATAATCCTTTCTGGCATACCACTCTGGTTATGATGTGGCCAGCACTGATGATAGTTTCGGACATCAGACTCCATCCTATGTGCAGTACTGTCTATTTGGTCAAATGATTGCCACCACGTGCATTTTTTCTCTACCTTCTGCTATTTATACATGGGCTGCCTGAAGAAATGGTTTTGTTGGAGAATGTTGTTCAGTCCAGAAGATTTTTCAAAGTACGGTAATACATTCTTTATTATTTCTGGACACAGGGGGAAGAGTTGAAGACAGTCCTCTAAAATGACATACCCTCAAATTCAGACTCCTTACAGTGTTTTGTTAGCGACAAAACATTCAGAGACTGCTTGGAACGAACCTTTTTTCCTGTATATTGTCCCACTGACACACTTCTGACAGGAAACTCACGTAATCCATCCTTCAGCAGCAAATTATCATATTGTTTTCAGTTTCATAGTTATTGAGCCATATTTTGTTTATGACGTTGTCCTTTTAGTTCTGAATGTCAAAGTAGACAGCGGATCCTTGTCTCATTCTAGACATTTCAGCTGCCCTAGTTTGTGGGATTTGCTCATCTGCTGCACTGGATGCAATAGTCACAGTGGATTTGTCATCTTTTCCTCTTGATTCATTGCAAAAAAGATTCAAGTGATTCATAAAGTGTAGACACAGCCTTAAAAAGCAAAGAAAACTCCAGTCAAAATAACTTTTACCCATAAAGTCTATTTAAAATGAACTTTTACCCAAGACACAGCATCTAGCACAGCCTGAGGGAACAGAGAGAAGCACAGGCCATGGAGTTATAATTTCGGAGGGAAAGAGTGTCTCAGTACTAACATAGAAAGGCAAAGTCTTCCTATGTTTGGATTCAATTCTCTCAGTTAATTAGGTACCAGGCACAAAGTACTTATTTAGAATACCAAAAATGTCAAGTTCCAGGTAAACCAGGTTCTATGAAATCTGAAATGGCAAAGCTTTTTTATCCCCTTAATCATTTAACTCCAATATTTCCAAAAAGCTTTATCACACTGTTCTTTCCGGATGGACGCTCTTTTGATGCAGTAAACTAGCACACTGCGGCGGTATTCAGATGTTATTCTGGACTGTGCAAAAATCATCCTGTTTTCATTTCCTAAGCACATGTAGGATTTGGAATCTTCAAGTAAGTCCTTTAGCAAAACCTGAGATCTCTCTAAAATGTGCACAAAGACCTGTGCTCACCGACATAGCAAATCAAATTCTCAAGCTGACATGGCATAAAACAATAAAAAGGTGGAAGTCATGAAGTGGTAGCTTTTTGTCTTCACACTTGTACTTTACTATGGGGGTTTACTATTTTTGTTTTAATGAACGATGTTCAGAACAGAGAGAGGTACCTGCTGGCTGAATGTCAAACAGGAGACATGGTAGGTATGGCCAACTAATCTGGATCATGCTTCTATCCATTTTTGCACAACCAGAGCCCCTCAGGAGTGTGCTTTTTGTGTGGTTCCATGAGCTGGAAGTTTGCATTAATGCTACAGCAGTGCTTAGATTTGGGCTGGAACCTGCAGAACTTAGCAATGAAAAAATCATCAAGTGCTCCAAGAATTCCCTCAAGGGCCAAATTCCCCTGCAGCTGGCAGAACTGTCTGGGAAACACTCCCTGAGCATCTCAACTCAGGAAATATGGGATGAATCTCCAGAGAAGTAGAGACAAGTGCTATATAGTAAAAGCACAAGTACAGTGGCCAGCTTTTCCATGGGGATGTTCACTCACAGCTTAAGCTAACTTCGATACTTGGAGCTATGTGTTGTCACCTGACCTAATTGCTCAGCGTTGTTATGGCATATGATACAGGTGAGAATAAAATCCATGCCTTGATTCAAGTTCTGTGATACAAGACTGCCTTCGCAACCCCAGGAATTGGAAAAAAACATGACATAAATTGGAGACTGTAAATAGCCTTGCAGAGGCGTACAGAACTTCCACGTTCGCTGTTCTAGAAATGGTGGCCAAACCTACCCAGAATGTACAGCAAATTTCCAAGCTTAAAAAAAAAAGTGTAAGCAATGTAAAAAGCGAGTGTGAACTTTTTAGAGACTTACTTTTGCACAAACAGGAAAAAAAAAAAATTAAATTAAACCAATCATGCTCTGCAACACAATTGAAAGGCAATGAGGGCAGCTCCAGAGACACCATAGTATTTGCTCATCACTACTGGCTTAATTTGTTTGAAATATAGTGTCCATGCACATCGTATGTACTGGCTTTACTAATCTACTGGATCTCTTGAATTATTTATAAAATCAAATTATGCTTTAACATTTAAAATGATACCACTATGAAATCACTCTTTCTGCTTTCATTAAAATAGCAAAAAGGTCTGTTACATGAAAGAAAACACCGAACCTATATCATGACACGTCACTGTGGCTAACAACTGCTAATTATAAAGCCACAATAAAAGACCTTTTATAATTGTATTTGCACATCCTCTGGATAGGTCTTGTTGTCCATACAAACCCTGAGCAGTTAATGGTTACTAATGAACTTCACTCTGCACCACCTCTGATGCTTGCTTTCTCATTCTCAACCTTGTTTTCTTATGTCTTCATTAAATATTAACAAGTAGAAGAGTTATCTATTTATAGCTAATAATTAGAATATTTTATTACTACGACCAGACCATCTCATGCCTTGTATTTTTAAAATTTTCTACTATGTGATCTCTCTTGTAAAAGCAAGTCTCTTAGCTTCAATGGCCATCTACATATTATGGGGAATGAATTTTCCCAGCTATACATTTTCTTTTTTTGGAATGATAACTATTGCACAATAAAAGATAGATATTACTGTTTTACTACCTGCATCCTGATATTCTCTCTCACCATGATTTCAGTACCAGTATGACCAAATCAAGACTGAAGTCAGGTTCTCTAACAGGAGAATTCGGGAATCTATAAGCTCAATAACTGCAGTTGTGACCATGGGCTTTAGCATTTTACATCACATCTGTGTGGCTTGTCCAAGCCTGTCCAGGTGATTGTAATGGAAGTTGCGCCAGCCTATGCATGAGTTAAATTAGGGCTTCTTTCTCTTGCCCACTTTATGTTTTAATGCAGTTAAAAGATGAATAACTGCTTGGGAAAAGGAGCTTGCCTGAAATCTGCTACCTGCTCTCAGCAAGTGTCGCCTGTTCTAATAGCCCTGTGAGCTGAAGCTGGTCCAAGCCCCTTGAGCTTGGTATATAAGTATAAATAATATAAAGTCCCCCAATAAAGGGACTCCTTCTACACTTCTTTCACTCAGTCTCTATATTGATATTCTCCACTTTTTGCTGCCATCTTCTCCAGGCACTTTTAGAATGTCATTAAACATAACAACAGAATCTAATACTTTCCTACTACATAAATATCTTTTTTCTTATTTCTGAGTGTTGTCTCTTGCAAGAACATGTTTCTTTTTTTTTTGCTTTAAACCTTTTTCATGTGTAGTAAGATGCCATCCTAGGAACAGCAGCTTGTTGTGTGCTTTCTGTTCAGCGCACTCCCCAGTGCCTCATTTTGAAAGTCCTTCTCTCATAGCGACAGTCTTTTTATAAACCACTTACCCATTCAGCAGAATTACGTGATGAGTTTTCCTCAGCTGCTTCGTTGGTGGATTCATTTCTCCCATGAAGTTCCGCAACTTCGAGCACCGGCTCCTCCTGACGCCTTCCTGCCGGCACGGGAAGTTGTGCAGAACCTTAGCAAAAACCAAGTTACAGTCACTGCTTGCTTACTGTCCATTTCCAGAGTCACACTGGTCCTCTACCAGAGCTCTATAAAGCTCTGAAAGGAAGAGTGCAGCGCTCTTGTATAGCTAGTCTGGATGATAGGCACTAGAGCAGTATTCAGCTTGCAGATGCAAACAGCTACCTTCAGGTTTCTGAACACCCCTTCGGCAATGGAGACCTGGTCAATAGAGTCTGTGCCATGGAAACTGATCAAGAGAACTGATCAGCTCACCCTTAAGTAGACACCTACAACGGGTCAGTTCTTACAGAGGTCTCAAGATCCATGCCTGTGTCAACTCCAGTGACTTAAATAGGAGCTTTCACTTGCCTAAATCCCCTCCCCCTCCTTTTTTAATCTGCAAGTTGAATTGCATCTCAAGGCATAGATATTCCACCTATATCCCTGACAGCTCACAAGCTGAGTAAGCCTCACATTGCAACCATAACACTCATGCTACAGCTACTTAAGAGGCTGCCTTAGGTTATACGTCACTGGTCTGTACCCACCGCCTGCAGACGCCCTACATTTACACTTGTCCTGTACCCTTGCCATTCACTGTTTTTTCTTGTGACTTCTTCCATTCTTCATTTCAGGATTTTGCAACAAACAAAAATTAATAATTAGTTAAAAAAATTCACAGCTTAAAAAACATAGCTCAGAACAAAGTCCCCAAAGTCAGGTCTTTCAGATGTCACTTCCAGGTGTCACTACCTAGAGTAAGACCATTATGCAGAACAAAGTTCTGGCTCCTCACTTTTTCAGTCTGCTAATAAATTATCAGAATTGATACTCCTTCGAAATCCTAGACAGGTCTGTCTAAGTGACCACTCTTTCTGGAAAGATAAATAATGGAGGCAAGTGGCCGCAAGAACGCTCACTGGAACTACAAGCTGTGTCTTTCGATCCCTCCTCTCAGCTTGAGGTGCCTCTAGCAGATCAGGACCAGGTAAGCAAAAGTTATACATTGAAATTCCTCTTAGTGATGCCTTTAAGTGCAGCTGTCCAGCCATCTCAAAACAAATATCTAACTTAGAAAGGACATGTTAATGGAAATATTGTCACTCACCAGAAAGTTTTGAGTGCTGTTTCTTTTTGTAGCAAAGACAGAAGCTTCCCACTGCCACTAAGAAAGGAACGATGGTCCGTATTGCCAAATCTCTCTTTTTCAATGAGTAAGCTTCTGCAATTATATATTTCAAATAAAGTTATGTACTATTCAAAGATACAATAGAAGAACAACACCATAGCAAAAAAAAAAAAAAAAAAAAAATCAGAAGTGACTTCAGGAGTGAATCAGTTCATCCCCCCACCCAAGTGCAAGGTCATCTATACTTTACCATTCCTGAGGGATGCATGCCTGATGAACAGTAACATCCATCCCTCCTATAGCTCCTGCAGTTTGACAGTTTTTTCCCCTCAGTGTCTAATCTGAGTCTTTTCTGCTTGTACTTTAAGGCTATTACTACTTGACCACATAAGCTATCAGATCACATAGCTTATTTTAGGAGCTCTGATTATTTTAACTCTTTATCAGCCTTTTACATTCATTTCCCCCCCATTTTGAGCACTACTTCATTCATTCCCTGCCACTGATATTTTCTAAACCTATGATAATTTTTGTGCCTTCCTTTGGACTACCAGTTGGCCAATAGTGTAAAATAGTGTCCAAAAGTGGACTGTGCTGGATGAACGGAAAGTTACTTCCCATGACTTGACCAGTTGATATACGAGTGATGTTAAAGGTTTAGTCAGAGCTAGTCTCTTAGTCTCTCTCTACAGTTGAGAGGTAGGGAGGCAGAGATCAGCATCTTCAAGAGGTGATGCACAGTTTCTTGAGACAGTTGTGTAACAGAAGTGAGCTAAATTGTTTTCTAGGTATGTCACATTCTTTTCATAATTTAAGGTGAAATATAGCTTACTCCTATTGCTGAAAAATTTGTGTTTGAATACTCATTTTATTAATGTTTTTCAATACTTAATTCAGAATTGAGACCTTAAATTGCTCCCTTGTAAAGGTTACTGTATGACTGTAAGAAAATAAGGAGACACAGCCTGTATAAAACATTTTGTCATAACAGAGATAAAAATGTTTTGTCAGCCATACTCCTCTATCTTCCATATTGATTTACCTCCCACTTTTTATTAAGAACTTGTAATAAAAAGATAAAATGGTTAGTAAAGGATACATGTTACTGAACAGAGTAACCACGTGATTCTTTCAGCCACTCCTTACCACAAGGCAAATTCATTCACTGTCTCACACCTAGCCTACCAAATCCCTTCTGAGAAGGAATTGCGTTTGGGTCTTTTGTGAAATACACAGCTAATGCACAGCTTTTCTGTAAACCTCAACTAATAATTCCTCTTAGCAAACCCTTACAGGAGAAAACAAACACTTTACACTGGGGGTATTAAGGCAGAGAGCTTAAGTCAATTGTCATTAAGAGTCGTTCTGGTCCTCTCTGTGTTCGTCTCATTCATCCTGAGATCCCTGAGTTGGGGGAGGGATGTAGGAGAGGGAGGAAATGTATAAAATCGTTCAAACCGAAGAATCTTTATGATGACAAGTTAAATGGCACGCATATGCTCTTGCTAGCTTACCTTTCTCTTCAACCATCACTGTTGTCCCATTTCCACATACTTTCTTACAGAAAGGTATTTCAATAATTATCTCACAGTAGTAAAATCCCGTGTCATTTACATTGGCAGATTTTATCACTAGCACATCCTTGCTTTCATGGGTGACGTTGGATACATAGAAAAGTTTTGATGATATAGTTCTGGTGATGTTCTCTTTATTAACAACATACCAGCTTACTCTATACCTCACAATAGATTTCTCCCAAATACAGGCAATTTCAGTGTAGTCTCCAACTGATAGATGTATTTTCGTTGGTGTTTGGATGACTGTTAAATTATTGGGACCTGTAGCTAGTGGAGAAATACGCATAGATTTAAAAGTTAAAGCAGCAAAGAGATGACATTACAGCTGAAATGTCTACAATCACAGTATTTAAAATAATGTTAACATTAAAAATTAATCTCCTAATGATTTTACAGGATCAGTTATTATCCACTTCTCCCTTGAATAATGGCAATTACTTTCTGGCTAAAGGAAACTTTTAGTCTGGTGTGTTAAAGCCCTCCATCATTGTTTGTGTGCAATAAATGAAGATTTTCTGTGTACTCGCTGATATACTTATTTTTTATTTTCAACAAAAAGCTTTTATAATAGAGGTTGAGTCTGAAACATATTAAACACAGTATCTGCCAGATAAAGAATGACCAAAAGGAGTCATTCAGAATGATTCATCAGTGAATAGCGACAGACTCGTCAAGATGAAAGAAAAATCCACTACAATTTTTGTTACCATGTAGGAGTTCTTGTCCTGCACTGCTTCTAATTAGTGACAAAGGTACAGGATTTCTGGGGTGGGTTCTTTAATTTTGTTTAAACTGCTTTCATTACGTTTTTGCTGACAAGTAGTTTATAGCATCAAATTTACCTCCTTAATTTAATAAGTATACAATATGCCATTCAGACCACAGTTGCCTCATCAGGTCTGTTGCCTGGCTTTTAGCTACGGCTGACTCAGGCAGTATTAGAGGAAACTTTTTACTCTTTCCTACTTCGAATCTCTTTATCACTCACTGTCCACACGCAAGGTGATCTACGTGAGATGTTGTGCAACACTGTACAAAATATTTTCTTCTGAAGTGAAACCACTGTGTGGATATCAGATAACTTTTTTGTTTTATTCTAATGACGTTGATGCTCATCACAAAAGCGTTAATCCTATAAAATCCCCATGACTGCTGACATCATTAGTTTCATATGCTGTGTGAAGAATTATCACATCCTTTTTTCTAGCATTTATACTATTAAAGTGAGGAATTACTCATAATGAGAGTAAACTGCATGATTTTCTTCCAAATTTTATCCTGTAACTCAAGCACATTTCACACCAACATATAAGTAATGCGATGATTTTGCCCCTATCTGGTCCTAAAATGGCATCTGATAAGTTTTATCAGAATTATGCAGATAAACTTTTTTCCTTTGCCCTTAGAAAAAGCCACATATTTATCATACCTAAAGGAGTTAGGCACCTCTATTTTTTCCACAATGCAGCGCTCAACAACTTGCAGAGGACAATATGGACAGTATAGGGGTAATAAATAGCAGAAAAAATAAGGGAAAGAATTGATGTAGTGTGTAAATGACAACTTAGAAGCTGTTCAAGTGCCAAAGAACTGATCACTAATTTAAGTTTTTCTGTTCATTTGGTTTGTCATTTAAAATACAGTTGTGCTACAGGCTGTGCTATGTTTCCGTCTTGTCACTTTACTGTCTTTCTGAAAAACATCACTGAAAACATTCTTTCGCCCTTGCTTAATCTCTTCCCCTCTTTCGTTCCGTTTTTTCATTTATATTGAACGCCTTCAGTATTATCTAGTGCAATTTGTATTGAATAAGAAACATGAAACCTTATCTGCTTTGTATTTCAGTATCTACATGATCTAGAAGAAAACCTCCTTAACATTTTAAAATTCTACATTCAGTGTTTGTCACAATAAATATTCAAGTCTGAAAATGGTGCTTGCATTAAGCTAACATCATTTGGGGTGTCAAAATGCAAGATTTTTTCCTCTACGCTTTTTCTACACCAATCTCTTTGTGAAAATGCTTTTTGATTCCTCACGCATTTGAATTTTGATTTCAGCATTACGAAAATATAGCTAACATCCTCCTTGTCTCTCATACAAGTCTATTTGTGGTGGATATGCCGTGAGAAGTTTTTTTTAAATCCAGCTCAAGAATTACAAGTGACTAACTATAAACAAAACAAAGCAAATAAACAGCACTTACCTAAGAGACAAAACACATTGTTAAAAGAAGTTTCAGTGAAATTACGATCATCACGCAGGATTATTAGCACTTGCATCGGGGTGTCTTTGTCAAAGATCAGCAAAACAACTAATGAAAGCATGTCAGATTCGTAGCTTAACTTCCTCTTCCCTCATGTGGTGAGGATGACAGAAATTGCTGTCATAGATGTGTCTGGTTAGAGCCCAGCTATCCTGTCTGAAATCAGAACATTTCTTCTTTAAATTCTAAATTGTGTCCTAACTGGTTACCTTTCAACACCAGGTCAGCCTCTCTTCTGACGTAAAGAACTGCTTTTCCATACTTACAGTGGTCTCATGTGAACATTTGCCATTGCACTTCTGCAATCCTTCATTTAGAGGCATTTTATGAAGATGAGACTTCTTCAGCTACTGTGTACACGCTTGTCAGCAGCCTCTTCCAGCCATGAATCTTGCCCACAGCCAAAGAGACAATGATTGTACATAGGCTACACTGATGCCAGGTATTACTCCTATCTTTCCTTATCACACATCTCATTGTCATCTTGCTGAAGTCTTGCCTAAATTCTTCCCTCCTGTGAAGAGTATTTTCCTACTTTTGCCTTAAAAGTAGCATAGCTCCATTGGCAGGAGCAATGGAGAAAAGCTGAATTCAAAGACCACACTCGCAATGGCCCCGACATCCCGCAACATCGGCGGGAAACAACCCAGAACACCTCACTGTGTATGCAATGTGTCTCACTGTTACCTCCAGGGGTGCAGTTGCATTAATGCAATACCAGCGTCATGTATACTAACAAAGGCTTGTTTCAGGAGGATTATAAGCATGGGTTAAATAAAATGATCTACAGTTATGTCATCAAGTTAAGAGCCATGCTGAAACTCATTTGCCTTCAATTATTTAAAAAAAAAATAAATCTACAAATATAGATAACTGTATGCTGTTTAACGTTCCCCAGTACTGACTTTTGGCTCCAACCCTGAATCACTTACATTGCCTGGCCAGAGAAGTGGAAGACAAAACATTGCTTCCATTTTCTCAACTTATCCAGTCTTATTCTCTCAACAGATGTTTCAAATACAAAAGTACCAGGCCAGACAAAATTGTCCCACAAACATGTTCAGTCGGATAATACCAAAATTGCAACAACAGAAGTTAAAAAAAAAAAAAAATCAAATAGAACGTGGTGAGAACATTAATCAGTTAAATTAAGAATTTGATAAGAACCTGTCAACAACAAACATTCCTAGAACTAACATCAGGTTTTAGCAGCACTGGGCAGGTGTCCAGAACAGCTGAAATGCAATTTGTAATGAAGACACAGCCACATTTAAAGCCTAAAGCACCATTCCTTTCCACTTGTCAGCAACAAAAACGTGATGCATCAGCTCACCTGCTTCTCAGTAGCTACCTTACAGAAGTAATTTCCAGTGTTGTTTAGATCGCCAAGTAAAATTAAAAATGAGACAATAGCAAAGATAAATGTCACAAAGTGCTGTAGGCTATCCCCATTTCTGATGGTACCTAGCTGGCCTAGTTATCACCTTTTAGAGCTAGTGAGGACATAACAAATACCTTTATATTCAAGTGAATGAAAGGATATATTAAAGCAAATAATTTGTACTTAAGGATATTATTTAACTATATTAAATAATTTTGTTAGCATTGACATTCACGTTATCTTTGGTCCTACTGATCAAAGATACAGAATAAATGAAGTATGCATGTGCAAATTCAAGTGAAAAACTAGTTTCTGTTGTATTTAAATATCTACATTTGTGCATTTAGTGTCCAGATATGCAGCTGGCAGCTCCAGCATGCAAAATATTTTGTCTAGAGACTAGGTGAAGCTTTTTCAATAGTGCTGATAGCAGTTTCTATTTACTCTGAAAGATGCTTTGGTTCTAATCCAAAGCATCTACCGTCAGAGATGAAATGAACTAGCACACAGAAAAAGGGGTTGGGAAAAAAGTTAATTTTTAGCCCAGGTTACTTTATTGTACCGTTTTACAACACAACCCCACAAACTCTCATCACAGTACTACTGAGTGGGTGGAAAAATACAGTGACAAAATTTCTTAAGCCAGCTTTGCTGCCAGGATAAGTCCATCACACAAAACAATTATGTGGGTCAGGAAAGCATCTAGAACAGAAAAATCCTTTTAAGTTTTCTTTTCTTTCTTCAACTTAATCTTAGTTAACCCTGGAAACTGGGATGGAAACGATGGATTTGGATTCTGTAAATGTGTAACTTTACTCACCTGTGTGCTGGAGACGATTGCAGAGCAGCTGCTCAGCACAGAGGCACTCTGCTCTTGGAGAGGCAATGATAGTTGCAGCCAGTCTCGTCCGGATGCTTTGCACAAATCCGTCTTCCCAAAACTTTTCTCCATGGCGTTCAAAGAACCCCAGTGGAGGCATACTGAAAAATACATTTGAAACTTTTAAACAAAGGGGACCTAAAACCCCTCCCTCATCCTTACCCATATGTCAGGCTTGCTTGAGAGCTAGTAACAGAAGTATTAATGAGACAGCAACATTTTTGAGGTGTTACTGTCAGCTGGGAAAGTTTATTAATCTACAGTAGCACTGACGAGAGTATGTGTGAAGCTCAAGGTACTCAAATGAGTTTGTAATTCTGCTGCATTGGAATAAGAAGATGGAGCAAAAACCATTTGCATTTACTTGTTATGAAAATTCAATCTGAAATTTTCATACTTGAAACAAAATTCTGAAGTACTAAGTCAAAAGCATGTTATCAGATTCTTTTAAAATAAAGGTTTAATTCACATTTGCCTTTTCAAGATCTTCTTCAAATCATAACAAACACTTCAGAAAGTTGCAGGTGTGCCAAAAGAAAGTTCTGGTGAAAATGGAAATTTGACTTTTGTTGTGCCTAACTCATGAATCTTCCTCTTTTCCGACTCAAACACAAGGTGGAAAGCATGCTATCACTTGGGCTTTTTACCCACTACCTAACTTCAGTGTCACAGACCTCATAACTTCTCATGACAGTCAGTGGCATTCTATGTGCTCTGTATGATACATACACATTATTAATTTTGTCCACCTATGACCCAAACAAAACCATCAAAACCTTAATTCAATATTGACTCTAGGAGTCTTCTTAGCAGACTTACTTAATAGCACAGAAAAAACACGTCTAATTTATTTTCCAACTGTGAATAATAAATTACATCTCAGTAGGAAAAACGGCTCCACAGCACAAATGGACTGAAAAACAAATATGCCAATTGTGGATACCACAATTAATTTTCAAATTATTTTTAAGAGTGCAAGTGATTCTTTTACCTGATCTAGTGATTGAAGAAGTGATCTGCAAAAATTTCCTTTCAAAAGAGCAGCTATGTAATTCTTACACAATAGAAAAAAAAATGTCAGGGTACTGGCATCAACACATCCATCAGCAAGACTTTCTCAAACAAGATAAATGCTAGCATGAAAAAGCAACTATTTTCTTTAGCTTTAATTTAGGTTTGCACCTGGCTTAATGTAAAATAAAGGTTATGAACTAACTTTTCCTAGAAAGCAAAAAACTATCAAAAAATTTATTTCTCTTGTGAGTCCAAATAACTAATACATACATTTCAGCAATGCGGATGCAACTAGACGTATTTGAGATAAAACAGGTTAACGGGAAGGAAAGTGGAATATGACAAACGGGAAGGAACGTGGAATATAACAAATATAACAAAGGAAAGTGGAACATAACAAACCCCTTTTGCCAAGTAGGGGCAAAACCTGTCATCTTCAGTGGTTGGAAGTAGTTTCCTTTCCATTTTGTAACCAAGGCTCACATTTTTGCTACCCAAGCCATATCAGATGCTGAGCAACACTAGAGCCAGCAGAGCCTAGAGCCAAGAGAAAACATGAAAAAGTGGCCTTAGGCACTGGAAAAGGAGATGGTAAAACAGGGTTTACTGAGAGCCACTCTTTGTCCCTGGCCACAAATAGGACTCCACCAGCTCTCGAGGACGTTCAGGCTTCTACTCCTCAAAATTACATAGAATGAATGAACAAATACAATTCGGCTTTCCAGGCAAAATAAACTGATCTCCCACAAGACCCAGGAACAGCAGCATCTTGGAGGGTCTGCAGCCAGGAGCTGTGGACAAAATAAGCTCTTATCAGAAGATTCTGCATTTCAGACTTACATCAGCTTCACTCTGACTGCTTGTCACATCCTTTCCTTCCCCAACACCCAGGTGCTCTGCTATCTCCTCCTAGCTCTTCCACTCTATAACTGCTACTTCCTTAACTCCAACCAAAATTAAAAACAAGGCTTATTTACTATAGCACAAATATACTGCATGCATGCGTGACTTTTTCCTCTGCTTATAGTATTATATCCACCTTCTTTTCTTTTGTGTGCCCTCCACAGAAATTTGAATGCCTGCAGGCTTCCGTTTGCTTGGGCTGAGATTTCTCAGGAAAAAGAACATATAAAATATGCAATGACATCTTCTACCACGAATGCCATGCTTTTTACAGACTACAGTCTTGGATGCCTCCAGTGCAATACAAGATTTGACTCTGACAAATTATTCTCTGATGGCCAATTGCACTGAAATAACTCCAGATAAAATATTCTGGTTTTGTTTTGGGTTTTTTTTTTCTTTTTCTTTTAAATCAGAAAGTGTCCACAAATTGAAGTATTATTACAGATAAATCCACTGGTAATGAAGTATTCCTGCATACAGAAGGTTTTTGTAGGATTTGTTCTAACACAGCCTACTTGAAACGTATCAACCTGACATCTGGGAAAGCAGCGCCCAGACTTAGCAGCTGTAAGATCCTTTACTGCTTCGCTGGGATTGTCCACTGAAGATACAGTTCAATTTTTATAACCTACCAGCATGACTTGCTGTTAGAAGCACATGTATTAGTGAATACCACTGCAGTCACAAAAATATGAATTGTAATCATACTACTGTGTAACCTACACAGTACACCCATTATACTACACGGCATAACCAAGTAGGGAATGAGAAAAGATGTACAAGCAAGGAAAATGACTTAGCCGAACACATTTCATTTCCCAAATACATACACAAAACGAAACAAAAAATAGCTGCCATCATGCTTTACCGCATCCTAGTTACAGTGCTATATACCGCCCCTTTGGGCTTAATGTTCAGGAAAATGGCTCTCACTACAGCAGGGCAGGTTAGATTGGCTAAATATTTATAGCCAAGTATGAAAAATAACCAATAGAAAATATGAAACAACCTTTCTTCACCCAGTAACTGAATGTGGCAGTTTCTGCAGTGAGTTTAATGAGAGGCAACCAGTTAATATACACAGGCTGTCTACACCGAAAAATTGACCACCAGCACAGCTCTTCAGCATAACTACTTCACAGTAGCTATTCTGGGAGAGTCCTTTTCACTCTGTTTCCTTTGTTCTTGAACTGTGTCTCCACATGGACGAATATTGCTGAACAGCCAAAGTAAATCAGAACAATTACCACAGTAAAATGTCATTTTTACATGATTCTAGATCTGGAATTATTAATTGATTGAAAAGGCACCATTTTCCTCTTTTAAATCTACGTATTTCCTCTTTCAGTTTTACATTTCACTGGTCAGAAATACAGTTTTGTATAGTATTGCACCAAGCATAATTCATCATTACCACTGCAGTGAAGTGACTGACTTGATTCTCATCTCAGCTATGTGCGTTTTCATTGTGAATAAGTAAAATAAGTAGAGCTGCCCAATGGGACGTGAACAGAATCAGATTCTACAGCTCTACATTGATTAGAGTGAAGAAGAAAAATAGAAAAATGCAACTTTTCTTTTTGACATAAATACATACCAGCTATGAGGAAAGCTAGCTGCTGTCCAAGTTTCCTCCTTCTGCACTCAATCAGATCTGCTTAGAATTTGCACTTCACTGCCAGATTAACCCTAAACACAGTCCTCCATAATTAACTTCAACTTGATGCTAATGAAACATTTCCTGCTACCACTGTGCACGTTCTCTGAGCCTCAGAAGTATGAAAGTTCACAGTGTCGTAAGAACGGTGTTCCTGCTTCAGGTTACGTGATGAGTTAGTTACTGGCCATGTGGCAACACACCTTCTGTCGACAGACTAGCTCCAGTCTACCCAAAACACAAGACTGAACATCCAGGACTGGGATACTGTGAAGTAAAGCCAATCAGTCCTGAACCTTAAGAGATACAATTTAAATGAACTTAGTGCAAAGGAATATAAACAGTACATTCAATTTCAGTTTACAGAAGCAGAAACTTTGCAGTTGTTGCCCAAAAGACAAAGTAGCCAAAACACGACAGGCATTCCACATGCATGTAGAAACAGAACGTCATTTGGCAAATCACTATTCTGTGATTTGGAAGTCATCTCCTCTAACAATAAAAACCCTAAGAGAAGACTCTTGAGCTCACCACTAATTAGAAAGACAATTCAAGACTGTAGGATTAATATGACTTTGTCAGTGCTCAACAGTGAGGCATCATACAAGCAACTACTTTAAAACCACCCACAGCAAGCATGAAAATGTTCAATATGCTTGCACTGCAACACCAAGGTCATTTTTGAATTGAACGCGTTTTAGAAAAAAAAAGAGTTGTAAATAATTAACCAACAAAAATACCCACAATTCAGGCCAACAGTTTAATTAAATTTAGATTTTATTCCAAAATGACTATTTCTTTCATTAACAGCAGTAGAATGTTTTTCAAGATCATCACTCATATCTTGAAACAAAAATTGGAAGCTATTATATTTTCACTTCTGAAATACAATGTCAAATTTTATTGACCTTGAAAGTATACAAAGAAAGTCCTTATTTCCTTTGGGTGAACAGTTACTATACAGTTTTCTGAGGTCTCTGTGCTGTTGGTGAATCCTGTAACACACAAAAACGTTGGTAATTTATTAAAGAACAAGCTTTACGCAAATATACATATTATTCTATCTCAACAGTTTTAACTCATCCCTTCCTTAAAAGTTGGTGTTTGAGCAGATTCTCCTCCTTAAAGCTGTAAATAGTATGGAGCCTAAGATGCACCCATTCATAATATTAAAATATAAAACAATTTGTCTACTTTTCACACATTGACTCACACAGAAAACGTGAAACGACTCCCCAGTCATGCACCTTTTCTTTATCATGAGTAAACAGTAAGCAAATTCCCAGCTGCTGGTCAAGTAGAGTTCTAAACTCTCACCTAGCCCAGCCCAAAACCTCTGAAAGCTTTTTACAAAGCACATATATGGATGTAAGTGACAATAAGGACAATGTCCAAGCAACTAATTGGAACGAGAAATGAAATGAGGTCACCCACAGCATTTGACTTGAGTGTCAGCCCTAACTTGAATCATATCCACACAGTCCTTTAAGCTGATTACGGTGGGGATTTTTAACTGCAGCTGTCTGTTTTTCTGCAGCATAGGCTTAAGCTTAGATTAACACAACTCATCAGCATCTAACAAAATCAATCTGTGTCACAAGTGTGAATTCATAAAGTAGCCACTTGTACCTGGACTCCAGGTACAGATAACTCCAGAAAGATTTCAAGCTTTTTAACATTCCAGGCAAAACAAGCCATCAGAAAAATACAGCAGTCTACAGTACTTGCAGGGAATCTTTGCTAAATGCTACTACTAGCAGGTTGTGCCAGATACCAGGTCTGTCATATAGAACAACAATACATTTTTAATCTCGCAAATATTTTTACATTTTTAATTAGACTATTCATCAAGCTTCAACAGTCAACAACAATATGGACACCAACCACCTTATTCCACCTACCTTTGCTTGGATATTGTGCAGTCTTCCATTTCCATCGCTTCAAAGTGTTTACATCCCAGGTGCCTGTGAGTGATCGCTCTTCCACTGCCATCACTGATCCTAATCCCTTTAGCAAAGACTGTGAGTAAAGAAAACACAAGGAATCAAACCACAGTTTATTGAGAATAGCATCACACTCACCGGTCTCGTACACTGTTAGACCAGAGTAGAACTTTCATCTCCTGCATTGATCTGTTAAGCAGAGCAGTAGAGACTTGAAAAATCTGCTAGGTCATGCAACACAAGGGCAATTACAGATTCACCAGGCTTCAAACTAAGAAGCTGAGGTGCTGTGAGCTGAGGAAGCTGTGTTGTAGCAAAGTTCAGAGACTACTAATCCTCCATTCAAGAGCTGAAACTCACACTGCCCTTTTTTAAACAAAACAGAGAATCCTTGTTCCTCACGTTTCTGTCATCACAATCAAAATTTCGTATTTTAAAATAATAAACCCCTGCCATGTATTATAAAATAATCTACTTCTATATGAAAGATCAAATAAGCAAGAAACTGAAAATACACAGTACATGGTGGAAGTGACCAAAGTTTCAACAACTCGCAGAAATAAACTACAGAGGAAAAAAATATTTGTTCCCTTTAATCCTGTCCACATTTCATTAACTACAGGTACAACTTGCAATAACTAAAGAAACAGCAAAACAGAAACCCACTCTCTGCACTGGTTAAGGTACTGGAGGAAATGCTATACAACCAAGAGCTCAACAAAACCAGTCCTACCGATATTTATGCAGATCTTCATGCTGTGCCTATGGCAACTTCATCTGAAGTAATGGCTTCTGTGTTGCAAAGCTGAGTAAAAATAAGACCTGCTTCCCTCCAAGGTTAAAGTTATACTAGTATTTTTGTATCCATCTTTTGTGGAGTCTCTAGCACATGGGATGTTTCGTTCCAGAACCAGTTCGCTCTGGAACAAAAACACCTCAAGTGGAATTCTGTCTCGCGGGATTAGATTTACCTTCAGATTTACCATCACAGGTTGAGACAGCACAGGATCCTCTCCAACTTCATACAAGTGCCTAATTCTTAGCAGGACACGACTGAAGTCTGCATCACCTTGCTTCTGTTTACCTTTAAGAGAAAACAAAATGCAAACATTTTCTTACTTTAAAAATAAAACTAACTTTTAAACTTTTTTTTAAGCTTTCATAATTTGAATTTAATTCCCATTTTTTAAAATTAGCAAGAGGACTAACATCAAGAAATATCCAGCTCCCACTGCTGACAGAAATGACTCTAACAGGCACGACGAACTCATGCAGGAAAAACATTTTACTATTTGAGTAGAGAAATCATACAGTACAATTAACTTTCTTGATAGAGGAATTTAACACTTTGAATAAATAAAAGTACTAGCCACAGAAGACAGAAAGAAAAGAAAGCCAGCTTCTTTAAGTGTAACATCCAGCCACACTTTTGAAGGCACCTACCCATGCGGATGCTGCGGACATGCTCTGCATGATTAGAGCTGTATCTCCACCCTGGAATGCTCAGAGTCTGGAGATGAAGATTAGGTGGGACAGTTACAGGTGAACCATGGACTGAATTCTGCTGACGTGGTCTGGGTAGCTTTGGTTTATCTCCTCCATGCAAAGTGGAAGAAAGCAAACATCAAACATCCATCACATACAAGCCTGTCTAGGATACTGTGGAAGGGTAAAGAGATTTTCGCTTTTTCTGCCAAGGCAGATGCAAAGCAAAAGCTATGCTTTCTCCTCCAAGGCCTTCTGAGATACAAAGCAGAAAGCAGCATGATTTTAACTGCTGGAGAAGTGTATTAGAGCTTTCCATAAAACAAATTTCACTGCAGCTTGAAGTTGCTATTCCGCTACCAGGCTTCAGTTTTAGTTAATAAGTCAAACAAATATTTTCAAAAGAATGACTCAAAAATGGTCATTAAGGACCCAGCATCCAGGAAGCTGATATATGGTGCACTAGCTACTTTGCACAAATTCCCTGTGTGGACATTTTGTTCTCATTAGATGCCTTAAAATTTATTCTCCTCTGAAAGTAGAGATAATTACATAACAAGAGAAACATTTCATACACTTGGACAACATCCATGCTTGAAATTAATGCAAAGTAATTAGTAGGCTCTAAATCTGCCTCCTAACTCATTGTGTACTAACTTTGCCACACAGGAGGCTTGAAGTCTGCATTTACAAACTTAACAGCATAAATCAGAGCAACATAAATAAGCCATTCAGATGCTAAAGATAGCACAGGAGACGAAATGAGGTACCTGATAATGCTCCAAACATTACTACTGGCCTGTGTTCTAATGCCAGTACACTCGTCTGATACAAAATATTGGTGACAGCCTTCGTTCCTAAAATAAGCCAAATCACAGGGCGAACCACTGAAGAGTCATTCAAAGTGAGATTGTAATTCAGGTCCCACTGAAGGTTGTTCCATAGTCTCCTGTGAAGCATCACCTGTATTGGGAAGGTAAATGTCACAATAGTAATCAGCCATCATGCTTTACTTTACATGTATTATCAGCAGCCAAGAAATTATGTTCTCCTAGAAAAAAAAATGTTTTTATATGCTACCTCCACTTGTCCATTTCCTTGACTTGAGACACCATGAGCTCTTTCTGCAAGCAGCATCAGCCTTGTGGTATCATCTTCAATGTAGGCAGTCTGGACCATAGGATAATAGTTCTGAAAACACACAGTAAATCATGCAGTGATAATATTAACCTAGGTAACAGTAATGGAGAACAAAGATAAGACACAATTGACTTTGGATTACACCTTTGTGCCTACCCGAGCCACTGTGTTATTCATGTATGCCTTGAATGGTCTCTTCTGAAGCTGATATCCATTGCTGTCAGTGTAGAGTAGCTGCCTAGTGTTCAAATTTGTGCTTGTTCTTAGAACTGCTTCACGATTTAACTCCAAAGGCCCAACGCTGTATTCTTGCTCTATCCTATGGCAAAGCAACTTCCCATCGTAGCCTTCTGGTACTGTATACATCCTGGTATACACTGCATATATGTAATCCTGAGAAGTACTATTACTATAAAAACGAGAGGAAAGATATGCAGGGTTTATAAAGTGGAGCACTTGACTGGTTATGTCAAGACTTGCAAGTCATTCATGATGTCATCCTACATATGGACAGCTTTTTCTATATAGTTCATGTATGTGTACAATTATTTTAAATTTCAATTTAATTTTCAAATGTACAGACATTCAACCGGAGTGATATCCTACAATTCTCTTTAGTGTTGCGAGTGTAAAGAAGATTCTTCATTTGATTAAAGAAGCTCTGTTTTTCTCAAAATTAACAACAAATTTTAAAATAATTATGACTCCCTAAGCAACACATTTACATTGTACAGAATACATGTATTTTTTCAATCTGGGCAACATTAATTTTGACTCAAGAATTCCACTGTTTTCCAAAGGTCCTTCTCAACTACAATCCTTGTACAATGCCTTGTAAAGCAAAAGGCTTCAATCAAATAAGCAGATTTAAAAAAAGGTGAAGGGGTTATAGACTGATACAATTTTAACACAGAAAAGTAGCTAGTTCATCAGGGGTCAGAATGACCTTGTGTAGGATTCATTCCTCCTTTCTCTAATTTGCTTGTAAGAAAGATATTCACAGTTATAAAAATGAACCATTATGTCCAAATTCCACCCACCTAAGAAGATGTTAGCTGCAATTTTCATTGAATTGTATGGAACCAGGATCCCAACAGAAGCTGCACTACAAAATGAACCACAGAAGATAACTCTAAACAATCTTCACCTCCCTCCCTGCAGCAATATGTGCTATTTAAAGGAGGTGCTTCCTCAGCACTACGTTTAGCAGATGCATGCTAGTTCTTTCGTTTAAATCCTAAGCAGTACACAGAGCTCATTGTTTAGGAGTAACTATACAGAATTAAACTCACACATATCTACAGAAAATTAAACATTCCAGTGAAGTGAAGCTGTAATGGTGTTGCACCTGTAGAAATACTGCCGTATCTCTGTCATCAAGTTTCCAGAAACCACTTCCAATCCCACTGCTTTTGATACTGGAACAGCTGAAGCATTTGGCGCAAATAAGTAGTTATCTGAAATGGGTCCTTTCATCACGTCTCCATTCACATGGTACTCAAGGAACTCCTGGGTCAATTGGACAGTCTGGTTAGTCTCCCTGTGAATCCACAGAAGAGGAAAAATTGTATTACTTACAAACACATTTCGTACAAAATAGATGCAAAGCTGAACTGCAACAGGAATGAGGCCGGGAATGTAAGGGAAAAAAACCCACAAAACTGTTTCCTCAAAGTGGATAACTGATTTTGAAAGATTTAGGAAATGAGGACAGCAGAGAATTAAAGTGCTTCCCGTTAAGGTATCTGTCAGTGCGTAAATAAATGGAGTTTCTATGTCATTTTATACGTTCATAAAACAGAAACATCTTAAGACAGAAACAACATCTACATTAGCTCAGTGTTTTGATGTGAGAGTTGCTACAGGATCAAAACCTACCCACGGCACAAAATGAGGTACATCGCACCACATTAATGAATAGTCAGGTTCACTTAACTGACTTTGTAGCTAGGTAAATCAGGATGATGCAAGTTTCCATATTTAACACTGGTAATGAATATAATGGCAACAGGATAGCAAAATTTACGCTCGCTCAGTACCTACTTTGTCTCCTCCTTTCTTCCCTAAAGCTTACAGTTTAGCTATTCACGACTCCGTATCAGCGTCTTTGGAAAGTCATATGAAGGCAATTTGAGATGCTATTGCCCTCAGCTACCTGCTCTGCTCCTCTTTTGGAGCCTTGCTGGCAAAACAGGTAAAATCAGTTCGTCTGGCATATAAATTTAAACTGCCAACCATTTTAGCTAGTGTTCATACAACGACCTACAAATTGTAATGACTGAGGAGCAAAACATATCCAAGCCTTTTCTACTACTCCTGTTACGGGGCATTTCCAGTGCAGGGAAGTTCTAGAAGCTCTAACTGTGGCAGCTAAACATTATAAAGCTTCAAAGTTTAAGATCCCAATTTTTTTTAACCTTTCTTCCCATTCTGACCTGACACCTGGCTCTTTCCCATTACTCCAAAGCAAACTTGCTGAAACTCAAACATTCAGGGCTTGCCTGAAGGCTTGTGAAGAAAGTGAATATCCCATTTCTCCTACATGCTGAATTCCAGCTCTTGCTGCCTGCCAGAACAGGATGGAGAAAAATGGAATTTAAATTTAGATTTTCGTTCTTCCTCATTACATTCCTTATTATGTTCCTCATGGAATCTGGAAACAGTTAGGATCCAGAGGCATTCTGAGAAAGTACTTACTCCAGGGCTCTTAGTTAAGGCCCATCGACACTTTCAAAGCTGATTTTAACTATACTGGACAACAAGTTCTTGCTCTAGGAGGCAGAATTATGAACAAAAACACAAAGGTGAGAGAGGTCTCACAGTGACTAGGCCAATGTCAAAGGGGTCAAATCTTCCATCAGTACATAGCTGACAATCTGAATCCTGAGCAGGCAAAAAGCAGCACAGCTCCTCTGAAGCTGAAGGAATTGGGCCAATTCGTATCAGCTGAGAAAGACAATCTGCAAATCCCAAATCTCACCTCGATCTTGACTGTTCTTCCATTTTATCTGCCTGATTAAATGGAATTTCCTTAGTTAAATGTTTCTTTCAAAAAGTTTTGTAGTTTTCTACCATAGAAAGAGTGATACAGGACTTGCAAAACACTAAGAGAAAGCTCTTGCTTTATCACTTAAGGCTCATTGTGTACCCATAGTGTATGTGCTTGCTTACTTATTTTTAATGCAAACACACATTCATAACGCTCTTTAGTTCTGCAGTACAATGAGATTCTGCTGATCTACTAGTTAATAGTGTGGTATGTCATCTTAGACTGATTGCATGGTTAAACAGGGCAACAACATTACAGAAATAATATGGAATCACACCTATGCTACTGTTGATGTTCCCTGTAGAAAGGAGGACATGTGAACTGGACATAAAAAAGAATTGTAAAGAATGTAAAGAACATTTTGTTAAAGTACATTTAGCTAAGTCTCAGAATTAAGGCACATGATACAGTCCTTGGACTTATTTTTACAAAAGGTTTTTACAGAATCTGAAAGATTATTAAAAACAAGCAGGCAATCTCACCTCTCTGTAATGCTGTACATCAGATTCGTGTTTTGGTCAAACAAGACCTGGTAGCAGTTGTTAACCACAGGAAGCAACTGTCGGCTTTGTTGATGTGCACGAGTTATGTCTTTTCGCTTGTACTTGACTGATCTTCCAATAAATGCAGACTGCTTACCATTCACCGGTTTAACATTGTATTTTCTGTAGCTCAGACCACTTATTGCAACTAGAATATACATATCATAGGTAGAATGGGACTCTGCTGAGCTTTGAACCTGTACGTTAAGATACACAACAATGCTCCATTACAGAAAATTAATTAGCAAGGCAACTATCTTCATGTGTTGTAAGCCCTAAATTGCTACTTTAAAAATAAGTTTCTAAATGTGCCATTCTTATAATTCTCAATTATAATGTAGATCCGTGCTTTTAATTGGGAGTTTGGTGAACTGGGATCAAGCTTAGGCTTTCTAGTGAGGGAAAGAGGATCACTAAGCAAATTACAAAGTTAGATCTTATTTTAACGTGAGCATGGAATCGTCAATCTTTTAAGATTTAAGATCGCACTGCAAAATGTCTATATGAGCAGAAATAATTGCAAATTAAACTAATCAGTCAAATGACAGAAAAGAGACTGAAACATAAGGGATGTGAATAGTGCAAGTATGAGAAAACTCATGGCAAGAGGAGGAAGCACCCAGCCGTGCCCTCACCTTAAGCAAGGCACACGGAGAGAGAGGTAGAAGCACGTGGCATACTTTTGAACAGTAAACAGAACACCAGTGTTACTTAATATCAAAATACCTTAAACAACAGTTTTTAATCATCTTTCAATTACATGTACCCTGCCCATTAATGTTATATAATTTAATACTATTTTCGGTTTGGGGCAAGAAAATGGGACTAGATAACAGATTACATGGACAAAGAGGTTAGTTATGACTAACCAGAAATTAGAGCAAGTTGTCCATACCTTCACACTGCGGATTCGCATACGTCCAGTTACTCACACTGCAGACCTCCTAACCTTAGTGGTATCAATAGGGCCTACTCCCATTCTCTCCCTTCACTCTACAACTCACGCATGTGGTGCAGAAGGCAGAGCACTTGCCAAGCCTCAATTCCTCTCAGCCACATACTCACAGCAGGGTTCTGAGCTAAAGATTTCTTTTTCTCAAAAGGAAGGAGTGTGTGATATGAATGCACTTTTGAACAGTACATACTGGAAGAAAAAAAACCCAAACCACGTTCTCGTTACTGGTAAAGAGATTTCATTTAGCCTCAAACAACTATCCACATGCATATATGGGTAACTTCTAGCAAAAGGGTACAGACCAACTCTAGAACAGAGAACTTTGTCTTTTTAAAATAAAGAATGACAGCTTGACTTTAGGGCATCCTAAATCCTGAAATAAATGCTTTAAATACACGTCAATCTCCACCTTGTATCTTACAAGCTAAAGCAATTCAGATGGTGGGACTTCTGGGAGGTAAGTGGCTGACAGGTAAGCGTGACTATGTGCTAACCCAAGAGACTGATGGCTTCCAGAGAAAGGCAGTATGGTCTTATGCCATCATCATGTATATATGCAGGAACAGGAGACAGCTGCTGTGTATCGCTACATGACTACAATGTGCCTTGGCGCGTGGTGATAGTCATAAGCCACAGATAACAGAAACTCTCCAGCTGGCAGAACTTGCTGAGCTATCTGGCACCTTGGGGACAGAGGGGAGCGTCTGGAATTGTGTCACACCTCTTCAGGCCTTACGTGCAGCAGGCATTCCTACAGGTTTATCAAGCCATTGATGATGATGCACTCTCTACAGCAGATGCTCCTGAGAAAGGCTAGTGCCAGCTTTCACTGGAGGCCACTTTCTTCCCTCCCAGGGAATAACTGGCCTTCTCTTGGAGCTTGGCTGTGACAGAATGATACGTCATGTGGCAGCTGGCTGTCCCCAGTTTCTTTTGGGCTTGTAACTAAGACCTACATTTCTTAAATCTCTTCTCCTCCCCAAGGCAATCTGTCAATTGTACAAACAGGACTGTCAATGGTAGGGCAGGGCTTCAACAAAAAAGGCTTTATTGGAAGCAGTGTTTTTTATAGAAAGAAAAGCAGCTAAGAAGTGCCAGGTCACACACAGCAGGCATGCAAAGGACGAACCAAACATACTAGAAGAACAGGAAGGCCTTTTGGACATTAAAAAAAAAATTCTAGTTGAGAGAACAGGCAAGTTAAAAAAAAAAATCACTTGAAGGCGAGCTAGGAAAATCCCAGTTTGAACTAATACTTGTTTTCACTGTAATACCACACTTTGACAGGAGGTAGGATCAAGTCAGTGAAAACTGACAAGTGAAAGAAAATCAACAGAAAGAAACAAAGTTGAAGTACCTGTGCTGGTACAGAATGTCCCAGTTCATCATACACACTCATTGCCAAGTGGCTGACAGAAACCGTGACAAAGGTAGTGACGTTCCATGCCAGTGGATTATAGACAACAACATATTGGTCAACATCTGTAGCACCTTTTTGCATGCAAACAAACAAAGCTATCAGTCACTAAAACTATGTATTTTTAAAATATAATATTAAAAAGTATTTGAGAGATCTGTCTAGGTACAAGCATCTTACAAAATTTTAACATAAAACTCCACAGTAAAACTTCATGATTGAAAAAAGGAAAACATTTTAATAGTACTTCATAAAAACCTCTTCTGCTTTGTTCTTCTATTCTTTACCCAATAAAAAGAGACCATGTATTCAGAAAATGACACCTGAGTTTGAATGTAAATGCATTTAGTGAAAATAAGCAGCTTACCACAACTTATTGTCATGCAGTATTAACTTTATCAGTTATACAGAAGATGAAATGAGAAGCCTAATCTAAAAAACCACCTTGTAAAAAACCAGTCTGTTGCGCAGCCCACAGCACTGCTTACATTTGACAGTTTAAAAAGTTTCCAAAGTAAAGATGAAAGGGAATGTACAGTCTTTAGAATTGACTCCTTAAAAATTCTTTTACGTTTTTACACAAGCTGGCAGTACACTATAGCAAGAACATTTCTTAACTGTGGCTGTGTTCCTTACCGCGTAATCTTATGTTGTACAGTAAGGTTAGTTCAGTAATTACCCCGATCAGCACCTCTTCCTCCCCTCTGTTTTACAATTGAGGTCTGGATCTGGGAGCCAGGTCTAATATATGCACTGGGGTAGGGTTCTGCCTAACATCCGTTTAAAGGTCCTGGTTTCAGATGCTTGAGATCTGAGAGCTCATGAATTCATCTGAGTTTGCCTCGGGTCTAGCAGGTCTCATAAAGCAAACAGGATTTTCCAGCCATGGTTCACAGAACTTAGGTGGTACATAGTACGTTGATTATTTTGGAGGAAAACATGATAGCTTTCATAAGCTAACCTGAAAATTGGAAAAGCTGTGTTAAAAAGTACCTGATATTCCTGAGTCTTTAATGTAAACAGAAGAATAGACCTCTCCGTTCTTCTTCACATTGTTCATGTCAAAGATTATGGAAGCCATCAGCTTCTTTACATTGAACATTCCATACATCAAGTTATTCATGTACATGTCCTTCACCTTGGGAGCCTCTGTGCCTGTTATACCATCATGGTGCTGGACCTTACATTTAAGAGTAGTTTGAAAGGTCACAATGCAACAGGATGACAACTTCAGGTTTGCATTTGTATTAACATGGTCCACTAACCTTCAGACACGTAACTTAAAATAATAAGGTATTACAGCTATATTCACAGATTCACATTTTGCCTATTCCAAATTGCTATATATAGAATGAAATGGTCAAAGACAAGATGCACACAGATTTCCCTCTATACAAATTTCTCTTTCAATATTTAGAAATTACTGAAGTTACATACTCAGAGGAAAAAAAATACAAGTTACCAAAAACAAGAATGCAGCAAAAATACCATAACAAGACAGGTTTTTCACTTCTTACTAGGATCTGATCATAACTTAGCTGACAAAATATTTATTACCAGCAAAAGCACTAAGGCCTGTAAATGGTTAATGGTATGAGGCTGATCACTTAGCTGCTGAACTTTGAAGAAACAAATCTGTCCTTCCTCTTCTAACTTGCAGAAGTAGAGATTATCAGTAGTTTTCAGTTAGTTCAGTTTTTGTTTGTTTGGGTTTTTAAATTTATTTTTAAAAACCATTTTATAAATAATAAAACTAATATTAAGAAAAGGAATTTCATACGCAAAGTTTGAAACCACATACTCCTTCACCGGCTGAACAAAACATTTGCCAGCAACCATGTCGTGAATGCATGGCTAAGGGGCTGAAGTCATGTTTCAAGACAGTTTCTCAAAAAATTGCTTTATTTTTACTTATGACTTGCTAAAGGGGAAAGTTATTTCTAAAAACATAAAAGCAACGTTGAGACACTCCAGCTGAAATGCTTAAGCAAAGCTTTGCCTTTGGGCAATAAACATTTTCATTCAAATTAAAAAATAAATCAATCTTTACCTCTGAAACTGCCCATCTAAGGCTCTGAAGTTGCTTTAAGGCTCCACATTTGCAAATAGAACTTGCTGGGTGTTTCCGGACATACTGTGTGAAAAAGGACTCTCCAGCATAAAGCAGTGAACTTGCTCTCCTTGCGATTCCTTTTAACGTGCTCCGAGAAGTATAAAACCCAGTCCATGCTTGAAATGGCTCTGTTAAGAGTTGAACAGATCCAATACATGTCAAAATACTATTTCAGCTATCACTTATTTATTATTTATTAGACTACTACTGTACAGCTTCTTACATGAAACCTGGTGTGGGTTAACACATCAGCCATCAAATGGAATGGTCATAAGCCCACAAAGAAACAGCCATAAAAGCACACTTTGGAAAACTACAGTCTTTCCTACACACCTAGTAACATGACTGTTGATACAAAGCTGTTATCGACTAAGTTAACTTGTGTTTGCAGAAATTTATTCTTTGTGGATCTGCACAAAACAACTTAAAAGTTTCACTGAAGCATATTTTATTACTCATTAATAAAGAAAGTGGATTATACTCCTTAGTTACTGCTTGATACAAGCCCTCTATATTCCTCCCTTTTAGTCAAAAGGATTTATCTTAAATTTCACTTCCTCAAAATGAAGTAGAAACAGCCATGTGATAACATGACTCCAAACTACTGCAGCACTTCAAACTACATCAAAAGATGCCCTCAAGTGGTCAGTGAAAAGTACTTCAACAGTTAATTTGTGCTAATATCTTCCAGTATCCCATAAGTAAACTAGGAAAACAAATATTTGTTTTTAAAACCTCCAAATCTCTACTTAGTGGTGTTTTTTTTTGTTTTGGGGGGAATTTTTTTTTTTAAATACACCACTTCCAGAGAGAAGTTGCAGGAAGTGCTTTATAAAGTGCATATATGCAACCATAACAATCTGCTATCAGTCTAGGATCAAAGCCAACAATTAGAAAATAGGATCTTTTGCTCAAAAACTCCAGGACAAGTTATTTTTGGCCTGAAAAATGCTAGAAGTTCAAACAGAATTAATTCCATTTCAGTTTTCAGGGTTACATGCAGAAGAGTCACACATGCATACTAGCATGGTACAATGACTGCAGAGTAGAAAAAGGAAATATTATCTGGGACTTAAAACTTGAGTTTCCAAGGTGTATGTCAGAAGTGACACTGAGCCCAATAAGTGACTCATAATAAAATGGCATAAAAAGAATGAGAGAGGATTAATCATCAAGAAGCAAAACAGTATGTGGGAGAAAGTGCACTCAAATCTGTACTGCAATTGCAAGGCGCAGTAAGCCATTTGGGAAAGAAATTGCATCTATGTGTGGGCACCCACCTGGAACATTGAAGGTGCTGCTATTACGCAAGCTAATGGCAATCAACTACTGCCTGTAAATTATGCCAAAAGACACAGGTAAGAGCCCAGATGTAAAAAGCTATTAGCAGTTAAAACCTGCAGTGCATTTATCAGCAAGTTGTTAGATATGACATGATCCCTAGAGGGAGGTGAGCGAGTAAGGAATCAGTCCATGCAATGATTCACAGGAAGTAATAGTTATTTTTATTCATTTAAAAGTTAACAGACACGTTACAGAATATTGGAAGTATAAGCTAAATTTGGGTCCTAATAGTCTGAGATATACATTCACAGTGCCAAAAAATGTGATGAAGTAGTGGTAGCTACAACTATATAGAAAGGTATTTTAATGTTACCAATGATATTTTAATGATAATCCAGGCAATGAAACAAATTAACGAGTTTAGAAACTGAGAAGTTAGCTGCATCTTCTGTCTGCATACTTCGATATGAGGCCTAAAAGGGCAAATTTACTGGGGAAAAGGATTAAAGGGATGTTGGGTATGGCATGCCTTCTTTCATATCTTTCCAGTACTTTTCAGCTCTGCTTGAAAAGCTAAGGTAGTGCAGCAAGTAAAAAGCAAGCAAGCTGCAATGACTTTATGTCACATCATACTATGAAATTTCAGAAATACAGGCAATATTTTTACTTTTGAGACTTCAGTTATAACACAATTTTTTTCCCCAGAACTTAAAACTGTTTTCTTTAATGAAAAAGACAAGACTTTCTCCTAGAGCTACAAGAGACTTTGGGGGTTCATCTACATTAGTGTTTTGTTTGGACCAGGAACATGCTTTTGAAGTGAATCTACCAGTCGTCCTTACCTAGTATGCTTTGCTTTATACAACAGATTGGGTTTGGAGCTCCCAAACTGGATTCCTGACAGTATGTAACAAGCATTAATGGGCATTCAGTCCATATGACCAGAGTACATCCAATTTTCCTGGAATTACATAGAGTGTGGACATCAAATCCTCAGCATTGACTGTTTCACTTTGACCATTCCTATTCCACTGCACTAACAAAGAAGTACGCTAAGAGCTTTCAGATAGCCTTGGTCCCTTACCTTGGTCCCCTTCAGACATTCACAGATTACTCCATGTTGCATTTCCCACCTCTGCTCTATCTATGCATAATCCAGTTCTTTTAAACAGTAACAATGGGACATGGTTCTACTTGGCCATGCATCCATTTGTTTCTACAGATCTTTCAGTTTATCAGTTTCCTTTCAGTTCCCTGGATCCTGGAACAACTGCGTCCTTACTACAGCTCGTTTTTGGGGAACAGGAGGAGAGGTGTAACATGCATATCTAATACTGCAGAATATCTAGGAGACTACAAGTTATTTGTGCATGGTAACATGTGGCAGGCAGAGAAAAGAATGAATTCCAAGTTAAATGTTCAAACATGAAACAAATAGTCAAAATCTGTATTTGAAGCAGAGTGGGTCCTAGGATGTCAGCGTTAGAATTCAGACAGGACCCCTCCAATGCCATGAGAGATTACTTGTATTAGTTGTGCTGGTACACCTTGGTGAAGCACCTTTGCTGTCACTGCTGTCTGCTAACCAGTTCACAGTGTGTTACATACTTTGCAGTCTTTTTTTCCTTCATCCATCCACTGAAATATCTTAGTGAATTTCAGCCAGGTGGGGTAGGCCTGCAGGTTTATCTCATTGCTCACTGTTTGCACTGTAACAGAATCTGATTAGTGCAGTATCTATAAATTTCTTCAGATCATTAAAAAAATTTGGATGACATTACACACTCATGAATACACCTTGTGCTTAGCTTTCCTTTGCACTCTCTATTGTTATTCAAAGACAGCAAAACAAAAACCTCAAGCTTTCAAGACAAATTGCTGAGAGCATCTTTAATTTGAAAATGAGATCAGGGCCTCTTCCTCCACCCATTGCTTCCAACGGTCCCAAAGAAATATTCCAACCACCACTCTACCATCTTTGTTATATCACTAAGCTGGGATCAACTTGTGTATTTAATGATACCTAGTAGTGTAAATAAATGTTATAAGGAGATGGCGTTTTTTCTCTTTATTTCTCAATTTCTCAATTTCCCTTTATTAGAGTTTTAAATACGTACATTTGAGGCAGACATTATGCAGTTGTGAACTTAATTACCTGTTGAATATGGAAGAAAGTCTTGGGAGTCCCGAATTTCCCATGTAAGATTTCTACCATAAACTGCTTGGAAGTAATCACCAACAGTGGCATACTGGACAGTCACTCCAAACTCATCAGAATGCTTGTTAATATAATCCAACAACAGGTCCATGTTGGAGTACTGAACAGATGCATTAAAGAACTGTTTGTCACAGCCCTGAAATACAGAAAACAGAACATCAAATGACTTTGGGTCATGTAATTTAGAAGGATCTTTTTTTAACATTAGTCTGTGTTAAAGTAGTACTTCTTTTGGTCTTGACTGCCTATATAAAAGTTATTTGTTAAAAAAATGTCAAGAATGGGTAGGGTTACTTGCACAGATCAGCTGATAACCAACCAGTATTACAGATAGGGAGAAGTGTGTAGACACCATATTGTGCAAGAGCATGAAATTTTGCGGTAGCAATTGGAAAATGCATGCATACATGCCTGGAAAGACGACCTTTCTTTCTTTTCACACTGCATTTCTCCCACTTAGCAGAAAATAAGGAAATTCTTATTTTCTGCTCTTAAGAATGTTTACAGCTTTAGGAAGTGCTGAGGACATGATGTGAAACAAAACAATCTGGAGAGAGATCCCTGTAGCCCAAATGTCACACAACGTGTTGCTGATCCCCCATCACAACAGTAGACTACAGTACTTTTAATGCTCATCCGAATAGTTAAGAGAGGTGATACACTGTGAATTAAAGCCTCTTTTTTTTTTTTGAGCATGCTTGCACAACTTCTGCGTTCTGTCAGAGGCGTCTCAATGCAGACTATCTGCACGTACAAACAGTTAAAAAAAGGCCTAAGTAAGCATGCCTTTGTTCAACTACAGCAGCTGAACAGGAAAATGAGAGTCAGTCAGCCATGGCACCACGTGTATTCTTACAGTATCAGTATTACAGTATAGGCATCGAGCTGAAGCACAATAACATGCTAGGAAATCTTCTCCACATAAAAAGGCCTAATAGAAGCTTTCCAACACTGACACCAGCTTAATGGTGCATCCTCATCTTCATGTGTCTGTGCCTGAGATACAAAACATGGCCCAAGTCAATCCTGATCTCATTTTCAAAATAAAGATGCTCTCAGCAATTTGTCTTCAAAGCTTAGCAGATGCTTGAAGAAATGGCCAAGGAAGCTCTATTTTCTTTGCAATCCCATCTTCCACCCCAACCTTTACTTGATGAGCTGAACGAGTTTAACCTGATGAGCTGAACCCATTCAAGTCATGAATGAATTGAACCTGAAGAGTTCAACTGAACTCAGAGGCAATTACTCTCCCTTCTCTTTCCCAGATATGAGTGCCACCCCAATCCCTCCCCCATTTACTAGATGTTTCAAGTAAGGTCATAAAGGACTGTTCATAAAGGAATCCTAGTGCATGTGCCTATCCCTCAGACCTAACAGGGTAAGTCGCTGACCAGCAAAGTGGAAATTCTACTTCCAAAACGGAGAAGTTCTTCTGAGACACGCAGAGATCTTCTGCATGCATATAGCAGAAACTGGAAAACAACTTCAAACTGGAATGAGCTACTAAAATGTATCAAACCAAATACTGAAAAGTGCTGCAGTCAGTGCAAACAAGACTTCCTAATGTTGACTCCAATTAAATTTGTGAGGAAGAAGTAGTATGTTTACCAGTGAAAACTGCTTCACATTTATAGAGCACTACTTGCAACTCATGATCCAAGAAGACTGGCTCATATAAAGTAGGTACTTTGCACCACAGAAGGGGATGTGCTGGGCTGGTAGACTCTACTCACGCTGACACAGAACATGGTAGCTGAGGAGCACTGTAGTTCAGTAGAACGAGGATATCCAGGAGAACCTGCTGTAGTTAGTCATCGCATCCACTCACTACCTGAGCAAAACTTTGCACCCGAATGCTGTACATTACTGTACAGTTAGTTCAACCACACAGGCCAAAAAACATCTCACAGATCAGTTCCAGCCCTTAAAGACAATTCCATACCCCCTGCTACACCTGCTGCTATGGCCTCTAGAGAGGCAGGTTTGAACTTTTACACTGCCCAGTGCCGCCTCCTGCACAACTAGGTGCTTCAGATCATGAACAAACACTTCTCTGTCCATATAACTCATCACAAAAGTGCCAATAGTCTGGATGTGAGGTCTGACCTTAAATGGGAAGGTGTGTATTTTCTGATTTTTTAACTGAAGGAAAAAAAAAATCCAAATACTCTAAACTATTTGTAATCCCGACAAAATAGCTAAGCTTAACTATAGAGGTATCTGTATATCTATTTCTCTCTACTTCTTTACATAGCACTATGAATGAGTAACAAACTTTCATTACTTTTTTAAAGCTTATTATCACAAGCACACAAATCAGGAAATTAGAGACTGAAATTTTCTTACATTACTGCAAAACCGCAGGTTTGGATCTAGACATTTGGAATTTATTCATACTATTCAAAACTCCCTCCTCCCCATTTCAGCATAACTTTCACTATAGCACTACTACAGAGTATTATATCCCACTTCTCCCCTCACCTTCAAAAAAAAAAAAATTCAGTATAAACAATAGCATCACAAACACAGGAGAAAAACAAATCAGTGACTCAAAGCTGCATCAGTCAGAAAATGTTTGTTCTCTTTGCAACAAGAGATATTGTGGTGAAATAGCCAGCTTAAGAACACATATCATCCTTTAATATTGTAATTATGAGACCTACAGCATCCATCAAAATTGAAAACAAGACTGTATATTCAGTTTAGGCAAAGTTATTCTTTTCTAAGGACTTAAAAATAGCGAGAGCGTATCATGTGTAGTGCTATGATGTAATTAACACAGCATATTGCTGAAAAAAGTGTTTGAATGACCAAATTGGGATATGCTTATGTTTCCAACTAAAATATAAAGAAAATGATTACACCTCAATTAGAAAAGATGTTGTCTACCTAAAGCATAATACATTTTCTTGTAATGCTATTGGTTTTGTTAACATAGTTATGTTGTGTTAAGCAGTTACCTAAAGAGATCCTTTAAATAGACAAAACAAGGAGAGAAAAAAGGAAGCAATATTGCAATATATAGTTTCGCAAGAGGTTATCTTTACAATTTTGTCACACTTCTTTCTATATTAAGTAGGGTGGAAGACTTGGTAGACAGCTGGCAGACTGTACAAGGAAGTTTAGTTTTTAAAATCATTACAAATCAGACATTTTGGCCCCACTTATTAGAAAAACACTTTACCGACATGTGGTTTGTACCTGCATTTTTTCACTACATACTGTAGCAAAGTACCATCTACCTACTGTTCATACTGTAGGTGTACTTGCCGCTTCTAAAGCAAATGCTTATCATGCACTTACCCATGGCCACAAAACATCACTTGTTCGGAACCAGGCTGCTCTCTCCTTAATGTTTGCCACCATGGTTTGTGCATACAGATGGATGTTAGTATCTGTAACAGGGAGACTCATGTTTGGATAAACACCATCTTTTGGTGGATCTGGGAAAGCTGCAATTCCATTCCAATAAAATCCTGATCTAAGTAGAAGGAGAAAGCAATGGGCTATAAACAGGACTTATTCAACTGGGAAAAATACATCAAAAGGTGCTGGAATAAAATGCAGACACACAGGGAATAAGAAGCAAAAAAATTCAGTTTATATTCATTGCTAGTGTTTAGGTTTTAGTGTTTATTTGAGGGTGGAAGTAGGGGGAAGGTTGTCCAGTTTTCTTTTCACACTGTGCAACTTTCCAAGTCCCTGCTGCTTGCTGGCACATAACAAAGAAATCATAGGACAAAACAGCAAGCTTTGTAACAATGAGGATGTTCCCCCAAGTAGACTTCATTTACAAAGAGTATTTTACTGGATAAGCCAGTGAGCAAAATAAAGTTTTCAAGAACTCTTGGGTTTTTTCACAAAGTAAATGGAAGATTTTAGTTGCTTTAATTTATACACAAATAACGTACGCAATCTCAGCCCAATATAATGCTGAAAATCTCCCACAGAAAATCAATTAGCAATAGGCAACTTCCTGGATTTTTTAAATCTTAACTTTCCAGACAAAGAAACAAAAACCCAGTCCTGCTTTGGACATTTTCTGTTTACAGCAATTGATTTGTTTCACATTTTTATTCTATATTTTTTTGATAAGGACTGACAGGATATATATATGTGTAGATGAAAGCTGTACCTGTGTTCCAAGCCTCCGGATGCTAGAAAGCGTTATTTTTAAAGTCTGACAACATTCTGAAGTTTTTTTAATGCCTTTCAGTAGTGAGTGTCACTTTTTGACTCAGATCTACAGAGTCTAGACATCTCCTTGACCTACTGCAGATCAGGAGCAAGCAGTAGAATACTATTGAAAGAAAACAGTCACAGAAAATTCAACTCCAACAATATAAACTCTCAGAAGTGATCAATATTTCTGCCAATTTGGGAAATTTTCAGACCTGTTTGAAAAAGGTATTTGCGATGGGGTACAGTAGCTGTACTGATCCATAACATGGGTGAAGATCTCCTGTCTTTCAGATAAGGAAGGAGAGCCCTGCCATACAAACTGAAGCTTCTGTAAAACAAAAAAGGTAAGAAACCATTACTCTTGATGACAAGCACAGAAATACCATCATTAACAACTTAAGACTTCAGAGTGCCCATCTTCCCTTCCACCACCTGTAATACTTAAAGTGCTTTTACTTAAGACCAGCCAATGGTACTCCAAGCAAGGTCACATATTATATATAGGAGGCTATAGTGTTCCCTCTTTCTATTTGAATTGATGGAGAAGGAGAGGAGGCAGCACACTGCCAGCATACTGCTAAAACCCGGACGTAAGCCTAGCTTATCACAGGCATTACACCTCACTGGTTTCAGTGGAAGTTGGACACCTCTAGCTAGGAAAGATGCAGATGTAGTCTGGATTGCACTGTAGTCAGTGGGAATCAATGTTTAAATCATTGAAACAGAATTTTTTACAGTTTTGGAAGCCTCCAGACTGTCATGTGCCAGAAAAAAAATTAGATGGGAAAAGATCGTCGAAAGCTCATAAAAGATTTTAGCAGAAAGGAAGTATTGGAATTCACTGCAAACATAAGGTGGTAGGTCCTGGCTTCACCAAATTCAACAGGAATTCTGCTGTCTTCTTCAGAGATGCTTGAGTTTCACCCAAGATTCATAAAAACTGCCTAATGCTCAGCTCATGCTAGTGAAAGCCCCTTACTTTCACATAATTTAGTGTGTAAAATTGATGACAGATCAGGGTCCAACATTGTGATCTGAAAAGAAAAACATTTACTGTGTATGGGACACTGTGTGAGAGAAGGCAGAACATGAAACAAAAACTGAATTCAACAAAAAAATGATTAGCCGCCACCCTAACTGACCTAGTATTATTGCTTTTACAGGCACAAATAAATGTTCCAAGCATGACAACCACCGCTCCCAAACATACCACACTACATTTTAAAAGTCTATAAAAAAACCCCAATCTATCTAAGATTTTCTCACGGGAAGCTGAAACCCATTCTAGATGCCTCCAGTTCCAACACTCCTAATTCAACATCCATTTACGCCTTGCCCAACTGCCCACATTTTGTGTCTTCTTCAGGCTAGACTCTATTTTATCCTTGACCAGAAGTCATGAAGACATTACTGACCATATTACATGGATTCAATATATTTCACTACTACCACATGCAATCAGCATGTCACTTTTAGAGAAGAAATACCTACATTTTCTTGCACAGATCAGAGGGATGCTTATCTTATTGTCATGGTTTAGATTACTGTAAGCAGAGGCTGGCAGTGGGTTCCATTCCCAAGGGTATTTTTACCTTGTTTTTCTGCATGTCAGCCTTCAGATCATAGTCAATCCGAGAAATAAGATGAGCATTAAAACCAGCCAGAGCAAAAAGAGTTGGTGTTGTAGCTGAAGCTCCAAAAGGATCAATGTGCCAAGAAAACTGAGGCCTGATACCAAAAGTTTCATACAAAAATCCATGGCCTTCTGCAAAGCAAAATTTGTTTACATTAGGAACACTTCTACGAGTTCATTTTATAAATTTAATAGGCATATAGTATTACAGATAAGCACTTAAAGGATAGCTCTTTATTGCTGTTTTCCAAAGCATTTAAAGTTTCAGGAATTTAATGATTCACAGCAGAAAGTTTCACACTGACAATATTTATTTTGCTATGCCAAGTACAACTTATTAACATCATAAAAGATGAATAACAAAAAGGAATTATGATTAGAGACAGGCCTGGGAAAAAGTATTTAGATACAGATTAGGTTAAGGCTAATAGCCAGGTTGGAGTCTGCATGAAAACAACAAGCTGGGTTTGTGTTTGCTCAAATCATACCGCCCATCAGAAAATTTCAGTCTCATATCAATGACAAAGAGACAAGGAAGCCATCCAGTAAACAAAATTAAAATGAATATGATCCTCAATCATAAAAAAAGAAAAAAGCCAAAAGTTAATAGCAATCTTGATACAAGATGATATTTACAACCAATGTTATTAATTCTGTATTGAAACAAGTTTCAAAAAAAGAAACCTCCAAATCAGAAAGACCAGACAATAGAATAAACTCAGACAAACTATTTAAATGAATGTAAAACAACCTGCTAAGCAGTAGATTTTATTCAGAACTCCAATATATTGCACTAGGATCCTCATCATAAAAAAAAAAAAATATGCAGATCTTAATTTCATAGTTCTGGAATTATGCTCAGAACTATTTGAAAATACAACCACATCTTTTCACCTCATCTTTCGTGTGATTAATGTCTTCTCTAGAGAAAACATTCACAATGTGTTTGTTTTAACTCTTCTGACTGAAGCACATTTTAGGCAGAGTTTGCTAGGCTCTTCCAAAACACAAATGTCTGCACTGGCTTTGTCTTTTCAGGATGAACTCCACACACAATGCAAGGATACATTTTTTTGTTTTTATGTACTCAAACTGAGCAGAGTGCTTTCAGGAAAAATAAATGGGAATTTCAAAATATATTAATACTTTTGTTCCTGTTGAATAAATTACCAAACTTGAATTTTCTTTTTTTAAAAAAATTATGTTTATACATAGAATGAAATATTAAATTAGAAATAATGTTTTTTGCAGCTAACTCCAATGAAGGAAAAAGCTGTATGTGCATTTAACAAAAGGACTCTTCAGTCAATATTACTGCTTTCTTTGGAGAAGTCCTGGGTTCAGTGTACTAAGCACATATAACAACCTTTAAACACAGGAGTCAGATGAGAGAAAACAACCCCAACGTTCATCCCCTCTCCTCCTCTTGGCCAGAGTGTGATGTGGTGACTCACTGAGATGCAAAAGCAGCTGCTATCCCTGAGCTCCTGATAGACACTGACAAGCAAGGAACAAGACCAGTGGTGCTGCACAGTCAGATTCAGCAAACGATAAAAGTGTTTTCTGACCCTTTACTCTCCCACGTAGAAAGCTGCCCAGAGTGTAGCCCTGAAACGGGCAGGGTTTATATCAGCCATGACAGACAGCTGGTGCTAATAATCCCCTCCTGCCCCAAAAAAGCATGCTACTCCCTCATGGCGTATTACAGGCATCTATAGCATAGTGGTGGCATTATTTACCCTGTTTCTTTTTTCAATAACCAAATGGACATAAACCTAAATACTAAAAGACTCTTTAAACCATCAGACGGAGAGGTGTAACATACGAACGGCTAAAAGCAGAAGCTAGAACATTAAAATGGGAAATAGTGCACCTCTTGGAAATACGCACCTATTTCTAAGAGAGGCTGCTGATAATCATAGAATCATAGAATCATACAGGTTGGAAAAGACCTCTAAGATCATCGTGTCCAACCGTCAACCCAACACCACCATGCCCACTAAACCATGTCCCTAAGTGCCTCATCTACACGTCTTTTAAATACTTCCAGGGATGGTGACTCAACCACTTCCCTGGGCAGCCTGTTCCAAGGCCTGACCACTCTTTCAGTAAAGAAATTTCTCCTAACGTTCAATCTAAACCTCCCTTGGCGCAACTTGAGGCCATTTCCTCTCGTCCTATCGCTAGTTACTTGGCAGAAGAGACCAACACCCACCTCGCTACAACCTCCTTTCAGGTAGTTGTAGAGCGCGATGAGGTCTCCCCTCAGCCTCCTCTTCTCCAGGCTAAACAGTCCCAGTTCCCTCAGCCGCTCCTCATCAGACTTGTGCTCCAGGCCCTTCACCAGCTTTGTTGCCCTCCTCTGGACACGCTCCAGCACCTCCATGTCCTTCTTGTAGTGAGGGGCCCAAAACTGAGCACAGGATTCGAGGTGCGGCCTCACCAGTGCCGAGTACAGGGGCACCATCACCTCCCTGCTCCTGCTGGCCACACTATTCCTAATACAGGCCAGGATGCCGTAATGATTACAAATGGGGGTTTCTTCATCAAGCAAGTCTTTCAAATAAGTTCAGATGACCTTAGTGTCATTCTGTGGCCCATGTTGTGCAGAAGACACTGCCTAAACAATACAATCTCCTCACACTCTGAATTGCTACCAGCTATTTTCTTCCCAAGCATTTCATACCCTCAATTTCACCATAACTATCTTCCCAGGAGCTTAAGCTCTCAAACACACACAGACAAAAAAGGCCTCAGCTCAAAGGAGTTTATAACTAATACTGATTAAACTGCAAGCCAGCTTTCAGTAACCCTTCTGCTTACTGCAGAACTGTTGTGTTTGGGTTTTTTTAAAGCAAAGATTTTTATACAGATAACCCACCAGCATGTAAAAAATAAAGGATGCTTTAATCAGTTCTTAAGGAGTAAGAAAATAATAGCAATCTTGGGGTGGAGAAATGAAAAACAATCAAAACCCCCAAGCTCATAACAATGAAAAATAAAAGTTAAATGCAAATATGCATACCCGTCAACTGTAAAATTTGATCATCAATTAGTGTCACAGCTTCATCATGCATCACTTGCCCTCCAATGACAAATTCCAATCGTCCCTCTTGAAGCAACTGATGGACCTGTGATATTGAAATTAAGACACAGAACATAAACATCATTTCAGTCTTATCCAAAAAGGGTGCAAATTCATTTCAGCACATTACCTAGACACAACACTTGTCAAGAAGGCATCCAGGACAAAAGCAGGATAAAAGGCTGTCTGTACTGAGTGCTATCAAAAGGAGAAGGGGAAAAAAGCATAGCAATGCGCTGCACAGTGCATTGATTTATACAGCTTACACTGAAACCAGGTAGCAAGCATGAAGGATGCACTGCCAGGTAGACCCTGACCTTCTGGTGTTCCTCAGTAGGGCTATCACCGTCCCTTTATACCATCTAAACATCAGACTTGTCCCCATACACTGCACTGGCAGCAGCCTAGGATCCTGCTTCAAGGCAACTAGAGCTGGAGGATTAAAGCAGAAGATACTAGTGCTTCTCCCAAAGTCTTCCTCCTGCTGCATCTGTCTTGGCTTAGGAAAGGCACTGGGTGGCTGGATGCGAGCGCAATATGCAACCCCATGCAAGCAGCAATGGCGAGGCTCCCAGAGCTTCTAGTCTATCACCTCTGTAACAGTTTTGAGACTGAGATCTGTGGGATCCAGGAGGGAGACAGAGTGTGCCATCACACCATGGCCACAAACACATCCCTTCTACTCTGTATGCATCTACCTTGCCTTCAGAGGATGGACAGGTTGCTCAACTTATGAGAGACAGAATGCTTTATTAAGAAGTAGTTATTCCATATGTAGCCAGTTTGCCTGTCTGATAAACCCACTGCTAACCTTCATTTCTGGTCTCTTTTTCCTAGTCTAAAAACTGTCAATATATTACGACAACGGTTCACGGTTTTTCTGTTTTTTTTTTTGTCGGTTTGTTTTGTTTTTTTTTTTTTTTGGGGGGGTGTGTGTGTTTAATTTCACCCACTAGAAACAACAAGTGTGCCGACAAGTACAACTTTCAGCAAATGTGCTGGACGAAGGGAGGGGGTGTGTTTGGAGGGAGGCAGTGATAGTCTGTGTCCCTTTCTAGAAGTGTTAGAGAGTCTTCTGTTTTTATTATAGTTACTTCACTACCTAAAACTTCAAAGATATCTCAAACTTCCAAAAAAAGAAAGTTTGTATAAATACGTATTTTAATCTCCACCCTCCCGCCTTTTTTTTTTTTTAAATCTGTCATGTAGGATGCCAGTTCCAGAGCTATTATGTTTATTTCCCCAGGAACTTCAGTGAATGCCCCCGTGTCTGCTCAGATACGATGCCAGATTGTCAATTCTGATTATAATCATTTCTCTCTTTCACAATGTTGTGAAAATGCTTCAGGGCTCAGCATTCATAAATTAGTTCCAGCCGACTGTGGTGACTGATTAGCATGCTGGGAGACCAGATAACTGATATCTGGTGTCAGCACAGAACTGGTCCTGACCTACATGAAAAGCATCTGTGGCTATTATTCCTCATTTGGATGGATGTCCAAAAAAGATACCTCTGATCCAAACTTTGGACCATGGAAACTTTTTTTAATATAAGTTTTGTGGAACCACTGAGAGGCTGAAAACACAAGAAAAATAATTCAAGTAATTTAAATAATATCCAATCCTAGGGAAAAAAAAAGAAAACTATCTTTAATGACAAGCACTTTTACTGATCAGAACTGGGCAAAAGGAAGGAGGAACCAAGGAAACAGACACAGCAGTACTACAAACAGCAGGCTGCTACAGTAGTATAACATATCTGTTGCACTTGGGACAACTACTACTATTCTCACATCAACTCACCCCTACAAACCAGACAGAAGTGGCTACACACCTTTCTTCCCCTAGTTAAAACACCCAGACATCAAGCCAAGGTAAGACAGTAAGAATGGTTCACACAAGAAAATATTGTGCAAATAACACGCACTGAGAACTAAGAGGTTCGTATCTGGCTGAATACTGCTGCAACACATTTCAGTTCTACACATTCTCTTGTCTGAATTGTAAAATCAGCTTCAGTACCCAGGCTGTACCTTTTACCAGTTTTTAATGCTACCGCTCTAATCCAAAGCAGACATTCCAAAAGAAACTAGAATTAAATCCTGTATTCCAAATAAAATACTAAATTAAGGAAAAAAATGGCAACATTAAAACCAGAGAGCCTGTACTACAGAAAATCATTAATGCTAGAGTTCAAGTGGAAAAAGCAGGACAGTAACCAGTGACCTAATTTCAAGGCCCAATATTTGCAATTTGCTAATGTTAAAAACATGTCACTTACCAGCAAGCATCATAGCTCTTTTTATTAGAGATTAAATGTTTGACACACAAGTTTAAGAGGATTTTGTTTTTAAAAATTTCAACTTTCAGAGAAGCAACTATAAAGTAACTAGACAACTAACTAAAAATATGTAAAAGCAACAATTATCAGTAATCAGGCTAGGAAATTAAAGGCTGATTCATATGTACTAGTTTTGCACTACTGAGGTCAAATGTGATACACATTTACTCTTCTGGATTCCACACAATAGCAAGAATAGATATTAGAAACACGGGCCTTTACTTTATGTTTAGGTTACACCAGCATAACATACTTGAAATAGAATCAACTTGCCTTAGAAAGTTAGAGTACTCTTCTGTCCCTGCACAAAGTAGTTCCTATGCTATTTTCTTTAATTCTCCCACCCCAGACTTACAGTACAGTTTTCTAATTAAAAACAGACAAGAAAATTGTCCTGCAACAGGCAAGTATGGGCAAAGTGCCCACACAAAAACAGTGAACACAGCAAAACCTCTCATACAAAGGTCAGCTGCACACAGGTTGTAAGCTATTATTTAAATACTAAACATTACAGGAAGTTCAGAATTTCGTGAAGGACTAGGTTAAAAAAAAACCAGACAAGAGGTGTCTTTTTTACATAATGTTTTAAACAAACTGTAATGTAAAGTACTGTAAGTAATACGCTGCTATTGCCTGGACCCTGGTAACAAAACAGACCGTGGAGTTCTGAGTGAGTACCTATGGGAAGCTGCACCTGTATACCCTCTGGTTTTAGGGTCCAACACTTAAACACCTTGCACTGCAAGGCAACACGTGACCAGCTGCTAGGCTACCAGTCCAGTCTTTGATTTCAGCATGTTTGTTTCATGCCAGAGGAAAGAAGAAATGACAAATAAAACTTCACCATGTCCTAGGAAAAAAAAAAAAAATCCTCAAATTAAAGCTCTAAAGCCTGAAACAGATCACAGCTTATAAATAAACAAACCCAGGAAACAGTTATTGCTGTTGAATCTATAGTCACCTCTCTGCTGCATTTTCCTTGTTTACAAATGGCAGGTTTTTGAGCAGTACTTAACTGGAAAGTTCGTTCCTTCTTGTGAGCAGTGTTAGGAAGCAGTTTATAAGCTTCAGATGTTTAACAGATATTGGTGCAGCCTCTTTCAGAATCACGCACATCTTACGCTAGCATGCCCCCAAATAAGAAAGTCACCCATGAAACAAGAATTGTGAAGTGTAAAGAGTCTTCAGTGCAAAGGTTACTACCTCCTACTGCTCTGATCTATAGTTGGGGTTTTAACCTCTTGCAACTGCCTTGAGAGTTAATGTCCTTTCATAAGAAGCACCAGATTCAGAGACAGCTTATACAAGACCTGGGTAAAAAGCAAATGATAAAGCTCTTTGCCCCTCCTTGTCCCCCGAAAAGAGCATGGATTCTTTGTTAGCAGGAAGTTTGCCTCTGGTACAGCTTACCTGCTGCTTGTACGTATCTGTGGCTACTGCATCCCACCAGAGTCGGAAGAATTCCTGCTCCACAGCAATAAATTTGCGCTGCTTTCCTTTCATTAGCTCTTCTACAACAGATGTGTAGACATTTGCTGCATAAGCATGCATACTTTCCTGGAAAAAAAAAAAAAGTAGAAAATGAACTCTATGTTTGGCCCATATTAAATGGGCTGTTTTGAAGACTCATTGGGCTTCAGAAGAGAGAGATCAAACACCTCATATTTGTTGCACACTTCCTTTGTACGCTTAGAAAGACCAAGTTCTCTCCGGTTATGTATAGCCTGTGGGCCCTTCCGCTCTAAAATACATCCTCTGACTGCAGACCTGACTAGATCATAGTGTAGCTTCCCCCAAGACGAGCAGACATCAATACAAGCTTTCTTTTTGATGTACTGGGAACAGCTTACCCTGTCTCTCATTGCTTACCTTAAATCAGCAATGCCATGAATAAGACTTTGCACCAACATAGTTAAAAAACCCACATGCACACTTTATTCTTCCATTTCTGCTCTTCTTTTGATGGCCTGAATTATCAGAATTGTTTCTTCAGAGCGAGTATGACTGTGCTGCGGGTGTGCACTACCAGTATAATACAGTGATACACATACTGTAAATTACACTATTATGGCCCTAGAAGCTTCAGTCCTGAAAATTAACTCAATTTTGCTTGATATTTTAGGATAGAGTAAAACCAAAATGGCAAAGGACTCTTAGTTTGACTGTTGATGTAGAAACATCCAGTGTGAGAATATTGTGCATCTATGCCAGTCCTAAAGCCGCTTGTATTCCAGAATGAGGCCTACGGATTTTATTGGAAGGCAAACATGACAGCTGTATCCATCAAATAACCTATCACACTGTTATATCTTATGATATGGTATCAAATGAACACCACCACATTAATTTTAAAGTTGCGCACATCAAGATATTTTATGTACACTTATCCTTGCCAGAACAACTTCTGCTGACCAGATCGTGTCTTCCACCCTTCACTTAGTTTCAAAGTGATAAGAATGCTAAGGACAACAGCAAAGATCCTAGAATTTCCTGCAATGTCTGTGTTTTCTTGTAAAAAAGTTATCTACATGTTATAGCACAGTTATTTTAACACTAACCACAACACTTTTCTACTTAAACTACTGGTACTTGCTTAAGAACACACACCACAATACATACACATACATCTGAAAGTGATTGACATATAGATCTCTCACCCACCTAAAAACTAACGGGCACGATATGTAAAATATGAATACACGGTTTTAATTTAGGCAAGTTTCCTACACAAAAATCACATTTTAAAATAAGAAGGGGATGATGTGATCCAAATCAGAAATGAACTTTTCCTAACCCCTTGCTTTCCACAACTGAAATCCAGCTATCTTCGTAAAAATGCTAAAGTGTCATTAGAAAAGGGAAAACATTTGAGTGTAGGAGGAATAACTTAAAATACTGTAGTGCTTATCTAAATAGTTACTTATTCAATGACTTCTTGATCAGTTCTTAAGGGCTTTTTAAAATCAAGATTATGATTAGATGCTTAATACAATATGAAATTTTAACTAAGGGAATAGCTTTTAAGTTTTACTAATACTCAACAGTGACACATTCAAATGATTGTGAAGGAATTTTCATTTTTCACTGGCAATTGGCTACAAACAATACATCCTAAAATCCAAGTATATGTACAACGATTACAACATCAGGCTCAATTTTAGCTCTTAATAGTTAAGTGGAGTACACTAGATTTTAGGAGTGGAACAAAGACTTTTCAAATTTAATACAATACCAAAATATTCCATGTGGTAACTTACTGAAAATATTTTCTTGAGGTATTTTGGAGATTAAGGCAAGCCAGTCTTTATTCTGACTCAAACTACACTGGAACTAAGCAGTAAGATATTACCCAATCCTACAAAGTTTATAAACCCCAGTCGTCTGTGGGAATTGAAAAGAATTGTTCTCACAAACCAGGATACTTGCAAGCAACAATAAGAATTTTCTTTCCAATTCATATCCTCTATCAGCTAATGAGATGCTCTGAGACAATAAGCAGTGATCCAGCATAAATAATCGGGTAAGATTTTACTTATTTAAATATAGATTTTAAACTTCCACCATGATGTAAAAATTGTTTTGTACTGCATTTTAGACAATGGTGAGATATCTTTCACACCTTAAAAAAAAAAAAAAAATCCATCAGAAGCATCCTGCAGAACACAGGCACACGCAAACCCAAAATTCACGGTCGCGGCTCCTAAGCTAACCACGCCGCCTCCAACCGAGCGTCGGGACCCCGAAACACCGGGCGCTGGAGCACACTCCAGGACAGACTCAGGGCTCATGCGTCTCTCTGCAGGCGGGCAGGTGTTCGGGCAGGCGCAGGCAGACCCCCCGCAGCCAGCGTGACACGACTCGGGCAGTTTCGCAGGCCCGAGGGCGCACAGGGAGCCGAGCTGGGGCCGGGCGGGCGGAGGCTCAGCCCTGCCAGCCGCCAGCCCACTCCTACCACAGCAGCCGCCGGGCCGCCCCATGGGGGAAGGCGGCCGCGCCGCGACCCGCCCCGGCCAGCCCCGCTCGGCAGGGGCCCCACCTGCACCGTGTAAACCCAGCCGACGTCCATGTGGCTGTGGGCAACCACGAAGGCCCGCAGCTCTCCCCGGCCGTCGGCCCGCGGGAGGAGGCCGAGGAGGATGAGGAGGAGCGGGGGGCGCATGGCGGCTCCGCGGGCTCCCCGCTGCACTTCCGCGTCCCGCCGCGGCGGCACCGCCTCCCGGCAGGGCGTCCCCGGGGCGGGAGCGGGGGCTGCCGCGCCGCGGCACCGCCTCCACCGCGCGGAGGTCAGGGGGAGCTGCTTCGTTAAAAAAAGAACAAAAAAACGACAGCAGTTTTTCTTTAAATGAGAGGACTTCGAGGCACGAGGGGTGGCTTCGTCTGAGCCCCCAGCTGCCCTGCAGGTATTTGAGATCCCTACAGCAGGGTGCAAGAGCCCGTTAAAACCACGGCCCCCGGGAGGTGCTGATGGCTCTTGTTGAGAACTCTGGGGCTAGCTTTCTTCTAAAACTAGGTTGCTCAGAGAGATGTTGAGTTCTGCATCTCGGATGACGATAAATCCTTACGGGTTTTTTTGAGGAAATTCTTTGAATTGAACGTGAATTCTTCATTTCAGGGTATAATAGTTCATTATGGATTGTTGTCTGCATCTTTGATGTTTTGAAGTTGTAGCAAGACTAAATTTTATTTTATGTGGTTGACCTTCTGATCCCATTTAAATTAGTTTTATGACTTGTCTTATCGCTGCTAGCAAGAGGTGGACTCTGTGCTGAGAAAAAGGTAGACTCTTCTGTCTGCATAAAGTCCTACTGAAAAGGAAAAAAATCCAACCCATAATTAAAAAAAGTTATAGGGTAATGTAGCCCAAACAATCTCCTCAGAAATTTGTCTGCAGTGGCACCAGTTTATGCCCAATCTATCATTGCGATATTAAAAGCCAAAATAGTTTAAACTATTTTTTTAAAACTTTGACTCTTTAAAATACACAGTAGTGTAATTTGACTATATTGCTTAAGTTCTAGTTTGAGTAAATTACATGTTTTTAACAACGTTACAATCCTGAAATGCCAAAAAAATCATACCAAACTCTTAGCTCATTTCCAACAGTGTAAAAGTAAAGGACATCAGATGAAGGTGGGACCTCCTCCCACCGTCAAGTTTGTCTGTTGATTTAGCATTACTAGTTTCCAAACCTAGTTAAACCAGTCATCCCTCTGAAGGAAACAATCACAAATAGCTTAAGAGTGTCCATCTACAGACTTTCACTGATAAAAGATTAATTCATACTGGACTAGCTGGCACTTGGGTGCAAATTAACCCATCTCAATATTCAAGATACCTGTAGAAACAGATCACACACTGTAAATGCGATTTGCATCTACCCCCTCATTTTAGAAAGAAAAAAAAAAGTGTGCTGCATTACATGCCAAACTGGGTGAATTTTTTAACATATAAAGTTTGTAAATATTTGAAGTCCAGAATGAAAAATGCTACGTAAGTCAGTAATACTGAGTTAAACAGCATAAAATTGCTACATTTTATAAAAATTACATCTAATATGAATGGATTCTCTCAGAACAGGGCCCTTGTTTGCTAAGCAATATGGTAGACTAGAGTTTTCTCCAGAAAAAAGAGGCTAACACTGGAATGCTATGGTTAATTTATGATAATTAATTATTTATGATAATACCTTGTTATGAAGAGCAATCAAGGTCTGTAGGTAATTTATAGGGGGAGTTAGTATCACTGTAAGCAGCTGGATGAAGCTTTACTTTAATACAGCTCTGTGATACTTTTTTCCCCCAAATCATCAGCTTAAACCTTTTCAGTTCCAAGAAAGCTAGTGCACATCCAGCAAACATATGGCTTAGGGATATATACACACACACTGTCTAAATGAACTGGTGTTCTTTTACCTCAGAAGGCATTATGGGCTTCGTAATTTAGGTGAAGTTCCCAGGAAAGCTTAAGTGTTGGCGTTTTGTTTTGTTTCTAAAAGCAGCTGAGAATGTTTGCAGAATGTTACTCCCATTTTAAACCTATTTCTCCAGAAAGTGTAATTGTCCTCCTTATTCTTTCACAAAGGCCAGAGTGTGACACTGTGGATGCAGTGAAGAATATAAATATTTGAACAGAATACTTTTATTAGGAAAAATTGAATCAAACTGCCCATAGTTTACACACCTAAAGGCGTCAGGAGGGTCTTCACTTGCTGCAAAAAAGGGATGAATGTAGGTGTATCAAGTAGAATTTATGCTGAAAATAATGCTTCCCCACCATTTACATACTGTTTCACAAACAGCAAAAAGCTAGATGGAGGAGCCAGTGTAATTGTGCCATGACAGCTGCCTACACTGATATTTTATCCTCTTGTTGGCTCCTCATCTCTTAGTATGGCTTGATTATAGTCTTCCTGTATTATTTCTTAAGCTTTTCTCATTTGCCCATACAAAGTGTGTTTGCTCTCTTTGACACGAGCTGTGCTATACGTGGGCCTCTGACACTCACCTCAAAAAGACAGAAGACGTAGGCAGAATGCTGCCAGCTATAAGCTAAGCAGTCACAATCATGTTAAATTAAATACCGAGAAAGCCACCTGGCGAACAGAACAATTAACATAGCTTTGCATTTCCCTCCTGTGGAGTTTTTGGGGTGGATGTCTGTAAGAATAAAGGCATTTATTAACGTTAAGTTCACTCTAGCTGACTGTTTCAGTGTTTTAAAATTTGCCGTTCCCCTAAACATTTTCCAGCGCAGACAAAGGTCACTGCACAGAGCACTTAAGCTTACTTGATAACGGGTTTGCTTTCTTACTTACCACTCATGGATGCTGTAAAGACAGTTTGTGGATCCACAGGGGTCCAGATGAAAATCTCTAGCCTTGCAGTGATTTAGGCGTTTATAAAACCTGACAATTTACATGGTATTTGCAGCCTTTATCCGTAAAATAGCCTACACGGCCTAGGGAGGGTAAGAGAACTGAGGTGAATGTCGTGAGGAAAACGCGGCTGCTGGCACTCGGTGTGGCGAGCCGGGAGAGGCCGTAGGGACGCTAGCATGGGTGACACTGGCGAGGCCCCCGTGTGTGGTGTTCTCCAGGGGTTGGTGTCCAGTTGGACTCGGTGATCTTAGAGGTCATTTCCAACCTTAATAATTCTATGATTCTATGCCCACCCGCAGACGCCAGGCTGGCCGCACCGCAGGCACGTGTGGCTGAGGCACTGTGGAGGAACACGGCACAGCCGGCGGCACCCGGTGGGGAGCTCATGACTGAAGTTGAACCGACAGGAGGAAGCAGCCTCCGCTGTGGGCCGCGGAGGGAGGCCGGGAGGAAGGCCAGGCTGTGGCGTCGCATCCCGCCGCCGCCGTGACTGGGGCTCGCCCCAGGCGGAGCGAGCGGCCGCCCACTCCCACCCGCCCCGCCAGCAGCCCGCGGCGTCCCGCTGGGGGCGCGGCCCCGCCGACAGCCCCGGATCCCGCCGCGGTGCGGGGGCCACCCCGCGCCCCCTCACACCTGTTGGGGCCGCGGCAGGGCCGGCGGTGCCGGGCGCGGCGGGTCCTGGCGAGGCTGCGCCGCCTCCGCCGGGAGCTCCGGGCGGAGCCTCCCCTCTTTCCCGTCCTCCCTCCCCCGGCTCCTTGAGCGCCCCGAGGCAGCGCCGGCTGCCTGCGCCGCCCGCTCCGCTGGGAGAAGGAGGAGGCGCCCCGAGCTACCGGCGCTGGGAGCAAAGCAAATAACAGTTCAGCGCACTGGGCTTTCGGAGGGCAACACACATGTCCCACAAGCAGGGTATCTGGAAACGCTCTCCCTTCCCCCGGCCCTCCCTGGTCCCCTCTTATCCCTCCGTTCCCTCCTCTGCCCCTCCATCTCCTCCCCACTCCTCCGGCTCTGCCTCTCCCCTCCGCCGCCCTCTTTCCCTTCTCCCTTCCTCAGCCCTCTCCCTCACGCCGGCCCTGGGTGCCCCTGACTGACTGTGCCTTTCCTCCCTGCCCAGCTGGCGGCCCCCCAGGCGAGAGCGCGGTTGACTGGTGCCTCTACCAGCTCAATGGAGCAGCCGAGTTTGAGGTCTCTGAAGGTGAGTACGGGGGTGCTGAGGCGGGGCGCGTCCCCTCGGCCACTGCCCCGGCTGGCGGCACGTGGAGAAACGTGGCTCACTGGTGGGAGAGTGGCCCTGGCAGAACATGGCAGCTGCCCGGGGCGTGGGGCCTGTGGGGCGGCGAAGATGGTGCGTGGGCCCAGCGCAGGCGGGGAGGTGGGCTGGCAGCGGGTGGCCGCCAATGGTTGGTGTGCGCCGGGCCTGCTGTAAGTGTCTCGGCTGGTTTTGTTTTGGTTTTTTGGGAGAAGTCGGGTTTCGCAGCTAGCGGCCCAGGTGGCATCAGTCCTCTTGGCCTTGGCATCGGTGGCTACTGGTATGAGGCTGCTGGAAAGTTTTCTGGCCTTTTTTTCCCCCCCTTAGCTTTGAAGAGAGAGGTAACCTGGAAAGTTTTCTTTTTTAATACTCTGTGATCAGGAAAGGAACAGCCTTTAGGTCCAGGGCAAGAAAGTCTCCCCTCTGTCTCTGAACCACGTATGATTTTGAACATGCAAAGTATTTAAACTTAGATGTCAACCTGTATTTGCCAGTATGCCACATGCATAGTGTGCAGTGTCCGTGAGCATATTTCAGTGTCTGTTTTCAGTAAGTTAAGTGGAGCTAGGACCTCATCTCGACGTTTTGGTCTGTTGTTACGCATTTCTGAGGGGTGTGCGTTTACTTTTTGTAAGGGCTTAAAATGCATCACAAGTTCAGCTGGACTGAAAAACTTTCCAATGCTGAGGAAAGTGACACGCTGTAATAGATTGGCTTCAGGTTAGACATTAGGGAAAGCTTTTCAACAGTGAAGCTGTTGAACTAAAATACATGGGGTAGGTAGACAATGAAATCTCGCTCACTTAAGGTATTTAAGGTTTGTTTCACAAACGTGTTGAAGTGATAAAGCTACAGATCTTGCCTTGGGGCAGGTAGATAGACTACCTGTTCAGGGTCTCTTTTAGCTTTATTATCTGTGATTCTGTGGGATGTGAAGTTTTGTGTTATGTCTTGTGTTTTGCTGTTTGGAGAAGTGATTTAAACCCCAGTGTACTAATAATAAGCTACAGCTTGATCAAGGCTTTGGAGTAAGTTTATTTCCCTGCCCCCCCAATTATTCCACGGTAGTTTACATTTGAAGGTATATTTAATAACTTGTATACTAAAGCATTTCTCAAAATATGTTGTGATTTTGTGCCTAGATTAATTTTTTTTTTCTTTTTGTGAAACTGCATACCAAACCAGATGTGATGACGATAGGTGGGGGTGGAAATTACATCTGTGTGAGGGAGTGTAATGAGTGAGTGACAGCATTTCTTAGGCATCATAGAACATTGAAAACAAGCTTTAGGTTGGCATTTACTTTCATTTAAAGATTTGAATGAGTAGAATATGCTTCTTAACCTTATTTGTCTGGGTAAATACCAGTATTTCAGCACTGCTTTGAGACTGTAACATTTTCTTTTCAACAGGTGTTTTATTCCTTTAATTTTTTTGGGGTCATATTTTGTCATATGACATAATTTTTAAAATTAGTTTGCTAACCCTGACTTCAGTTCTCTTTAACACTGGCAACTTATGGATGCCCAGTTTTACTCCATGACTTAAATGGAAATCTTACGTGTTTTCTCTTCTTTACTCAGCATGGGAATATGTGAAATTAGGAGAACAGGAAACAGGCTGAAGCAGTGTAATTTGGTCACATAAGCTATAGAATCCAAGTCATCTGCAGGTAGTAAACCCTGTTTATGTTAATGAGGTTATATATATAACTATGACATGCGTTTTCCAGAATACATGTTGTCTATTAAATGCCACTGATATCTAGGAACACATACAGCAATATAATCAGCAGACTTTGCAGAAGTGAAAAACAACATTTAAAAGAAAGGACCACTATGACAGGTGGCTTGACCTCTTTTGCATGCCAGTGTTTTGGATAAAGTCCAAACCTTTTCCTTTGCTGAAGTTTGCCTCTAAAATAACTGAAATTACACAGAGCCAAACAGAATCCTTAGCTTAAAATGGATTGTTCCTATGACTTCCAATGCAGATTTTTTTTTTCTGTCATTACGCGAGTTCTTTTTACTTTTCAGAAAGGCTACAACTGTTGTGATTGCAGCTGCATTGGTTAGGACCACCTAACCAATGGACAGAAGGACTAATTAATCTCTATTAAATATTATTGTGTGTTTATCTATCTAGATATATATCTGTATAGATAAACATTTATGTATTAATATTCTAAGTACAATGAGACCTCTGGGCACCTCTTGGTGCTTTTGCTATTGAATACATTCAATGGCCTTGCGGTACTCTGTCAGTTAGACTTCAGAATTGTGTTCTGCAACATTTCTGTCTTAGACTAGGAAAGAAAATTATTCTTTTTCCAAAAATAGATGTGTTAGATGAAAAACATTGATTTACATAACAGAAAAGCAAAATTGCAAATTTCAAATGCAGGGAAAAATAGAGCATAGTAAGTAAAACATCACAATCAAAGGCAAGATAATGATATTTGATTTAGTCTTGCTGCCTTGAAACAAAACCGTATTTCAAATATTGCTACTTCTATAATTAACGTCTAAGTGCAAAATATGTTTTATTCATGCTAAAGATCTCAAAGCACTTTTCTCACATTAAGTGCAGCCTTACAAAAGCTGTATGAAGAACAGTATTAGAGTATCCATTTACAGGCTAGCAAAATAAAATACAGAAGTTAAGGATGTGATTTTTATAGAAGCTGAATGTCAGCTATTAAGCAGTTAGTACTTGGGACTTCTGAAAAGTCAAATGTTGTACCGTTTGCCCAGACTATCTAGTGGACTGTTAACAGGACGGCTTATTCCAGACACTTTGCTTTAAATTCCAAATCACATTAACTTCTTGCAAACTTTGTATAAGTTAAAGCATGTTTGAAATAGTATATGCTGTGAATTCTAAGCTGGCATTATGTTATTCTAGATAGCATTACATTCAGTAACGGCTGTATGGTTAATGAAAAGATTGAGTCAAAAATAATATTTTTAGTTTTCACTCTTAAAGTCAGCTCATCAGAGACTTGAAATTGGTTTACAGTGTAAGTTTTCTTTTCACCCATTTTGTAACTTTATGCTCTTGCGTGGCTGAAAGCCCTGTTAACATTAGTGCCTTGTGAATTGTGATGTGAACTTTCCTGTCACTTACCTTACACTGCTCTACCATTCTCTTTTATTTCTGAGTAATTTGAAGAGAGATTTATTGAGAAGATGAATAATACACTATTTTGTTGTAAAGGTACGTTTGTACCATTTGAAGGAACTATGAATATGAATTTAATCACTGTCAGGTTTACCTCCAATAGCTTTTTGTTTACTGTAGTTTTCAATCAAAGACAATAAGTCTGGATTTAGTTCAATACTGTCTTTTCCATTATTACACGAATTCCATGGAAAGCAATGTGATTGCACAAGCTTACAACTGAAGCAATGTCCTTGTGAGTCATGCCTTCACTAGGAAAGTCTAATTAAATAGGAAGTCTCCATCTGTAGATGCTTTTGCATCTCGGTTGTTTTTCGGCTGAACCAAACAATTGATTTTTCCTTGGTTTCTTATAAAAAGGCGTGGCAGCAGCTCTTTTCTTAACACTTCACAGTTTGCCAACATTTCTTTTGAAGTATGATGACCATGAATGGATGTTGTATTTCCAAGAGGTCTTATTTGGAGGGGTATGCTTTACAGTTCTGGGCTCCCAGTTGTCCAATTTGGAGATTTAGTGAAGTGAACTGTGCCTCTTCTGCACCCCACAATTCTGGGTTTCTTCAAAGGAAACCAAGGTGCTTGGAAGGGACTGGTATTCCCCTGTCTCACCCCAGCATACATTTAGGACACTACTAGCTTGCATACAGCACTGCAAGGTGTGTCACAGGGCTCGCGTGCACCCTAATATACCCTCTGACGCCATGTATGTGGATGATACTGTTATTCCAGTCCTACTTCATACATCCCTGTTTATACGTTCAGCAACTCCCTGTATTTTATCCCTCTTTATTTTACAGTCATTCATGTTAGTGTTTGGTTGGTTATCACTGATGTCTGGGAGCTGCTGCAGTGCAGGGAAAGGGCTCCTGTCTGAAAAGTGTTATCATCATACTTTGTTCCCATTATGACATCATATGTGGCTGTGTAAGACCAGACCCAGTAAATGACTCTTTACAAGAAAATGTGGATATTTGATTATACTTCTATTTGTTGCTGCACAATTTGATGTTAAGTTTCAATATGAAAAGTTCAGCATGATAGACAAAGAGGAAGGATTACAGTATACTGAAATTCTATTTATTCATATGATAGCTTTACTTCTAGTGATTCTTATCTTCAGTAATAGTCCATTTTGTGATATTTTTATCTATTGTTTATGGAGTCTTTGTTTATACATGGCATGGGTTTTGTAAGAATCTTTCAAATATTTCTGTACATTACTATAAAAAAAGACTTCTTGCTTGACAATAAAATACTGGAAAGAATATGTACTTGTTATGAAAAGCAAAAGGTGAGTGGCTTATTTACATTTCTCATTTGTTGTTTCCTAATTTTGTGTTTTGATTAGGAGTTGGTTTGATTTTTATGGAATAAATTGATTTAATTAAGTACATTAAGATGATTTAATTGCAATGATTTAGAAAATCCTTGCTTTCATAGAGTTTCTATTGGAACTTAATATGGGTGCTAGAGTGTGTTTTCGCCTAAGAATCATTAAGTGTAATTTGACCATAAAACAAATACTTTGTTAACACTTTGTTAATTATTTTCTTTCGTAAATATCTCACTGAAAATGTTAGCTCCTTTTCAGTAACATGAAAAGTGGTGTTGCTGTTTAGATGAAGCTAGAAAAACAGACTAATCTTTTTTTTAACCAGGTTTTCAGGTTTTCCTACCCTTTTCAAGGACTCCTCTTCCTCCCTCTAATACGCTGTACTTGTTTAGCTAATTCTCTGGCTCTCTGATGCCAGAAGTTGCAGCCTTCATGATCTCAGTTTCCAGGATGTGGTCTTCAGCCAATTGCCTTTTTGCTCTCTAATCTCCCATTGATCCTTTTTCTTTCCTTCCAGTCTGCCCCTTTTTAATATCTTTACTTACATATTCAGTCGGCTTTTCTAGTTTCTGTTGATTTCCTCAGCTTTGGTTTTGCTTTACCATTGTTCTCTGTACATCTTCTTTCTGCTAAGGGAATTGTGGGGGGTCTCCGTCCATTGACTGTTGCAAAGTTTGGCAAAGGGGTCTCCCCTCTGTGTCATCGGAAGTCTGCTGTTTGCAGCAGGTGCCTGCACAGCAGATCTTAGCTCTTTTCCCTCTGTCTCTCACTATTTCCATGTCTACAAGGCTTACCATTTTATATGATCCTTTCAGTTCCATCCAAATAACTCCTGGCAATTTTGGTTTTATCTGTGCTTGAATGATCAGAATTTCCTTGGGTGTTCCAGTTGGCCGCATACTTTAAGATGCAGTCAGTATACATATCATGAAAGATGAAATCACACTGTTGCGCACCTGATTATGTGGGTATTAGCAAGTCAAAAATCATGCTTTCAAGTTATCATCTAGACCAGAATTTAACAGGGACATCTTTTATGCTCCCTCTTTCTCATTAAATAAGCAATAATTTAATTTATGTTGTGATTTTGTTATCAATAATAACACTGATGAAGTAAACAGTAATTTCATTGGGGCCACAACTTTGCCATTTAGACTAATTTTTGTATTTAAGTCAAACATTCAGCTTGAATAGTGATGGACAGTTTAAAGAGTATAGAATTGCTTGTGGTTCCAGCTGAGATACAGAAAAATCACCAGGTTTTCACAAAGCCTCCTCTTCCATTATAGGTCAAGTCAGAAAGCCAGGGTTCCTTTATGGAGCTGAGTTTTATACAGGGGTAGAGAGTACCTGTTTTCTGATCTTTCCAATTCCAGTTCATACATGTGTGCAGAAATTGCCCAAGCTGTCTTGGAGAATGTCTGAATAGCTGATGTGCAAAGAATTTTTTCCTACTGTGCAGTTTTTTTCTGTATGAACCTGTCAAAGCTGGAAGAAATTCTAAGAAGATAAGATTCTTCTGTTTCAAGAATTACAACCCAGAAGCTTAACTTCTCCAAATATGAATTCAGAAGTCATATTGCAGGCCATACAGGTGGGAAAGTGACCTGTTATTAATATTCTTATTTATCAGTTCTTTTCTGTAAAATGCAGTAAAATGCATTTTTCAGTAAAATGCAGAGAGATTTAAAGCAGATATCAATATCTTTTCTTTTGCATGTTTGTACTGTCTGATGAAAAAATTCCAAAATGATATCAAACTATTCAGGGGTTTCAGCTACCTTTCTCTTCTAGTATGCTATTCGGATATAAACTCCTTATTCAAAATAATGGTCAGTAGGTCACATCTTTATAAGTCTCTTCCCCAAATCATAGAATCATAGAATGGTTTGGGTTGGAAGGGATCTTAAAGATCATCTAGTTGCAATCCCCCTGCCATGGGCAGGGACACCTTCCACTAGACCAGGTTGCTCAAAGCCCCATCCAGCCTGGCCTTGAACACTTCCAGGGATGGGGCATCCACATCTTCTCTGGGCTATCTGTTCCAGTGCCTCACCACCCTCATAGTGAAGAATTTCTTCCTTATATCTAATTTCAATCTACCGTCTCTCAGTTTAAAGCCATTACCCCTTGTTCTATCAAAATAGTGAAAGGTATTATTTACTAGCCAAATTCTGCATCTTGCCATTTAAGTTGGATTGTCATTGTTTGGTGATCCAGAAGAGGGAGCTACCTCATAAATTTCTACCAGTTTTGAACTTAACAAAATCTCTTAAAAACACCTCATGGATTTTTTTTTTTTTTTTTTTGAAGACTGAATCCAGAGATTTCATGTAATGCCTCTTTGGTCACTCAGTTCATAGTTTGCTGATTTCTAAGGACATCCTTAAGAGACTTAGTTCTTTGATTTCCTTCAGTTTTCAGTATCAGTTCGGTGTTTGTCTTTAAACATTGCGTTTGTATAACGCCCTAAAACCTTTGGTTGGTATAATGATTGCAGTCCCGTTTTAAACATAGATGTTTCTGACTAGCATGTCATGGATGTTTATAGACGTTTTCTGTAGCAAGCAGGAAGAACTTTGTGGTGGCTGGCCTTCCTCAGTGAAACTCCATCTGAGATGGAGGTGGCTTCTGGGCCATTTTACTTTTTTTTTCAGTGTAAGGGGCGTTTCTTCTGTTTGTCCCAGTAGGCGGATACAGATAGTATTTTGAAAATAGCAATATATAAGTAAAATAGCAAAACGAATGTGCACACTATGATACGCTTTCTCTCTCTTTCTCTCTTTCTTTTTAGAACTGCAATGCAATTTATAGTGAGTTAACATAGCATTTATGGGCTGTAAAAGTAAAGGACCATGGGGTACTGGAAGAAGGCATTATAACATGTACTTATTAAAACTTGTACTGATGGTCAGGAAAGAAACGAGGCTTTTCTGGGCATATTTTAAAGTGCATGATTTAGCTAGGTTCTCGTATTCCTTGGTTGGTGGAACTCTAGATTGCTACCTGCTGTAATGATAAATAATGTCAAAGCTATCATACCTCCAGGTTTATTGTTGGTCGTTTTGTGTTAAGAACTGATGCAGTCATGTGACTTCATTTCCTAAAGTAACTAGAGTACTGAGAAACAGGTAAGTCTTTTTCCAACTGAATACGTTCCCTGTTTTTTGTCATTAAGAGCTAAGGAGGATGTTCTTAGTATTATGAAGCTGTTTTTTGTTTTTCATCAAGAAGAGTGAATACAGCACTGTACTGCTTATTTCTTTGTGGGTAATCACCCTTATATATTTCATGTGAATTTTGAGGTGTCAGTGGAGCCTTCTTTTTCTGGAGATAAATACAGGATAGTAAAAGTCCTTGCAGTGCCACTGAAGGGTGAGAATGAAGCATTTCATTTGCTATTAAAATTGAATACTGCTGCATGGGGTAGTATCCTGCTGTTGACTTACTTCAGATTTCCAATTAGTAAATCTCTAAATACTATGGCTTTCATGGAAAGTACCACTGGATTCCATTCATACCTATATGTGGTGTTGTCATGTGGCCTCCAGGTTACATATGCAAACTGCTCTGTTAGAGCATTTAGATGTTACATTAAGAAGTCGTGTACAACATTCCCAAAGTTAAATGTACCACCATGAAGAACTCTGTGGCTTGAGTTATTTTGTAAAATACTTTTGAAAATTCTTTATGTATTTTTTACATGCACACAAACGTACGCGCGCACACACACACACTTTTTTGTTATGTTCATGCAAGATTTGTATAAAAATCAAAGAAAGTTAAATTAGATCAATGTACATGTGTTTGACTTTTTCTTCCTGCAGGAGGGTTCAGAATAAGTACATAAATAAATACTATTTGGTTTATACACATAATATTTTGCACGTGGATACATGGCTATTATAGTTCAAATATATAATGTTTTAAAATACTTATATGTTCTTAAAACTGATGACCTATTTGTAACTTCTTAAGTCTTTCATTAAATAAAATTTCTTTTCAGAACGCATACGTTCCCCAGATGTTTTGGCTATGTTTATTTACAAGCACATTTTATAGAGGCTCATGTCACAGTGGATAGAGTTGACAGTTGGGCTGATTGCAGGAATATGCAAAATGTTAACCTCATAAATCTTTCTCCACCTATCGTATTATGTAATTTCGACAAAATATTCAGAAGTATGATGTAAGAGACAGTTCCATTATTTTAGTTGGAACCATTTTGGTATTGCAGTTGAAGATGATGTATTCAATTCAGAGACAGTTATGTCTAGACACTGACAGGGACCACTGAGTTGATGTTCTATTCATAGAGAGGGCATGTGTCATTCAAAAGGGAGTTGTAAAACTATTATGGACAGTTGCATTGTTAGTGATGTACTTTTCCATTTCAAACAACTACCATAACTAATTACCATATTTAGTAGAGTCTTCCTGGAATCCTGAAATGAAAATAGCTCACAATTTCTTTGGGAGATATGAATTATATTAATATTCCTTCTCTTTATACTTTATACTCCTGTGTTACGAGTAGACTCAAAGATGCAAAGTGGAAGTGTTATTCTTGCAAATATTAATGGTTTCTTGTTAGATCTGTCTTATTGAGTAATCTTCATGATCTTTGAAATATTTAATACAGAGGCTGTTTTTTGTCGATATCTGTTTTTGTCCATCAAATAACTTATTTTTGAAGGTTCTCTGATAAGCTTTTATGTTAGCATTATAAACTCTGCTTTGAAATTGAATGTTTATTCTGGAAATATCCCATGCTGCAGATTTTGTTTATTTGCAAGAAGCCCCGACTTGGAGTCCTTCATAATGATATGCAAAGTAGATATAATCAATTTAAAATAAGAATGAGCTCACATTTTAAGAATAATTCTTATTTTTCATGCACCACAATTTGAAAAATTCAAAATGGTTTTTTTTCCCTTGAGGTTTTTCATGTGAACAGATTTTTTTGTTTCTTAAGCTTGGCAAGCTGCTACTGTAGGTGCCTACTGTCTCCTCTATTCTAAATCAGGAAAGCACAGCCATATTTCACTTTGACTACTTTTCCTGGGTTTCTTAGAGATTTTGCACCCTAAGAACACTTCTTGCCCTAGTAGAATGTCCACCTTTTCTAAGTAAGAGGAAGCTAAGGTGACCTTGTGGGTCTGCCAAGTGCATTGAGAGTGTAGCTGTGCATTGATGTTTCTTCAGAAAGGTGCCACCGTGCCTCAGGAATGTTGTGACTTTATGTTGCTTTTTGATTTCCCCTTTTCCTCACGCTCCTCCACAGTAATTAAAAATCTTACTTAAAATGTAATACCTATGTTGACTTTTCTGGAAGTAGCAACTATGCAATGCAATTTATTTCAATTTAAGAAACCTGAAATATTAACTTGGTATTTCCAATTTCTAATCTGATGATTTTAGAGGCATAATTGTTCAGTGACAATTAAAAAAATACACAGAGGTGTGTTAAAGGACTGACTCTTTTTCCTGATGATGTCAAAACATAAAATGTACTAGTGGGGAAATGGTAAAAAGAATATTTTGGGTCAAGGAAATTGACCTCAAAGTTTGAGCTTCTTGATTCTACCATGAGACCAATCACCTCTGCTAAAGAACATCTCCAGTAGCAGTAAGAGGCTGTCTCTCTCTCCTATGCTGAGGTAAGTCTCTGTAGCAGCTTGTGACCTATATTACACATCAAATGTCAGTCCTCAATACTCTCATGGCAGAAATCACTTCCTTTTACTGGATGTTCATAAAGTACCCAGAGCAATGCCTTTGCTGACTGGGGCTAGGCAATACTGACTTTGACAGCCCTGTCACACTTGCAAAGCACGCTCACTTACGAAGAAGCTGCAAAGCATCTGGCAAGTGTGTGTATATATATATATCCTCTCATCAAATACCTGAAAGAAAGCATGTACTCAAACCTTGTGGTTAAAAAGTTGAACAAATAAAGGAAGATTGCAAAACCCAAACTTTTAATGACATCATTGCATACTCTCTTTCTATAGGTACCCTGCCACATTTGACTCATAGGTTTTATGTGGCTCTATTTTACTTTTTGAGTATGCAGTGTGAGAATAATTAGAGCTCTGTACTTCTCCAGACATGGAGCTGTGTGTTTTTTCTTCGGTAAGAATAGTTAAATATGTAACCATCCATGTAGGTTCCTTTTTGCTTTTCGTGGAAAAAACCAGCAAATGCTTACCTATGTTAATGTAACATTTGAGTTCAGATGATAGCACAAGTCAAGAAATTCAAAGATATAGTTCCCACAGCAACCATAATTCAACCTCATTGCTGTGAAAGCACAAAAGCCCACACCAAATACCATGCAGAATACTGCATATATGCAAGTGTGTGAGATACAGTTGCTAGGAGAGCCATAAATTTTAATTTCCAGAGGTATTTAGATTCACATTTTATATCTATTATTATTATTTTTTGGATTTTATTGAAACAGCGCAGTAATGAAAAACTGATGAAAAGAGGCCAGTTGGATTAGTGTATCTTTTTGCTTTCTTGCAATGTACAAACAATAGATTATATTACTATCTCTGCCTTTTTGTTGGGTTTTCCTTTATTTCTAAGTGAGTAATACTGAATGTGAAATATAATCTGGCCTGCTTCCTTATCTGATTCTATTTTTTCTCTTTGTTTAGCCCTATTCCTGAATTGCAGCTAATGAGGTCTATTCATTTGCCTATCAAGGATAAATAAACCAGATATTTATCTGCATGTAGTAATACATCTTGTTATTCAACCACATCCATAGCTTAAGGTTCCATTATAAAATATCTCAAAGCATATGGAATATATTTCTTTTCAATATCTATTAGGATTCTTTTGGTTTCTTTGTTTGCCAGCTAAGTCTGCCAATTCCTTGATTTGGTCATGTTAGACATGTTTCATTATTATCACAGTTAGCGAAGAGGTAGAAGCGTCCTTGTTTTGAAATTAGAAATGTGTAAATATTTCAACTATGGTAGTTACTTGGCACAGAAGATGTTTTATAAATAATATTTACAGGATTTACAGAAGTTGGTTGGCTGAAATATCTATATGATATATTTCACTTAACCTTTCAGATCTGGCCAGTGGAGAGAGAGACTATGATGTTTGAAGATTGGTATATTAAGTCCCATTCACACGGGTGATTATTATATCTATAGGCTGGATTGAGCATTCATGATTATTTGAAAAAAAAAATTCCCTTTGACTGAGGCATATGCTAATACCTCATAATTTATTTGAAAAAAAATCACAACGTAACTGTATCTCACCAGTCATTAAAAAAAAAAAAAAAAGGGAAGTGACACAGGATAAGGAAGGTTAATTATGAGAGTTTCTCTTCAGTAAACTACAAAGAATTTAATTTGGACTTCATCTAGTTTCTACTGGACTGATTTTTCTCAGCCCTCCATCACATCTTAGCCTGCAATATGAGCCCTTTTACAGACAGTCTGGGCAGAGCTGAAAGACTGATTGGATGTGAAAATGTTCTCCTTGGGAAATCCTTGGATCCTGCCCTTCCTAGATAGTTAGGCAATCTGCCCTAGGAAACCTGTTTTGACAGTGCCTGTTATCTCTGCTAGGCAGAGTCCTATAGGGACTGTACAGCCTACCTCAAAGCCAGGGTTAGGGGAATTCACTCTGCAGCCCACCACCTTCCCAAAGCTTTTATTGTTCTGTTTCGTTTTGTTCAAAAGCTAGTTATGAACTGCATGCATGTTATTGTACATGTGTTTAAAATAAAGTTGTTAGTTTGTATGAAATGCAGATTTTCTTGTGTAAGAACTTATGAACTGAAGTTTGAACTCCGTCTGAAAATTAAAACAAAACATTCCCATGGCTCAACAATTTGTTAGTAGATACACACAACAAAAGTAGTTAAATTCTGGCTATCATCTGATCAAGAGTTGGTCTAGTCTTTCCACAGGGACTTTACTGTTTCTGAAATGAGGAAGGGGACTGGGAATTGTGAATCACAGGAATTCTTCAAGGGGCGAGCAGAGTGCTGGAATTTGAGTGGAATTCCGGGTAAAAATTCGATGCACAAGGCTGTATGTACTGCTGAAACCCCTTCAATAAAGTGAATACTTAGGGTATAGGTTTTGCGTAAGAACTGTGTTGTGATCATAAGCTTGCATTGACATCCTCAAGACATTTCTTGCTGCAGTGTATCTCGCTAATATTTTGGGGCTTTCCTAAAGTGTGTATAGTTACAAGGGTGTTTTTATTTTCTTCTGTTTATCCTCTTACACCTAGTAGTAGTGGTGTTAGTATTTGAATTGAAATAAATAAAGGCAAACTTCAGTGGAAACTAAGAACTGCATTGGGATGATTAGCAGTAACTGGAAAACAGCAAAACATTCCACTTGAAATTGAGCTATTGCTAGTAAATAGTAATACATAAATAGACACAGAGTCTAGAAAACACTAAGTTTACGTTCATGTTTCATTACAAGTTGATTAATAACGTTGTTGCTGGATGATTTGGTGCAGTGATATGCTGTTATTTTATACAATTAATCACTCTGCTTTTAGGCCGGGGAAGTGAAATGTGCAGTCGATACTGCTAGGGATTGCTGGTGATCTTGGCGACCTCATTTTGTTTCGAGGCGATGGGGATCCTGTGGGAGAGAATGGCTGAGCGGCGAACTGCTTTCTGTGCAGTGGCAAAAGTTCCTGGTATTGTGAACAGGGTCATAGTTTCAACAGTTACTGCCATCAGAGGAGAAGGTTGGTGTAACTGTGCCAATGTATATATTTTTCCTCAAGCATGTATTGTTCTCTGTGGTGGTGCATTCGCGACACCCTCGGTGCGCATATGGCCCCAGAGATGTGGATTTCTTAATGGAACGTAGGACTTTGATGAAAGCGGATGGCCGTGTCACCTCGCAGTTCTCAGTGGAGAAGAAAACCTTCCTCAGTGGGATTAAAACCATCTGCTTGTGTCATGGGCTGTTAGGTGTGAGATATGATTTGACTTCCATTTATTAGCCGCCATTAGTAGATGGAGGGTTTTTTGGTTGTTGGTGGTGTGGAGAATACAATGTCCCATCTGCTAGGGATTTTTGTCATTTCTCTTCATTTCAAAATACGTATTTTTGTCAATTACAATTAGCTGGAAAGAATTAATGAAAAGTTTTTGCAATTTTTCAGTTTAATTTTTCAGAATTTAAAGTATTTGACATCTGTCTGCAGTCATTTATTCTGTCATCCAGTCAAAACTACCACAAAGATGTTTGAATTATACTTGTTAACTCTGATAGAAGTTTTCTAGAGGGGTTGGTAGTGCTCTGTTATTGAAGCTGGCAGTACAGTTCCTTTTGCATGATTGTATTTCCAGTTTCCAATTTTGACTAGCTCCTAACCATTGAGGCGAATAATAATAAAAATAATTTCTTTTTCTGGGTTTGCCTCAGGCTGATTTTTCACAGAAAATCAAAATAGATAGTCAATAGATAGTCAAAACTATCTATTTGGCTTTGAGCATAAGCCTCACAAGAAAATGCCTGGTATCCTTTTGTGCATTAAAAAAAGAAAGAATTCCATCAACCTTTCCTTCAAAAAGCTCTAGTACTTTCATGATTTGAAGCAGGAACATCAATTTGACAAGGTGAATATAGTCAGTTGACTATATTCAGGAGTGTCTTTCACTATCTCTGTGAATACCCACTCTGCTTGGACCAATTTATAAACCTCTGAAAAATCACAGTTCAAATAATCTCATTTAAGTGTTGTTAGAGGTGGGTGGATAGATATTTTTATTTATTTATTTATTTTCCCTTCTCCTTCTGGCAGTTCTCTATACAGTGAATGTTTCCCAGTGCAGAACTGAATTGATCTTTCTCTAATTGCAATTCTGGTCTGATTTGGATCAGAGGTGTTTTTCGGTATTAAAGTCCTACAGCTTTCTGTTCTCTCTTTTGGATGGCGTTGGAGCTTTCTGTCTGCTGGAGGGAGGCAGAGTAAAGGAAGAACCTCTGTTTTGACACAGAGCAGGAACTGGCTGTCAAGAGTACCCTGGAAAAGGAAACTGGGGAGAAGGAATGGACTGGCAGTGCGGAGCTCAGGTGGAAAGGAAATCAAAACTTACCAAAGCAAATGTGGAGGAGACTTGTAGTACCTGGTAGTCATGGTTATGTGCTGGAGCTGCCTGAGCAGAGTCTGGGAATGGGGTGAAAGCACAGGATTGGGGAAGGGGCATTACTAGAAGGGGAGGAGAGACTTGGAGATCAGTCTCCTGCAGAGCCTAGAGTGCAACACAGCTTACTTGAGTACTGCTCACTTTTGATACTAGAAATCTGCATGGCATCATTGCTAGCATCAGAAGTGAAGCAGTACTCAAGTAAGTAAGTGCTCAAGTAAGTGCGTACTTCAATAAAGTGCTTGTGGACCAACTCTTCATTAAAAGCACAGACTGATAAGTTTCTGTTGCTAACAGTGACCTCCTTGGTTCAAGAGACAGGGAATTTTCCAATAGACTTTACGATTTCAAACTTGCAGGTGATCTGTGAAGGTGCTAAGTTTCCTGTCATCGAATGGAGTGTGTTCGCTTTTTTAAGAACTTGGAAGTTTTATACCTTTGAATACCTTTTAAGGAACACTTCGGAATTGTCATATCAAGCATGCAGTTGCCTGTGCAGCCTAATTTAAATGCCCTATGTGTACGCATTGTAGTATAATAATTACACGATGAGTGCTGTTTTAATTTTCACCATGTTGAGCAGATGAATTAGAGTAGTGAAATCAAGAAGGCTGTTCTGTAGAAGCCCTGTCTGATCTATTGCAGGATGTGTTGTCAGCAAAGTAGTTGATCAGCGTTTTGGAGAGCTGGAATCTATCACTGTCCCTGTAGTGAGGTTTCTGTGTAAGGTGAGAATCAATGCACTTTTAAATGTGTTGTCCCTAATCATGTGTTTTCACTTTTTAGATATCTAGGTTGGGATGCTGAATTGCTGAGTAGGCACTCTTACAACTGAAGTCAGTGGAAATCTGTCCGTACAGAAGGGTATAAACAATATAAAATATGTAAGGGATTGGGCCACATACTGAGTAGTATGGAGAAAACAAGACAACTGCAGGTATGACATTAAGTGAGCTATATTCATTGTGTGTGTTGAATAAAGTAAGGTAAAAAGTTTCAGATTATCCCAGCATCTACCAGTCACAGAGGAATGTACGCTCTGGCATTTCATAGTTTCTGATTGTTTGCATTTGCACTGCTGGCGAATGACTTCTTAAGAATTGTGTGTATGAGGGAGAAAGAGGAACACTTCACATAATTAAATAAAAAAAAGTCAGTGTTTGTTTTGATGAAGATGGTTTGGCTTTACAGAAACATTTAGCATGAAAAAGGGTATATTAAAGAAATAAACTGAAATAGTTATATCTTCCCATGTAGTCTCTTAACTTTTTTTCCATTTGCCTTTAGCTACTTGGAAGGTCCATACAAATACAGAAAAACAACTGTGTGAACACAGAAAATAAAAATGAAAGGTTTTGAATAAATACTCACAAATTGCTGTAAAAGACAAAAGTAAATGAAAGGGATATAATTTTCACAAGTCTATTTCAGAAATAATAATGTTATGTCATTTAAAGTGGTATTTTAAGTCAAATTCAGGCATCATGCTTCACAGTAGGCTAATAACATTTAAAGTTTGGAAAATCTGAACTCATTCTCCATTCATGAAATTCTAGCTTCTGTTCCAGTCTTGAGGCTTTGGACTCATTTCTAACTGAATGCAAAATGGAACTGAAGTTAGAGATGAATCTTTGGACTTAGATGAGAAATAAAAACCTTATTACTGGGTTCAGGAGGTTGGCATATCTTCTTTTACAACAGAGTGTCTCCATTCTGCAGTGGTGAATACTTAATACATCCAGGAGTGTGAGTAAAGGATCTGAAAACTAAGATGCAACATAGCACATTGACTAATACCTTATGAAGTGGTATAAACAATTTAAACTAAACTTATTAAATTAGCGTTGCTTTCCTATTGTGTTTTTTCACTTGATTGCTAATTTTCAAAATTCAGTAAATCTCCATGGGTATCTCTGTCATTATTATGAAGTCACAAGATTCGATTGTAATTGTCTGTGGCTGATAATAATTAATATTTGATAATAATTAATATGCTTTTTAAAAAAAAAAGGAGAAAATCTTTAAAAAATGAATTCTATCCTAACGGGAGTCAATTTAGAACCTACTGAATGCTACAGTAGAACTTTCATGAACTTCAGTATGAGTAGAAATCTGGCTTTTCATATCAATTCTTGCTAGTGAGCCGATAGCTGTTTTTCTGTAGGGAACAGTTGTAACGTATTGCTCAAAACCGTGAAGTAGTAGCTGCTGTCTTTGTTCCCCTCTTTGGGGTGGGATTTGGGGATATAGAACATAGATACTTCTCCTTTCTGAAAGTACTGAAATGTCTGTTAAACCACAGCTTTTCAAATCATCCCAGAGGAGATTTGCTTAGGATTTTTTTTAATACATGTAGTAGATGACAAGTAATAAAATCAGAAGGCTTATTTGTTGTATTTTTATGGTTGAGTCTGTCATATCATATTTTCAGACTTGTCAGTGGACAGTCAGCACTGCCTGAAGTCTCAGAGGTCAACATCTGAGCACTATGGAATGGCTGTTTGTGCTGCTGATTGTAGAGAGAGGACTTAGGTTGCATTATGATGATTTACGTTATTCAAACGGGAATTCTGATTGCTACAGCTCAGATGACTTATAACGTGACAGGCTTGTCATGTATTTAATTATTAGATGTGCTGATAGAAAGAGCTGATGTGACAGAAGTGTAATATACCACAACCAGTTCTGCAGTGCAGGACGTGTTTGCTCTTACCGAACTGTGCTGTTGTGCTGGCCCACTGGGTCCCTTTGCTAGCCCATTCTGATGCGGCTGATCAGCTAATGGGAGATTTTCTCTGTTTGATTTTCCCAGATCAGGTGCAGTGATTTGGCTTTTAGCAAAGTAACAATACATTATGTATAGAAGGAGAATCTAACTGGTAGGAGGTGAGTATGTGGTAAGGTTTAAGCTGTGTGTCCTTCAGATACTGGGAAAATACAGCAACAGATGTGCAGGATTTAAACTGGTTATTATTCTAGTGCTGTAGATATGCACAGATAATTTAAATGTCATTTTTACAGTGCCTTGAGTAGCGAAGAGTTTGATCTTTTTCATCTTCTACAAATATCTTTTGATATTGCATTTGGTTTTTGTTCTTGTATGTTGTTGGGTGTTTGTATTCCTCAAGGCATGTTTTTTCTGAATTACATAAATATTTGTTTAGAATCTTATGCTTTATTCTCTCTTATTCTTCAATCTTTTTCATTCTTTATTTACTATGGTTAGAACTGTGCCTATAGCCCCTTCTTTTTTCCATATTGGCATGTAGAAGATGTTACCTTTTCTTGAGTCCATCATAGTGACACTTCTACTCAACAGTCAACATGGTTTCTTTTCTTTATTCTAAGTCCTGTGAAAGTACAGTTTCAATGGTATGGGCTATTGCAGGTCTTGTGATATGTACAGAAAATGGAAACTGCTGACCTAAGGCTGCAATTATTATACATTGTAACTGACTATAAAAATATTTAAACTTTTCTTGAAGACAGGATTTCTTTGCAGGCAGATAGGATGATTAAAACCATATATAATGAATGTATAAAATAAAATAATTGTATTGAATTGAATGTAAAAAAATAAAATTTCGTCCAGCTCTATGAAATCCTGTCAGTCTTTGGATCCAGTTGAGATATATTGTCAGGCAGTGATATCTGTGCCCAGATGAGATGGGCTTTGTGCACATAGACCTCCAGAGGTGAAAAGCAGCTGTGCCAACCCACCACCCCAGTCACATCCAGCTGCTCAGTATGATTCAAATTCCTGATACGCAGAGAAATCTAGTCTAATTGTAACTTTAATGAGCACTACTCTGACATTATTTAAAACTTCCCTCTCAGCATGATACTGTGTAAATATACATAGTAGATTTTGTGCGAAGACTCAGGGCTTAAGTCTCCAGACTTTTCTGAGTACACTGGATTTCAAGGGCAATTGTCTGCTTTCGCTATCATGGTGTTTTAAATATCAGGGACAACCTTTAGTAGATTTTTAAAATCAGTTATTTTTAAAGAAATAGCACAACCCTTATTTTATATCTTTTTTCTATATATACTGTGTATCTCTGCAGCTGTACTTTTTTTTTTTTTGTTTAAAGAAGTGGTGTGCGCCTTCAGCTTTTCTTGGTTTTGCACAGAAAGGGTTTGCCATTTATGCTGGTTGGAGGAAGAATGTGCACTCTTTATTCTTTAGGGAAAACTCTAGCCATGTCTAGCTTGAAGAGTCATTTAGGCCTGCTTATTTGGTGCGCGCACTGTGCCTTGCCTTGAAATGTCTGACAGAGTCATCAGAGATCAGGCAGGTGAAGATGTCCACAAAAAAAAAAGCAGCCCTTTGTGGATCTGTACATTTGTTTTCATATAAAAAACAAAATAATTCCACTCAGGGCTAACAGTCTTTATAGCAATACTTACAATTCTATCTGTAGGCATTATCAAAGTCTTACATTAATTTGGAAAATGCTTTTTTGTTGCTTTTTTCCAGTCCTTTTATATAGTATAGTAATCTTCTGTGGATAAACATGCCACAGAATATATATTTAATTGTACTCTGTTGTTTTTTCTCTTAGTTCTATCATTTGTCGCTTGACTAGACATGCAATATTTTACTGCATTGATTGCAGTTTTTCCATAGGGATATTTATGGATAAAATTTAGAAAATAGTCTATAGTTGTAGATCAAATGTAGAGAATGAGTGGAATAGATACAGATTTTGCAGTTTTTGTTTTTGTGTAATTTAGATTTCATATATACAAATTAGGAAAACATTGTTATACTACCTAGGGGAGATGCGTATAAAATTAAAGTGTTGGAAATGTTGTGCTCAGTGTAATTGCAAATTGTCACTACCTGAGAGTTAATGTTTTTATTAGACAACTTTAAAAAACAGCGTGAAATTGATAGTAACTCGTTATTGAAGGGAAGTGTTCAGTAACTTTCAGGAAAATTAAAAAAACCCCACACGCTTTGTTGTTGCCATTCTGTGCCAGAGAAAGTACATAGTTAGGAAATATCGGTTACTCTGTTGCTGACATTGTTAGGGTATGTGCAGTGAGTGACCTTTGATGAATTAGAGGCTATAGCTGGACTATTTTGATGACAGTTGGTATGCATTTGATCTATCTGATCTCTAATATTAAAATAATACTAAGATAATTTAAAAATAGTTAAAATTTGAAATATTTATTCTGCTTTTTGTTTCACGTTTTCATTTATGAAAGCTTCTGTTGGCGAAGTTGTCACTTGTTGCTTTGGTGTCACAGCACTGAGCTTTCAGAGAGGCACTGAACATCAGAAAAGGGAAGTGATTTTAACAATTTAGTCTGGCCTGTTTCATAACACAAACTGTGGATTTCTACCCAGTGACTGCAGCTTTAAATGAATAGTTTTTGATACAGCTAGGGAATCATTATCTTTCCATGAAGACAACTTTTAGGCCCCAAACTACATTATTCATCCTACTTTCAGTGAGAAATGGAGATCGTAATTTCATGGGGAGGCCTGTGTGGGGAACAGCAGTCCTCCTGTAAGTTGTAAGTTTTATAACTAAGGTCCTTAATGAGCAAACTGGTGTTGGCTTTATTGGGAATTTGCTTGAGTGAAAATGGAAAGGATTTGGCTCATTTACTTTCAAGTACCTAGGTGTATAGACATCATTTTTAGTATGTTAAGATGCTTTATGACATTCCTCTTTGCTTTTATCCTTTTTTTTGTTCTGTGTACATCTGTTCACTGTAATTGTACATCCTGGATGCTTAATTGAGCCTGATTCAACAACTGTTGCTCACATTGAGTGGCCCTTTACTTGAATGAACAGTTTTCATCCATAAAAGGAGAAATCCAGTTCTGTGCTTCCTCATCAGTTAAGGATACCACAGCATTTTAAAATCCATTCTTAAAAATTTCTTCCGCTGTAATGCCAACTGATAGAGAGTGTAACTACTGACAGTCCCCATATGCCACACTCTGTTTCTACATATTGTACACCACATCTTTGTGGACCAGCTTAACTGGCATTATGATTACCTACTCTTCTTTATCCCATTTCTCTTTTGTTATGTGCTTAAAAAGTTACTCATGTATGTGTACATATGTGACTCAAAGAACTGTGTTGTGACTGTGAAGTTTATTTGAAATGTTGTCCTAATAAAACCTAATAAAAAATGATGTTTACTTCCATAGGGATTGTTCTGAAATTTGGAACATATGTACTACATAGCTTCGTGTTGAAGACTGTGGGAAAGTTTCATGTGATTTTAGAATATGTTCGAGGCCAATTTGTAAAATAACCTAGTCTGTAGATAGTATGTGTTTATTTGGAAATTCTGTCTGATCTCAAGCAATAGAACATGGAGCTGCAAATCATCTTCCAAGAAAAGCCCAAACAACCTTGGTGCCTCTGCCAGATATCTCTGATTATAAGCCAAAATCATCATGTCTTTGCCAGGAAGGTCATAAAACTCCTTCTTGTCAGGCTTTTGCCCACAGCTTGACAACAGAGTGCTTCAGAGCTCTCCCACAAATGAGTACTGATTTTTTTTTTTTCTTTCCTTACCAAATGAACTTCAGAAATTAAATGAGAGATTTAATTGCTGTGCACTGAAGCCCTTTGCACTTGCCTTAGAGCAACTTACTGAGGTATGGAGGGGGTTTATTTCATGGAAAATGCCTTTTCCAGTCTCATCTCTGCTACAGAAACCTATCACCTCTGGTTCCAATTCTAAGCATTAGTATAAAAATTTGAGAAATGCGACGTGAATGCAACATCTGTCAGCATTTATCAAAGTCTGCTAGTCTAGCTGATATTAAAGCCATATGATGATTTCAGACTTGCCCATATTGGGCCAATAGGGTATTAAGGAAGAACTGTGCTAGTTTCCTCATAACCACATCAGTGCATTAGGTATTAATCATCAGATGCCTAAATGATTTTTTTTTTTAAGTAACAGCTTAAAGGATGTGTGCTTAGAGAAGCCCAAAGCTTCCTGTCCTGTCTGTATAACCGTTTGTCAGTTTGCATGTAGAGCTTTAGTTCTGTATTTGAATTTTAGAAGTTGAGAATCGAGATGTTCTTAAAGTGGTGTTGTTGACTGTATTTTCTTGGCCTAATCTATCAGTGGTGTGATAACTGAATCATGTGCATAAATTAGCTGTTCTAAAATGAGAAAAAAAGCCTTGTACAAGCTGAGAGGGTTCATATTGCTATTTCTCAAGCATGTTAAAAGGAGAAATTGCACTAACCTGTTTTTTATAGTTCAGTCTAGCTACTTTATGTTTGCACTCAGAAACCAATGAATAAATCATAAGTGTTATGTGTGTGTTAATCTAACCAGATCCTCAAGGAAGAATAAGTAGAGCAGCTGTTATTTTTACAGCTGTAGCTCATAATTTGAGTGCTTTCCATTTAGCTAAGTATTCAAATGCTGTCTATTTAAATATAGTGCAGGATTTAGACTTGTGGTAAGTGTATTGATACAATACATAAAGCCTCTGCTTTTTTCTAAAGCTCTAATTTTATATCTGAAACTAGCTTTTAAACTAGTTTAAAATTAACTTGTACCGTGATCCGTTTGGAGAAGGCTTATGTCTTCAAATGTCTCTGCAACGCCTAGTTCAATTGTCAAGTTGAACCTGTGAGTTACTCTCTCAGAATAAGTATTATGTAAAAATGTTAAACTCTGGCTTACATGCAGATCTCCAGTCCAAGGGCACAGCTTCACTGAATTGTCAAGACCTTTGTTCACCGAGTTGAATCTGTACATGTTAAAGAATTGACCTCGTAGATATTAAGGGAAGTCTAATTTATTCTCCACTAAGTCATGGATAAGTTTAGATAGGTACAGTGCTTGCTATTTTGCATTAGGAAATGGTTGTGTTGGTCATTTCTTTCACATAAAGAACAAAGATTTCGGCATTTTGGCTAGGCTTTTTTGTTTCAGGACTTAGATGGTGACCCTGCAAATTGATTTCCCTAAAAGCTATTTATGAAGGAAAATGAGATAATCTATATGTGCCACATATGGTAAGTAATTACTGGTTTATTCAGATGATTTATGTATAAAATATTGTTGTTAATTTTCTGTTTAATATTTAATTTGTCTCAAGTGAAACTTGTTGTAAATGCCTTATGAAAACTCACTTTCTAGCTGTGTCCTCCTCTCTCATAGATACTGCATTTTTTGGTAGTACATCCAAGCTTTTAGAGTATCAGTTATCAGTAACTCTTTGTGGTAGAGATAAAATGCTTGTGTGTGTTTGAACAAAAAAGAACAGGCTTAGAAACAATTATGGCAAACTAAATTTTTTTTACTGAAGTCAAAGGAAAGAAACAATTCATTATCCCAAAGATGCAGTGTTGTGACCTGGCACATTGGGACACTAGAGAGGTTTCTGTTTTAGTTTGGCAGGTGGTCGCATTAGGGTTATAATTCTGCTAATAGTCAAAGAAAGGTTGGGAACTATAAATAAAATCTAATTTGCTGGTGAACATGCTACTGAAGTACAAATATTCTTTTTAATTTGGTTATTTGGTAGTCCTCTGTTCAACTGTGTACATCCTTTAAATATAATCAGTAATTCTTCAGTTTGTAGAAACTCTTTATGTAATCAAAATGAAATATTGTCATGATTGCTTTTGAAAGAAGAAGATTTAGAGCTAGGAAGGAGGGAGAAGGCCCTAACATTTCCTGTGGCTTCCAGTAATCAAACAGGTAGCACGAGCAATTTGTTGATGAGTGATGCCCTGTATAAGTACACTTTATGCCCAATTAGGTAATGACTGTGTATCACTTTATCAGTGAAGGGAGGAACTATAATTGATTTCAGAGGGTTGGTAGTGCACTCTGAATACCTTTAGAAGATATTTTTATGCTAAGCTCGTGAGTCGGTAGCCCCAGGAAGAGCTTCACTGCTGATAAAATTCTGCCTGGGACTCTCTTGCAGTATAACACCATAAAGTCAGCTTTGCTGGCTGCAAATGCTGTGTTCCTCCTGTTTCACCGGGCTGGGGGAAGCTGGCACCATCAGCTGCCCTGTCAATGAGGGGGATGACCTAACTGTGATCTTCCCTGTGCTTTTCTGTCCAAGTCTGTGCACACAACAAAGTCCCTTCATATCCTGGCTCTTTGTGATTATTTATTAAGGACACACATGCACATTGCTGGAAGTGCTAGATGTTTTCTAATTAGCTGTGGAAAAAATCCTATTATTTTGCATAGCTTTGTGTAGCTGTGCTTCAGTTCTTTGGAGTGATAACTGTTTGTGTTCCCTTGAGTAACTGTGGAGCCCTTGGCTGCTTCTTGGCTGGCCATTTTGTTTGATTGACCCTTCTGTTTCACTGCACTGGAAGCCTTACAGCTTTTAAGCATCAATACATATGAATCATAGAATTATAGAATAGTTTGGGTTGGAAGGGACCTTTAAAGGTCATCTAGTCCAACCCCCCTGCTGTGGACAGGGACATCTTCAACTAGATCAGGTTGCTCAGAGCCCCATCCAGCCTGACCTTGAATGTTTCCAGGGATGGGGCATCCACCACCTCTCTGGGCAACCTGTTCCAATGTTTCACCACCCTCATCATAAAAAATTTCTTCCTTATATCTAGTCTAAATCTACCCTCTTTTAGTTTAAAACCATTCCCCCTTGTCCTGTCGCAACAGGCCCTGCTAAAAAGTTTGCCGCCATTTTTCTTATAAGCCCCCTTTAAGTACTGAAAGGCTGCAATAAGGTCTCCCTGAAGTCTTCTCTTCTCCAGGCTGAACAACCCCAACTCTTTCAGCCTTTCTTCATAGGAGAGGCATTCCACCTCCCTGATCATTTTTGTGGCCCTCCTCTGTACCCAACAGAGGAGGACGTGGACTCCAACAGATCCATGTCTTTCCTGAGGACTGAGGGCTCCAGAGCTGGACGCAGTCCTCCAGGTGGGGTCTCACCAGAGTGGAGTAGAGGGGCAGAATCACCTCCCTCAACCTGCTGGCCACGCTTCTTTTGATGCAGCCCAGGATACTGTTGGCCTTATGGGCTGCGAGTGCACATTGTCGGCTCATGTCCAGCTTTTCATCCACCACCCCCAAGTCCTTCTCAGCAGGGCTGCTCTCAATCCGTTTCTCCCCCAGCCTGTATTGATACTGGGTGTTGCCCTGACCCAGGTGCAGGACCTTGCACTTGGCCTTGTTCAACCTCATGAGGTTCAAACACGCCCACTTCTTGAGCTTGTCCAGGTCCCTCTGGATGGCATCCCGTATCTCAGGCGTGTCAACCACACCACTCAGCTTGTGTCTGCAAACTTGCTAAGGGTGCACTCGATCCCACTGTCTATGTCATTGATGAAGATGTTAAACAGTACCAGTCCCTGTGGGACACCACTCATCACCGATCTCCATCTGGACATTGAGCCGTTGACTACTACCCTCTGGATGCATCCATCCAACCAATTCCTCACCCACTGGACAGTCTGCCCATCAAATCCATACCTCTCCAGTTTAGAGAGAAGGATGTAGTGGGGGACTGTGTCAAAGGCCTTGCAGAGGTCCAGATAGATGACCCTTCCCATGTCCACTGATGTAGTCACTCCATCATAGAAGGCCACTAGGTTGGTCAGGCAGGACTTGCCCTTGGTGAAGCCATGCTGGCTGTCTTGAATCACCTCCCTGTCCTCCATGTGCCTTAGCGTAGCTTCCAGGAGGATCTGTTCCATGATCTTCCCAGGCACAGAGGTGAGACTGACTGGCCTGTAGTTCCCCAGGTCTTCCTTCTTCCCTTTTTAAAAATGGGAGTTAGGTTTCCTCTTTTCCAGTCAGCGGGAACTTCACTGGACTGCCACGACTTCTCAAATATGATGGATAGTGGCTTAGCAACTTCATCTACCAGTTCCTTCAGGACCCACGGATGGATATCATTGGGTCCCATGGACTTGTGCACCTTCAGGTTCCTTAGATGGTCTCGAACCTGATCTTCTCCTGCAGTGGGCGGCTCTTCATTCTCCCAGTCCCTGCCTTTGCCTTCTGCGGCTTGGGTGGTGAGGCTTGAGCACTTGCCGATGAAGACCGATGCAAAAAAGTCATTGAGTACCTCCGCCTTCTCCGTATCCCATGTAACCAGGTCTCCCATTTCCTTCTGGAGAGGGTCCACGTTTTCCCTAGTCTTCCTTTTATCCCTGATGTACCTATAGAAGCTTTTCTTGTTGCCCTTGACGTCCCTGGCCAGATTTAATTCTATCAGGGCTGATAGAATAATCTGATCCCTGGCTGCTCGGACAATTTCTGTGTATTCCTAGAAGGATAATTCAATGGATGAGAAAAATTAAGCTTGTTGAAAATATGCCACAGTTGTTTCTCTCTGGGTCTGAATTGTGTCCGTGATCAGATCTTTGAAACCTTCTTCCACCTAAGGACTCTAAACTGAGGTGCCGCATTAGAAGATTTCTACATCAGCTTTTTCTGCTGTGTCATATCAGTCAGACCTTGTAGTTGTTACTCAGGTACTCTAAAGCTGTGTCGCCACAGTAGGGAGCTGGATTAGGAGGCAGTCTGAGAGGAAGAGACTTCTGCTCATTTTGGCTCTGATGTATATCTATGCTTTGACTAGAACTATATTTTGCTGCAGCCATGGTTGCATTCTTAAAAGCTACATTTTTGGTTATTTTTGCAGATTTGTGATTTCATTGGGAATTAAAGTGTAATGAGAATTTTTTTTTTTTTAAAGCATCCGAAAGACCTACCTCAGTCTTTTTGGCACTAAAGTTAAAAAAAAGTGAAAAAGCCCTTAAAAATGGTATCCCTTAGTACTAAAACATCAGAAGTTCCTATTATTTTGGTGTGATTGTAGGACGTGATTTTCATTATTCCACAATATGCCTTGGCAGTTTACAGTGTTGTAAAGTCCAGAGGAACCTGGGACCTTATGGGTCTGTCTGCCCGATGAATGCTGAGATTCACGAGCACGAGGTTTTGCAACGAAGCCTTGGTTTGTGGATCACAGAGGATAGAGGGTCGATTCCTTTTCGTTTGGCTCTGAGGGGGGAAAAGGTCCAGTTTTAACCAGATTTGGATGTAGGTTTCTGTGGGAGAGTTATTGACAGCTGCCTCCGTTTATGTAATGTTGATAGAAGCAGAAATCTCGTCTTTATTCTGAGTATTGAGTTAGTTGGAAGCCGATATTTTAACTATTGTCCATGTTTGTTTGATTTCCTCACAGAAATAATGATGTTTGTTCATTTTTTTTGCTTTTATTTATTTAATCCAATGTGAAATTTTAAATATGAATGTTCAGTGAAGAAACTGAAGATGTAGCAATAACTGTTACAGTGTTAAAAACTTTATCCAGCTTAGTAACTTAGAAAAATACAAAGTAGTTGCTGAGTGGGAAATACCAATTCAAACTCTAAATCCAAATGGAAAATAAGTTTCATCTCCAGGATAGTTCCTTTTTTTATAGCATTTTTTTATAGAATTTGATTCTGAGCTATAGCAGATATATATCTGTTTGGAAAAGACCTTCAAGATCATCAAGACCAACCATTAACCTAGCACTGCCAAGTCCACCACTAAACCGTGTCCCTAAGTGCCACCTGTACACATCTTTTAAATACCTCCAAGGATGGTGACTCAACCACTTCCCTGGGCAGCCTGTTCCAGTGCTTGATAACCCTTTCAGTGAAGAAATTTTTCCTCATATAACCCAGTATTATTTATGTTCTTGTTCCTATATTCTCCGATTTATAAAAGAGGTATAGGATTTTTTGCCGGATTTTGTCTGTGTAATTGAGAATTTTAATTTTCTTTATATAGATTTAAATGATAATCAGGAGAATACCAGGTCAAGATTTAAATGATAATCAGGAGAATACCAGGTCAATACCGTGCTCAATAGACAAGACTTATGATTTAATTCATATTTATAAGTTAATACTGTGCTCAATAAGAAATGCCTTCATAATTGGACTGTAGGAAGACTAAGTAACTAAATATGAAAGGTTAATTTTAGAAAGTAACTGTCAAGTTAAAGGAACAGTGCTGCTTGCCGTTCTGTTCAAGATGGTGTGAAACAACTGTTGCAGGACTATTTTGGGGGAAGGGATGAGGCCTCTTCCAGGGTTCAGGTTAGGTGAGAACAGAGACAAGTAAGTATATTGTAGATAAGTTCTTATACATGTGATATTTTTGAATTGCGTTGTCTTAAAAGCAATGAGTTCAATAATATAATTATATCTTGGCAACTGTGGGAAGTTAAAAAAGATCATTTTAGGTAATCTTCCGTGTTTCCTGTAGCATGAGAATATTTTATGACTTCTCAGGGAAAAAAAACAAAAGCAAAATTATTCCCTCTAAACACAATAAAAGCACCTTTTCTTCTTAAAATGTTTTTGCTCGACTTCCCTTGCGTAAAGAATGCTTATGTTTTCCAGTCACAGACAACTGCATAAGTGTTAACACTTTCTCCTGAAACATTGCATACCCAGGGGAGAGAGAAAGAGAGCAAACATCACCTGACATGACAGAGGATCTAGGAACACACTGTAGGGAGGTGTTTCAGATGCTTTGGTGGTGAAGATAGAAGAGGAACAGTGCTTTCCCCCTCGTTTCCCCCATTCTTTCTGGCTGTGGCTCTGGCTTGTTTGCTTGTCCCTTACAGCAGTGCTATAGGGCACTAAGCAATTCAACAGGATAAAATTATCAGCGCTGATGAGCAGTTAAAATCTACTGGCAACATATTTCTTCAGTCTTGCCTTGATTGATGGGACAGTTTGTGTATCTCTGATTGTAATTTGCAGAGAATAACAAACTCAGAACTGTGTTTCAGAATGGCTTGCTCATACTAATAGGCAACTATAGTTGGAGGAAATAAATTACATGTTTCAAATCCCTCAATATTTCTTTAAAGGGTGTATCTAGCTTCAAGTATGGAGAGTCAGTATAAGAAAGACTAGGGAGTGCACTGTGATTATAAGATAAATCCTTTATTGTACTTCAGTTCTGCAGAATCTTTGGTTATTTGACTTGCTGGCTTAGTCACAGAAATGGTAGTTTGAAGGGATATTCACACGATGTAGTCCAGCCTCCCACATGAAGCATGCTGGTATGTGCAGAAGCTTTTCCTGTAAAGATCAGGATGAAGAAGACATGGAATCTTTCTTTTGTCATCTGTCACTGGGTTCTCTCCCCCGTCTGTCACCCACGTATTTTCTGAACTTCCTTTACGGCTATCATGCCCATGGCTTCCCTACTTGTTACCCAAAATGACCCTCCCTAGGCCTGTCTTCAGGTGAGCTCTGGCCTCCCTGATTTTGTCCCCAGGTTCCTGAACAGTGTTTCCTTTTTTGCCTGTCCTTTTTTTTTTTTTTTTTTTTAATTTTAGCTCATCAAAAAGCTTCTTCCTAAGCCAAGTGGGCCTTCTGCCAAAACTCCTAGCCTTCCCCCAGAAGGGCCTCCTTCCTTCCTGCATTCTCAATAAAAATCAGGGAGCTCTCCTGGGAACTCTTCCCCTTCGTGCCTGTTCCCCTGAGATTTTACCCTGCTGTTCCCTGGAATAAGCCTAAATTCGTGCTTCTAAAATCGCTCCCCACGCTGCTGCTTACCTTTCCAGCCTTTCTCTGTGTCCTCAACTCAGTTATCTTGAGGTCACTGCAACTCAGGCCGCTCAACAAGGTTCACCTACTAGTTCATCCCTATTTGTGAGCAGCTGCTTAAGCAGCATTACTGCTAGTGAGCCCCTTTAGCGTTTGTTAGGAAATTGTCACCAATGCCGTGCAAGATCTTGTAGTTCTGTGTTGCCAGTATAGCTCTGTGTTATCCTCTCAGCAGATGTCCAGGTGAGAGGATTTACTCTCACCCTTACTTAGTCAGGAAGTCTGTAACACACCCCTACCCACAGCAGTAAAAGCTTTTTCTCTCGTCTCAGTGTCTTGGTCTCCATTCCCTGAAAAAAACAGTTTAAAGCCACCTCACTGGGTTTAGCAAGCCTGTTTGCAAAGATGTCCTTCCTGGTCCAGATTAGATGGGTTCTGTCTCTCCCCAGCGGTGGTTCCTCACTGCAGACAAGATGCTGTGATTGAGAAAACCAAATCCTTGCTGGTGACACCAGCTCTGCACTCTGGTGATGGTGTGTGGATGTATTTGCTGCTACCTGGGCCTCTTCTCTGGTAAGGATTCATAACATGTAAGGCAGCGTGGGGACATCAAGAATCTTCCTACATGGTGCAAACTGTGACCTGCAGGGAGATCTGAGCTGTAGTCCTGCAAAAGAAGAGAGTCATTTTAGCCTGCTTTGGGTTTGTTTTCCTCAGTTTCAAGCAGGTTGAGCACTGCTCTGTACTGCTTGTAGTATCTAAACTAGTTTGTTTGTCTCTACAGTGTTGTGTTGTGAGTAGAATATGCCTCTAATCTGATCTTCTGCATAATGGAGACCAGTTTTATTATCTGTATACATCTTCTACCTGATTTCCTTTTCTGAGTTTGGCCTGTGGAACTGATCTCAAGCTCTTACTGTCTGTTTTACAGTTATGATTATCATCTGGCTATGTTTTCTGTGAAATCACTAGTTTTCTTTTAGGGCTGCTGACCGGTTGGAGCTGTAGAGTACAGAGACTGCATGTTTCTCTGTCAGAAGAGGAAAGTGCTATTTACATTTTAAGCTTTACTCAGCCATAGTGACTGGGCTGGAATATCATTCTAATGAGTTTAGAGGATAAATTTCTGCAGGATTTACAGTGCTTCTGTGTGGTGCCTAGCACATAAGGCTTTGGTCTACCACAGAAATCTCTAGGCTCTAGTAAAGTACAAATGCTAAAAGTCACCATTGCACAGGATAGATTTCAGCTTTTACAGTGGAGTGCTCAGCAGTGTCCTAGAGGCCTCTTGTAGCCTTTCAGAACCACCTTTGTGTAAGACAGTGCTGATTTTGGAATTCAAGGATGGCATTTGGGTTGAGATCTAAAGATATTTTCCCATTTATGAATTGGAAGTTCAGCCTGGCTGCTTCTTTAAATATTTTATAACAACACACAATCTAGTAAACTTAATTGATTGCTTGGCAACATGTAGATTCAGGCTGCACTGTTATGAAGACTAGAAAACCTGTAGCAATAAGAAGACGTTCAAATTATCCTTATCTGCTTGAAAACGTTTCCCTCACAGATGGGAAAATATCATGAATTCTTCACTTCTGTTGAAGATTGCTTGCATAATCTATTATTGTCTGTATGAAAAGCTTTTTGAAACTACTTGCAGGGCAATAAATTAACTCATAAGGCTTACAGGACTGTCAACTAATAGCTTCATGACCTTGAGAATGAAGATAGCAAAATTATATTTTTCAATAACTGATTTTTTTGTTTGTTTATATAAAAATAAAATAAAATGGTTTGCACAATTTCCGCACAATGGAAGTTGACATAGGAACTTAAACATTTAGAAATGTGAGGAGGTATTTTAGCAGACATGGATTTGGCTTCAAGAAATAGCATGACTAAATATGATAGGATCAGCCACAGTTCCTTAAAAAGACAAAAAAAAAAAAGAAAGAAAAAAATCTTTACATCAGTGTTGAAGAGGAAAAGTTTCAGTTTTGGAAAATGGAGCTAAATGTGATCATAGGGCATAAAATAAGAAAAATGACGGAATCCCTATCAAGTAGCTCCAGTAGAACTGGGTGACTAAGCTGACACAGAGATGGTAGAAATGGGTCAAAACATAGCTAATCTATGACAGTTTAAATGGCAAAACAACAACAACAAAAGGTATTTTGTAATTGGGAAGTGGATGATGGATGGTTTGTCTCTTCAGGTAACTGGCAGATGGCAAATCAACTTGTTAGCAAGAATAAATGTAAGAGGTATATCTAACCAGAGCAATGTAGAGGCACTGGAAGCTGAAGCGACGCATTAGCCTGCTGCTCTGCCCAGTCTAGTTTACTCAGGTAGAAATTGCGTCGTGTGTTCGGGAGGTCAGGCCAAGTCACCCGGGGGCTTGCTGATGAATCTCGGAATTGCTGAAACTCATGAGTCTGTATCTTTCTTCCACTGATCTTTATAGAATCAAAAGAATAACTGTGCTAAGTAGAAACAGCACTAAATGGGTATGAAATAGCCACAATTTCCAGTGTCTTGCGGCCTTTTTGGATATTCCTGAAATGGATGCCTTCCACCTGTGTGTACTGGTTACAGATATTAGATATGGCTAGTCCAGCTAGTTTCCAGAATCCTTTTGTCCAAGATTTCTAAAGCTGTAAGTACTTTTTTTTTTTTTTTGTCTGAGAGGTTAGTTCTGAATCTCTGGGGAAAAAATAAGACATGAGCATTGCTGTGAATGAGCTGCAATGGCTGGCTGAAAACACTGAATTCCGAGCTCAGAGGAATGCTGACTGGCTACTGTATTGCATATGAGAAACCTTGGTGTTTTCAGAAGCTTACGAACACAAAAGTAAGATGAGCAGAGCAGTATTGCATGGAGAGCTTCAATTAAAATGAAATCACCAGGAGTTGTTCATAGATCTCTTCTTTTGTGCTTGAAAAGAGGTCATGCAAGGTGTGTTTTCTCGGGGCATAATAGACCACTCTGTCTTTCAGCAGTAAAGTTTTTGCCAATTACCCTATCTTTAACCTTCCTTTTATTATGGAAAATTAATTAGAAGGCTCTGGAGAGGAAATGGGGACTAACTGGGGTCTTTATTTTTTATGGCCTATTTAGTTTTGAAAGCACGAATTACAGTATTTTCCTAATATTTATAATGAAATCTGTCCTCTCATTCTCTTGTCTTGGTGATTACAAAACAAAAGCCCAGACTGCAAGGCTTCAGCCTGTATAATGGAACAAACAGCAACTATGTCTTTACTGTGCCAGCTGAAACAGAAGCATGAAGAATTTAACCAAGGCAACATGAGATGTACTGAGTCACAGAAGTCTTTTTAAAACACAAATGTTGCTATTCACCATGTTTGGAAGCTGGGAGCAATATAAACAGTGAAAGCTAATATGATAGGATCTAGCTTCAGCTGTAGTGTTGAGGGGAGATTTAGTCAGAAAAATGAAATAGTCTAATATAATTTAGGTTAAGCTTACAAGGAATACAGCTCCTACATAAATATTCTGAGGTCATTTTAGGGAGCTGAAATTGCATACTAATTTTCATCCTCTTACTTAAAATGTAGTTGTCCCTGTTTGAAGAAGTTTACAAAACCATTAGCAACACTGTTCCAGTCTTATTACCCTCACAGGTAGGAAGTCTGTCTTTCTGTTTTCATCTGACATGGCACCTCCCTCACAGCTTGAGTCCTTGCTACGAGGTGGTGTATCACAGATTGGTAACGACAGAGCAGATGGAGAACAGAATGCCTGGACAGTTATTTTATGAGAAGATCAAGAATTATGACTTTATAATCTTCCTTCTTGCTATTTTGGAGAGAAGCCATGTTTACCGCTTTTACAGTAAGCATTAGCATAGCAAATTATGCTGTCAGCCATAACGAGTAGTGCTAGTGGGAGAGGAGGTAAATAGTGAGATTGTGAAAGACAAGCCTGAACCTGAAGAGCCGAGAATCCTGATTGGAAATAAATGTTGATTATGCAGCCTGTGCACTGAAACATCAGTGTCTAATGGTGAGTCAAGGCTGAAGAGAACGGAAACAATTTCTTACTCTGTGTTTCTTTTACCAGCACCTGCAGACAAACTGAAACAGCATGCGTGTTTGGCACGTTCTAGTTCTTTGCAGAGGATGTGGACAGGAAGCATTAAAGAAATTGAGGGTTTTCTGCAGAAATATTTTTTAATATAAAATCCATTTATTATTATTATTGTTTTTGTTGTTCTTAGTTTTTAAGTAAACATACTCAACTTCAGCTGCAGCCTCCTGGAGTCAAATTAAGTGATTTATTTCATTTCAGTTGTGACATTTTTATACTTGTAGAACCAAGCTGTGGTGTTTGCTTTGGGTCAAATGTATATTAATTTTGCTTTATCTGTGTGAGCTTTTATGATAACTTTTTGTAGTTTGTAATTCAGGTCCTTTACATCCCCATCTTTCTTCTCTGTGAGTCTGTTTTTCTCTTACCCTTCTCATTCCTCTTGCAACTCCCCACAGCTCTTCCTGTTCAAGAGATCAGTACCGTAATGGTTTAAAAAAATTACAGAGTGGATAGTGTCTCCACAGTACCTGGTACAGAAAACGGAAGAATTTCAGTGAAGTACTTGTTAATGAACTCCACTTCTGATAAATGGTTAAAATCAAAATATTTCCAAATGTTGTGTCTGTATATAAAACAAATGCAGTGAAATGCTCTAAGTTTTGCAGTTATCATAAAGAAAGAACTTAAGGCAAAGGTAGTCTATCATCTCACATATCCTGCAAAGCAAAACAGAGCTCTGGGAACTTCTTGTATAGCTACTGATTTTGTTCCACTTCTGTACTAGCAGAGGGATTTTCATCTTGTTACATAACAGTGGTACGTATCTTCCTGTCTTGTTCACTGCCATTTTGACCAAGATTTTTCTATATTGAATAGGAGTTCACCTCAGATAACACACTTCAATTAAGGCTTCCTGCAGGAGATCACAACTGTCTGTTGCCATTCTGCCTATCTCAACCTATGGGCTACAGTGGGGGAAATAATTCTGGAAAATGTCTTGTCCCCAGAGTAACCTGAGAACAGGTTACATTTAACAGGTTGCCCAGGGAAGTTGTGGATGTCCCATCCCTGGACAGGTTGGATGGAGCTTCGAGCAACATAATCTAGTGGATCTATCCCTGTCCATGGCAGGGACATCTTGACTAGATGATGTAACTAGATAATCTTTAAAGGTGTTTTCCAACCCAAACCATTCTATGAATCAGAAGACATAATAATCATAGAATCATAGAATCATATAGTTGGAAAAGACCTCTAAGATCATCGTGTCCAACCGTCAACCCAACACACCATGTCCACTAAACCATGTCCCTAAGGGCCTCATCTACACGTCTTTTAAATACTTCCAGGGATGGTGACTCCACCACTTCCCTGGGCCGCCTGTTCCAAGGCCTGATCACTCTTTCAGTAAAGAAATTTCTCCTAATGTCCAATCTAAACCTCCCTTGGTGCAACTTGAGGCCATTTCCTCTTGTCCTATCGCTAGTTACTTGGGAGAAGAGACCAACACCCACCTCACTACAACCTCCTTTCAGGAGGTCTCCCCTCAGCCTCCTCTTCTCCAGGCTACACAGTCCCAGTTCCCTCAGCCGCTCCTCATAAGACTTGTGCTCCAGGCCCTTCACCAGCTTCGTTGCCCTCCTCTGGACACGCTCCAGCACCTCAATGTCCTTCTTGTAGTGAGGGGCCCAAAACTGAGCACAGGATTCGAGGTGCGGCCTCACCAGTGCTGAGTACAGGGGCACGATCACCTCCCTACTCCTGCTGGCCACACTATTCCTAATACAGGCCAGGATGCTGTTGGCCTTCTTGGCCACCTGAGCACACTGCTGGCTCACGTTCAGCCGGCTGTCGACCAGCACCCCCAGGTCCTTTTCTGCTGGGCAGCTTTCCAGCCACTCTTCCCCAAGCCTGTAGCGTTGTCTGGGGTTGTTGTGGCTGAAGTGCAAGACCCGGCACTTGGCCTTGTTGAACCTCATACAGTTGGCCTCGGCCCATCGATCCAGCCTGTCCAGGTCCCTCTGCAGAGCCTTCCTACCCTCGAGCAGATCAACACTCCCGCCCAACTTGGTGTCATCTGCAAACTTACTGAGGGAGCACTCGAACCCCTCGTCCAGATCATTGATAAAGATATTGAACAGGACCGGCCCCAGTACTGAGTCCTGGGGAACACCGCTCGTGACCGGCCGCCAACTGGATTTAACTCCGTTCACCACAACTCTCTGGGCTCGGCCGTCCAGCCAGTTTTTTACCCAGCGAAGAGTGCACCTGTCTGAGCCGTGAGCCGCCAGCTTCTTTAGGAGAATGCTGTGGGAGACAGTGTCAAAGGCTTTCCTGAAGTCCAGGCAGACCACATCCACAGCCTTTCCCTCATCCCCTAGGCGGGTCCCCTGGTCATAGAAGGAGATCAGGTTGGTCAAGCAGGACCTGCCTTCCATGAACCTGTGCTGGCTGGGCCTGATCCCCTGGTTGTCCCGGACATGGCTCGTGAGCACCCTCAAAACCAACTGCTCCATGATCTTCCCCGGCACTGAGGTCAGGCTGACCGGCCTGTAGTTCCCCGGATCCTCCTTCCGGCCCTTCTTATAGATTGGTGTCACATTGGCAAGCCTCCAGTCGTCCGGGACTTACCCAGTTAACCAGGACTGCTGGTAAATGATGGAGAGTGGCTCGGCAAGCTCCTCCGCCAGCTCCCTCAGTACCCTCGGGTGGGTCCCATCCGTCCCCATAGACTTGTGAGTGTCCAGGTGGTGTAGCAGGTCGTTAACTTCTTCCTCATGAATTATGGGGGGTTTATCCTGCTCGCTGTCCCTGTCTTCCAGCTCAGGGGGCTGAGTACCCTGAGGATAACTGCTCTGACTATTAAAGACTGAGGCAAAGAAGGCACTTTGGCAATCCAAAGCTTTTTGTGGACACCTCGACACCCCCCACCCCCACGATTGTTTTGTAAATTACAGCAAATTTCTGCAAAGAGCTCTGTGGAACTACAGAGCCAGCTCCAAAGTGACTCTGAAGACTTGTTTATCATTCCATTTGCATTAATAGCGGTAATGATCATGATTTTCAACAGTGGGTCTTTGTTATCTGATAGTAATTCAAGAATTTCATTGTTAGGATTAATGACAAGCTTTAACAAGCATGTTATTTGATCATCAGTTCCAGAGCCTCCACCTGATGGTGCAAGGGAAGAAGTGAGCACTACAACACTGCACTGGAAGACAAATTATTGTAATGTGAAGATAATGTGGATGTGGGAAATAGACAAAAGTGTCTGAACTGGGAGAACAGAGCTGGTTGAATGCAACTTCAGCATGATCCCATTAAATCTTTTCAACTAGAGCCAATGAATTAAAACAGTATAGCATCCCTCAGCTGATGTGAATGAATATATGAATATGTCTCTGGGGTCTGTACAGTTTACATACCTACTCAGTCTGCTTACCCTTTCAGTCTTTGGCTTTTCTGCTGTTGATGGGTTAAGAGATGCCCACTCTTCCGATGGTTTGTGTGTGGTGTGCAAACTGGTTCGGTCAACAGCTGCACTGGGTTTGTGAATTCATTTTACACTGTTTACGGAACAGCTGTCAACTCTCAAATACTGTTGATTTGCAATGGAGTCAGGTCAACGTCTAGAGGTGAATGTCTCCATATTCCTTTATGAATACCTTGTGCTACTCATCTTTGATTTATAGCTGGTTTAATTTTTTACGTGGATTCCTGTCTCCTTTGTCATTTTTCACCTTTTAAAATTAAAAGTTAAAATTCAAAATAAAATGTAGTGCAAGACAGTGGGTTTTCAGAGGGGAGATACTTCTTACCAAGTTTTTCTAATCTAAAAATCTATAAGCCTACATTTTCAGACTTTGAATTTGCTGGTGGTTTTCTGAAACTGTTTAGAATTTGGTTTCAAATGTCATGGCAGGTAATTTGTCTGTTGGAAGAAGAGATTTCTTGTTGGCCTTTTTAATTCATATGTGTTAAAACACAGTAATTGAAAATGCTCTTGCATTTCCCAACTATATTAGAAGAATGTTTCTTAATAATGTGATATACCTTCAAAGATCAATCACCCAATACGTTTTCTCTATTATTTTGATACATTGCACCAACTCAGTTAAGATCCAGGAGTAGTATCTAGTGTGAAGTTTGTTTCAGGATACTGAGCCTGTTCTTTTTAATGTGTTTAGGCTTTCTTGAAATATTTTTCTTTAGTAGTTTCCATACTGTGCACGTTTTTGGTTTGTTTATTTTTATCATTACTTTTCTATATCCTTTATTATGACTCCTGTATATGATTGTTTTTGGTAAATGCTAATGCTAATTTTGTTTATGCTTCAGAAAATATAAGTTCAAACATCAATCTGAGCAAGCCTTTTCGCAGAGCCATGGCAAAATGAGAAAAGTAATAACAATCAAATGAGCAACAAGACCAATCAGAGGTTAGGGATGAATTTAAAAGCAGTGAGGAATTTTTTTTTTTTTTAAATTAAAAACAAATCCTAAATGCGTTTACCTGGAAAGTAAATTTCCTTTAATACTGAGAGATTAGTTGTTGAGTCCTGAGTGAAGAAAGACAGATTCATAGCTCTTACATACCTCTAAGAACTGATTTGGTCTTCTTTAAAGCAAATAGGATATTTTTTATTAACTTCGAATAGTGTTGAATCAGTCCTTTACTACTGCTTTGTAGTCAGAGGGGAAACAAAGCTGCTTTCTATTAGGTACAGCATTTTCCTTAATGGGCCTCTGCTGACAAAATCCTTGCAACTATTGACAACTTTTCCTGCCATCTATGTGTGAGGAACGGTATTAACTATAGGTGTTAACTTACTTCTTGCTTTTTACTTGTTGCCTATTTGATGTACAATAAAATGTGTTCTGAGTTTGAGAGATGTCTTAGGGCATGAGGAGTTTAGAGCCAGGGAAAGCAGGATTTTATGGTGCTTTTTGTGCTAGAGCATAATGGTTTTTTTCTTCACATAATTAATTCATTAATTTGGTACAGGTAGTTGTTTGTGGGTATGCTTATTATCAATGTGTGGGTATGCTTTGACCTTTGTTCTGTGAAAGGAAGAAACGTATAGGAAGGGGGATGATCTTGCCTTGAGCTCCTAGCACATGCTGAGCTAAGAATGCAGCTGGAGCTGTGGGTAAGAGGCAGTACTAGTAAATAAAAAGGACCAGGATTTCTGCTTTGGCTCTAAAGCCAAGAGACATAAAGATTTGCATCCATACAGCTAAACTCTTCTATCCAGAGCAAAGTTGGATGACACATCCGAACTACGCACTGGTATGGTCCCTGGCCCATGTTATCCCCTAACCATTTCCAGGCACTGTGTAGGAGAGCACTAGCTGGCAAAGACAAAAACAAGTCTGGGAGCCGTAGTAGCAGCTTAACGGTACAGAAATTGCATGCCAGCACCCAGACCCATACCCTGACTCTTTAGCTTAGCAGTGTAGGCAAAGCCACAGTGCCTCCATGGTGCCAGTTTGGCTTGACCCCACACTTCGCTCACTTGTGATAATTCAGCTCTTGCACTTCCTTTTGAAGTAGCTCCCTTCAAGAGAAAAACTCAGGCACAGCAAGCGGGATAGTGTATTCAAGGGCTGCTCTAGGCAGTACAGGTGTGAACCACGCCAACTTTGACTGGGCTTCAGCACTGTCCCAGCTGTGCTTGCATCTTCGTGTGCCCCAGCCTGACCTTCTTCTGTGCATGTGCCTTTGGCATCATGCTCTAATTCTGGTGTGGTGCAACACAACTTTCTCAGCATTTCAAGCACTGTGAACTGAAAAAAACCCCCAACAAAACAACAGTCATTGTGTTTCAGGGGCACCATACATAGCCCAGAGTGCTACAAGCCAAGTGCTATGCAATGTGAACATGAATTTAGCTGATCTGAAAGGTGGTAGTCCACAGCAACGTGGATGTGAACCAGCCCACTTCAACTCCAGTAGGACACAAGACTGGCTCTGTTGTCTGGTCCACAGACATGCCAGAGATGTACTGATGATCATACCATGTTTCTGTATGAGGCAAGCTGCTCTTGTTAAGAGCTAGCAGGTGTTCCAAATGTTGCCATTTCTTAGCAAAAGTTGCAATATGCTAATGTTCAGACTTAAAAGCCCTAACTGGTGTTGCCTTTAAAAAGCACTACATTAAACTCTGAGATACTCTAGTTAAAAAGCATTTCATTTCAAAAAATGCAACTCCCCCGATTTTCTATTTTCTGATTAAAATGTATATAATTATAAGTTGGACTAAAATTGCTCATGCATAAGTATCCCTATACACTGTTAAAATGCCCTGACAGAGAACGCTTTGTGGACCTTCTTGCCACAGGGCAGGACATTAGTAGTTTTCATACACTCAAGAACAACTGGATACATTCATGGAAGAAAGATCCAGGAGAGACTGACTGAAATCTAAAAGCTGTATTCTGAGGTAGTCCCTGACCTACAAATTGCTGGAGCCCAGGAGAGGACTCTATATGCTGCCCCTGTTCTTTATATTCCTCCTGAGGCTGCTGTTCCTGGCAGGATGCTGAGATATAGGGGTCTTTGAGCACATATGTCTGATTTTATGTTCTTGTTTGCAAATCCCAAAAATGCTTGCTGTTGCAAGTGTTGGATTTTCACTCCTCTTCATGCTCAAACATAATCAATCTCATTTTAGTAAAGGGAATAAGAGCTGTTTAAAAAAGAAACTGCTCCAAATGAAGAGTAAATTCTGAATGTGCATCTTGTTGACATTGTCCTTTACGGAGCTGGAAACTTTGTCATACCACAGCAGTATTTTGTAAGAGAGTGGTGGTGTATAAATGTTGCTGCAAAGCATACAAATATTGTATCCTTGTCCCTTAGGGCTGATCTTCTGAAAGACACAAACGGAAGATGACTGTGGAATGAGAATGTAACATAGAGGGAAAAAAGCATATTAAAGAGTTGGCACAATTTGGTTATATGCAGGTGGTGGTATAGGTCTTTTCTTCTTTTTGCATGTTTTTTAATGAAACTAGAGGTAAGGAATTTTTATAATGTTAATTTATATATTGGTATATTTGCAATTAAAACACAGGGTGTGTGTCCAGAATTGAGTAAGCTAGGAAGAAAGCGGAAGGGTGAAGGGGCCAGCACAAGAAGCCAGAGGAATCCTTTGTTTCCATCAAGAATAGAAAGGACATCCCATTGCTACCACCATCCACATACTAGCTTTCTACATGATATCAATAATAGGGACATTAATTTTGACTTGTAATTGCAATTGATAATCAGTTTCACAATATTTTTGTAATGTTGTGATTACAAGAAAATTGAGAACCATGGCTAAACTTTGTTCTTTAACTTGTGCTGCATCATATATATGATGAGAAACACTTCTTCATACCTTACTAAGCATATTGTAACTCTAGAAGGAAATGGCATTTGAGTTACGTTTGTGGGCTTGAGTATAAACTACTTTGTCTTATAGACTTAAATTGATCCTGGCAGCTTCTTACCTTTCTGTTACTGAAGTTTTATGAATATAAGTTATTGATTTTCTGCTTAAGTGATTTTCTGCTTAAAAGTCAGAGGCTTGCTGGTATATCACCTTATGCTTTAGTAATGCTATGGTGGTGTGGCTTACTAATTCTGTATTTTTGAACATGTTTGCTGAACACCTTTTCCAATCCCTGTATATAAGGTTATTTGCTTAATGCACAATTGTTTTTGCAGTTGGTAAACTCATCCTTTCATAGTGCCTATTGATTTGGAAGTTTTACTTCTGGTTTTTTTTCCAGTTTTTGTGACCTGAATGTATCTCTTGAGATTGCTATGGTAATAACTTCTATTTTCTTTATCTGCTGTGTGTATTAATTTTAGTCTGTACTGATTTTAGCTATGACAAAAAGAACTAGAACAGCAGCACTGACCTATTTGTATTGTGTTAGATAATATACATCTTCAGTATAAAGTCAGGTGCATCTTCAAAATGGGTCATGTCCTGAAATCCTGACTAAAGTTTACTTGAAGTTCAGCATATTTTTAAAAATGAGACACGAAAGCCTCACTAATATGATACAAAAGTGAGAAATTCACCTATAAATGCATTGTCATTCACAAATTGCATAAAAATATTTTTAGAGTCATAACAGTTAATTGAGGGTCTGTTCTTCCTGATTTGTCCTTAAAACTAATGCATTTCCAAGTCATTTTACTAGCTATTATTTAGTTGATGAGACATAAAAGCCAACTCCCAAATCTATGCATACAGTAAAAATCTCAGATTTTTCTACAATATTAGGTAATGTCCAATTATCTAATATGTGCAGCTTCATATACATAGCTTAAATGTGACTTTGATATAAAATTCCATATCATGTTTAATATTGGTGGTGCTGTTCAAAGGATTTCTCCATAACTTTCCAGAAGTGTAGCTGATTTTGAACAGGAGTTGATACCTTTATAGGTATAATTTTGTATTTTAAATGTACTAAGTTTATTAAAGATGCTATATAAACAGTATTAGTAGGGTCAGTGTCCTGTCTATCCTTTCAATATTCATTTATGTTTTATCGTTGTTTATTATTAGATTCTGCATCTTTTGTCCTTCAAAATTTCTTCATGTAAAGGGCATTCCTGGGATTAATAAGCGCAGAGTTTGGCCCCTAGGCTGTAAGTACTTAGACTCACTTTGAAACCTAGAGGCAGCCACTTTCTTAAACTGTGGTGCTTGCATTTAGAAGGGAAAGTAACTTCTGAGTTCTTCTTTTTAGCTGTTAACATTTTATAGCTGTGCGGGCATGTAATGAAAAAGCCATGTCATGGTTTGCTTTGGCTTCTTTTTCATTCTTTAAGTTCCCAGTGGGAACTGTAAATCCAGGTTCAAATGTGTCATTGAATTGGTTATAAAATCTAAATTTATCTTGTGTTCTTCACCTTTGCAAGGAACACTGGAATACCTAAGTAGTCTTATTAAGAAAGAGTCAGGTTTCCATTGCTCATTTATTCTAAATCTTCTTTGGAAAATATTACATACATTCAACTGTTTCTTCCGCAACTTTTAAAAAAGCTTTAAAATATGTTTTATTTTGAAGCTTTTTTCTTCATTGTATATCTTTTATATTATGATATATTTATATCAATTATTATCTATTTTATTCAATATAGATCTTTCTCTAATCACTGTTATCTGGAAACAGTTTGAAAGTTGGGAAGGCTAGATTTGAGAGCATCTATTTGTGTAGTAAAGATCAACTGCTTCTTTAGATGACCTAATGTCTTAATGGCATATATATAAAGATACTTATGAGACCTTTTATTGCATGTTTGTGTTGTGTATTTTTAGCATCATTTTTCAAACTTGTCATTAGTTTCTGTAGAAATACAGTGCAACTCAGCTAGAATTTATTCTCTGTCTTTCATCATAAATTATGGTTTGGTGCTTAAAAGACCTTGGTAAAAGTTCTTTCATTTATGTGCTGGATACTCTCCTTTAATGTGTGGTGTAGTTGAATTGCACTTAGTTTGTGTTTCAGAGTTGGTTGTAGCATTTTTTTGTTGTTTTTAGGGGGAGTAAAATTACAAATTTCACATCTTATAATGTATAAGAATTTTCAAAATGATACTGTCAAAATAAGAAGCTGTGCCACTCTTGCAATTTTCTTCCATCTTTTGTTCTCTTCAAGGCCTGGGGATGTGCCCAGGAAAACACTTGAATTTTAGAAATGTGGGGTTAGTGCGAAGTGTGCTAAAGCAGATGCTTGTTTGTACAAGAACAAAGCAAGAAAGGCCCCAGTCTTGCATAATCTGATCCATGCAAAAGTTCCTATAAAATCAGCCTGCTTCAGGAGGGAGTCCTTTGTGAAATCGGTGAAGGTCCTTGTGAAATAAGGAATGGGATGAGTCCATGGTGTGGAGCCTTGATTTGTTTGTATAGTGCTGCTTTATACTTATAGAAAATGGATAAAAATCTGGGTACAGAATGCTGCAAAAATCTGGTGTAAAAAGTAGGACAAAGCACTTATCAGCTTTGTGTAATTAGGATTGCTCTGTTGTGGTACAGTTTTAAAATACATTTATATTTAGAACATTATATTTTACTGAAAATTAAAATTGAGTAATGTGATTCACCTTTTTTTGACAAACCAAGTAATTAGGGCTATTTCCCATACGCCAGAGTGTTTAGAGCAAGGTCAGTTTTCATTGTAATTAATTGTGTGTTCGATTACAGTTCACAACACTTGGCTGTCAGAAAAATTTCTACTATCTTGTTAGATAGGGAATAATCCTCTTGGAACATTTCTTCAAAATTTGAACTTGGGTCTGGAGACCTTTTACAGCTTTATGAAGAATGTGCAGAACTTGACAGAAGCCTGTTGGGCAACACAGAGATCAGTGACAGCACTTTGGTTGAAGAAATGACCAAATCAATCAACTTGTCCTGGGGACCCATGGCTTTTGATGAAGTTGTCTTACAACTGTTTCTTCGACATGCTTCACACCAGTGAAGGACTTCATGCTGCTTTTCCTTATCGGCTGTGATATGGTTAGATTGTCTGCCCTGAATGAAAACCTAATTTGCACATATTTTTGCTTGGGCAGTATTTCCCCTTTCTGTTCTGTGGATGGGCTCTTGGAAGCCATTTCCTTTGATAAGGCTCCTACCTCAACAAAAGAAAATCCTACTAAGAAGAAAATTGATTGGCCTGGCCCTGGTGCTTGCTTTGGCAGGTGTCAGTGAGAAGCTGCTGGATATAGAGAAGAGTAAAGACAAGATCTTATGAGAAATAGGATAATATGAGAATAATATAGCTTATGAAAATAAGCTAGTAGAAATTTCAGAATGTCTTTGATAAATAGTAATATAATCCTTTAGACACCTACGCATTGTGCAACATAGAAGTGTGCCAAAAGATACTGGATATTCTGTGTAACAGTCGTTACCTTCAGAATCCACGGCATGAAGACAACAGGCTGAGTGTGCAGCTTTGGATCCCCATGCATAGCCTTCAGTGATGTAAAAAACCCTGGAAATAATTGCAAATGCAATTTGCCATTCAAAGCAGATCAATTGCATTCATTTTCTATATGATAAGAAAGGGTAGCAGTAGCAGTTGGCTGCTAATTATGAATAAAGACATAGCATTTTTTAACCTTGCAATCTTCAATTTTGAGTGCTTATTTTAGGGATTAACATGGAAAAGGTTTGGAAGCAAGCCAAGTGTCAATGGTGTTACTGTTTTAGACTTTATCACAGCATCCAGCCCAAAGGATGGGTCTGAGTCTTCCTGCACTTCTAAAGCAAATCCAAATGGTTTCTTAGGTTTTGCTGATCTACCTGTTCCTTTGTATTATTTTTTTATTACGCAGCCAATTTTTGGTGGAAAACTCCCCACCCCCCCTTGACTGTACTATCAGAAGGAAGAGATGTCAGAATCCTGTTAGCTTTAGTTTTGGGATTTATGTGATTTTTAACATTAGCAGCATATGGTTTACTTGTGTTGTAAATTGTATTTGTGAGAAGATATTATCCCCTGATCCTGCAAAGCTGAGAGTAATAATCTGAAGTGTGAGGCCTGTGAAAGATACAATTCAGTATGAAGAGTGAATAAAAAACTTACGATGCTTATAATGATATGCAGTAATCCATAATATCTAGGTATTGTTGGAGAAGAAAAATAAAGTAGCAAAGCCAGAGCAAAATTCAATAACCATATTTTTAAATTCTGAGAAATATGAATATTTTAAAATAGCAATATATATATGGGGGTTGGATTAGATGACCTTTAAAGGTCCCTTCCCACCCAAACCATTCTATGATTCTGTGATTAGTGTTTTAAATAATGCTCATTGAGTTTTGGGGTTTTTTTAAATATAATTTTTAATTAGCAGCTACACATGCCATTTGACACTGTAAAATTGGTCTCTTATTTTGCTACAGAGTAAGTAATTAATGATTCATCTGTTCTTATAGCTAGCCAATTTATATTTTATGTTGCCAGCTGGTTTATGGTATGTCAAAGACATAGAGAAAGGTATCATGGGTGTGCTACATTAAAAATACAGTTTTTGTCTATTGGAACATAGATACAAACTAATCAGAAAGTAGAATTATGACCTTGCATTACTGAAGATATTACGAAAACTGCATGTTTTAAAAATTATGACAAACAGATAGCATGTAAGCAAGAAAAGACAAAAGCACTTAGTGGTTGCATTTCCACAAATGAGTGGAGCTTTCTGTAACTGGAAATGGAGCATTAAGTTACTTGCCAATGAGATTTTTACCAGCCCCCTTAACTGGATCGTCAATGTCATATGTTGGAGGTACTTACATTACTGGGTGTTCTCTTTAATTTTATCATTTTTACTGTGTCAGCTTTTATTATCATTAACAACTAGGCTCACAGACTCAATTGTGTCCCAGCAGGATTTCAGATTATTCCTCAAATTACAGCAATTTGTCATGATGTCAATGTTTTTTAACCTATAACCCTAGGTTACCTACACAGTCTGCAGAGACCGGATTTCACATGCCACAGATTCAATTTATATTGTATGTAAACAATTACAGTGCTTCACAAACAAACAAAAGGCAGGCAAAGTCAAAACTAAGGGTCAAAGTCTAGCTTGTCATGAATCCATTCTAATTGGATTTTTTTTTCCCCAAACAATGGCAATGCAATAGTATCGGCTCTTTACCATAAAATGAAGTAGGAGTGAGTTAAACTCTTGTTAATGGCAGAAACTCTACCGTTGGTGGCAGCAACAGAATTTAGAAGAATCACTGTTATGACTAGTATTTCCCATGATATGTGACTTTAAAAGTTTTCAAGAGTTTTAATGGTATTATAAGAGAGAAACAAGTACAATGATCTTGAAGCCGAAAGAATATTCTAGTTCAGGGACACCCAAAGCTTGGGAAGAGAAGGGAGGAGAGCGACTGTTCATCCTCTGATAGCTCGTGTGACATCCTGAGGTGTCCTCAATGCTGGGGATGGGGACGGGTGGTCTGAAAGCCCTGAATCAACCCTGTTACCTATGATGGACACAACTGTGCTGATGCTTACCCGCACGGACAAGCTGTAGGAAAAGTCAGCTGCAGCGTGGAGGTTGGGACAAACTTACCATCTTTACAAATTGTGTGTGGTGTTGAAGTGACTGAGGGGGAATCTGATTGTTAAATGTAATGTAGAATTGCATTTCTTTTGTTCTCTTCTTATTCCTTTGTTACTATTTCAAATACTGCAACCATATTTTTACCTGCTCTTTCATTCTTGAACTTTGCCTGCAACAAGGTGATCTTATAGAATCACAGAATGGTTGAGATTGGAAGGGACCTCTGGAGGTCATCTGGTCACCCCTGCTCAAGGAAGGGCTACCTAGTGCTGGTTACCCTGGACCATGTCCAGATGGTTTTTGAACATCTCCAAGGGCGGAGACTCCACAACCACCCTGGGCAACCTGTGCCAGTGCTTTGTCACTCTCACAGTAAAAAAGTGTTTCCTGGTGTTCAGAAGGAACCTCCTGTGTTCCAGTTTGTGCCTGTTGCCTCTGGTTCTGTCACTGGGCACCACTGAAAAGAGCCTGGCTCTGTCTTCTTTGCACTCTCCCTTCAGGTATTTATAGACGTTGATAAGATCCCCCTGAACCTTCTCTTCTCCAGACTAAACAGCTCCAGCTCTTTCAGCCTCTCCTCATAAGAGAGATGTTCTCGTCCCATTTTTGTGGCCATTCACTGGAGAGCCCGGAGTTGGACACAGCACTCCAGATGTGGCCTCACCAGTTCTGAGTAGAGGGGAAGGATCATCTCCCTCAACCTGTTGGTAATGCTTTGTCTAATGCAGCCCAGGATACCATTAGCCTGTTTTGCAACAACGGAGCATTGCTGCCTCATGTTCAACCTGGTGTCCACCAGGACCCCCAGGTCTTTTTCTGCCAAGCTGCTTTCCAGCTGGGTGGCCCCCAGTACATATTAGTGCCTGGGGTTGTTCCTCCCCAGGTGCAGGACTTTGCACTTCCCCTTGTTGAACTTCATTATCTTACAGTTACTGGGCAAATTCCAGCTATTCCAGTGAATAACTGGGAGCTTTCCAGTTCACTCTCTTTAATCTGGCAGAAGCCCAGTTTTTGTTGAAGAGCGGGTCATGTACCCTCCCCCACCACTGCGAAGTGCTGGCTTTGGGGACTGGTGATGTGGAAATGTAAGGCAAGTTTCTAAGAGTAAAAGCAATCTTTGATCATTCCATAACTTGAAAATATCAAATTTTCCCAGGTGTGCTTTCCATTGTGTTTCAAGGACAAACACTGCTTCTCAAAACTTTTTTCCTATTAGGTGTTATACAGTCTTTCCTTCATTTGATTTTCGTTACAACTGAATGCCATAATTATTTCATGAGTTCACATTGTGGCATTTCAATGATGTCATCATAAGGTCTTAATGACCTCATAGACTTACAGTAATTCAAGCAGTAGCAATTGCTGGTATGGTCAGACCTCAAAAATAAGGCTGTCAAATGTAAATATGAAATCTTAATGAGGTATACATAAAATGTAAGGTATGGTTGCATTTAATTTTACATAATTAAAAATGATTGCATTTTTCGTGATATTTAGCTAGAAGTCTGGCAGGGCTACAGGAATGTTATGCTGTTAAATAACACTATTGAAGTTTTTCCTAGCTTCAAATAACAAATTTTCCATTAGCCACATTGTTTCTACAGTCCTATGCCTGTATTGTTTCTTTTTGATATATTTACAACGGTGATAACAGCAGTTATTTCCAACGACTGGGGTGATTTTGCCTCTCCTTTGCATTGCTCCCAAACTGTTTTCTGGTTGTATGTGATTCCTCATTCCTGGCGATGGAAGCTGTGAATGGGCTCATCCACAGTTTTGTTTGCCAGCAACAGGACTCTTTGCTGGTTTCTTCCTCCTTCTGATTACCGTCACCTCAATGGTGGACGGATTGATACTCAGTGGCCATCTTATATGAATTTCCATACTCTCTTAAGCACCATTAACATTTTTACCCCCATTAAACATGTCTTTCCATTTGATTCTGGATTATTTCCATTTTGGAAAATTTGCATAGCATGGCAAAATATGGAAATCCAACATTACTACTTGTGTGCTTCAGTCCAAAAACCGATCTGCGTTTCAGCAAAATGATGAATTTCAAAATGATGAAATGCAAATATTTTTTTGTTCGGAACACAGAATCATTGTAGTGAACATTGTTTCGTGCAAAAAGGCTATTTCTGAAAAAAAATTTATAGTTTTTCAGAAGTTTGAGATTTAGGAGACCTGGCTGTAAGAAATCACTTGCAGTAAAGTGAAATCTTAGTAAATCCTTGTTACAGTGAGTGCCCTGTGGTCAAGGGTCATGATGCCAAAGTGAGGGTGAAGGAGTCGAGCTCAGAGGACACACAGTAAACAGAAAGGGTAGATTTAGGATTCTTGGAACATTAGACCTTTTATCAAATTATTTTGGTGTAGTGTTGCAAGACGAAAAAAACAACTTTCTGGGGAAGCCTTGACTAGAACAGAATGAACTGAAAACGGTTTTACTATCAAAAATCTCTACAGTTAGAAATAGTTGTTTTAGTGAAATACAGAGGCTGAACGTGGCTGCTGTGCAAAATGGGACGGATGGATTGGCAGAAATCTGGTGTGCTGGCTTCCAGACCCCCAGTTCTGGGGGCTGTAGCTGTTGCTAAGAAATGAGAGGCTCTGCCTCCTTGGGATTGCAAGAGCCCTTCTCCCTGCAGCCTTCAAGCTCAAACCCCACTTCCGCCTAGCTAAAAGAGAACGAGACTGCAGTTCTTAAGTGTTATTTTATAAATATGAAGTAGAGATCAAACCTCTGTGTTCTCAGCCTCTCCGTCACTGTAAGCAAGTAGCTAGTGAATGGCATGCGTTTAGAAAGGGGTTTGGTTAGCCACAGTGTTATTGAAGAACTTCAGTTAAGCTTTCGGGTTAAATGCCTGTTGTGTTTTCTGTTTTACTTACCAATACATATAGATAGGTAGATAGTTTACTGTGCTTTCTCTGAAATGATATTGTATTATATTACTGGTTTATTCATGTGTTTTCTGGTGAACTTGAAATGCTTACAGTTACATTGGCACAAATGAAAAATAAATCTTTCCGGTTTGTTATAGATAAACTGAATAATTGAGAAGCTGCTCTTAATTACTGTCCAAGGAGTCATAGAAGTTACAGTTCTAAATGTGTTACCAAGTAAGTCTTTAGATTAAATTTCTTTAAATAGAACTATGCAAAATGCATCCTGCCAGAGGTTTCTGCCACCTAATTGCATCTGGTTAAAATTTTTAAAAATGCTTAACTGATGTGAGGATGAGATTTATGGTTAGATCCTAAACAGGGCTTAGGTATATGCTTAAATACAAATGTGATAAATACAAATATATGTAATCAAGCTCATCGGCTGCCTATTTGTGGGAATGGCTAAACTTACTAGGTTGTTCCCATTGCTCCACTGAGTTTCTGAAACTAAGTAGGGAATTATCTTGGAAGCTCAAGCCAGGCTTAGAGTATTTCTTGCATGCATACCCTTAGCCCAAGAGAAAATGCAACTGTGTTTAATTTTTGTTGTGTTTTTGACACTATGTTAATGTGGGTTAGCTTCTATGGAGGGGGCGTGCAACAGTATTTTCTGGCAAGGAAAAAGTTATACAAGGAGGTAAATAGGATTTTTAACAGCTTGGCGGTATTTATGGACAAAGAAGAGCAATGTCAGTTAAGAATCAGTGGCACTTAGCTATGGGATAATCAGAACAAGTAAGGATCACAGGCAATCTCAGCAATCAGACCATGAGGTAGGTAATGATGAGATAAGAATGGCAATGGGTGTGTTGAGGAATTCTATAACTAAAGAGATTACGTAAATGACAGTGGATATGAGGAACAGCCTATAGTCATTAGCATATGTAATTTTGTGGTTACTCCCAGATGCTTAAGCTCTCCCAACCCCTGAGGCACACAAGATCCCTCTCTTGTCCCTTACAGCCCACACTCATTGCATGGGGGATCAAAGGACATCCCTCCTGGTGCATCAAGATTGTTCAGAGAAGTACTCGCCTCTACAACAGTCAGTTTTCTGCTGCTGGGATCTTCAGTGTTGATGCCCTGCTGCTGCACCCGCCTTGTTGACTTTTGCGTTTGCCTTTATCCCCTCAAAACTCCATGACCCACAGCTTCTTCCCTGATTTCCCAGACTGCTCACTTCTTGTTTTACTGCTTCTGTTCCAGTCCTCAGATCACTGGTGGCTGTGCCCTTAGGCATGGTGTCTCGTAGATGGTCTTCCTCACCCCTCCCCGGGGAGTTGTTCCTTGAAGCTTAGAGACTCTGTTCTCTTTTCTTTGATGTATAATTGTCTTAAGCATACCATTATTGCATTACTTCTCCCATGCTCCAGTCTTTTCATTGCGCTGGCTTAGCAGTTCATTAGTTGAAATTAGTTCATTCTGTTGCAGAGTATAGATATTTTAAGGCCTAGCATTTATGCTTGCTTAGCAACTGCGTTCGTCCCTGTCTAGCTGTAAGTAAGGTTAAATATAGTTTTGCAGACTTTAGGAAAAATTGTACCATTAAGCGGCCACCCCTCCCCTTCTTTTTTGTTAAAGTGGTTAGTGACCTGCTAGGGCTTGGTTTTGCTTAGCAGACCTTTCTTTTCCAACAGCAAGTTATGCTGGGGCCTTTTGGCCAGTGTTGGGTGAAGGTCCTGTTCTCTCCTTTGCCAGGTTGAATTTCCTCTTACACCCAGTTGCATGTAGCTGTGGTTCCAGATCCTATTTGGATGATTGTTTCTCTTATGTGCATAAAGTAACTACAGTGCAAAAACTTGAACTGACCTCAAGTTGGGCTCAAAAAGCCCAAAATTTCCTTGCTATGGTGGGCGTCTCAATCACTAAGACACAGATTTGCGTTCTTTTTAGTTGGGATCATTTCTGCAACAAATACTGCATTTTTTGTTCACACCTGGTGCAACTTCAGCAGGGGGTATGGTAAATATCAATCCCCAGAATTTTTTTCTCTTGAAATAAAATGAAGAAACATTGGATTTCCCATACGAGTTATCAGCATGCTATTATATAATAAGGTAAGACTGTCTCCCAGTTTTTTCAGGGAATATTTAGCGGCACCAGTTGTTAGGACTATATTCATATTCAGGCTCTAGATCTTACATCAGCAAGCATGTCTCCTTTGTGATCTTATTTGAGACCTCTAAACTCTAGAAAGGAACATATATGCCTTTGTGTTTAGTATTTCAGGGTGCTGATTCTAGGGAGCTCCCCCCTGAGTTGGCAGTTTCCGCACTGGATAGGCTGAGCACTTCACCCTGCGTTTCCAAATTCTCCTTGGGGCCAGGCACCTCTGCTGTTTTCATTGCAACACTTAATTTGTAGGTGCTTAGTCCTTTATTAGGTTGCAAAATCAATTAATAACTTTCCATTTATAGTCTCCCTTGTAAGTATAGTTCAAAATAAGCAATGTGTTTTCCTTTATTTAATTTGCACTTACTATGTCTTGAGCCACAATAAAAATAATTCCTTTTGATGTTTGTGCTTCCATTCCTTTCAACTTATTCCTATGAGGAGTCTTCTCAGTCATTGTTTACCTTGTAATTCTCTGTTTCCAATGGCCAATCACCTCCTGTGATTTGTTCTTTTTCCTGAATTTTGATTCCTGCTGTTGGTATGAGGGTGGCCAGAAGTAGAAGACAATATTTAGGTGCATTTGCTGTTTACTGCAATGTAGTATGGGGTTTCATACTCCTCAAAATCTGGGTTTTAGCATGTCTTGCAAACTTTTATTTTCATTCAGTGCTAGCTTTCTTTCTACATTTCTGCTTACAAATTACTTTTTTTCTCACACTATTGAATGCTATGTGTTTGTTTTCTCTTAGGTGTTTTTTTTTTCTTTTTCTCTTTTAATAGCTTGAATTTATTTTTGCTTTTGTTTTATGAAGTGAGTATTATTTCAGAGATTGCAGCTCTTACAGCAGGTGCAGAACTTTTTACTGTACTTCAGATGCTACAGTAATTTAAATATTTGGATGATCTGGAGGAAAGACTAACAACAAAGTCATTGTTTATATTGACGCAATTTGTTTTTTGAGAGATTTCCTCTCTCTTGAGGCTGTACCAACAATATTGCGGTAAATTTTATGTACAAGAAAAAATTTAGTGCTGTATCATTTTCTAGAACAGCTTTTTTGTTCTGCAGAAGTTCCTTCTCACTGGCCCAGGATGGCTGGGGTCTGCAGGCATTCCCGAATCGCTGGATTCACATGTCTCCTTAGTTATTGTAGAACAGAGAAATATGTAACTACTCTTTGTGGTGTAAACTAATGCTGGAGAAAAATCTGTTTGCACTATGCCTATCTGAATTAATTAAACATATTGGTGGAAGGAGGGAGTCAGGATGAATGTCCTGTCATATGTCAGGTCATTTCTCTGCAGTCTTGTGAAAAGCATAGTCTTTTGGGCTAAGTTCCCTTCAAAGCTGTCATCTTTGTATGAATGTGTGTAGAATGCAAAGACAGTAATAAATGATCCTGTATGTTGATTTTGTTTAATAGACTTGCCATGTGCAGGAAGTGTTCTTGAATTATTATTGCCTGAAATATTTTGAGTTCTGAATTAGCAAAATGTTAGGGAGAGTGGCTGTGGTTTGCTTTTTAATGTGAAAGTGAATACAATCTGCTAATTTGATTTGATTTGATTTTTAATTATTTGCATAAGTCTCAAAAAGAGGTGTTACAAATTCTCAGGCAGCTTCTGATATTTTATGACAGGTCATAGTATTTAAAAGAATTTCCTCTGTTTCCTCTCTTGATGTTGTGCAGAAAGTTTGTCTCTTTATACCTGCTCTGATGTCTTTTCTCCTGATTTTATTCCTGTTGAAATTGTTGAAGCTCCATCTCTCCAGGGTTTCTATATCTTATCAGTTTAATCCTTTCAGAATGCTGATTTTTGGAAGCTATTTTAGAAACTGCTTTCCTTTTGCAGTGTTTTGACTGTGTAGTAGCCTCACCACACAGATGCCGCATCAGGGTACTGCTTAAATGCGTGTTTCAGTCCATTGCTGTTCAGGAAGGATGTATGTGACCCTTAGCATGGGTTTGAATACTGTTCTCACTTGATTCTCTCCCCCTCTTCCCACCTCCTTTCTTGCACAAATATGCACATAAGCAGGTCTTCAGAGTCTAAGGGAGTTCTGTTGGCGCTTGTATCCCTGCCCTAAATTCCTTTTTCAGGCCACTTTCTGACCTATGTTTTATAGCATCATTTCTTTGGATTGTCCAGTACCTCTAAATAACAATTTTGTACTTATTTCACAGCATGTGCATATTTGCAGGTTCTCTGTTAGTCTCTTTTCAGGCTTTCCTGTCTCAGCTAGCTTCACGTCCCACTCCAGAGCCTGACATCTACGAAGTTACTTGGGATGTGGGTCATCTTGTCTTAGGGTATGAAGTTAGTTTTGTAATTGCTGCCTCGCCTGGCTATGGAGTGATAGGTCTTGTCTGGAAACCATTTCTGACAGTGTGCTGGGTGAAGTGCCAGGGAGGCAGCATGCAGCTCAGCTCCTGAGGCTCCTCTGTTGTGACAGTGCCCATCAGCAACCTCTAGTGCTGCGTGCTCTGGTGCCTGTGATCCGTGCATCATGAACAGCCACTGAAACATCTCGCCTTCATGATTTCCATCCCTTTCCAGCAGGACTTTAGCTATCCTTCTTAGGACCTATTGCTGCTTTCCAGGTTCATAATGTTTTAGTAGCGTGGATAGATTTCCTGCTTTTTGTGTGCATAAAAGGATGTAATAACAATGTTAGTTTGAATAAACTGCATGTATCATGATTTTATAGGCTTGCATGCAGAGGCATACATTTCAAAAGTTTTTCTCCCCAGCACAATGGTAGAACGTGGTAGTGAGTTGCTGATGTTGTAGGGTAATTCAGAGAGAGAGGATGCTATCACTTTAGAAAGTGTCCCATACACACCAGGGAGTGCTAATAAAGTACATGCTGCCTCATATACTAGGTATGAGGCAGCACACAAGTGATGCTGTAAGTATTTAAATTAATTAACATCTGTATAAAGTATTTATAAAACTAACCTAAATTTGCAAAATGAATATGTTTTCTCCAGCGTGTAATGCAATGATACCAACCCCAACATACTATTTCTTGTTTGGAATATATATACATACATATTTATATTTGTATTTCAATTTGAGAAACTGTTGGGAGCAGAGTAACCTTTGTTGTAAGTAAAGGCTAAGCTGCAAGCGTTTCTTTCAACAGTTGTCCCCAACCCTGCGTTCCTCCTCAGGCTCCAGTTTTGTTTGTCCATCAGTGTGCCCGGCTTGCTTGGCAGTGACAGGCCCTGTCAGTGACGGGTTTTCTATTTGGGACTCATCTCAGACCCTTCTTCTAGGAGGCTGTAGTTTCTACATTGTCTTTTTCTGTGATGCTGTTTGCTGTAAATAATGGAGTAAATAATCTGCCTCGTGCTTTAGAGGACACGGAAGCTTGTTTTGGGAACAGATGAGCTTTATTAGCTTGGGAACAGCGTCTCATAAGTATCAGCATTGCTCAGGGGTCCTGCGTCAGTCTCCATCTGATGACTGTAGTAGGGGAGATAGTGTTTATGCCCAGGTAATTTTTGGTTTAAATAGGTAAAACAGTGGAAGAGTGAAAAAGAAGCACAAGGAAGGAAAATGCCTCACAGCTGGAATTAGTGCTTGGTCTTTGATTCCCCATCCTGTGCTCTTTCTCTTGGACCACACTTCCCATTCCTGATGCAGTCACTGAATAGGCTTAATCTCCAAATTAGTGCGTTCTGGGAAAACTTCCAGCTTCTTCTTTTGGCATTTTGCCTGGTCTTTCTGCTTTTCCTTCCCCTATCATTTTGCAACCTTGTTTTCCATATCTCTAGCTAAATCTAGATCCTGCTGGAATCTGTTACGGTATTCTGAAATTTGCCAAATGAAAACTTGCCCCTAAAGTGTGCAGAACTCACTCCGTTCATGTTGATTAGAATTTCTTCATGCAAGTTTCTTGTACTTATTAGCTGATAGATTGCAGAATTTGGTTTAGATGTGATATTAAACCACTAAAGGCCGAAGCAAAGATGCAGTTGCTGTCTCTGATACAGTGTTTCAGTGCCGTTCAAGGTTGTGAGCTCATGGGATTTGGGTCCTCGTGCACTTTTCCCCGTTGCCAGATGCTACTACAGCTTCTGCCTGGTAGCTCCAGCTCTTCGGCTGCAAGCTTGCTCTGACCAGACTCAAGCCAGTAGATAGGAAACTGTTTATCTTTCCAATTTCTTCCTTTCTCCAAGGGGAACACCTGAAAGCAGTGCCCAGTGTAGGGTTGCCAGACTGCGGATTAACGTGCCATTATGGAGCTAGGAGAGGGCCGTGGCCTATGCAGCTGCTGTGGTAGGATGGGGAAACCCACTGCTTCCCAGCCAAAGGGATACAGTGGCCCTAGAGGGGAGCTCGGATCACAGGGGGCACCTGGGGGGCACCGGGATGTCATAGCTCAGGGCATCTGTTCTGCCTCAGGGGGACTTCTTGCAGGAACCATTATGTCCAGATATCCTGGCTGCATTCTCTCAGTTGTGGAAAAGATCATCAAATTGGGCCCCAGAGCTCTCCGTATTGGTTAGCTCCACCACTGTCACAAGCACGCCACAAAAAAGAAGAGCAAAACTGCTAGTTCCTGTGTGGAAAAACTATAAGCATGGCATGGATTCAGTTCATCCTGTGCTCTGGCTTTCTGCAAACCTTAAAGTGGCAGTGATTCTGCTAAGGATCCTTATGCAATGTTCACCGGAACAGATAGGGTGAAAGATGTTGAAGGAAGTCGGCTTCTGTAATTTAAATTACTTGATGGTAATTTTTAATTGCTTGCTTTCTAAAATCACCAGGTGCTGGGAGGCATTAGTTTTATTCCGTGTCTAGAGTATGCAGGCTAAAAATAAATTATATCTTCTGGGGAGGTGTTATTTTTAGGTTTAACGCAGCAAAAGGTAGTGTGTTGAAGAAACTTACCCTGGTGAATAACAGAGTATTTTCCAATTGTGATAGCAGCCATTAGGTTTTTCAGAACTGTTGGGCTACATCATAATTTTTAATATTAAATATTCAATTTAATATACAGTAACTGAAGAGTGTGTATTGAAATATAAAATGCTATAAATTTAAAGATTCTAACCAATTACCGTTGAGGTGTTAGAATAAGACAAAATTATTTACTTTTTATGTGAGAGCTATGATTGATATAATTTTTCTTGTATTACTTTTTATGGTAACTTTTGGCAGTATCTGTTTTTGTTTAGCTGTCAAAGAACCAAGATGGAATTGCATACTAGTGCTGTATATTATGTTATATTTGGCTATTAGACAAATATAAAGGGGACTATTCAGAAGTGTATGGGAATACAGAATTTTATTTTTAAGGCAAACTCTTAGCGAGTCATTTATGATACACTCATTACTATCACAAAGCTATTAGATTAATTCTTTTGCAAGTAAGCATCATGTAATGAGTGTACTTGAATGTCTTCAAAATAAGCAATGGTGGAAAGATGTTTGTACCAGTGCTACTTTAATCACACGTGGGGTAGCTTCCCTCCAAGGCGTACAGCTCATGCTGAGGTCTGTGCCATCAGGGCTGGTCTGTTTCTAGGATCTAACGTGTTTGAAGTTAGCTTGGGTATTTCTGCTGCAATTTGCAATGTAGATCTAGTCTCAAATATAGGGGAAGGTATGATCCAGACTGGATGTTAGTTCTGGATAGAATTACTAGAAGAGAGGACTAGATAGCAGAGAAAAACACTGTTTTAAAGTTAGCATTCTTAAATATAAGTAAAACTACTCAAACCCAAGGGATTTTCTATCTTATCCCTGGCTCAGAGCTCTGAGTCCCTTCTCTGTCATACTGAGTAGCGTTGGAGGAAGACTAGGGGAGTAGCTTTTTATCACATTGTAATTCCGTGTTGCTTTATCGTTTTAAATGAAAGGCAGCCAATGAGCTCCAGTATTTCTGAACAGGAGTATGGCTGTACTATATAATCTTATTTTCCTGGATATTATGAATAAATAAATAAACAGCAAAGCTAATTTGCTGATGGCCTAACTGGAGAAATCAGTAGCTAAGCTTTTTACATCTCTGTACATAAACTAGATACGCATAAAGGGAGAGAGCATCTGGCTCATAAATATTCTCTTTTGGTGAGCAAATCCAATTGCAATAAAATATAATTGTAAAGGGTTAGCTAAATATTTTGTTGTATTTTTCTGTTAGCTGACTAATTGTATGTATTATCTTATTCCATCTGAAGATGAGAAGAGAAAGTTCTCCCTGTTTCACACAGTTCGCAGATGTTAGGATATGGATAAAAGCAAATTCTGTCACAGCGCTAAAAAACCTCCAATGACTACGCAAACATTAAATTAAGGTAATATTTTAAGACAGTCTGCTTTTGGTGCAATTTGTGTAACTTCTAAGGATTTTTAACATCACAGTGCTTTAAATGTTTTGTTCTTCAAAAATAATTAATTCAGAGCTCTGTGCCAATTCAAAATTCAGTTCCATTTCATTTAAAGCCATTGTGTTTTACTAAATGAAGTACAGAATGATCTCTATATGAAAAGTTTTGTTAGACAAAGAAAATATTTAAGTATTCAACCATTATTTCTTTTAACTGCAGTTCAAGTTTAATTGTTCTAGTTCAGACTGACTGATGAATTTGGGAGTAGTAAAATGGAGACTTGGAGTACCTGACGATGCTCTATTTCAGATATTGAGAGTTTAAATTATTAAAGGCTATGCTCTGATGTAAGTGTCTAATGAAGCTAAATAGAAGATCTTTGTGAGAATGTGCTTGAGAGAAGAACAAAAACGTTCTGCAGAAGCAAAACAGGACGGCCATGTGTTCAACAGGTGTTTGTAAATAGGATCATGCAGGAACCCTCAGGACCAATTTGCCTTCTAACACCTAATTCTTCCCTCTCTTACGCTGTGGAGCTTCCTGATGGAAATGCAATGAGCAAACACGATCAACAGTCATTCACCTAAAGATTTGTTCTCATCTTCTTCAATTCCTTACCACTGCTAGGCTACACTGTTACCAAATCTTACATTCTCAATCCCATTTGTATCTTTGCTCATTTTGATTTCTTCCTCAGGGTACGGGCTGCCTCCTGCTTCAATTTCTGGCTCCTTCCTTTTTTCTTTCTCCACCTTCCCCTTTCTCCAATCCTTCTCCCCAAAACTCTGACAAAGTGAAATGCAGGTTTCTTCCTCTCCTTAAATTATTTTCTCTCCCTATCCTATCAGGTTTTTCTCCTCTTGGCACAGATCCAGTTTTTGTTTGCTGTGCTCCTGGTAACTCTTCTATTTTCTTACTGACACCTGCAGTGTGTATTGGCATCTGTGTCATGCCTGCCCGTGTCTTTTACTTTCCTCCTTACCTCTTGCTCTCCACTGACACTTTCACTGAACATCTTACTCTTTAGAATGCATCTTAATACGCTTAGTTTCTTCCATCTTTGGGGAGGAGAAAAAAAAGAAAAAGCTCTTCACCTGTTAGCCAGTCTTTCTCCTTTTACCTCTAAGCTCGCTCTGTTCTTGTTATGCAGCTCTTTTTCAACTTCTTGAATCCAGTTTTCATTTATTGCTGCTCTCCACAAAGTCTCTAATGACCTTCTTTTGAAGAAAGCTCAAAACCAGGACTCCATCCTCATTACTGACTCACTGTTTACTTAAATGTCTCTGCTGATCTGTACATAGCTCTTCCATTTTATAGTTTGCTTGTAAATTCTTTAGGATAGGGCACTGGTTTTTTTTCTGTGTTTGTACAGTATTCAGCTCAATTAGTGGGTTGTTTTATGAGTAGGACTGTGAACTACCATGAAAGTACAAATAACTAATATGTTTTTGATCAAAGGTTCCTCTCCTCCCGCCCTCTCCCTGGATATTTGACCAGATCAAATTATGTAGGTTGTCAGTGGGATTGATAATAAGTAGCATTTTAAAATGGCACAGCTAGTTATCCGCAAATGTTATCTCACAAATTTGCATTGTGCTACAAATTTAGAGCAGAATTTTGCTAATCTTTACCATGTGAACTGACCTACTTAAGTCAGTGGACTACTAATATTTGCCACACAGTAAGGATTTGGCTCATAATCTTGGGTAAAGCATTTGCATGCACACAGGGAATATTGTCTGGTGTTTTTGTTAAAGGCTTCCTCCTCATTTCATTCCTCCTCACGGGATTTTTTTTTTAACTTAGAAGTGAGAAGAACAAGGTAAGCATGATCTGACCCAAATGTGATGCCTAAGGAAGTTTTCTATGAACCTCTCTAATTCAAATGGTGAGAGGAGAAAATTATCTCTGCATGGGAGTTATTATTTTGACGTCACGAAAAAAAGTCCACTTGGCTCCTAGAAAAAATGGAAACACTCTTTAACTGCTTAAATTACACCTAACAAATAAGGGGAGGAGGCTCAAAATGATAGACCATAGAAATCATAAACTTTCAACTGATTGAGGACAAATAAGGGGCAATGATTGCTGTGCTTCTGTGGAAGGGCAGGAATGTTCTCTCAGGCACTGTAGAAATTGCAGACAACCTGGTCACAGAAATTTAGAGGTATTTACAAAGAAAATGATTTGCAGTGTGTTTTCACAGACTGTCAGTGTGGTTTTTTTGAGACTTTACGCATCATTCACATAATTTATTATCTATTTATTTTCAATAATAAATTTTCTATATAATTCTTTTTCTTGGAAAGGAGAGAACACATGTTCATTTTCCATATGGTTGTAGATATAAATTATTCCTATGCATTTTTACTCAACTGTGTTGCTTGATTTTTGGGATCAAAAGCCCTGCCAGGTGACATTTCTTCCAGTTTCAGCAGTAATCCCAATATGTAGCAATGGGAGGAAGCTGCTCAGTGTTACCTCCACAGAGGAATCCACACTCTCTAATGCTACATATCTAACTTGGGTGCCTGACTGAGGAACTTAAGCATCCAATGTACAAAGTGGAGAAAGAGAGGTTTCTGATTCAGATGCTCTTAATTGCCCTCCAAAAGCTACACTGAGTATATAGGTAGCTTAGGTTCCTAACAGAAGCATCTAAGTAATTTTTCTAAGACCAGACAGTTTGACTATCTCCTGCACAGATGCTGAAGGGAAGTGCCTTCTTGACCCAGACTGGTCTAACCGTGGCGTTAAATAGTTGAATATAAACTTGCTGTTTGTTGTACTCTTTGCCACTGACTTCAGTGGAGTTGGTATTTCACGTGCAGTGTGTATTGCCCACAGATCCTTTTGTCTTTGGAAGAACAAATCCAAGATGATAAAATAATGTGGCAGGGAAGGGCAAAATAAACCAGTTCCATCACATAAATTAGGGTCATTTTATACAAAATATGTATACAAAAAAGTATTTGCAAGGCCTCCTTCCTCATTTCAATCAAATTCTAGGTATATTTTCTCATTCATTGTATTTACAGGTTCTCACGGTTACTTTCTGAACTGTAGCTACCATTGTCATCAAGTGTTGATGCTGTACTTGCTTCCAGTAAACAAGTAGAAAAATTCGGAATATTAAAACTCACTGTTGTCACCCAAAGCTGCTGGCAGGACTGGATCCTTGTTTTGGGATACCACTTTGTACCTAAGGCTTCAGCTATGTACCAGGCCATGCATATCCATAAGGAAAATGTTGCCGATCATGAGGCGACAGGTCCTGGTTTGTTTGGTGTTGCTGCTGGCATCCTTGCCCTGTAAACTGAAAAAGAGATTCGGTTTTGTGCATAGCCTTGAAAAATGGATGGTACCAGTGTGTAAGTAGACAGGATATCCTGAACTTGAAAGGATTTGGTACATGAGCAAGCATGGGCAAAGGCAGCAAATGACTGAAGACGATAGGGCAGGCACTGGAGAGCTGTTGGTACCACCACAGTATTGACTGATGCTCTCAATGCAGAAATAACATTTCTAGCATTGTCATCTACATAAGCTGCATATAAATAAAATGTGTTCTATACAGGTGCAAGTATTGAATAACTTCTTTTACTTTCCCACCTTGTCGAACGTGAAGATTTTATAGTATTTACTTGTCAGGTTGAAGATGATTCTGTTTTATTTTGCTTCAGCAATGAGAAAGGGAAGAAGGTCATTCCATTGCTATTCTTCTTCCTCTCCCAACCTTACTTCATCCTGAAATTAGATGTTTATCCCTGGGCAGGTTTTTACATAGTTCTCTACTTTTTCCAAAGTCACATGCCCGTTTTATAGTAATAGCAGGGTGCTTGAAATTACCTTCAAGAACCATATGTCCTAGCTGCATTAAAAAGAAACAAAAACAAAACCAAAAACCTGTGCAAGATTCGTGCAGGTTTACACAAAATGCTGTAGTAATCCTGACAACTGAATTGTATTTTTTTTATTCAATTCCAGGGCCTAAGCCACAGGACCATCCTTCTGTCCTCTAAATTGGTTTTGTGATTGCATACTCCCTTTTCATGCTGTAGTGGTGGCTTTGGTACACAGCCATTTGTTTTCTATTCAAATTTTCTAAACTTTAGTGGTGCTTATGCCTTTTCAGAATACATGCCTTCTGCAGCAAACAGTTCGTGGTTTCATGAACAGATACTGAAAGTTTAAGGAAACTGCCTCTCTGTTGAGTTGAAAGAATTTTGCTGTAATATAAGCCATTAAACAGTTGGACTAAAGAACACACTTTATTTTATAATGCAGGTGAGTAATTTTCCTCTTCTACTTGTTTTCGTATTTCTGAGTATGCAGATTTCAACATTTCTTTTTCAAGGTGATGGGATAATTCAGTGAATGAAGGTAACAGGTCTAAGAAAACCCCACGACCTGCAAACATTCCCTTTGTCCAGCCTTCCTTTCCTGTACAGGGAAGCCACAGAGATTGTCTCCGGGCCCTCATTTTTTTCATACTTTGTAATTTGACTTTTATCTACAAAACCGGCAAAAAATAAAAGATAAATAACAATTATTTTATCTTTCTTTTGCTGAATGGTTGCTTTGCCTCTAATGATTCCGTTTGCATAGGCAGATACTCAACAATTTCAGTAATATTTATACAGGCTGACATTGAACGACTGTTGCTTTTGCTGCATATGACAGTATCGACTAGCACAAAATCGTGGTCACACGTTAGTGTGCTGTACATGTCAATGCAAACCCATTTAAGCAGCTTGAAGTTTTTTCTCCCACATCCCTTCCCTTAATTTTTTCATTGCCCATCTTACTAGCAGAAGAGCTAAAATAATTACCTGCAGTCTCATTTTTCACTTTACTACATGCAGATCTGGTGCGGTTGGGCAGCAAGCGGCTGACTGGGAGGGGCCTGCTCTGATGCAGCACAGGCATATGACAGCAGTAGCAGCAACAGCAATCAGAGCCCTTCTCCGGGCGGGTTTTGCTGCAGTACGCTGATTGCCACTTTACAGCATCCAGCAAGATCCCCAGCAGCAGGCACTTGGAGGAGACTCTGCGTGGGCACTTGTTTAAGGAGTACCTGACTAAACAATTGGGTTATTCTTTAACTGCGGGAGAAGTGCCTCTATTCCCTCCACGCAAGCTCCCTGCTGGCTTTCTGCATTCATAATTTGTCGGAGCCGTTTTTCCCTCCGTCTTTCTCCCCTTACTTCTTTTTCTTTCTTTTTTTTTTTTCCCCCCCCCCGATCGTTATTCACCCCCCCAAATCTGTGCTGCATCACTAGCTCTCATTATGCTGTGCTCAGTAGCCCAGTGTGTTCTCCGCCTCTGCTAGGCAGTGGCAGCATGGATGGTGCTCTTGTGACGACCTCTGCTGATGCTATCAGTCCACTGCGGATAGGCATGCTGAGTAATCCTGCTGTAAATGGGCGAGGACACGGACACACGAAAAATTAACCACAGCTTTCTTCGAGACCACAACTATGTGACTGAAGGTAACACAAATACTGTCATTATTCTCTTCTTGCACTGCATATTCTATGCCAGGAATGCACTGTCATGTTTAGAGATGTAGGCTGTTCCTTTTTTCTTTTTTTTTTTTTTTTTGAACACTTCAAGGCATTTTTCTGTGTGATGTAGCAACAGAATCTGTTTGAATTTGCTAAATCCCAAAGGCATTCTGTCATGCTACGGCAGTATATGAAACTATATGGGCTAAAGAAGGTCTTGCATTGTGCCGAGTTTGTGCTAGTGAGGTGTGCAGCACCTGGCATTGAATGCACAGTAGCTGCAATGTGGAAGATTGGAAGCAGTTGATTACTTAAAAAAAGGTGAAAGATTTGAGAGCACTAAAGTAAGAGAAATAATCTGTAAAGTTAACTGTTTGCTGGTGTAATAAAGGTTATGCATCTCATTTTGGTAATTATAGCCTGAGCACAGACATTGCTGAGTTGATTGTTCCCTAGAGAACCGTATACATTTAGAAGGGATATGTAAGCATAATCTTTCGAAATATTGCTGCCTTCTTTCCATCCTCTGTGTATGTGCAAGGTACATGAGAAAAGAAAATGTATCTTCATTTTAAATCATTCAATGGCTGGTAGCTTATTACATAAAAAGGAATTTTCCTGCAGATGACACACATTAAATGCTGAGAGAATTTACCTTGAAACCAGTGAAATGGTTGGGTGGTGGTACTGGTCCATATTTCCTTGCCAGAAAGTTGGTTTAAGAGCAGGCCATTTTAAGATTGATTGATTGATTGAACAGGAGAAATGTATTTGTAGGTGCTTGACTTTGTAAACATATTTGTGTGTGCAGAGTTTTAACAGCACTTCCCAGCAGCAGAAACAGTAGGCTTATATAATATGAACATACTTAACATCAGGGTCAACCAATACTACTTGAGACTCAGTCTCCAGATTCTGTCGTCATTTGATCAGTGCTTGGTCACTTAATACTCCCATGCTGCATCCTGAAATGTGATCAGCTGATGCTCTCTTGATTACTGATGATTTGCATTTTTTTAGAATGTAGAAAACAGCAGGATGATTTTGCCATACTGGGAACACAAAGCAGATTTTTCAGAAGAAAAATTTAAAAAGCTGTGTACTGTAACTGTTACCACTGGCTGGTGTAATTGTTTGCTAATCTTGCCTCTAGGACATTCTTTGCATTCTGGTTCATGTTTCAGGGCATTTTTTAATTTGTTTTGAATTTTTGGTTAATGCTTTTTGTTTGAATGATGACTTATGTTTTGAGATGTAGTCATCTGTAATAACATCTGAAGAAACTTTGTCTTAAATTTATAAATTTATGCCTTAGATTCTGCAAAATGCACAGTGTAATTACTGCAGTGTACTTGCTACATGTTGAGATTCAGATGTATATTTAATGGGCATAGTGCAGCTATGTTAAAATTTGGACTTTCAAGTCTATGAGATTTGTAATCTCTGGAAAATAATCCCTTGTGGATTTTGCAAATGAATATTCTCCTTTTTTGTATGTTATGGGTGTTTCAAAAATTAGATGGAGATTTTTAGTATTTTTGGGGACACTGCTGATGCAAGTTTTAGATTTTTCTTGCATTTTGTCTTCACCTGGTATTTGGATCAGAAGGACTGGATGTTCTTCCATGATTGCACATGGAGTGGCTTGTCTGAAATAGGTCAAAATATACCTTGAGTATCAATGTCAGCCTGTATTATATTTTCCCTGTGATCAGAAGTCATAATGAAATATGTTGGCATCTGATTTTGAGGTAGATTAAGTATGGGAAACCTTCAGTAGCAAAGTGTTAGTTCTTCAGTTCCGACTGTGTAATGTTTCTTGGGAATGCTCAGTTGGTCAACTGTAATAAAATTCTTCACGTCTGTTATATCTGACATTGCCACACCTTTTAAAAGATCATGAAAATCATGAGGGAATGGATTTATCTGTGAAATTTTTCCAGGGACACAGCTCAAAGAGGACCATCACAAATTTTAATTTCTTACCGATATACTTTGTTTAAAATGCGTAATGAATACGTAAGCTAAACTGGTGCTTAAAATGTGCTTTGTTTGTTCTGTTGGTTTTTTTTTTTTTTTTAAATTTTATTTTATTTTGTTTAAAGATTTGACTCCATGAAACAACCTTTAACACTTCTCATCTGTAAAGGCCTGAAGTCCTTTCACAGTCCTTGCATTTGATCCTATGATACGTTAGCGTTGCGTTTTGGTAGTAACATACACATAGAAACGCAGTTACAGGCAGTAATGCATTGCTTTGTTATGTTGGAAAAGGATTTTATTGGGGCCAAACCCAAGTCTTTCTTCTGGGGTCTTTGGCTTTTGTAATCCACTCTTAAAACAAGGAAATACTTTATATTGTATCCAGTGTATTAGAGAAGTTCCTGATTTGTTGTTGTCTGTGAATAACTACAATTTCCTCTTCTGTTTTCAGAGTTTTAAAATCTTGGTAAGGGGTGTCCTCTGTCCTTGCTGCTCCATGCAGCAGACTAAATTAATTTACAAAAGGAGGTATTTCTGACCATATTATGCACTTTTTTCCTCTCTATTCCCTGAGGAAAATAAAGCCAATAATCAAGATGATGTTGGGTTAACTATAGTACTGCTTTAGTTCTCTTCCTCTTTTACTTCCTCAGTGATTTAAAAAAAAGAAAAAAAAAAATCAGGTGACACATGAATTCACAGGGTATAGGAAAACTGTGAGCCAAATCCGATTTGCTCTGCTCTAACTAGTGGACCTAGCGTGTTCCTAACGAAACTGCTTACTTGAGCAAAGTCGAATTTCATCTCTTTGATAGGTCATTATTTTGTAACATTGGGGTTATCTGTATCAAACATGACTTAATGGAAAATTTTTTTTAAATCTCAAAATTTCCTTGATTTGATGGTTGATGTTTTACTGTTGATGTTATACTTAGGCATCATAGACATACATATGACAACCGGGACTTGTTTCTCCTGTTACATATGCATATCTGCAATAAAACCAATGGAGTTAAAACAAGCAGGACTTGAACAATTTTGTCATTGTAAGTCGTAGAAGTATGTTACAGTTGCACAATGGAAAAAGGCAATTTAATTCCAGCAGCAATATACAGTAAGTTTTTCAATGATCACTTTCAAAAGTCATTTTTGAAGGAAACTGCTTTAATTGGACTTGTTTGTGTAGGGAAAACAGAAGAGACCTGATAAGACTTGTAAAGAAAGAGAGGAGAAAGACCTGAAGCCTAGAAAATGTGACCTGTGAGGAAAGATTGAACTTTTTTATGCAAAGGTGGTAAAACACTGGGATATATTGCTTAGGGAGCTTCTGTAGTTTCTACCACTGAAGTTTTTAAAAGCAGGTGACATAGATGTCTGTAAGAACTGATGTGGGGATAGCTGAGCCTCCCTTGGGGCAGAGGGATGGACTAGATGACCTCTGAGATCTGTTCAAGCTTGTGATTCATTACCAAGCTTTATTTTACTGAGTGTTTTATCTTTATTGCCTTTTGCACCCCAGCTGTAGGAACCAGCTGCCCAGGAGGTGTTGTGTCAGTAAGACGTATTATTTCCACAACACCTTTAGAAGAACAGAGAAGAGGGGAGAGGCACAGTGTAACATGGGGAAGAAGATGGGCTGGACAAGAGAAACGTGAGCCTTCGTTACTTACAGGCAAAGTCTGTCAGGGGAGATGGCAAGAAAATTGTGGACAGTGAGTTGGGGGAAGGGATAAAGGAGGGAAAAGGCTTGTGTGCTTTTGGGGGCAGAGAATGACCTTCAGTCCCAGAGTTCCCTTGACATTACCTGTGCTTAAGATTAATGGTAAAACCGACAGGACTGCTGATGTGCCTTGGAATCAGCCACACGGGATCTGATTCAGAACAGTGAATTGCGTGATATGGTCGCTGTATTCCTGGCAGGGGCAAAAAGTTGTGGGAAACGATGGTGCCGCTCCTTTGAGAAACTGCACTGTTAATTCAGCTACTCTGTATTTTATAGATTTAATGATTGACAGAGAAATAATGAACAAAATTCATTATCCTTACCAAACTGTGTTAAAGGACGTGATTCATATCCATGAACCCAAATATATCTGGAGAAGTGCTTCTCTGGTGGCAAAGGCTTTCTGCAGGTTGTATGCAGACATGTCTAGCGTATCGATTCATCCCTGCCTTTTTATGGATTATCCCTGTTTTGAGAAGAAATAAAAAGTTGCTTATACTCTCAGTTTCTAGAGAGAGACAGGTTCCTCCCTTGCTCTAGGCCTGCAAATGAAGTGAAGCCAGTGAAGTTGCACAGGTGCAGTAGGGCAGAAGCTGACCTTCACTATCTAGTCATTTATATGGCCGAATGGTGCAGTTTGGTTCCATATGGCTTAACTTCTATTAAAAAGTTAATCATGTTAATGGTGTATTAACCTCCTCAAATGTGATATTTGAAGAATAATGAGAATTACCAGTGTAGTGTAAAACATATTGAGTCATAACCATGTGAAACGTTTATTATAGAGGATGAAAAAAGACTTTTTTTTCCCTAATGATTTTAAAGAAAAATCCTCTACAGATAATGAAAACAGATTTTGGGGGCTTTTTTCCCCTTAACTAAAGAAATTAGTATGTCTGTTCTTCATTAATCAAAGTTAAGGGAAATGATCCATTTTCATCTGCCAAGAAATTTATTTATAAACTTGTCTTTCATAAACATCTCAAATATAATTTGAATAAGAGCTGACTACCTGAGAGTATTGGCTGAATATAGCGAACAGGTACTGCTCTACTGGCTCAGGCTCACCATCCATCTAGTCTGTTCACTTATTTCTGAGAATGGCTGGTAAGAAGCTTGTTAAGAAAAGTGCAAGAGGTAACTCTTCCTCTCTTAACTGCCAGCAATTCAGGATTTATGTTGTGAATATTGATGACTTTTATGTTTTTACAAAACCCATTTAGAAACAATTTTAGAATGACCCTAGAAATTATTGCTTATTCTTATTCTAGTCACTTGTGTTACTTATTTTTTTCCTCAAGCCAAGTATGAACAGAGATAAACCTTGTTAAAGCATAACTTTGCCCCTTGTTAAACAGGATATAGTTACGTCTTTTTGTGCACGGATTTGGTTCTTCTTTCATTCACAATGCTATTCAGATGAATGTTGTGGGTAGCTTTGAAGATTTTGATTAATAAGGTTTATTCCATCCAAGTGACGTTGCTGACTTTGTAATCTTTATTCATGCAGCTTAGTTGGGAGAAGCCATGGAGGCAGGGCTAGAGCACAGCTGTCAGGCTGGCTTGCACTGAGGCTGAACCGTTTGCTCACCCGCTCAAGCCTGCAGCTGGTTACGTGGCTCAGCATGCAGAAAAATCAAACATTGGTACTACCCGAAGCTTGGATCAGCGTGGCACAGACATTTAAGGCAACGTCCAGTGTGGGCAACATGGGACAGCAATTTGTTCAGGCAAGCCTGGGAAAAGCAATATAGATTTAGCCAAAGTGAATTACACTGTCAACAACGCTTGTCACTATACAGTACCAGCTACACATTCAAAGTACTCCACAGATATAATTTTCATATGACATCTGTTAGGTACTCATGATATCATCATCTCTATTTTACTTGCCAAATCTGCTTTCTGAAGAAATCATCATCAGTAGTAGGATTAGGACAGTTCTGACCCTAGATGGGGACTTTGGAGTTTCTTGATTTGCTGTTCCCAGCATTCCCAGAGAGCAGGGACATGTTAGTGTTAACTTGTTACTGCCTCCTCAAAAGACATGCCTCTTCAAGGAAGAGGTTAGTTTAACAACTGACTGTTAGATCCTTCTAAGAGAGCACTTCAAGCCACTCTGAGCTGCAGGACATGCTTAAAAGGCATAGAGTTAACGTGGTTTGGATCTCCAATTAATGTCATGCCTCCACATGACAATTATTCACCAGTGTCACATGTACCCTGTAAAATGTTACCAAGTGTGATTAAACTGGGTTGCAATCTTCCTTATTTGCAAAGGCATAAATCTCTAATGCTCGAGTGCTGGTTTTGGTGGGTTTCAGGGACCGATGGCAACCTTGGCTCTCTTTGCATGCATATATAATCAACAGATGATCTCCCACTCAGTTACTAAATAAAAACTATATATAGTTGCTGTGTAGTGTTAGAGATCCTAAAGAGGTGAGTAAGATGTATTAACAAAAGGAAAGAACCATCTAGAATATTAGCTACATGATAAACAAGCCAAGCTGCTTCCATGACAGTGAGTACGCGGAGCTGTGAAAGAACCTGGTTGTACCAATCTGGGGCTTTTCTTAGGTGTCAGCAGTGTCTGAGTGGCACAGAAGACCAGTTAGTTTCAGCAATTTAGCCTATATGCAGTTTATGCAGTTTATGATATATAGACAAATATGGACTAGAAACGTTATAAATAGAAATGTCTATAGTATATTTAACTACATAACTACTATATGTAATAGATTTAGCTACCTACAGACCTTAAAAATGGAAGTTCAGGAGGTCAACAGTACAGTGTATGTGTAAGGTAAAATGCAGGCATAAAATGTGATCTGTGCAAGCTCGCTCTCTGTGCCAGATTTCTTTCTAATTGAAACTGACAATTCAAAAGCATTGAATAATGTAAAACTAAACAACACCGTGCAGGTAGAGTCAGTGTCATCATTCACTGCAGGAGCAGTTTATTTAGCATATGCATCATTATGGAAAGAAAACCATACTTTGCAATATATTTTGTTTTCTGTGTAGATAGACCTCAGACATTTCAGCAATGTATCATATATTTAAATGGTGAGTTTCAAGCATAATAGATGTGGTTCTTACATCAGTTTAAAATGTGAAACACAATACAATAACACTGAATATTTTGTAATAGAAAAAGAACGGAGTATCTTTTATTACAGGTGAAGGTAATCAATCGTTACTGCTTACATTGTGTGACTACATCATTACTAGTTTCTGGATCTTTGAGACTTTCCTTCCACAGTTTGTTTCCCACTGTAGTAAGGCTTTCTATAGAGGAGTATATGCTAAGAGAAGACAAGGTATTTGCTGGCTAATATCAGTGTAGTTGTTTTGGCCAGGGAAAGGATGGTAGAATAGGTAATTATCTCAGAAAAACAGAGAAAATTATTATGGGGATTTTTGTTTTTAAACAAGAAAGGGTTTTAAATGCACTTCTAGCCATATTGAGGCCCTTTCTTCATCAACTATTTCTGTAGTTCTTAGATTAAGCTTGACTTTAGTAATGAAGGTGGTCTGTATTATTGGTTCCTGATGAAAGTTCCCCAATTTTTTACCAAGAACAAAAAACCCACCTAGCAAAGCAGCCTTATATGTGGTAAGAGAGTTCCTTTTCTCAGGAACGTTTCCTTACTGAAAAACTATTGTACCTGTTATTTTTATTGCTTAAATGCAAATGAGAGCAAACTGTATTTTGCCAGTGCAAATACAAGTAATAAAAATGTGCGTTAAGAGACTCAATTCCTAATAAAATCTTTCAGCACAACACATCATGCAGTTCAGTGACTTCTGTAAATTATTAATATGACAGGGGTTTGGGATCTGTATTGTTAAATATAGCAGTGCTTTTCCTTTCATATTTACTGATTCATCTGTTTAAAAAAGAAAAGAAGATGGAAACATCTGTGTGTAATATAATGACATTTGTGTGTGTTTTACTTAGGAACAGCGTACAGAAGAAAGTAAAGGACTTGGAGTTGGTTTATTATCCTCTAGTTCCAGTTCAACTCAAGTCTGAATAGAGCTTAATTAATTGTCACCTTAATTCTTCCTGATGGTACTGCTTTTGTTGTTCAGGTGACCCAGGCATTGCAAGTGGTCGATGATTGTGCAAAATAACACCTTTTGCATAAATTCTGAGGTCAGTGCTGCACTGTGATAGTACTGATTGCATTAAAGACAGCCATAGCATGCTCTGCCTGTTAGGCCAGTTTCTAGCAAAAAGTAAAGATCACCAGTGTTCAGTTAAAAATAAATGATTGCTTATTTCCTTTTCTGTGTTTTTAATGGACCCATATTATTTCTCCCTAATCTAAGACTTTAAATGAGTATTTCAAATAGAACAAAAATAGTTCTCAAACAGTGAGCTGGTCACCAATTTTCAATAATTTATTTCTAAACTTTTATCCAGTCAATGCAACCTCATGTTTTCTTAACTTTGAGAGGTTTCAATTTATGATAGAACTTAGCACAAGATCTTTGACAAATCTTTCCAGGGTTTTCAAATATATAGCTGTAAATCAGGCTCTGATTCATAAGTGATTTCTGATAGAATTTATTTCTACATTGTGATATGATAAAAAGAAAAATTTAACTAATAAATTCAGTAATAATAATTGATTAGTAAAATTAAACAAATAGGCACAGTGGACTGGTAAATGCAGGGCAAAATTGGCTGCCAAGGTAGCACACAAGACTCTTGTGATGTTACATGTTAATTTTGACACCCTGCTTGATTTGATCTCTTTCATTTCTGTATGCAGATCTGTGATATGGGAATAACCAGTACAAGGTGAAGTTAGATGTGTATTCTGTAGTCTTCTTTTGAAAGGAAGATTCAGGTCAAGTATATTCTTTCTAATCTGCAGTGAAGCTCAAAGCAGAATTCACATATGCAGTGTCTTTGAAATAGGTAGCTGTGAATTATTAGATGTCTTACAGAAATTCCTGGAACACCTGATGCTAAGAGTCAAGTAATGGTCATATGGATGGTGGTGCTTCTCATTGCTCGGGTGCAATGTGAGTATGATTTTGTGTGTGGTGTGTGCACTCGTGCTTTTTTATGTATGTTACACTCACAGAAGTCTTGAGGATGACTGCTAGTGTGTTTTCTGGTGTGTCTGTCTTCCTTCCACTTGCTATGCTTGAAATGTGAATCTGGAAATATTAGTATGGCTATGTAGAAGTTTCAGCATTGGGAGATGGGACAGTAAGGGCTTGTATGTAGGGCGCTGTATGTCTTTCAAGTCCCCTTACAATTCACAGACTATTTTGGTCTATGTATGTCAGTGTTTGCTGAACAGAGAAGTGAGACTTGGTCTGTGGCTGGAGCGAAGCTTTCCTTATACTATGAGTATGAGAAGCAGTGTCCTTGCGTTTCTGATCTTCCCCGGTGGTGGTGATAAGCTGCAGTTTTCTGAAAAATGGATTACTTGGGCATGGATTTTATTTCTGTGCTTCCGCTTGCAGTTCAGGAAAATGGGTCATATAGAGTAGAGGCCTTTTATGACACCGTGTAAACGTTACAAAGGTGCTAGATTAAAAACAAATAAGTTGCATCTTTTAGCAGTAATGATATTGCAAATCAACCAATTACATTAAAACTTTAAGATTGACTACCTGCAAGAGTTTACACTATGTCCAAATGAAGGTTTTTAGTTCCTTAAACTTGGAACTGTCCTGCTGAAATTACTGCAGAGTATGATTTATATGGAGTATAAACAAACAGTTGTTTGTTGTGTTGATCTTTCCCAGTTTTTCAGTTAAGTTGAAATACTGAGAATGTTTCTTTTACTTTTGCATACCTTCAAATTAATTTCAAGATATTTTAAATTTGGGGTTTGGTTTGAAACTGCTTGTGGATGCAGTTATTGGCAGCAAATAATCCGTTCTCCAGAGGAAGCTGTAGCCCGGGCTGCCCACCCTTCCTTCTCTGCTGCTGTTGGAGCTTGTTCCATCGCAGGAGGAGTATCAGCAGAGAGGAGACCAAAGTGAAAGGGGCACTGGTTACCCACCAACGTAAGAGTCTAGCTTCTTCAGAAAATGCCAGCAAACTTGTCCTGGTTTTAGTCCTTTGCTATTTGTCCCTTGCTAGCAGAGAGGGAAACACCACACCTGCCTGCTCCTGAGAGCACAGGTTGCTGTGAGCAGTGCTGAATTCTGCAGGTGCAAAGTTGCCGTCCGTCATCAGGGTCCCATCGCTGCTCCATGCAAACTGTTAAATGTGCACCAGAAGAAGCGTTAATGTTTTGGTCAGTGTTGTAAAAACTTATATAGCAGTGATGCTTACTGTAATGCTTCTTCAAAACAACCTTTTTATAAGGCTTTTGTAATATTTATGCACAGTGGAAGGAAAGGGGGAAATACGAGCTATAAGTATATTGGAAAAATGTTTGACAGTTATCCTGGATGTACTTGGGAAATGGTAGTAATAGTAGTAATGTTAAATCTGAAAGCGTAAAGCTTTGATGCTTCTGTACTATAAATAATTACTAACAAACATGATTGCCAACGTAGAGAATTGTTTGCAGAGGGATTCATTTCTGATTGTTAAGTGTAAATATATTTAGGCAGAAAACGGTTTTTGTTCCTGAAAGCCAAGAGGTTGGTGTAAATCGGAGGAATTAGCGATTCGGACTCCACAGAGCAAACGTCAGCCTGGTTATTACAGATGAGACCTGAAAGATGTAGTTATATTGAAGCAAGCACAGGAAGCTATTCCTTTATTTTACATTTTAATGACTGAATTCAGTCGTTATGGCTGGCATATTATTGCTAGCAATTGAATTTACACAGTTTTCTTTAAAAAATAATCCAGTTTGTCAGAGTTGCCTTTCCTGAAATGTTGCAAATATTTCTAAGCTCTTCATGTCCCTCTTGCTAAGTCACCTCTGATGCAGAAATCTCCATTCATGAATTTGTTTGTGCATATGAGCATATACATTCATGGATCTTCATTGTCCAAGACAGTAATGCATCCAATAACTCCAAACACTTTTGAAATTTTAAGACTAAATAGAAAACCTTATCTGAATTTTGCCAAGATTTAAAATGTAAATTTCTATATTAAAAATGCTTTTAACTTTAGAGCTACCACTAACCATTTTGACTGGCTTTAAATCTGATTTTTCTAATGTATTTATCTGTCAGCTACCATTTCTAAAATGTTTCATTCTGCAGCTTGACAGACTTAGAATAACTTATGCAGTTTTACATTCTTTGAAAGATCTGTATCATAGGTTAATGGGGTCAGTACTTGAATTAACAAGTTGTTAACTGAGGATGCCTAAAATATATGCTCTATCACAATAATAGAATCCAAATAATTGAGCTTGAGGAGGAATAAAGGAACTTATCAGAGTCTGTTTTCAAAACTGAACAATGTAAGTGCTCCTATTCTTTGCCTTTTGCAGTTTTGCAATACAGTCCAGAAATTGTGACTCCAAAATTTGAGTTTTATTGTATAAGTGAAACCCTGCAGGAGTTTGCAAGGCAAGATCTATTAGTTAAATAGTGCTAATATCCACATGCAAAATAAATAAAAGGTAGCTAGATAAGATTTGACTACATTTGACTACAAGACATACCTAAACATTTTAACAAGGACTTGCCATCATGAGTGGAACCTGCTGCTAGAAGTTCTAGCAAACAGTTCTAGCAAACTTGAGCACAGTTGTTTCACCTAAAAATAGTAACTCCACCGGTTTGCTCATCCTGGACAAGGCATTTGTGCTTTAGCTTTTGAGTGGTGGTTCTCATGCATTTACGTAAAGAGTCATTGTTTTTTCTGTTCCTTGTTCTGTGAGAAACCTTCTGCTGGAGCACAGGAAGATTTTCTTGTAAGTGTTTTCATTTTATTTTTCAAAAACTGCTTTTACTGATGGAAGGATGAACAGAGTTTATTGACAGAGTGCAATAGTAGCACGTGGGCAGAAACAGAGATGAGGCAAAGCACCTGTTCATCCTAATAACTCTTAGAAGCAATAACCCAACAGTTCCCTGAAGCTTTTATCCAATTCAGAATTGCCAGAGCTCCCCTTTTCAACTCTGGGGCTACCCAGATCATATCCATGGATGGGGCATTGCTTCTTTTGAAGCTAGCGGCTTTAAAAACTGTCCACTTTTGATGTCATGTTTCTGTAAAATAACTGATTGTTCTGAGGCCAGCTTGTTCCTGCAATTCTGTGAGAGTCTCAGTGAAGACATGTTCTGGCCTCCCCCTCTGTATGCTCTTTCTCTGTATAAAAAGAGAGGAGAAGAGAATGATTTCTAAAGTTTTATTAGCTTATGTTTCAGAGAGGAGAGTCTTTCTGCACTGCAGACAAACTAAAAGCAGAAGTTAATATTAAAACAGAAGTGCTTTGGAAGTCCAGTAAATATGTGGATAAGCATGCAGATTCTGTCTGTGCTTCATTTGCTGCTCCTTTTCCCGCTTGCAGTGTATCACGGTGGTGGTGAGTACGCCAGCCTCTCAATGCACCCCTGAATTGCTGCTGCTACCAGCCCTTTGTGTGACAACATTGGAAACAGAACAATCACATTTTTTACCCTTAATACTACTTCTAAAGATTAAGTCTCTAATGAAGTTACAAAAAAGCAGAGTTAAATAATGAGCTCTGTGCTGCCATGGTTGGTCTATTAGCAGCAACCAAGCCTACTAGGGTCTTCAGCTAATTTGAAGCTATCTAGGTCTGCCTGTACCCTATATAATCTTCCCAAATGTCTTTCTTCTGTCACTGTTTCTAGTTGAGGTGAATTCCAGCATACCAGTGTTTTTTGGAAAGTCTCAGTTTACCATCATAAATACTCATGCCTATATCATATATTTATCACAATAAATGTCACATAAGACATGAGCTATAGTTTCTTTGTGTTTAATATGTTTTAACTCACAGATAGCTGGCATTTTCCAGAATCTGAATCTCAAATCCAGTAACATACCACACTTGAAAGAGAGAAAGAAGGATATGCTGATCAGTTCTTATAGTTCAAAATTTGGATTGAATCTAAAGTGCATCTGTTCTTCTAGATGTCTGACATGTGGTCAAGACTGGAAATTATACAAGAAAGTATGGATATTTTGGGACTAAATATTTCACAAGAATAATATACATTTTCCCCTGGTTTACACAGCCTTCTACCCAGGCAACAGATACTTTCTTAAACCTAATGGTCCCCCTTGAAGTCCCCTTTCATGTACTTCTGGTATGTGTCTTCATGCTGCTAAAGTTCCTTTGATCTCCTTTTGGCCACTTTCCAGACCATCTTTTAATTCCTTTTGTGAAATTTCCATACCAGCTTTAATTCCTGCCAGAAGGCAACTGTTCCATCTCTGTTCAAGCAGGGCCCCAAAGCTTTAAATTCTCAACATGTCTCTCTCTGGAAGTAGTACTCCCTGCTCAGACTTTGGAGAAATCAGGAATATGTAGATCCAAGCAGTGCTGGGGAGAGAAATAAGGAGGCGGAAATATAGTCATTCCTTTCTTGACTACAATTTTCCTCTTCCCATTTGCTGCTTGACTTGATTGTAGTGATACTTGGCTTTTATCTGCAATACTTGCTGCTCTTCAAGCTCGAGAAATCTTTATTGGAAAAAATGGAAATCCAGCCAAAACCATAACTCATTTGGCACTCTTTGCCAAGTTCTTTCTGCTCTCTGTACTTGTATCCATTGACGCTTGCGAGTGCAAGACCTGGGATTGCCACTCAGTACCGTTCTTTTACTGTCAGTAAAGGACACAGGTGTGACTCAAAATCATACTGGAGTGATTGATTAATCTGTGTATGACCCTCAGGTGCAAGGGGAGGGTCGTTCTGAAATTTCAAGAGTCCCTACTTCTGCACTGTTCTACTGAAAAGGAATTTCTGACTTTGGAAGGAGGCCTGGCGGGCTTCCTGGGTAAAGTCCTAGTTAAATAGGTTAGTATCAACAGACTTGTCTGAAGAATGGGGTCAGGATTTTACCTTATTATCATAAGGGAGAAGATAGTGGTGTTTCCTTTTTTAAGTTTACTGTATGAAGATCTTTTTTTTTAATTCAGTTTTATTTTTTCTACTCCAGTAGGTTTTTAAAAAACTGAAATGCACTACTTATTTTTGTTAGGACACTAAGATCCGCCTTTCCATCAAACAGCAACAATTTCTTCTTTAAAATCCTGACAGGTTGTTACAGTGTTTGTGTAATTATGATTTAGTATCCAATGAAGTCTATTAAGAACCTGCCACTGGCTCCAGTGGGATTGGATCAGGGTGCATGGCTTTGCATAGCTTTATTCTATGTATGTATTGTAAGTCCATAAAAATATATGTCTGTATATACAAACCACATATTTTGTTTGTGCTTTGAGAGTCCTGATTTTAATCTCTATATCTATTTTTTCTAATTACTTTGTACAGTTACCTTAGTTACTTTTGTCTTTAGTACTACATTATATACGTTGTGGAGATGTAGTATATAACCCCTGGTACTGCAAGAGGTTTTTTTGAAGAGTTTATCTGACTCAGTGCAAGAATGCATAAAGTAATAGCTTACCAAAAACCTTTCTGGGAATCTCCGTGTGCTGAATCTTCAGAGATTCAATACCATTAATGCTTTTCTTTTTTAGGACAAAAATACATAAAGGTGGAAATTTGGCCTAACTTTACTGTATTCAGAAATCTTAGATTATACAAAGCTTAGATTTTTCTACATACTGTCAGGAAACATAAGTACATTCTGCAGTTTCACAAGAAAAAAATGCTGGGAGCTGGAATTATGTGGGTTTGTTAAAGGTGTTAGTTTTCTGAGGGTTTACTCCATTCCTGTTCACCAGCAAACTGTATGTTTAGCCTATCAAGAATTTATTCTTTAGCCAAAAGAACAGATTTTCCGTAGTTACTATAACCATTTAGAATTATCATTTTGTTTCTTTGCCTAATGGGTTAGGAAATCTACTTGGAAATTCTCATGCATGATATAAATTAGGGTACTATTAAAATTATCCTGTAGAATACTGTGACCTTAATACTGTCTTTGCAAGTTTCCTTAGGAGCTTAATGTATTCAAATTTATAATAACAAATGGGTACAAACCCATTTCTTTTTCTTTGACCTTTTTGCCTATGCCTTCTATATGATTTACCCTTGCTGCTTATTGTTTTCTTTTAAATACTCTTATGTGTTTGCTTGAAGCAAAGCTACTGTCCACATTTTCTCTTTGAGGTAATGTTGCTTCAGGCTACTTTTTAACTTTCTGAAATGCAAAGTAATTGTAGTTCAGGTTTTAATTGTATGTCTTTTTCTTCTTTTCAAGAATATACTGCCTGGACACATTATCAGTTTGTTATTTAAAGGGCTGATAAATGTGTCTAAGTTGTATTAATTTATGTTGCAATAGAATTCAAATTAACGCTAACCAGAAGATCTTTCAATGGATGAGTAGCACGAAAGGTATAATTAAATCTCTCTGAAAAAAATTACGGGATATTTCATGAATGTCAGTAACATGGTTTCAGCCCTTAAATAAATTTCCTTGTTACAGATATTTTTCAGGGTTATCTCTACTAGAACTATAAAAAATGTACATATCTTAACAAAACAGTAATTATTCCCCTTGATCTGCCCATTCAGGTACTTCTGGGTTTGTGCTTGTTTGTTAGGTTCATATCGTCCCCCTAAATTATGCTTTTACAGCTTCCAAAAAGTTCTTAATTGTGGTAGTATCATAATGACACAGTGGTTTTTTTGAGCTATGTGCAGAACATTTAGGTAAATACTTAATCTTAAGCTGATGAGGAGTCTCCCTGTAGTCAGTGATTACTGTTAGCATTCCAGAGTGCTTTGGTTGAGGCATTACCCCAAAGATTAACCCACTATCAAGGAATAGACCATGGCTGAAGAATTAGCACAGTTGCATAGTTGGAACGAAAAATGTTGTGCCAAATGCAGAATTAGTCACTTAAAATCATAGAATTGTTTAGGTTGGAAAAGACCTTTAAGATCATCAAGTCCAACCATTAACCTAGTACTGCCAAGTCCCACTAAACCATGTCCCTAAGTGCCATGTCTAGTTGTCTTTTAAAGACCTCCAGGGATGGTGACTCAACCACTTCCCTGGGCAGCCTGTTCCAATGCTTGACAACCCTTTCGGTGAAGAAATTTTTCCTAATATCCAATCTAAACCTCCCTTGGCGCAACTTGAGGCCATTTCCTCTCGTCCTATCGCTAGTTACTTGGGAAAAGAGACTGACACCCACCTCGCTACAACCTCCTTTCAGGTAGTTGTAGAGAGTGATAAGGTCTCCCCTCAGCCTCCTCTTCTCCAGACTAAACAACCCCAGTTCCCTCAGCCGCTCCTCGTAAGATTTGCTCTCTAGACCCTTCACCATCTTCGTTGCTCTTCTTCAATTGGTCAGTCTTAAAATTTGTGGTTAACTTTATCATAACCTTTCAGTCACTTCTGGGAGTGTATCAACCTCTTGTGGTCAAATCCAGTAAGCTGTAGCGAAGAGATGAGTCACCGCTCTGAAGCACACTTCTCGGTGCAAATGTTGTGTCTTTATGCTTTGTTTGGGTTGTTAGTGAAAGAATGGGGCACAGTGATCCAGCCCTTTGGAAAGGCGTTTGTTTGCTTAACCGTGTTGCTGTAGAATCTCACATTGTGTTGGACACTCAAAGCTTGTCAGATCATCTCTCTGAAAATACCATGGCAAACAAGCAAGGAGTGGAGGCTTAGCAAAGGGATTTTGTTCTACAGAACACCAGAGAGTTTTACGTCTCATAAACTGGCATTTTGTAGAAGTATAGAAACGGTGTATGTGGGACAGGGCCTCTGCAAGTCTGTAGTCCAATGTCCCACGGGAAGCACGATCTTGCCAAAACTATAGATCAAGTCAGCTGTGGATTTGTATAGCTGGGTCTTAAAAACCTCCAAGGATGGGGATGCCACAACCCCTGTGGATAACCTTTCCAGTTCTGCACTACCCTCCTAGAGAAAAAGCCTTTCTAAGTAGCCAGTCTGAACTGCCCAAGCTGCCACTCAGTTGCTTTTGACCTTACAACATCATGCACCACTACCAACAAGTGTTTGGCTCCATTGTCTCTGTAATCCCCGCCAAGTAGTTGTAAACTGCTATTAAATTGCCCTTAGCCTTCTCTTCACCAGGTTAAACAAGTCCAGCTCCCTCAATCTGCAAATGTCCTAAGGACCTGACCAACTTGGTAAGTGCTTAGGACTTCACTGGATTTTGTCCAATTTCTCCACTTCAGCTGGGGGGGATGAGAAGCTGGACACAGTGTTCGAAGTGTAGCCTCATCAGTGATGAGCAGAGGGTGATTTCCCTCCTTCTGCTGGCCACATTCTTCTAGCGTTAGCCCAGCACGTGGTTTGCTGGTGTGAGCCCACTGTTGGCTCATATTCAGCCTAGCATCCAAGATGACCCCAGGTCCTTCCCAGCCGAGCTGCTACGTTGCCAGCTGCTTTCCAGCCAGATGTGTGGAGCTCTTCTGCCCCAAACGCAGAATTTTGCACTACTTCTTGTTGAGCTTCCTGAAGTTTCTCAGGGTCCATCTAGATTCTCACAGATGGCATTTTTTTGTGCTTTACAGCCATTTCTTGTCTCCCTTAGTTTGTAACTGAGAGGTGAAGCACTGAGTTTGTATTGTTAGTTATATCACTATGGATGTTTTTGGATTGGCAATGTCTTGCTGTCCACAGTGCACAGTGAATATACACTAAGCTCGGATGGTACCAAAGTGAATTTTCTGTATATTTTTTCACGAATCAATGTAAGTTTTTGGCTACATCCAGCTCATTGTTTAAAATATACCAAAGAGCTTTAGACATTTCTGCTTTATGAAAGACTCGTTGATTCTTTTCTTAGTGAGAAAGATGGCATTTTTATCTAATACCTCAAATAGCAACAGTGGGAATTGCATTTAGTGTGCAGTGGACTTGAAAGAAATCAATATTCTTTTTAGCTTGTGTAAAAAAGTCATAGGTTCTTAGCAAAGCTATAGCATATAGTATATTGAAACTGTCGTTATTCCTTTTTCTGTGGAGACTATCCATTAAAGTTCAGGTACTAATAACATCATTTCTGGATGCTGGAACATAAGTATGGGCTCCCTAGCAGTGATGGCTAACATGATTCAGCTGTAGGTACAAATTGTCAGGCTCATTTTAGTTCACCAGCTATATATTGGTTGGGGAGACCCAGGTGGGACTACAATCCACAGTGGTGCTGTCCTCGCACACATGCAGGAAACGGGAAAGGTTGTGTTCAAGCACCACCTGAATATTGTCACTGGGTGAAGAATGGAGATGAGGAATCCACTGCTGCAGCCATTTGCTGGATTCATTCATCTAAAGGTCCACACAATGGACTTCTCACCATTTCTTTTTCTAGTCATGGAGACAGAAAGGTAAGTTTTCTTCATTTCTCAAAGGGAAAATGAACTGTAGAAAAAACTGTGATTTCCATAGGACTCACAGGAAAATTTCTGGTGGATCTGAGAACTAAGTCCAGGAGCTATGTTACAGTCCTTATGTACACAATAGATTCTACCCAAAATTTAAACAAGGAAGAAGAAGGGATATTCTAGCTTCGATATGGTGCCAGGATATGAGTTCATCCTAAAAATAGCATGTGCTTTCTGTCATGGAAGAGCTTTCTGTTTGAATCGGACCAATCTCTGGAACGTATATCTTTCTCCTGTGGCAAAATTGTTTTCTTTTTTATTCCATGAACTACTCTCCCGGACAGTAAAAGTGATCCTACCTTTTAGAAATATCTCATATGGTTAAAGTGCCTCTTGAAGTGCTTGGGATACATAGGTCAACATAGACTGTAGGGGAGGTTTAAGAACAATAGTTAACTTGTGGGGAGAAAATCAGGAGGATGTCAGCAAAGGAAAGGCTCTTTGAAGCGTTTAATGCATAAGATGCTGGTTTTGAACGCTTAAGACTTGTTTTTGAAATAAATGTAGGTTACCCTCAACGTGTGAAATGCTTGGAATTTGATGTTTTTGTAGATTACCAAAGCGAACAAACAAAAATCCACACTGACTTTTTCAGCTCTTGCTTTCAGTTGTAGCTTTTTTTTTTTCCCTCCCAGTTTTAGCTTTTACCAGTTTGCATTTGAGGGAGGGTAAAGGCGTTCACAGTTGTGGTTTTGGGTGAAACCTGTTTCCACTAATGCCAGTCCTTCCAAGGATTATTAGAAACTACCCCCAAACAATTCAAAGTGTTTGAGTTCTTTTCTTTGTCTGGAGAGAAAAGTATCAGTGATACTGTGCATTGTTACTGTAATATCTAGATTATCTATGTATCATGGTCTTTTTGGGGCAGCTTTTTGGTGACTCTGAGAGGGATTTAGGCAGTATGTAAAACCTAAGGTCATCAGGGTTCCATGATGATTTTGGTTCTTTCTGATACTCTTAGTATTTGTCACATAAAGAAAGGGAGCAGATTTACTAAAATTACTGTTAGCGCTTAGAATAATCACTGTCTTAGAAAGTGAACAGAACTTCTATCTGTAGTGCTCAGGAAAGAATTAATCGTTGTCCTATTTCTTTGAGCCAATCTGCTGTATCTTATATTTAAATACTGGGTTTATTAAATATGGTATTATGTATGTGACCAATTGTTGTTATTTCTTTTGGAGATACCTCATCCAAATATCTTGGCCAAAGTCTGTTTTTAATCATAGCCCATGGACAGCCATAATCATAGTCCAAGGTAGTAGATATTCAAAGAGACAAACTGTTTTGTTGCTTTGAAGTGGTTAGTATGTTGGAAACTGGGAACTTTGTGAAGAGAAAAGCAGTATACAGTGACAAATAAAAACATAAAAATAAAAATTATGAAAACGTCCTGTCTGGCATCTTTGTTCAGGAAGTGAGTGATGCAGAAGTCTGTTTTGCCCAAATAAGAACAATTCTATTTACCCCTATATTTACTCTTTAGCATACACCTAGTTGAAAGATTGAGCTTAAGTAATTGATATAGTAAAAGTTGGGTTTGTGTGGGGTTTTTTTCCCTAATAGAGTTCCTCTGCCATATTTTTATAATCATCATTTTCTTGGCTTGCTTTCCATGCTTTTCAGCAGTTCTGAATGCTATATAAACCTCACATATAGGCTTTGTCTTGTCTCTCAATTCACTTGCAATATTAACATTGCTGTTGACCAAAGTTAAGCAAATACAATGAAGGCTGATATGTTTCCAATTAATTATTGGAAATTGTTCCTGCCTGTGAACATCAGTATTCAGTGCACATTCCTACCAGAATAAAATGGTTGGTCATTAGCTTCCAATTCTCTGTGTCTAAACTTGACATTTCCTCCAACAAAAAACATTATGGTACTCCTGAAAGATACACAGAGATCACTCTTGGAAGCAAACACCCTTTTTTTAGTAAGGCTTTAGAGAATTGTTTTGAAATTGTAAAACATTGCATTCATCACCACACTCAAAAGAATGATTTATTCACGTATTTCAGATAGAGGTTTATTTGTCTCTTTCTCCCTAATGGACTGCACTTTGGTATATACAAATCATTTGTATGTGTCACACTAAAAACTGGTGGCTGAAAACCATCGTCCTAGCTGGAAACCATGAGGATAGTGGAAAGTGTCCTTTTTTCCTTTAAAAGTTATCTTTGTTAGGATTGATTCTTGTGGTAACCCTATTTAGATTAATGTGGAAGTAAAATAAAATGCCTCTATGGAATGGGTGGGACAGGAGAAGCAAAAGAACTGCTTCTCTGTTAGGTAATTCATATGGTAATGGTTTCTGTAAAGGAAATGTGTAAAGAGCAGACTAAGAAATTTGCCATTTTGAAAGGGATGTAGAAGGGAGAGAGTTATCCAATGGCAAGTACTTGTTCATATCAGATTTGAGAGATTAATTTAAACATGATTTTCTTATTTATTTTATTTAGGCTGTCTAGTTAAGTTGATTCTCAATGGCCATATCCCAGCTTACTATATAGGTAACTGGCAAGAGCAGCATCAACTCATGAACCAAAGAATCCAGCTTGCTGGCCGGGCAGACAAATGGAGCTCCACGGAAGATGTGAAAGTAACCCAAACACTTCAGTAGAAAATGGGGGTTCTTCACCACACCCCAAAATGTACTCGCTTGAAGCAGGCATTGTCAAATTCATTTCTTTTTCCTTCACTTGTAATGTGGAAGGTGCTGACTGACAGCCCTGGAAATTAAGTCCTCTATTTCTCCACAGGACAGGTATAGCAAGGGCGGCAGCAATGCAAGCTTCCCCACATTGTCCTGCCAATGTTCCTCAACCCAGTTCTGAAGAGGTCACTTCTGGAGGTGAGTGGGTGGAAGAGTCTCTGTCCATGCAGTTATTGCTGCCAGGCAGTGGTTCTTGCAGGACAGACTGCTGGACGGAGACTGCCCCCTTGTCTTGAATGAACCACCAGTCTTTAACAGATAATCACTTTATGTATCGTAAAGCGGCGTGGGCTGGATTCATTGAGGTTGCATTATTCTGCTTGACTGCTGTCACATTTTGATATTTCTTTGTGGTTGGATGGCACCTTTGCATTTTTTTGTTTTCGCACTGTTTTGTTTTCAGAGACTTTGTCAATGCTTTATGTACACGTCTACAAAGTAGCATGCGAATAACTGAATGCAGTGTGGTTGTAAATGTGATACAGAAAAGCAGTTACTGGTGGCAGCCATGTGTGCAAGAGGAGCTTTAGAGCACTAGACCAGGAGGCATGCTTTGAAACGCACCAAAAATTGATAAGAAAGTGAATGTTCGTTTCCAGTATCTAAGTGAACTATTAGGTTTCTGTTGTAAAGCCATATCTTAACATTTTCTCTTTTCATAATTACTATGTAATTTAGATATTAACACCAATTAAGCTGGTAAACTAATGTTCTTTTTTAGATTATTTTACAATTAATTAAATCCTCCTATCTAAAGTTAGACATGCAACAATCTACACTATATGAAAGTAATGGGTATGTATTGCGGTTACAATAGGTAGTTGTCATCTTAAACCAGAAGGTACTTGATAAATTTTGTGAGAGGAATTAATACGACTGATGCAAATTTTCAGAACAAAAATAACGAGTGCTCACAAGTTTGGCAAATGAATTCTCATATATATTCCTGGATTTATTTAAGTACTACGTAGTTCTAATACAGTGAGGAGTATTCTGTTTTCAGCCAAATTTACATCTCTTAAATATAGAAATACAATTGAGAAAATGGAAACAAAGGCTTAGCAAGGCTGTTAGGTCATGGTGAATTACTTTTGTAGCTTCAGATGCTGTATGAAGGATTTGCAACGACTTGATTGTCATTTGTAGTTGAGACCCATAAGTCTATTCAACTCTGCTTCTATGGCTGTTTGTAAGCAGGTGTGATAACAAGAGAACGTAGTACAATTCAATAATTGTATAAATTTAGCATTTTTCCTGACTGTTTCCACAAGATCTAGAATAAGAAGGGTTAATTTTCCTAACCAGAATAGACTTCCTGAAGGGATTTCATGCTTTTTTTACTCTGAAGGATATGAATCAGAATAGTATTAATTCCATATACAGCTAAAACTTCTTTTTTTTTGTCAGGGTAGCAAGGGATACAAGATTTGGCTCATAATTAAAATGAGTGATAGACTCCTGTTGAGAAGTAATTTCGGACCGATCCATAAGTTAATTTTAAGTGAAGAACAGTTTGAGGATCCTTGTCATGACAATACATGGCATTAGGTAGTATAATATTAGGCATATTTGCTAATAAGTCACCTTACTTAATGTTTTTATGGTGCCAATAAATCAGGTGGATCTGATTTTTCAGTTCTTTTGAATGCAATGTAGATTCTTACTGTCTTACGGCTGACAATGCCATAGAGAGGTCAAGAGTTGGCCTCCCACACCTGTGTGAACTGAGTCCAGAATTTCAGCTCAAACCTACCTCTATGCCACGTAAACCTTTGAAGATAATTATATACCTTATCACAATTAAACCTTTTTTATAATAGACTTTATTTTAAATTCAAGTACAAAAATACAGTTAAATCATTGTCAGTACAAACACAAAAGAATGGTCAGAGAGACCGTTTTCTTCACACTGTATTTTATTCATACCGCATTCATCTTTCTGTCTCTGCGTATGCTTTCTGTGAATTCTAATTAATACAGAGTCTGATTTTTCTGTATATTTACATTGAATAATGGTGATTTAAAGGAGCGTACTTGTAAAACAAGGTATTACCCAGAACATCCTAGAGCAGGATAACGCTCATAACGTTGATTCTGGAGTTCTAACTTGTGTAAGTAATTCTGTTGATTCCACTATGACTGGTCACACGAGAAAAGGCGTCAGCATTAGGTTCATAGTTATAGATCCCTATCTTAAGAGCTTCAGTTTTATCACCCTTTCTTTACCTCCAGTGCTATCCTAGTGAATGTATAGCCTCGCTGGTTATGTCCAAGGACTGGGAGCAGAGAAAAGTTAAACTAGTCCTTGGAGCGGGTATATAAATATCTTTCCTGAATTACAGTGAGTTGGTTTGAGGCTTCAGGCTCAATTCACAAACTCCTTTTTCTCACCAACCACTAGATAACAGCAGAGTTTAAGGGACAAATCCAGAATTTTAGGTCAAATGTCAGAGGCAGAGGTTGCAAACAAGGAATAAGCAACTCTTTAGGTTCACATTGAATAATATGTGGGCCATACACAGTCACAGTTGGGAAAACCCCATGCTAAAATATTATTTGTTTCTTTTTTGTCTGTCTGTCTGTGAAGATAATATAGATCTGCGTTTGTGGTCCAGAAGGGACTTTGCTTATTCCCAGTCTGCTGGAGGTATCCCTTGAAAAGCGCTTCCGTAGCAGGTTTGCAGCTTGGACGGAGTCCCTCAGGCCATGTGTGATTATCTGGAAGGAACTGTATAATGTTATATTGTTCAAAAGGAAGCGTTTATTTGATGCACTTAGAAATGTTTCATGTGTCAGCACCGGACTTCTAAAAATAAATGATTGAGATGCAGCAGAAGGAAATTCCTTCTAATCAAAACTTTACGTCACTGGCATCTGTAAGTAAAAGGGAGACTAAAGTACCAAAGCTATTGGAAATGAAAACTCATTGCTCAGATACCAGGCTGTGCAACTGATTTCATAGATTTACCAGGTAGTTATCACAGGCTCTTAACATGTTACCATTTAGTATTACTGTGATTGTAGGAAGGAATTTGTTACCTGTCTCTCCAGGTTTCCTGAAGGACTAAGTTTTTACCCTCCCTTCATCTCTAGGTTGGCAGTTTTAGTCCAGCCAAGGTCATTAGTGACCAGGATATCATTATCAATCAACAGCTGTATAACAGTGCATATGAAAAATGCTTGTTTATATGTTTAAATAGTTCCTAGTAGTTTGCAGCATTACTATGGCATCTGTAAAGGTTCAGATGTTGACACACATGGAACTCCTTGCAGGATCATTGCCGATGCTGTGAATTCTTACAGGGCAAGAAATGCATTTTTCTATTTGCACACAGAAACCCAACCCTGCCTGATACTTTGGATAATGCAGATAATAAGGAAATATGTATTTATAGCAGTCTCTGTGCAAGGAACAAACAAGCAAATAGTCCATCAAATCCCACAACAACAATTTCACCCATTTAATTATTTTCTTTTGAGTGCCTAGGAAATTGAGGCCCATTGAAATTGCTTTTGAGAGTGTCACCTTTAATCTTGTAGCAGAGTATTTGAACTCAGATCTTGAAAACGGTTTAACAGTCAAAATACTGCAAACACAGGATGAGGTATGCAGACAAAAATGAAAAGGTGATACCGAATGTAAATCTTCTTTCAGCGGCCTTATGAGAATGCCATCTGATTATCATCATCACAAATACAATACTCACAAATGAGTTGAGCTTTCATAAAAGTCAAACTATCAGATCAGCCACGAAACCCCACGTAAAGTGTTTTTGTCGTTCTTCTATTCCTAGGAAGACTAGGGAGAGCTAACAGCTCAAGAGTATCGAGGTTGATGGAATCTAAATTTTCAGTAGAGTTTTTTCTGCTTTAGTATGCAGGTACAGCAAATTAAAAGTTAACAGAATAAATACTGAGACCATAGAATTGTGAGATTTTCTGAGGCAAAGGGAAGCTTTGTTTGCTCTTAAATACTGTTTGCAGTTTCTTTCTTAGGCTTATCTACTCTACATTTGGAATTGATAGAGAATTTCTCCTGCACTTTAATGGCTGTTGTGCCAGGAAGCTGTGGATTTTTGTAGACTTTCTTTTGCTTGATCAAATGCTTTAGGCTCTTCTAGGGAGATGAGGCAAATTAGGAAATGTATTCTTGTTTGAAATATTTAAGAATGTGCTTCAGAAAAAAAAAAACTTAAACATTTTTAAAGGACAGTTGCATCTTAATAAGCACTTTAATAAAAATCAAGGGATTGATTAAAATTTATCTGTAATGAAAAAAACAGTGATTAAATTCTAAGGAAATTGATCTGAACTTCCAGGCAAAAAAAATTCGAGATGTTAGCTGGAATCTTAGGGCAAAGATGGCTGGAATTTAGAGAGTTTTCTGTAACATTGTCTACCAGATCCTATCTGTGGAGATATGTGTGGAGTGCTGAATGACATAGTGACGTTTATATTGCCCTGTGGTTTGTCATAAGAAAAAAAGCTTATTTTTCTAATTAAGTAGAAGAGAATGATACAATGTATTCTGGCAATTTGTGACCAGGCTGGGAGAACAAGGTCCTGTTTGTTCTCAAGGATGGGAGCAATAGAGAGAAATTCTGAAATGAAAACATTGATTCTGGATAACGGGTTTTATTGAGAACCCCAAGATATTTTTAGTAGTAGTGTCTACACCAACATTGTAATTTTGTGAGGAAGGAGTCTCGGAGCTAGCTTGCTTAATTTTGTAGGAGTGCTGGAGTGAAGGCTGCCTATTTATGTCAGGGGGAACATGATGGGACAGTATTCTGCAACCTCCAGAACTATGAAAAAACATTCAAAAGAATTCATGTAAGTGGAAAGGGAAGTTGAATTAAAGGGGTTTTTTGGTTGTGTTTTTTGGGGGTGGGGGCGGGGGGGGGAGGAGGGGGAAGGAGGGTGTTGGTTTTGTTTGTTTGTTTTAAATTGAGGCTTGACTGTCCAGTTCTGAGTGGTTGGGAATAGTTTGAAGGTCTGTTTGGAAGAAATAGATTCAAGGTAATCTCCTGCCCCAGTCCTGCCCAGTGGCTTGTGCTGTCCCTGATGGGGCAGAGGACACTGAAAGACCTTTGGGGGCCCTTTGCGGGGGCTGCTGCTAGATTAATGCCGATGCATCTTCTTTCTCCCCCCCCCCCCCCCCCCCCCCCCCCGTCAGCTAAATGCTTGTGAGAGGAAGAGTGATGTTATGGCCTGTGTACTTCACCCGTCCTAGTTATAGAGCTGACAGTGCAGTGAATATGCCAAGTGTCCTGTGAACTTGGTACCTCTACCATTGAACCTCATAGTAAATGCATAGGGATTTCTTGTTTGGAATAATCTCAGTTGCTGTGGGTGGTGCAAGTGTGTGTTTTCTTGTAGCTTGTAGAGGAATCTGACACAAGTTCAGAGCAGATCTCGTGCTGGCTTTGAGCTGAACTTCTGAGGAACACAAGGTAAAAGAAGCTGCAAGAGAAATTGAGTTGTGCCTTGCCTGCAAGTAATAAAATTTTTCAGTCCACGGTGCTGCTGGTTTCACACTGATAGAGATTATTATTTTCTAGTATTTCCCTCATTGTGGTATTTTTCTTCCTTAATATTTGTACTATTTTGCTTGTGCTAACTATTAGCTTGGTTATATAGGGTCTGTCTACTGAAACTCTGCTTATAGATGAGGCTGTGTTGTGGAGATCTGTTCCACGCATTGACCCCAGCCATTGATTTCTTTTCACAGGAACAGGAATGAATAAAATGCTACTGTTTTAATGTTAGACACAGAAAAAGTCTTCTCTGTTTACAGGATCAGTTTTGTAGTATCAATGGGCAAAAGAAACAGCTGAACTACTGTTTCAGGCAGCTAGCTGTAGAACCGCATGGAAATGGGAGTGAAGGAGTGATTGGTATCAACAAAACCCAAGCCCCTGTAAAACAAAACCAACACCTCTCCCATCCTGGAAAGATTTATAAACAATGCCAACGAGCAGATCTATTTCTTACCTGACTGGGGCTTACAGTTTAGGTTAGAATTTTCGTTGTACGACAGGAGATCTTGTTTTGCATCGTCTGCACAGAGCGTGTGACCAGTTATGCTGTGCTTCATCTGGACAGCAATGTATGACTTTTTCTTTCTTTCCGTGAGTCAAGTAAATCTAAAATCTAAACTGAACATTTGTTGATAGGGAAAAAACACTGTTGTTGCTCACTTTTTTACAGGATCCAGTGTGTGCTAGAAGGCAGAGCGCACTGTGGTATGAAACCAAACATTTCACTGAAGTCAGTATTACTAATTTCAGCTAAGTGAAGATTTCCATGTGCTCTGTCTAAGACTGAGTATAATCTAAATGTTAGATGTCACTTAAAAATATGTGATTGTCATGGTTTAACCCCAGCCAGCAACTAAGCCCCACACAGCCGCGCGCTCACTCCCCCGGGGGGATGGGGGAGAGAATTGGAAGAGTAAAAGTGAGAAAACTCATGGGTTGAGATAAAGACAGTTTAACAGGTAAAGCAAAAGCCACGCATGCAAGCAAAGCAAAACAAGGAATTCATTCACTCCTTCCCATCGGCAGGCGGGTGTTCAGCCACCTCCAGGAAAGCAGGGCTCCATCACGCGTAACGGTTACTTGGGAAGACAAAACGCCATAACCCCAAACGTCCCCCCTTCCTTCTTCTTCCCCAGCTTTATATGCTGAGCATGATGTCATATGGTATGGAATATCCCTTTGGTCAGTTGGGGTCAGCTGTCCCAGCTGTGTCCCCTCCCAACTCCTTGTGCACCCCCAGCCTATTCACTGGTGGGGTGGGGTGAGGAGCAGAAAAGTCCTTGGCTCTGTGTAAGCGCTGCTCAGCCGTAACAAAATCATCCCTGTGTTATCAACACTGTTTCCAGCACAAATCCAAAACATAGCCCCATACTAGCTACTGTGAAGAAAATTAACTCTATCCCAGCCAAAACCAGCACAGTGATGAATAGTGGGATGGAGACAGAGATGAATAGTGGGAAGGGGAAGGAAGATGAGACTGTAATAGTAAAACTATAGGGTGTACTTATTTAGAATCATCTTACCTCCTTGGCCAGTACCATCGAGGCAGAAAATCCTAATCATGCCCGGAGCATGCACAGCCATGCTTTCAGTAGAAATAGCAAAGGAAGAAGGGGAAAAAAAAAGAGTCTCATGACTATTCTTGAGAAAGCATCATATACAGACAACTCTGGCAGTATGTACTGCATCAGCTCTGACCCAGAAAAGAACAGCTGTTGCCCTTCTATACAAGCTGATGCCTTCAAGGGTGCATTTTACAGAAAAACAAAATTGTGAGGGTAGGAATGGGTACACGTAACAGGACAGGCTAAGCCAATGAAGGTCTAACTTTGCAATATATATATATATGTAAAAAATATATATGTATTTGCGATATATGCATTTTTTTGCTTTCCTCAAATTAGAATAAGGTCTTGCATTTAATTTTAAATGTTTTCTCTTTGATCTACCTCTTTCAAATCTGATTGAGGGAAACGGCATGTTCTGTTATTGAAACATAGGCTGCTCTGCCATGCATCTCCTATTTTGAATGCTTTAGGATTGTTGTGCGTTTCTGTAGTAATAAGTTAAATAAATAGACCTGTAGCAGCAATTTTGAAGATATGAGCTTAGTGTGCACACATCTGTTGTGTGTATTTGACACTTCCCTCCCCCCTTCCCTCTCCCCCCTTCTCAATAAGCCTTTTGTAGACATATCTTTTCAGTATAGTTAACCTATAGTGCTTGGTAATGTTGACCATGGTTCTGTGACCGTAATCATAATATGCTGAATATAAAAGATAAATTCTTTTATCTGTTCAGTTTTCTCCTCCTCCTCTTTTTATGGAGACTCTCTTTGTCTGTTCTGGTGAAGTGCTTCTATATTGAGGACTCCACAGCAGGTAAAGTTGGCATACTAAAGTCTTAAATCTTGCTTGTGGTAGCTTCTACTATTTGAAGTTTTTGAGAATTGGGAAGGACTTGGGCAGTACCTGAGTGTGCACGTGAATGATTTTTTTTCTCCCCCACTGTTCTTTCTGGCAGATGGTCCTTTAGGGACTTCTGCCAGCAAGTGCAAGTCAGGATAGCCTCTAGGAGTGTCTGCACTGGTAAAGATGTTGGGCAGCCTTTCCTCCTTGCTGAGCTCAGCAGAATCAGGCTGCGAGTGAATCTGATCTATCATTTTCAAAGTTATTTCATATTTTTCTCTGTAACTGCAGTGTTTAGCTCCCCATGAGAGTTGTCAAACATAACAAAATATGAAATTAAATGATTGTTACAAAATAAATGCCTGGAAGAGTGAGCTTCCAGTCTTAATATTTCTCTGAAACAACAGAAGTACCTTTTAAAATACAAGCTTTAACATAAAATTTCTGTTCAAAACAAATATTCCTTCTGAAACATAAACTCAATTAAAAGAGTTTTGCAGGTTGGAATAATTTTCATGATACCAGTAAATGCTGCTCTGTAGCACTACTCTCACTGCCATAATAGTTCTGTGTATAACCCAGATTTAACCAATGAATATCTATTTAATAATTAACCATTTCTTTTTGTGAAAAATAGTGGAATTTCATTTTATGGATGAGAATTCCTCTTCTTATGTCAGATTCTGTTTTAATTTATATTTCTCATTCTTTTTTAGTTTGTTCCAAATCCTCCCCTGACCTCTAATACTGTGGCTTAAAAAAAAAAGCAGAACTCCAGAGGGTTCACTTCATAGAATGAGGGCATCTTTATTTGAAAGGCATTTAAGTATGAAACCAGTCATGTGAGTTAAAAATCCAACAAATAAAATAAACAATCTTAATCAGCAGTCCTTAAAAATTAGGTATGCAGTTTCAGACATTCATGAGTGGTAGTATGACATCAGATTTCAAAGACTTTTAAAGATCTCCCAAATTTCTCACAGGCTATAGAGAGCTATCCGAGCTGTCCGAGTCTGATTAAATGTCTTAGAAGCCTGTGTTATGTTAGTGGGTATCCCATACTTTCTGATCTCTTTTCTAATTACTATAGCAGCATGCTGGTTTTCTGCAGCTATGCAGAAGTGGGGTTTGGTGTCTGATCATCAGTGAGTGGTTGTAGAATACAGCAGAGATCAGTCTGTGTGTGCCCCTCATGGACCGAAGCAGGTATCTTTTAGTAATCTTTTGATGGGTATCTTCCAAACTCCAGTAATCTGAATTCTGTGACTTTCTCTGTGCGCCACCAGGCTTGGAAGAAATGCTTGATAGAAGGAGATTATTTGGCAAAAGTGCTGGTGAAAATACTACTCTTACTCCCATTTTATGTGGTTGTGGTAATAACTGCAAGGTATCAGAATTGATGGGTGACTAAAAAAAAGTTTTTATGTGAAAGAAGTTTTGTACCAAGAAGATACCAACCATGATGATACAACAGGAAAAACTCTAGCCTCAAGAATAAAAATTTCCATTGACTTTGGTAATGCAGAGATTTAATTGAGTATGTTGTTCAACTCCCTGCCATAAATCATGATCAGATGCATATCTTTCTTGTTATTTATATGTATATTTATATATGTATATTTATATGCGTATATATATGTATATTTATATGTGGTAGCCCTAAGAGTCACTAGGCACAGCTGGTTCTGTAAACACACAAGAAGGAGGTGGTGTCTGCCCAGAGAAATGTTAGTGTTAAGTATGAGACAAGAGACAATGTGAGGATATATTAAAACAGGGGGGAACATGAGGTCACGGTGGCTGTGCTGGTCAGTAATATGAACTTGGCTGCCAAGTGTCTTTATTTGATGATAATCCATTTGTTGCAGTGCCCTGAGGAATACGGTTTGTTTTAGCTGAGCTTGGAGTTGAAGTTAGATCAAGCAGATCTTCCAGTCTCTGAAAACATTCTTCATGTTGAAAATATTCTCACGTTGCCCTTAATCGCTATTTTCTGCAAATATTGATGCAATAATAATCATTAGCACTATAATAACTGACTGAGCAACTGTACTCATACTCACACAGTTGTGTGACAGTCTTCTTAGACAGGGGCTCCAGCGATTACCCCAAAAACTTAAGATAAGCTAGAGAACTTTGCTGATTACCAGTGAACTACAAAAAACGTTTCTTCTGGTCTCTGACATGCTGGTTCTCCCTTCACCCATGCAGCCAAATATATAGAAACGCACCTGAGGGTTCAAAAATCTGCCACATAAATATACAGAAAGAGAGAATCCATGGCAGTCACCTTGTTTGGACAAACTTAGAGGGCTTCAAGTGGATGAGAGAGTCCTAAGCAATTTAATCTTAGTGTAAGTAGATTAGACATGGATGTTTTTTGTGTTTATTTAAAAGATATGTACTGTAAAAATTTGTCACTGTATTGTGTTGTTTGAATGTAGTGTAATAAATCTATAAGCCTTGTCATGGGGACCTGACATGCTTAAGTGCTCTATCTGTCCATAAACGGCCCTTAGGTGAGGTAAAGGAATGGTGGTGCAGGGGTCAGGAGAGAGCAAGTGCTTTCCAAAGTGGCTTTGCAGCAAAGATGTTAAGATACTTGCTTGTCCACTCCCAGACTCCAGGCAGATTCAGTCTCTCTCTCTCTCTCTGATGGGATCCTATGCCACAACTGATTAATAATCTATCTTCAGAGATTTTTTATGACTCTCTCAGTTATTCCTAGCTAAACCGTATTTGAATTTTTTTCAGCTGGTCTCAGCAACAGTTGTCAGGTATCACTAAATAATGAACAGTCATGTATGAGAAAGGCAAGAATATTCTGGCCTATACTCTTTCTATAATCTTGGCCAAATTAATCTTTTACTCTCTGCTTGTTTTTCAAAATAATTTTGTATCTTTACTATTAGTGAAATATTAGGATATAGATAATGTATGAGTATTGCTGTGGAATTGAATACAATTATATTGGGAATGTGACTTGCTCTGGTTTACTTTTAATTCATTTTTCACCTATTATTAAATGTTAAAATAAAAAATAAGAGAATTACAAGTAGTGCCATAAATCAATATGTGTCCTGAACTGCAGAGCAAGTCATTTTTATAATAGGGCAAGCCCCTGTATTTATAATAAATCAAGTTCATTATCTTTTGAGCTTCCTGATTAAAGTAATTAGTCATTTATGCTGATACAAACCCATCAGCGAATACATTGCTTTGTTTCACAAATATTGAATCTTAAATTGTTTTGTAAGGGTCATTGGTTATAATCAGCTGCACATTGTAATGTAAATTTGTTGTTTTGTTGGTGGGGAAGTAGTTTCCTCTAACCCAAATTAATACACTAAGCAACTCTCCTGCAGTTAGAACAAACTGCCTTTAAGACTGTAACGTGAAAACTAATTTAAAATGCCAGATAGGACATAGCAGGTGGAGTTGGGTAGGGAGTCAGTATTAACTGATGCTTGGTGCAGAGGAGAGGGTCTCAAAGTTAGCGAGGGCTACTCCAGACCGTGCAGATGACTGCCGCGGGAAGGCTTGCTCTGCGGCTTCCCTGCTTCTGCAACTGCCGTGCTAATACCTGCCCATTCCCACAAACAGCTGCGGGGAGGTCTGGTTAATGCCATTTGCAAAATCTTTGGAAATTTGGGAGCTGCGTATGCTTTTATATCTGTAAAATACTGCTATTACCCGAGGGGCTTTGGTTTGGAATGTAAGTTCTTCTCTCCAGCTAGGTGTAAAACACAGGTCATTGCCAAGCTAAAATTCCTGCTCTTGCACTATGGAAAAGCACGTGTGAAATCAGACTTCCTCCTGCTCTGCTTTAGCTGTTGGTAAGATTAGTCTGTTCTGGAGTAGGCTCAAGCACAGCTTATTTTTCAGTATGAAAACATTGTGTGCATCTGGAATGTGATAGTTTCTCCTCTATTTCCAGACACCAGTTCTGACTGATAAGTACTTGGGCATCATTTCCATGAAAGTCACCCTTAGTCTGGAATAAATCCATACATTGAAGACAAAAGGCTTATTACTTATTTAAAGGCTTCCAGTAAGGAAGAAGTTAAAAGTAGTTGAAAATACATTAAATGGACTATGACCTATCACTGGCTCCTTCAACCTCATTCTTTTACCATACTTTCCCCTGTTCCGCAGACTGTAAATGCAAAATGTTTCCCCCTGTCTTTCAGTAGCTGGTTAGCAGTTACTGCGGATGCTGCAAAGAAAACAAAAATGGATTAAGCTGCTCTTCTGATCAATGTCCTTTCAGTGAAAACCATCACCTAATATAAAAAAAAGAAGTTGATGTTACAGTAAGAGAAGCGTATGTTGTCTTTTCAAATTGTGTGCACACAGTTAGCCATTATACTGACTGCTTGGTCAGGTATTCTGAGAATTGTTCCAAATTCTGTACCATACCAGGAGGTACGATGTCTTTCTCCATCCTGTACAGAGAGTGTTGGCACCTGACGTTAATGCTTGAAAGCCACAAGAGCACAAATATGTCTTTTTCTGATTTGGTTTCTGTGTAAAATTCCAATTCAAGGGTAATCGTGAATCTCCAAATTATTTCATTTCATATTAGATTACATCCTTTATTTAGGGTTAAAATAAGGGAAACCTTCCCAACAGTTACTTTGGTCACCTGCTGTGCAAACTAATAATGCCATGCTAATCTAAAAAGGAGCGTCAGTCACAGTCACATTTGAATTCCAGTGTAACAGGAAGGAGACAATTAAGAGGGGGAAATTAGCTGAACTAGTGCTATTCTGTACTACTCAATTTAAAAATCTACAGTCAATCAAATACATCAAGAATGGAAGGTGTGTTTTTAAAGAGGTACAGATTTGTTTACAGGAATTTTCTGTGAATTATATTTGTAAAATATTAATGATGAGAGATCACTATCGGTGCTCTTTTCTTTTAGTTTATACTCCTGTGAGAAATAAGTAATAACATATAGGGTGAGGATTTGAGAGATTCGGCTTAGAAAGAAGGGTAGTTGTGACTAAGTGCAGGTTAACACATGAGCTCTGGCATTTTTTTCCCTGTTGTTAGTGATGAAACACTGAGCAATTCCACAAGGAAGCTTAAATGTGCATTAGAGAAAGACTTTGCATCTGCTAGGACAAAGGAAACAGATGTATTTCAGAGATTCTGTATTTCTAAACATTGTAGCATTGTCCATAGTAAAAAAACAGGCAGGCTACAAAAAGTCCTCTAAAAGGATGAACATTGTCATTTGAAAAGAAAATAGGTACTCGTGACTGTTCACCACCTGGGTATTAATGCAGCCAATTACTGTGTCCTGCCTTTCAAACATTATTATGTTAGAGCAAGAAAAGAGCCAATATTTTATTTTATATGACCTTTCTAATGCTATATATACACATATAGATTTGTGTTATTTGTCTCTTTGATTCACCAAATGTTTCTTATTTGTGGCTCAAGGCATTTATTTATTGCAAGGCTTCAAGCTGCGGTAAGCAAGGTCATAGATTAAGAATTGATTTCCACAGTTGCTCTAGCATACAAACTAAATTTCTCTTGGTTGGTTATAAAAACTACAGCTGGGCATAAATTCAGCTTTTCAACATTGTCTTGAAAATTAACGTTAAAGCAAATGAGAAAATATTCCAAGTATGTATTGCATGCTTAATTTAGGCCTTCAGCTAAAACCTAAGGAAAGCAAATTGTTTTTACACTGCAAGCTTCTAAGTAAAACGATGATAGTACTGAAGGTTTTTTTTATTTCACTTGTTCTTTTTTTTTGTTATTACTTTGTCTCTCTTATTTTTTTAAATCAGATTTTCTGCACAGTTTTTGGAAATCATGTTTTGATCAATATGTTGATTAGTTCCTTGGTTTTGCTATATGCTCCTAGAGTCATTGCTAATTACAATAAGAATGTGGGTTTCAAAATGGAATATAGTTTCTCTCCTTTGGAAATAGACAGTCCTACTAGAAATAGAAAAAATGCGATAGCTTTGTCTGTAATGTGAAACACATCATCTTGTTAAACTGAAGGAATATTTAGACTGTAAACTGAAAATTCACTAAAATTAAGGAGGTATGTTTTGCGGGTGTTTTTAAGGTGTTCTTTGTGGGTTGTGGGGTTTTCTTTTGTTTGTTTTTTTTTTTTTTAAGGTGTGCTTTGTGTTGGTAGTGATAGTAGAACTACACTGTGCGCAGCAATCAATTTGTGTAAATGTCAAAGACGTATAACTCTTCGATGAATCTTTGCTGCAATACACAGATTCCTAATAACCATATAATAAATTTTAAGTTACAGAAATCAGCTTCTTAGACACATCTTTAAAGAAAATATTTCTGATATAATACCCTGCCCCTGCCCTCCGTTTTTGAATTAGTACGCCTAGAGCAGAAACTGTAATATATAGTGTATGTTTTCAGATCATAATCAACATCATCAGGTGGCTTTCCAAATATTAGCTTGGCCTCTACTGTTCCTGCACGTGTCAGAGTTACTGTTTCTGCCATTAGCAGAGGAACCAAATTGCAAAATTATTTTTCTAAGATAACAGAGAGCACTGTGTTTGCTTGATGTGAATTCTTGGTTTGCAGTGCACAGTTCACACTGTACCTTATAGCACTGGCCCACAAGGAAGAGACTAGTGTGTCAAATGCTTTGTGGTACTCTGAATTGCCAACCCTCTTGCACACTAGTGCATGAAATAACTTTCTTCACAGTAGTCACAATATGTATGTAAAGAAACACAATTGGAAAGCAAAGAGCTGTGTGTGATGAGATAATAAAAAAGTTTGGCAGGTAAAACAGGTATGGAGTTATTTGAAAATATAAACTTTGTTAAGAAAAAAAAATGTGCAGAAATGAAGTACCTCGGACATAGAAATCACTCCTCTTTCCAATTCAGATGGATGTTTTGGAAGAATTATGTTGTGAAATTCATCTGTTGGTACTGATTCTTATGCCCTCCCTGAACTGTATTTTGCAGGATTAGAATACATGGTCTCCTTTCAGGGCTGTTCCCAGCAGGCCATTTTGTTAGCACTTGATTTTATTTTGCATAATCTTGAGTTGGAGCTTATTTTGAGGTATTGAAAACTGAGGATTTTGTCAGTGTTTAAAATGCCCGTGTCCATAACAAACTTCCTTTTGACTTCCTTTAGATTTCCATATGGAGGTATCTCAAAAAAATGCAGCTCTGTGGTGAAATGAGGTGAATCTATTCAACTCAGACTTTCTCTGAATAATAAAACAGTCTCACTGAAAGCCGTGTTAGGAAGGAATTGTGCATATCACGTCTGGTAGTCAGAAAGGCTTCTTGTTAGGGTATTACTTCAGGACTAACCCAAGCATGGTTATGCCTGACTGAATACAAGATTTCCGCCCATTTCCAAAATGTAGATTTCTTTTTTGAAAAGCACTTAAATATGTATGAAGAATCTTGGACTGATTCATTAACTTTGATTAAATTCTTATGACAAATGGGGGAAATGAAGAGAAAGCAAAAATAACTAGTTGAGCAGGACTCCTTTTGTGAGGTTGGCTGCCTGCAGAGGCAAAGGACTAGTACAGCTGTATCACTGATACTTCATTGTAGATCCACCTGATGGTAAACTTTGAGGAAAAGAACCTTTTCAGAGGTAGATCTGGCACCAGCTTCCTCTGTATTGATGTGGTAGTACAGATTTTCAGATTTTTTCTTTTCTCCCCCCCCGCCTTGCCCCAAGATAGGGGAACTAAATGGAAGAATTACTGACCAGTTTTATTCTGCTCCTATGATGAGGTTGGTATAAGAACATAATAGTGCTAGAAATCTGGTATTCTAATTTTGGATCCTCCTTGACATGACATGTTTTCCTAAAAGCTGCAAAGTCAGTCTCTGCAGTCACCTAATTCTCATGCCCAGTATGTTCTCCACGAGGAATCATTCTCCAGGGACAGCCCGTGCAAAACATTAAAAAATGGTGTTTCCAACAAACAGAACAGAAAAGGCTGGCGAGCAGGTAGAGGGAAGCAGTCTTGCCATTTGTGCCCTCTGCAATGTGCTCCAAAGAGAGAAAAGAATGGAGGGAGGTGAAGGGAGATGAACAATCTCTTGTATAAACTACCTGAAAAGACCTTCTGAGATTTATGGACAGGAGTTGGCGGTGTACATCTGGGGAAGGTCTGTCTAGCTGCAGCCTAGAAGTTTGGGCTTATGTAGGAATCTGTTGTGAAAAATGCTGTTTGAAAAAGTGCACCCACAATATGTATTTGGGACTGCTGGGGTCTTTGAGTTAGAGGAGAAGTGTGCTACTGTGGTGACTTTGGTCTTCCCTTTGCATTCTAATTCTGGCATGTTTGTTATCTCAGCACTTGATGTGAAATCGAGCAAACTCTATGATCTTTATGACTTTAATTGGAGAATTGAACTTGTAAAGTTCCCTGAAGGTTTAAAGTGTGTAAATATAAATATTCTTATCATACTTTGATTTTTGTGACACAATTTGTGCTTTTTCAGATGTTGTTATCATAATGGGTGTATGCTCCAGTGGTAGTATTCTGTTACTTTAGTGGGGATTAATTACCCAAAATCCAGTATCTGCAGCCAGAGGGCTAACCAGATCATTTCAGGAAGATCAAGGGACCACAGTCATTTACATTTGATTTGGCTTTCTCGGACTCAGGCAGGTCAAGAAGATCAGAGGTCACCAGTGTATCTGTGGCTGGGGATTCTTCCAGTTTGCGGGACTGCACGGCAAGTACAGGGATAGCATATGCAGCTTCTGTGCACCCACTGTACAGCGCTGCGGGGGTCAGGCACTGGTCTGAAGAAGGCAACTAATAACAGGAATTCATCTATTGCATCTGTCTGCACATCTCCTTAGCAATATAACTCCTTAGCATGTGTTAAAACAACAGTGAGGCTTCCTTAACCGCTCTGAGGGGAAAAAAATAATTAAATCATGCAAGTAGTATCTAGTTATGCATTCTTGATTTCATCTTCCTGCCACCTGCTGCCTTGCTCTGACATGGATGGTTCTGTGAACTACACTCAGGCAGAAGTTGTGAACAACTGGTCTTGCTGAGACTCTTCCCAAGCCTCCTTCCGTGTGCTGTTCCTTCAACACCAGAAACATCTTCCCCAATAACTGACAAAGACTTCCGATAACAAAACTTAAGCAAACATGTTCATTGCTTTTTTTTTTTCCCTCATGATAGTATTTTCATCAAGGACCAGATGCCAGCACCAAATGATGGTTTGGTCCCAGAAGGCTTTACTCTCTGGTGTGATGGTGGAAAATGGGACCTGCTGTATGGTATTAACAAGGGAAAAGATTTGGATGAGCAAGAAGCAAAGGCTGCCAAAAAATGAAACTATGTGACCAATGGAGTCCTGGTACTGTAGGTTTTGAAGGCTCTATAATTCAAAAAGTATCAAACTCATTAGTGCATCCTATCTGTTTTACAACAGCTTTAGTCATACCTCATTCTTCACTGCTTCTCTGCTGTGGGATTTTTCCTTTGTGATAAGGCTAACCTTAAACGTTTCAGGTTTTTCTCTCCCTAGTAGAAGTGGTAAACTCACAGCCAACACAGCCAAGCGTGAAGCAGTTCTGCACTAAGCATTCCACCTCTGTGGTTACCCCATTCCTGTGATTACATTTGAGCAGCTCTAGATTTCAGTACTGCTGCATCATTTGGCTTTCAATTTTTAATTAAAAAGTTTTCATAGCCAGGGAACAGAACAACAGGGGGTTTTGTATCCACCACCAGCCCCTCCCCCCCAAAAAAAGGTTCAACTGTGAGTGAAATGCTATTAAAAGCAACACTTGTGCGGATGCCAAGTGGGAAGAGACAACAAGCATGTAATAAAGAACAATTAATTTGTTTCAGAAGGTATATATGTAAAATAATAAATGATTTAAAAACAAGTTTTCTTCTGTTTCTCTTCTTTTAATCTCAGTTTTCAGTAAGAATAATAATAGTAATTTTCTAACTAGGCAACGAAGATTTTGGTTCCACTTAATGCCTCAGTAACCTTGCACTGAAATGCTCATATTTCACATTAGATATCTAATTTTAGTAATCAACCCTTATGCATTGAATGTCTTGAAATTTACTACTTTCTACACTTACAGGTTTTGATAAAGGCAGACTTCATTTAGTTCATTACTATAAGGCAAAATGAGGCACTTTATGGATTTTTCATGAGGAGACACATTTTTGTTTACAGATGGATGAACACATTAAGTTGTGTAACACCTGTGTCAAAGTAGATGTAGAAATAGGTGTTTATGCTGGGCACAGGTTATTTTTCCTCCAGATACGTAGGCATAAAGCCTGAATAAAAATGCAGTGTTTTTAGACATTGCACAATGTCATTGGTCAGCAGTTACTTTATACAAACACGGTTTCTGTATTACCGTGCAGGAGGACTGTAGCAAGCATAAAAACCCAGGGTTGGCAATGAGAATATCTGAGCAGAATAAGAAGACCTTTTCAAAAGGAAACTTGCAAGAAAAGTTCTGTCATTTTAAAGGTTGTGGTTGACTTTCTCAAATTATGGTTATTTGCTCATCTGACCCATTTGTCCAGTAAAAATAGTACTAAATCCGGTGACATCTACAGTAGAGCTTTTTTGATCATGGGATTCCAATATTCATTGCTTGATGGCATTTGCTTTTATAAACAAGAACTACGATTGTTAATGTTCTTGTGAGTATCCTAAATCAGCATTTGGAACATACAGATTTCAGGTGTGAATATGCAGCCAGAGCTTGATACTATAACCGTTGTGTTCCAGTTATTTATTTGGTAAGTATTTTATATTTTTAAAATAAAATGTATGGATTTTTTTTTTACCAAACTAAAATTTTTGCAATGGATACTTCATCACTAAAAATCAGAATTATCATGGGTCCTTTCTCAGTCTTCAGTCGTTTGCAAATTGCAGTAGCACACCTTCTGAAAAACATGAATGCTGATTTAGAAGAACACCTTGAATCACTGATGTAAGTTTAAGAAGAGGCATCAGCAGTGTAAGATGGCTATGCTACAATTTTCACTCCATGGAAAGTCTGCTCAGTGTTTTGCAGTGCCATGCATGCTCTGTTACATGGCATACACCTACACTGGCTCAACCAGCGGAAAATCGACACAAACATGCAGATGCTGAGAGAGATGCTTGAAGAAGTTGAAGAAGTAGAGGTCATCTGGTGTGAAGCTTCTAGGTATGCCCTTCTTTTTATCAACAAAATGACATAGTACTTTAACTATTGATTTTCTTTTACTTGGTGTCTGAATACAGATTTGTTTATAATATTTATTGCTTTCTTCTTGGTAGAAAGTTGAAGAAGGGAGTTGAACAAAGCATACAGGGCAGTTCATGTTAATACAGAACTTTTTTCCCTTTTCCACCCTCTCAATAAAATGCACTGGCATGGGACAATTTGAATGCAATTCTGATGACACGGAAAAGCAAAAGAGAAGGCCACAGACTTGCAAATAAAACGTAATTGTTATTTGCTCATTTGAAACTGGCAAGGAGACAGCCAATACATTGCTCCATGACTAGCTCTAAGTTACTAATGGTACCTGAACTATGTTATATATATCACATCATTCGTGTACTTGATCATCATTCTCTCATCATGTTTTATGTTCTTGGCCTGTCCGAGTTCATTTGTGGCAGAGAGAACCTCTGTGTTCTTTTCGGTTGGCTTTTGGTTTCTGTTTTCCTTTGTTTTAAAAGTTATCAGATTGTAAATCTTACACGGGGGGATGAGTGGTGGAGCTCATCCTTGCTTTGCTGTCTGGATCATGAGCATCTGATCTCCGCTTGCTGCAAAACTACTCTAGTAACTCCATGCTGTTCTGATTGCTTTTTGTCTTTTTTTCCCTCTCAAAGGCACTGATGCATGGATGTTTCCTGACTCATTAGTAGTTTTTTTTAATTCATTGAGAGTTATTTCTCTTTCATTCAAAAAGAGAAGGAGATAGTAAAAACTAGCTAAAATGGAGTGGAGTAATAGAAAAACAACTAGCTATTCAGGCTCAGTTTAGGGAAAAGTGATTTTGCTCCCTTATTATCGTTGTCTTAAATAAGCCAAGAGGTGGGTTTGTTCTTTTGTCCACACCCATCTTTACACTTTTCTTCTTTACACTTATCTGCAAATCAAGTCCATTGCTAAACTGAGATGCTCTCTCTACCTAAACTTAAAGTGACCCTAAGAGTAGTTTTAAGAAAGCGAACCCACATGATCTGTGTGCTTTCAGTCTGTGTTGCTATTTGCAACCTGAATGTAATTTGGTTTCACAGTACCCACAGCGTGCGAGAGAAGAGCTGATCCTGTAGGTGGGTAGTATATTGCTCCATATTGCTCCTAGTCCTGTCAGGCCATATGAATAAGCATGGCTCTGTGCTGAGGCTTCCCCCCCCCCAATATAGTCCTGCAATTTGGGCTGATGCAACCTCTTTATATGGGGTGGAGGGTTTGTACTGTGAGTGGCAGTTGAATTTACAAGTAAAAAGGAGCTCAGATACCCACTGAAAAGACTGTATTGATATAAGGAGCTGAGATATTGGATGTGGAACTAACTGACACGCAGTTTTGAAAAGTTGGGGGCATAAGGGAGAAATTAAATGACCTCTCTGTTGTATAGCAGAAGTGGATCAATGGCTTTGTTTTTATGTTTTTCTTTGAAAGATCTCACCAGCTGGCTGCAGAGTGGGTGGATTCAGCTTCCTTCTGGAGCCTGAGCAAATCACTTGAGGAAGATCTTGCTTTCTGCTGCGTCCTAAAGACAACATGGAAGGGGAGAGCATCTATGAGGTTGATTCTGGAGATGGACTTGGAGGTAAGGATGCCTATGACTTATTTTTGCTTTCATCCCAGATGGCGGGTTACAGGAAGCCCTTATGACAATGGACCTCGGAAGCCACAAAAAGCAAATGTGATAAAGATGTCTACAGTTCATTGATTGTATTATGTCACTTCACAAGCAGTGAATAAAAATTTTTGAAAACAACTGTGTCCTAGAGGAAGTGGCACACCTAGAGACTGCACATTCTAAATGTTGTTATTTAGAGTCTGAGATGTCCCAAAGATGATGCAAACCCTAAATACTTACAATAAAAGTAAAGGCATTTAGCCATTTCTCTCTTTCTTTGTTTCTCCTTTTTCTGTCTCTCACCTGCTGAGTAACTGTATTGCACACACTCTCTGTTTTGTTTGTATTTTTTAACTGGACTGCAGAAAAGAGCATGAAATGGTACGGACTCTGTCTTCTATACTAGCGACCCGTGTGTAGATGGAGACTTTTCGTTGACCTAAAATAAAGAGATCTTGTTTTTACTTAGCTGCTAATTCTACAGGTGTCCTTGGGCAAATTAGCTAACTTCATTGCTGTGGTTTATCATCTTCATAATGGGGTGAACAGCTTCTCAGAGAAGGTAATACTACATAATTCTACAGGGATGCTGTTCTTTGCATATAATACAGAGGACCTTTGACAGAGTTTTTGGGTAGATCCATCGGTTTTAAATTCCTGGTTTAACACAGCTTCTTCTGAGATTAACTAATCAAACACCTTTACCTAGTTTGCAGAACACCTTGAACTGCACAGGTTAACTCACTGTTGAACTCAGAAGTCTAAATATTGTGGGAAAGAATGAGGTTCTACATTAGAACGTTGTAATAACAAAGACTTGGTGTGCTGCGCATCTATTTGATGGTTTAGATGTTTTCCTGTGACTGGATTGTAACCAGGTAGATTGGTTTTTGTCTTGAGTATACTGTGCTTGTGCTAAGATGCCCCCTTTTGTGCTTAATACTTTTGTAATACTTTTCCTGGGCCCTATCTGTATCAGCAGTACTAGGAGGAACAGTTTCTACTGTCTTACCACTGAGTTTCCTTCTCATTAATGAGTTGCTTCCAGACACTCATCAGTTGGACTAACATGCAGATATATATCCTTAAACAGTTTACTTCTTTTTTAAAGACAAAAAAACCTGATGGTTCAAGTTACTTTTAAAAGTTCTGATAATACTGTCTATGAAATAATTATTTTTTCATAATGAATTTTATGACAAGAACAATATAAGTATTTATGCTCAAGTAATGCCTTTCTGCTAGGTGAATGAAGCGTAATAGGGTAGCAGCATTCTCATTGACTTTCTGAGCATTTGTGTTGCCCTTTCCCAAAGTTTTTGAAGCACCTGGAGCCATCGTTATGACCGTTACTGATTAAGTTACTTTTTCATTTCGTAACCTATCTCAGGCACTAGTTTTCTGGCCTTACCGTTGTGTCCTTCAGTCACTGAATCTCTGCTGCGGTACTGCATCTTTGTCAGTTCTTTCATGCCACTGTGAGCATGGAAAAATTCTTTCAGAGCTGAGGTCAAAGACAATTTTGTATCCCAACCCTCCTTGAGCCTGACCTTTGTTGTTATAATAAGTTACTGTCCTTGATCTACATTTTTCTAATTTATATAGGCAAGAGTGAGTGTGTGTGTTTAAGTATGCAGAATAGGTAACCATATTTCTGGCTTGTCCTGCTTTCTTTCTTTTTGGATTCTGACTTAAGATCGTAAGCTCTTCAGAGGAAATTTACTATTTTTGGGAAATAGAATAAATAGAATAGTCATTGACATAAGTTGAACAGAATTACTGGTACCAGAACAAAATCTGATCATGTATGTGATAGGGCCATATTTACAGCAACATGTTAGCATCTCCAGTGTACATATACATATGGTGCTTTTTTGGACAAAGCGTGCTTGCATGAGCAATACTAACCACAGAGTACCATTTCACATTTTTCAGAAAATGGGTGATGTTCTCTCTGTGTGAATTGCTGGATAGCAGCTCAAGTAAAAAAAATTCCTTGCTTCATCCCTTAAAAACAAAACAAAGGTATATCAAAACAAACTCAACAAAAATTCCTATTCTGAAAGTGTGAGGAATGGGCAAGAGCTAGCTCTCTCTTATGATCAGCCCATCAAGCATTTCTATCTGATGAGCAAGGGAAGCGTTGGAAACTCCTGTGTTTTAAAATCAAGGGTGACTAAAACTTTGAATGTAGCTTTGCTAAGTTTCTTGGATTCTCTTTGTCCTGCTTTTCCTACTTCTACCAGAGACACCAAAATGACAAGTATATGCTGTTTATGGAGCCAAACTAGGGAATTTTGCACTGTCTTATAGAATGTGTTTTAAATAAAAATGTGACTTTAAAATAAAGCAAATATTTTTTTGGAAGATAAAGGACATGCATACTTTCTGAGATGGGTACATAGTTCTCAGTGGTGTATAACGAAGTCTGTATACACCCTATGTATTATAAATACAGACATACCTTGAGATATGTACATATTGAGCACAAATGTATGGTTACAATTAGGCTGATTTGATGTCTGAATTATGATATATCAAACTTGAGACAAAACGGAAACATTCCCATATTCAGCAACATGAGTAGAACATGTCAAGCAATTTACCAGTACGATGAAATCACCTCCAAAAAACAAAGTATGTTTTGTTAATTTGAGGTCTGTGGTCTCTGATGGAAGAGTTTCCTGGGAGCATAAACACCCCGTGAGACTGCATGAGTTTGAGGGTCAAAAGACCTTAAGAATTTTGTGGCCATTTCTTGTCAGATCCAAAAAATATAATATTAACAAAAATATTACCCCATAGTTCATTATTTCATTAATAGAAAATCAGGCCACTATTTTCAGATTCAGGAACCCAAAGTAAGGCTCTTCCCCTCATTTCAACTCTAAAAAAAGTGTTTGGATTTTCATAGGTGTGGGTGGCTGTCCTGGTTTCACCTGGGATAGAGTTAATTTTCTTCCTAGTAGCTGGTACAGTGCTGTGTTTTGGATTTAGTATGAGAAGAATGTTGATAACACCCTGATGTTTTAGTTGTTGCTAAGTAGTGCTTAGGCTAGTCAAGCACTTTTCAGCTTCCCATGCTCTGCCAGCAAGGAGGTGCACAAGAAGCTGGGACAGGGTGCAGCCAGGACAGCTGACCCAAACTGGCCAACGGGGTATTCCGTACTATATGACGTCATGCTCAGCATATAAGCTTGGGGGAGTTGGCCGGGGGGCAGCGATCGCTGCTCAGGGACTGGCTGGGCATCGGTTGGTGGATGGTGAGCAATTGTATCATGCATCGCTTGCTTTTTATATTCTTTTATTCTTATTATTATTATTATTACTACTACTACTAACTACTACTACTATTTTACTTTATTTTATTTCAATTATTAAACTGTTCTTATCTCAACCCACGAGTTTTCTCATTTTTACTCTTCTGATTCTCTCCCCTATCCCACCGGAAGGGGAGCGGAGAGTGAGTGAGTGAGCGGCTGTGTGGTGTTTAGTTGCTGGCTAGGGTTAAACCACGACAGTCCTTTTTCGTGCCCAACATGGGGCATGAAGGGTTTGAGATAATAACAGATTAACCAGAGCATATTAAGTAGTTTATGTCTGTTAATAGTTGCCGGTGACAATACTGATTCATCTGTTCTTGATACTAGTTTATGTGATCTGCACCATGCTCTTTTTTTTGCTGTACATGTTAAAGATTGGTGTTGGGTTTTGCAATCTGCTGTGCTCTGCAGTGATTAGTGACATTTTGCCTGGGAGATTTGTTATTAAAACACTGGCTTTGAGTGTAATCTGGTATTTGAGTTTTGTACTGAAGCCATTACTGTACTTCGGGTACCACCTCATGGAGAAAATTAGCAATTATACCTCTTCCTCTGAGAGGTTTTTTATGGAGGAAATACAGAATGGCACCTTCGCTACCTTGTTCTATGATGTTTCCTCCTTCACTACAATAACTTTTCAGTATCTTGAACATCCTTGGGTAGTTAAGGTACTTCTATTGGTATTTCTTGGGAATATTGTTTCGGTTTTGTCTAAGGTTAATAAGCAATTTAAGAATATCATCCAGAGATCTGCCCCGAGGCTGGATAGTTATGAGTGGCAGGGTATGTGGGATAGTATGGACAAGTACCTAGGACAATGGGCACCTCTACTGTTCTGGAACTTCACCCCTGAACAACTGCAGAATCCTGAAAAACTAGTAAAGTATTTGGAAAAAGTATGTTGTCACCCTGGCAACTCCAGAGAGACACAAATCACTGCAGTGTGCTGGGGCCTGGCCCACGCCTACCGAGCCCTGTTCAACACTAGGGGAACCCTCAAGGGGAAGAGAAGGTCTCTGGATCTGACGACAAAACGACAGGCATTGCGGCTACTCCAACCCTGGTGACAGACACTGTGGCTACTCCAACCCCCACAACAGAGAACCAACTTGTGCCAGTATCAGTCGCCCCTGTACATAAGAAATACACAAGAAAATCAGCTCATTTAGTAAGGGATGAAGATGAACCAGGGCCATCACGAGAACAGGAGGAGGAGGAGGCAGAACCCGTAAATGAGATGGTGACCACCCGATCCCTATCCCTGAGTGAGCTGCAAGATTGCAAAAATATTTTAGTTGTCGTCCAGGCGAGCACATTGTCACCTGGCTGCTCCGATGCTGAGATAATGGGGCCAGCAGCCTGGAATTAGAGGGTAGGGAAGCCAAGCAGCTGGGATCCCTTTCTAGGGAAGGGGGCATTGACAAAGCAATTGGACAAGGGGCGCAAGTCCTCAGCCTCTGGAGGTGATTCCTGTCAGGCGTGAAGGAAAGGTATCCCTTCAAGGAAGATGTTATATGCTACCCAGGCAAGTGGACCACCATGGAGAGAGGTATCCAGTACCTGAGGGAATTAGCCGTGCTGGAAGTGATTTATGATGACCTGAACAACGAGCAGTTACCCAAAGACCCAGATGAAGTCAAATGCACCCGACCCATGTGGCGGAAGTTTGTACAGAGCGCACCAGCGTCACATGCAAACTCATTGGCAGTAATGACCTGGAAAGACGGAGAGGAACAAACGGTGGATGAATTGGCTGGCGAACTCCGGCAATATGAAGAAAGTCTTTCTTCTTCCCTACGGGCCTGCATCTCGACTGTGGAGAAACTGCCGGACATGCTAGACACGAAACTGTCCTGGGAGTTCCAGCGATTCAAAGAAGATATATCCTCTTCCCCACCTGTGTGGATTTGATGGCCTGGCACACCAGACCCACAGGAGTATAAGGCTCTCGTAGACATCGGTGCACAGTGTACCCTGATGCCATCAGGCTATAAAGGGGCAGAACCCATTTGTATTTCTGGAGTGACAGGGGGATCCCAAGAGTTAACTGTATTGGAGGCCAAAGTGAGCTTAACCGGGAACGAGTGGCAGAAGCACCCCATTGTGACTGGCCCAGAGGCTCCATGCATCCTTGGCATAGACTACCTCAGGAGAGGGTATTTCGAGGACCCAAAAGGGTACCGGTGGGCTTTTGGTATAACTGCCCTGGAGACGGAGGAAATTAAACAACTGTCCACCTTGCCTGGTCTCTCAGAGGACCCTTCTGTTGTGGGGTTGCTGAGGGTTGAAGAACAACAGGTACCAATCGCTACCACAACAGTGCACTGGCGGCAATACCGCACCAACCGAGACTCCCTGCTTCCCATCCATAAGCTGATTCGTCGACTGGAGAGTCAAGGAGTTGTCGGCAAGACTCGCTCACCCTTTAACAGTCCCATATGGCCAGTGCGAAAGTCCAATGGAGAGTGGAGACTAACAGTAGATTATCGTGGCCTGAACGAAGTCACGCCGCCACTGAGTGCTGCCGTGCCAGACAAGCTAGAATGTCAATACGAACTGGAGTCAAAGGCAGCCAAGTGGTACGGCACAACTGATATCGCTAATGCCTTCTTCTCAATCCCTTTGGCAGCAGAGTGCAGGCCACTCAATATGGATCCTTCTCTAATCACGAATATCTGGAAACAGATTTGAAAGTTGGGAAGGCTAGATTTGAGAGGATCTGTTTGTGTAGTAAAGATCAACTGCTTCTTCAGATGACCTAATGTCTTAATGGCATATATAGAAAGATACTTATGATATCTTTTATTGCATGTTTGTGTTGTCTATTTTTAGCATCATTTTTCAAACTTGTCATTAGTTTATACCTACTTCCAAGCAAAGACTTCATAGCTTCAGTTGCCTAGAAGAGATTTCTGCTTTCCTCAAACAAAGAAACTCTGTGGTGGAGTGACCTTGGCTGGCTGCCAGGTGCCCAGCAAGCTGCTCTCTCACTCCTCCTCCTCAGCAGGATAGGGGAAGAAAATAAGATGAAAGGATAAGGAGAGGGACATCACTCATCAATTACTGTCACAGGCAAAACAGACTCAACTTCAGAAAGATTAATTTATTGCTAATTGAAAATATAGTAGGTTAGTGACCAAAAACTCCAAAACTAAAATGAGCTTCCCCTCACCCCCTTTCTTCCCAGTCTAAACTTTACTCCTTCCTTCCTGACTTTTCTGCCACCTCCTGTCACCCCTGAGCAGCGCTAGGGGATGGGGAATAAGGGTTATGATCAGTCCATAACACTTCGTCTCTGCTGCTTTTCCCTACTCCAGCGTGGGGTCCCACTCAGGGGACCTTCACAAATTTTTCCAATGTGGGTCCTTCTCACGGGCTGCAGTTCTTCAAGAACTGCTCCAGTATGGACCTTTTCCACAGGGTTCAGTCCATCAGGAACGTACTGCTCCAGCATGGGTCCCCCACAAGCCATAGTTCTTGCCAGAAACCCTGTTCCTGTGTGGGCTCCTCTCCAAGGGCCACAGCTCCTGCCAGGAGCCTGCTCCAGTGTGGGCTCTCCATGGGCTGCAGTTTCCTTCAGGGCATCTCCACCTGCTCTGGTGTGGGGTCCTCAATGGGCTGCAGGTGGATATCTGCTCCATTGTGGTCCTCCATGGGCTGCCAAGGAATTTCTGCTCTGGTGCCTGGAGCACCTCCTCCCCCTCCTTCTTCACTGACCTTGGTGTCTGCAGGGCTGTTTCTCTCACGTTTTCTCACTCCTCTCTCACAGCTGCTGTTGCGCAGCTTTTTTACCCTTTCTTAAATACGTTATCACAGAGGTGCCACCAGCGTCACTGATGGGCTCAGCTTTGGCCAGCGGTGGGGTCCGTCTTGGAGCTGGCTGGAACTGGCTCTGTCCAACATGGGTCTCTTCTCACAGAGTCCACCCCTGCAGCCCCCCCGCCACCAAAACCTTGCCACATAAACCCAACACAGACTCTTACTGTTATTCCAGAGCGATACGCTGCTTCAGGGGTATTGCTGATAGACCTGATGCAATTCTTAGAGGGTGTTGTCATTAAGTGATTGTCTTTATTATCAATATCTTGGCTACTTTGATGTGATCCTAAAAGTAGTCACTAACTTGGACAATGTAGTGTTAAGTATATTTGGAGATGTTTCTTTAGAAACTTCTAATCCTTTTAATTATGGAGTTATATGATTATTAATTAAAACTAAAGATCAAGCTCTATTATTGTTCTGCTTCCATAAGTTGATTTTTCAAAATTTAATCCTGTTTGTTTTGGCAGAGTCTGCAGTGTCTAGATATATATGCAGAATCAATACCATAGCACACATTTTTCCTTGTTCCCTGTACTGTATTTTAATAAGAACCTGAAGATTTGCTGATGCCCAAAAGGTATTATGGGGAAGAGATTGGGGAGGGGTTAAGCAACTTCTGTGGTTCTGTTGTGTTGTTGATTTTACACCAGATCTGCTTTTGGTCTGGTGTTTTCACTTGTAGCTCTTGTTCAAGTAAAAAATCCTTCCTGCACGTTAGCAAGGCTGCAAGCCAGTTGCTATGGTATTCAGTTGTTTTTTTTTTTTTTTTTTAAACCAATCGGCTTGCTTTTGTGATGATTCAGCCCAGAATAAGAAATCGGTCACACAGGGTAGAGCTGTAATCAAAAGAGCAGCTATTGTTGGCTTGAAAATCTATAGAGGTTGGGAGAACAGCAGAATTTGAGTTTCAAGAAAATATTTACCACAGTCTGTGTTTATGGTATATATTGTAATGTGTAACTATATGGTAGTAATGGTGGTAATAGCAGTAGTCCTTTTTCAGGATGATAATAAAAATAGAATAACTGGACTAATTTCTCTATGTTGTTTTATCACCCCAAAGGCATCAGTAGTTTCCAGCTAAAAAAGTATCAGGTATTTTTGTTATGTAGCCGTTTTTTATTGTTTTTCATTGTGTTAGTAAATGGTAGTATGTTTTTGACAGGATATTATTTGCTAGTGGAAGGTTACCAGACTCTGCCACTTGTCTTCTCAATTTTAGCGTTGCTGTTTGGCTAATGAGAAAATTCTGGAAGACTGCTAGATAATGTAGAAGGACTTTAAAGTCATAATGGTGCTGATATGTAGCTGCAGTGATCCAAGGATAAAAGAAAGAGAAGGTATTTAGACAGAGGTATATTCTGATAGATGAACTATCCAAAAAGGGATGACGGATTTTTGCGGGTCTTCTGCAGGTTTTAAGCAGCTCTTGTCTGCTTGAAGGCAAGTTTGTTCTCCCCTGCAACTACCCTGTCTGCAACTATCAGGACAGATATCAGCAGGACAAATAACAGATACTGCTGCTTTTGTACAAAACAACTTCTTTCAGAAGTCATGGCTATACCACAAATAAAACTAAAATTTCAATTTAGAAATCACTAGAAATCATGCTTGTAAAAGACAGTGCTATATACTAAAAGGCCATCAAAATCTAGATCGTGCAACTGATAACAATAAGTATGTGAAAACACTTATTTGAGCTTAGAAATAACTAGGCAAAAAAAGTAAAGATTTACTCTAGGAATGGTTTTTGTCTGTGTGCTCCGTACAATACAGTGGCACAATCCTTTCCCAGTGGATAGCAGGATCTACTGAAGAAGCCTTTGCTTATTATTCCCAGACGTGTCATGAGAGCTTTCATTTTCTTTCCCAGAGCCTTATGTGCTACCCCTTCTTTTTCTGTATGCAGGTAATAATGTCCCACTGTGGACTAAAGTGCTGGCAGTGAATAATGATATCTCTGCTCTCACTGAGTATGAACAAAACCACCCCCTAGTTATCAAGGGTTTGACTAAGAATAGTAACAACGATGAAGTTGAATCTTGGAGAGGCTTTAAACAATGCTGGTAGAGAGTATGAACTTTTCCACTTCTGTAATAGCTCCATTTCAGTGTTTGAATTCCTCGTTGTCACTGGACATCCAGGTAAACCTTAGCACGCCGTGTACATGCCACCAGAACAGTAAAGCAGTCTGCCGTGATGTTCAGGAAATACAGGTTTCTAAGCATGTGGTACATGACTGTGCAAGAGATCAAGAGGAAGGCGTGCATCAGCTCATCAAACAGAATGAAAAATACACCTTCCAAGACAGTACCAAAAAAAAAAAAAAAAAAAAAGAAGCAGAGCAAAAAAGACTTGTTACAGCAAACTAAAAGGAAGAGTAAAACTCTTCCTTGTTTATAGTAAATAATAAGTCTTAATTTATTGCACTGGGATTCCTGCATCCTAATAAGTGGAACGTGGAGAGCTCCCCATTGACTGTTTAGCTAAACAGGCTAAAGACTTTTTAGGTCAATTATTAATTATTATTTATGTCAAATCTATGCTTTAAACACATACTCATGGGACAAACTCCCACGTTTTTCATTGAAATGAAAACTCTGGGAAAATCTGGATGGATCAAGAGTTTTTTTAGAGTTTACGATTTTGGATGGTCAAATTTAACATATGTGGTGTTTCACGTTTGTTAGTTGCCACTGAATGTCTGAGAACATAAAAAACATACATCCAGGAGATACAGTTTTTAAGCATGTCCTCTTTTTACAAAGGCGATTTTAATGGCACATTCACTGATGTTTTATCTTCTGATGTTGTCAGATGAGCTTTTTATTGTTAGATGAGCTTTTTATTGTTTATTTTATTCTTTAGCTTATTTTTAAGAGCTATATACTATGTTACAAGATATGTACGAATGACCAGCACTCATTATAGCATTATAATCATTAGAGTATGGCAGATAGTTTTGCACTATAATAAATGTCGGATATTTTATATTGGTTCTTATCTTCATTTAGAAATAAATCTGTAAATACACGAGGAAGAGCAAAGAATGAGAGTTTTTCTTCTTGGACATAGATTTTTGATGGCTTGCGTTGAAAATGTATAGCAGGGACTTATGAAAAGTAATACTAATTTGTAACCGTTGCGGTTATTAAAAATACTGTGGAAATCATCCTGAAGGTGATTATGAAATCAAAATACTCATAAGCACATTGCCAGGATTTAACTGACAATTAATGTCTTTGGTCTGGGTTTTCACTCCGTGACAGGGATACGGTGAGTTTATTAAGGGATGATGGTTTGAAATGTAAAAGTGAAAAACCTCAACAAATGACTTCTAGTGAAACGACAGCAATACGACTTGCCAGTGTTCTCGTATAGTTGTCTGCTGCAAATAAATGCTTAGATGAGGTCTTCCAGTGTGGCATAGATGATCTAGAGAAAAATGAATTTATTCTTTATTCAAGCACCACAGTCATTGATCATATAATTTAAAAAGGTTGAACATCTAAAATTCTTAAGCCAGAAAGTGGACAAGAATATTCAAGCTCTTGAAATTATTTTCTGCAGTGGCCCTTGTATTTTAATACTTCAGCAAGAACATCTATACAAGATATTAATTTTAGTAGTTTTTGGGGTCACATCTAAAGTACATGTATATTCCTATATGCCTTCACTTAGATATTGCCCTTGACTAATAATTCCCCATGTCTACTTGCCACCCAGCTTGTAAGGGAAGTCACAAGGGATGGGATTTCATTTAGCAGAGCTCTGCCTTTTTAAGGAAAGCGCAATGTAAGAGATGGGAAGTGTATTTAAATTTGGTTATGTGAAAAATACTCTGTGCCCTGATCTGTTGTTCAAAGTTCATGGCTTGCTACATGTCACTTTATTTACCTTTCACGTGTTTGGTAGTACTTTACTGCTTATACTGAATCTTTGCAGTAGTGATAGACAGCAGTCCCCTGCTGATGTAAGTATCGTAGCTCCACTGCTTTTGGAAATTGTAATAGAGATATGGTCTACATAGCCAGAGGACTTGCCCCATTTCCACCAAAAGAATACTGTGGGCTTGATTCAGATTCACCATTTATTAAAAGTGCTGCTTTTAATAGTGCAAATGTAAGTAGAAAGAAAACTCTCTCATGAGTAGGATGCATGCAGATACACACCTGAGTAACTAACTTGAATGGATCGCTGCTCTCTGGACTAGATTCACATAATGATAAATACCTTCATAAAAAGGACTGCTTTGATACAGCACTTCATCTTTCTAAACTTCAAAGCTCTGCAAATTTAAATATAAGCATGGATAAATAAGCATTGAAATCATCCTGGCATGTATAATAGATTTTTTTTTCCCTATTCAGTACTTGTATGTATTTGCTTTCCAATGTATCTTCTAGAAAAAAGTGAAAGATACAAATTAAAATGGAGAATATATTTCCACACGGATCCATGAGGTTTTTCTCTTTGATGCTATACAGACCTGGGATGAGGGATTGATAGTTTGGGCTGCTCTGCTTTGAATACCAGTATTAATATAAAATGGGTTCCTTAACTTCCACTCTTTACGTTCTGATGACAGAAATACAGTTTATTTCTCTGAAATAGAGCATTTTATTTTATGCTTGTGTGATATTTTTTTTTTCCTTTCCTTATCACTTTTTCATTTTTCATTAGGAAGATTCTCCCTTTAAAAGGGAAAGAGCACCTGTTCTCTAGATCCTGTAGACTGATTTTCTGGGGTCCACTTTAAATTTTATTGACTGAAACAGTTAATGCTTCTTAAAACCCTGCTTCAACAAACATTCTGTTGAACTGATCTTGATGGAGGGTAAACTGATTAATCTGAGTTGAATCCCTTCAGCAGTGTACAATGGGTTTCACACTAAGGAATTTTCAAGGTACTTAATTATTTCAATGACTTACATTAGGACTGAACTATCAGCACCTCCCTGGTAATTCTAAAAATAGTACCTACTTCTTTGGGGTTAGGAGTATGAGAGAGGAAACTCTCTTGAGTCTTAGTTAATTGCACTGATGGAAGTGAATATAGGAGCTAGAAAGGTCTGGGCTGCAGCTTGTGACTTACACTCTTGTAAGTCTGGGAATGTCCACTGAGGAAGTATTTTTCTGCTATTGAAAGTGATTGGGAGAACAAGGTGCTCGCTTGCTTACAGGGTCAACAGTTTTGTTCCTGCTTGAAAAATTATCCTTAGATGAGGAAAGTTTTCACCATTTTTTTGTCTTGAATTTCTTTGTTTTTTAGGGAAAGCTATAAGGAAGCTTGTGCACAAGGCGACTCTGGTGGCATCTAGAATCCTCAGATTTCCTTGACTGAATCCATCTGGGTTTAGCCCTAAATATAGTAGACAAGCTGCACTGCTTGCACTGATAAATTATATCTTCCAAATGATAGACCAAGGTACAGTCATGTATACTAACCGTTTTTGATCTCATTTGACTTTTGATTCTGTTGCTTTTTGGGTAGTTGTGACAGTACGGTTTGTCCCCATTGTTGTGGACTATCTTTTCATCAAAAAAAAATTAATTGAAAGAGACTTCTGGCCTGGCTCTGGCATTTGATGTTGCCAGCTCCTTACAAGTCTGCAGCTTGGTGGGAAACTTAGCCTCTCCTGAGAATTACAAACTTGCCTTCAGTGGCAGGTAGACAGTGGGACTGTTGGCAGCACAACTTTATTTGGTTTTACTACCTGTGGAGAAGAAAAAAGTGAAAACCTAAAACAAAACTCCACTTCCTTTTTGACAGATATTTTCCATTCACTTTGTATGCTTAGCAATCACAAAATGAAAACAGACTATGTTCTAACAAAGCATAGATTTTTGACTATAAAGTAACAGCTGTATCATCAAAAGAAAAAATAGATCAATAAAGTACTATTCTAAATGATAGTTAATAATTAGGTTTCTTTATATCTGCTTTGGTATCTCAGCTAGCTGTTGGAATGAGCAAGCAATCTCAGTGCCAACTGGCCTGCTTTCTGAGGTCAGAACTTCTCTTTGCTTTTGTTTTAGATGGGAAAATCTTCTGTCTCCTACCTGTGTCTCTTCTGAACTATAGGGGAGATAACTTTAGTAACACAGAATATTACCAGTTTCAAGATATTTTTGGAGTGGTGGTGTTGGTTCACATTTTAAAAGACTTTGGTATCCAATAGAATATATTGCTCTGCTTGGATGTCCACGACGCCTAAAAATGAAGACTGATTAAGCAATTTTAATTGTCTTATTTGAGCATGACATTGGTTTAATATTAATCCAGTTGCACAGAGGCTATTAAAATTTTGATTTTTACATGGTTTAGATATTGAGTTGGAAGACTTCAGAGTTGTCTTTTCTTTTGGCCAAAGATGGGGGGGAATGCTTCCTCTGTGTGTCTTCTCAGTTCCTTCATGTTGCATGTTGGGCTGCAGCTGTTTGCTGCCTCCACCTACAAATGTTGAGCTTTATCCTTATTTTCGTATCGTGCCCAGATACAAAACTTTCCAGTGGCTTCTCCCTAGTGCATGAAGTATGGAATGGATGGCTGCAAGCTGAGATTGGCTGGCACATTTGGCCCCTTGTGAATGTCCAGGTCTTTGCTAAGGGAGATCCTATACCAACCATAGCTTAAATCATCAGCTGACCACAATAAAGAGTTTGTGAGTTGCGTATGGCTTTGAAGTTGCTACATAAAATCTGTTTTCTGTTGTCTGGCAAAAGAATATTGGATTTAAAGAATGAATGCCACTGGTGTTCAGCCTTGCAGAGTTGGTCTACAGATGGTTCTTCTTTCGAATATAATTCTTTTAAAATATATGTACTTGCTGAGAGGTTAATAAAAGGTTCCCATAATTCTCCTGTTTAATTAGTACAATACAGCAAATAATTGAAGAATATGTTTATCTTTTCAATTGACAGCAACAGGTCACACCTGTGGCACACAGATAATTGGTAGTTTTCTGTGCATATCATTAGTGGAACAGGAAGATGAGTACATCTTTGTTTGCTGGGTTGTGATAGTGACTACGATGACATTCAGCTGGCCTGTAGTGGTCTGTGTCAAATGCTTCCCGTCCTTGTCCACCGCCAGTGTTTTGTGATAAGTCTTTATATCTATTGTATAACTATCTATTCAGCATTTGGCAGGTCAAAGCACTTGGGTGAGGTAAATTCATTTTCTTGGTTCTAGGAAATTCTGATGTTATTTAATTATGGTTTTACGTCATAAAGTATCGTGCTCCTCTCTTTATTTACAATCCTTAGGAAAATTCTGACTGCCACAAAATAATTTCTGAACAGGAAAGGCCTTGAGAGAGGTTCCTTCTACTACAAGAGAAACAGTGGACACCACACTGGAAATTGAAGCTAACCATGGGCTTTGGCGTAAAGCTCTGGAGTTTAACGCCTGCTGTGGAAGTGCTGGATGTGGACAGGTTATCCTCCAGCCCCTGATAAAGGAGAGAAGAGAGGATGGGGCAGGCTCTCCTTAACCACACGTTGCAGCAAGACTAGGGCTGTTGTGGGATGACAGATTTCTGTTAGTATAGATAGCACTATAACAGTAGTAAAATGCTGAAGATAGTTTTAAAATCCAGATAATAAATGAAAGGGATTTAAGAGTCACTAATTACAGAATTTAGAAATACCTGAGACCCAGGGACATTTTTAATGTTAAATGAAAAACATGTTTAATGAAGTCAAGTACCCAAAAGTTAGGAAAACTTGGAAATTTGCTCATGTTGGTTTTTGTCAGCTGTTTTTGTATTCAGCTGTATAATCACAAGCTAATTTTACTTTAGCTTAGTAGTCACCCAATGAATTAATTAAATGTATAGAAAGGTATCTTGAAAAATAGTCATGGCAAATGAGTTTCTTCTATCATTGTTTTTGAGAGCTTGACCCAAAAGTTTTCCCTTTATTTGAAAGGCCTTCATATATAACTAAATGTTTTTAGTAAAACTCAAGATGCTCCAGCTAGATACTAGCTTGAGTTAGAGCATGATGATATACAGATCATCTTACTAGCTCCAACTGCTCAGTACAAAGGGCTGAGGATGAATATCATTGGAAGCAAGCAGGAGAGGATACAGATTTGAAGTGTTCAGTGGCAGAAATCTCTAAGTTGGTTTTGGAGAGGGCTGGTTGTGCTGATGTAATAAGCACACACTAAGACAGAGAGACCTTACAACGTAAGGAGAGAAAAAATAATTTGGATTTTCAACTATTAAAAGGGATTCTATGGAGATAAAGCAGTTATTAATAAGAGTCATGGATTTAATACAGAAGGTAAATCTGATCGATTTAGAAAGTGCAGTCCATATAGTCAGAGGTCTCCGCAACCAATGGGATGAATGGATTTGCTGCATTGATGAAATGGTGCAGAGTGGGAAACATGGTGGGAGATAAGGCAGAAAAACAGGAATAAGCAGATCTTTAAATCTCATTGAAATTCATGGCAAGAGCATGAATTTGGCACAACGGAGGGTTTCCAGATGAGGCTTCAGTTCCTCACACCGATGGGCTGGCAACAGGACTGTTGTTATTCTGCCCTGTTCTGTACCAGGAGTGAATATAATACAGTGTTGCAAGGTGTTTGCTTTCGTAGTGGTTCATTTTATCTCACTGCATTCCCATCCAAAACACAACAAACGTGGGTAGCAGCTAAAGTGAGGGTTCTTCAGCAGCAGCATACCGATATGAACTTCTATGTGTGCTCAGCACTGTAATGTCATTGAACACTTGCCCGCTGCGCTGCTAGTTAATGCTGCTCTAGCCGCTGCCGACAAGTTGATGTACTGGCACATCAGGATCCTGTCTTGGTACATCATAGGGAGACAGGGTGATCGGTAACTGTGTTCCCTCGCAGGGCAGTGGTTACAAATACACTTCAGGAGGAGATCACTTCTTAGCCTTCTCTTCTTGCTCTTTCAAAAGATATTTTCACTTTCTGTATTACGGAGATGATGCTAACACGAGCAGTCTCATAACTGCATAATCAAAGATTCCAAAAACCTGATGTGCTGTCATGTGTCTGTGATTATGCAGTGCTTTGTTTTTTTCCCATTAAAATGTACAAGTTTAATAACTAACAAACTTACATTTCTGGCAACTTACACACTTATGCACTGTTCCTTTGTTATAAAAGTTGGAAGTGAAATACTTGGAATTTCCTTGGGAAAACAGATAATTCTGACCTTTGAAGAAAACATAGAAAAGCTTATATCCCATACTAGTATCAGTTATTTCATTTTAGTATTTTCTTCTTTTCTGTTTGGATTTTTTTTCTTCACCTCTTTGTGTAATGAAGCCGTTAGCGAGTTTACATTGGGGCAGCAATTAATGAAGATTAGTTTAAATATTAGCTTAAAAAAAAGTCATCTGCCACTTAGCGGATGGGAGAAGTCATGATTAAAGAGTTAATGTAATGACTAGGTAGCACATTTGCTCTTCAAAGTTTTAAATACTGTGTGAGCAAAAATTGAAAAGTGGCAATCTCTTTCAAGAGCTGATGTTGTACTGTTAATATATTTAGAAATCTAAATAGCTAAGCTGTTTTCTGTCTTTAGAAGTTGTGTAGAGTCTTTGCATGTTCTTGTGTAGCGTGTAGTCTGGACATATTCTAGCTCAGACTAAAACGTGAAAAGGTAAGCAGCTGATGCTATTTTATTTAGTAGCTATTTTTAAGCCCTCTTATAACTACACTTTGCAACTTTTTGTTATCTGCTTTTTGCCAGTATAATTTAGATAGCTTGCTGTAATAATTTTAGTTGTTAATATATTGTTGCTCGATTGCTCTGCAATGGAGACATATTTATTTTCTGATTAATACAGTGATTTAGACTAAAGCACATGGTCAATAAACATGTAATACAGTACATATAATTAAATGAACAAACAGCAAAAGTGAAAACAGCACAACAACAACAACAAAAATCCAGAAGCCCTCCCCCAACCTAAAAATGAGCAAATCTCAGATCGACTCCTCTCCATTTCCTAAATAAAATCAATGCACACACACAAAGTAGTGTATCCTTTTACAGTCTAAAAAGGCTCTGATTCTGGAAATGGATGTTCAGCTGTCACTGAGCAGTACTTCCTAATGCTATCAGAATATTCTGCTAAAGGGGAAAAAGCCCCAAACCCTAAAAGGCCTTAAGGGTTATTGAAGGAGGTCTGCATTCTTTCTGTTAAATTTAATTAGGGATTTAGAATATGTTTATCCAGGTTTTAGCCATTAAACATCATGACTGATAAATTTGAAAACAAGCATTCCATCTATAAAGTAACTACTTTTGATTGCTAAAGGGAAAGGCAGTTATGTTTAAGTCATTAGGATGTGTATGTATGTATTCTTCCCTGTTGTTTCCTAGGATTTTCACTGAACCTACAACACAAATAAATGACTGTATAAGCTCATAATATGTAGTTACGTTTTATGTTTAACGTGTGTTTTAAATAATTTTCATGCTGCTTCTGCTGTGGTAAAAGTAAAATTAGGGTGTTGTCATGCTACTCAGTGAAAACTAGAGGGGCCCTAGGGGCACTGGATTACAAACTGGTGGAGTTAATTCACATTGTTTCACATAGCAATGAGTTACAATTTAAGCATAAAACCTGTTAAAAAACCCCTTGCCTTTTAATGATGAAGTAACAGAAGGCCCGGGTTAAACAGTGGGTCATTGTTTGCTAAGTCTTTGAGCCGTTGGATAGTCTATGGTGTTGGTGGGTTTTGTTTTTGGGGTGTTTTTTTTGTTCACAAGGACCCTCATTTTTCTGTTAGAGTTAGCAGAGCCCCGTGGCAGTGGTGGCTGCCGCGGAGCACCGGCTGGGGCTCCCTGCACCATCCCCTACCAGTTCAGTTGTGATCCAGCCTTGGCACCAGCACTTGCTGAAACCACACTGTTCTTAGGACACGCTCATTGAAGTCAAGCTGTTATAACACCTGGTCTCAGCATGTGGAAGAAGAGAACAAGAAAACAAAAATTGTGGGTGTAGAGAAACTAGGCGGCTATCATTGCAGTGAGCATTGTATCTGCTTGCTGCTTTGTTTCTGCCGCAGTTGCAGCAGAAGGGAAGCTCGATGTGGTTATTGATGTTTCACAGGTACTACAAATCCTTATCTTTCTTTCTTATCTGTTGTGTAATTCTTAATAATTTGTAATAAAATATTCAGCTATCTAGTCCACAGAGTAATACTTAGCTGATCTGGTTTCTCTACAACAAAAAAACAAACCAACCCCAAACCTCCTCATATGCAGATTCTACGGTTACATTGCTCACTGAATTTTTTAGCAGATTGTTCCATTTGTTTCCTGTTGATAAGACCAATAATATATTGGATTTTAATCCAGCTTGTAGAAAAACTATTTGATAAACAAATGTGTTATCTAGGAAAATAAGCATCATTTTTAATAGCTTGGGAAACTGTTATGTTGTGAAATGCTGTTATTGAAACTTTAATAGGCACGGACCTTTTAAGGAAACAGATATAAGGCAGGGGAAGAAAATGCTGTGGAGACTTAGTTTGATTAAAATGTTTTGGTAAAGAATCCTTAATTATGTTAAAGAAAGCCACAGTGGGGTCTTTTCTCCTGTGCTGATAAGAAACTGGGAAGTTTTCATATTGCATTCAAATGTGTGATGTGAAATGAATTAGTTATTAGCTATATCTCCTTGGGGCATATGCACTATAAATAGCTTTTCCAAGCCTTTTGCTTTATTCTGCACCGTATTGTCAAATTGCAGACCAGAGTAAAAAACTCTCCAATCAGTTCCACTCTGAAGCAATGCATATGATACAGATTTGGCTTTTGCGGACCAAGGTTTATTTTTATGGTACACAAGCAAATGGATGACTCCTTGGTTCACTGACCCCTAATTTTTCAGAGTCCCAGGAAAACCAAAACACCTGTTGTTTCTATCACCTGTGGTTGTTGTCAACAACAGCAAGAAGGGGGAATCTAGGTTTAATTATTGAATAAGATCTATAATACTACCAGTAACGGTGGAAAAAGGCTTTTTAGTTAGGGCTGTGAAAAGCCCTTACTGTGAAGCCAGGTATCAGCTGTATTGCTTTTACGTTTTGTCATAATAGCAAATATAAGTGAATGGGGGCCATAAATTAGTTTACAGCTTTGGGCTTTGAAAAGGGGTCTGATTATAAACCCAGAAGACCATGGCGTTTTCTGTGGTACATGAACTATGGCATGTTGTTCATCTAGTTTTGTTTTGTAAGAAATAGGAGAGGCCGCTGTCCTTGCCGTTAATGCTTACCCTGCCTTTACACTAACGAACCCAATGTGCTGCCCAGGATAGCTCCTGAGAGATTTCCTTTATTTGCAGTTACCAGAATCTGAGGGTGTTAAAGTTTCTATGAGCTTAATTCTCTACCTGTTCAGTTCAAAATTCTTATAAATCCAGGATTATACCCTATGTATTACTCTTTCACCGTTCCAGACAAGTCATGAAGTTCAGACTCTTGAGGAAGTGATCACCCTAACGAATCTACATCTTCATGTTGATGTTTATAAAAGCTACAGCTACTTTCTCAATGTTGAAAATAACAGTTTGAGCAAGAATGCTTATCACCACGTTTTGACCATTTCCTTGATTTTTTAGGTCTTCCAGAACTATTCATAGTTGTGACAGATAGTGTACGGGCTACAGCAGTGAAGGATACTGTGGCAAACTCTGCCACCCAGCCAGGTCCCTGCCACGGCAGCCTGGCTGCTCATACTGCCCTTCAGGGGTTGTGAACACCTGGTGAAGAGTCTCAGTGTGTAAGGTGGTAGCAGCAGCCTTGCCTTCTCAGTTGGGTAGCAGCAACCTTCACGCAATGTGAAGTACGGTGAGGGGAGTTTGTGAGTCAATTGTGCAAGGAGACATCCCCAAAAGATCAGCTTCTGCCTCGTGGCTTCCAGGACTGCAAGGTCCTGGATAATATATTGCTTTTCAGTCCTCTTTGGTGCAGACAGTTAGCAGGTCTATACTAGTTGTCTAAATCTCGAAGAATGGGAATGCCTGTTCTCAAGTACCACGTGGCCTGTAGAGGTTTCTAAAAAAAATTGGTGCTGCTTCTGTTTTGAAACACAAGATCCCTTAAGTATGCAAGTCAGAAGTGCCTTGGCTTAAAGTCACCCAGTGCTGACTTAATTCTGGTTGAGGTGGACTCCAACTCTGCCTGAATCTGTGGAGGGTCCTGAGCTGTAGGTGTGTTCAGATTCTTAGTGAATTCCCTGAGCTTCTGCTGAGTATTGTGTGGAGCTGCCTTGTGAGTGTTCACCTTGTTCGGTAATGCTGTACAAGAGGGGGTGAAAATGGCAGGAGGAGAGGGGACCCTTTTCTGTGCATGATCCATGTTGAGGCAACTTGGGAACTGAGAGAATTTGGTTTCAGACTTAGCCCAGGGGAATTTGAAGGCACTGGTTCCAATTTCGCTTTCTACCAGATGAGAGGCAAAGCTGGACTGGGATCTTTGGCATCCCTGCTATCAACTGAGCCACCACCCTGGGGAGTGATGGACAATCTGCTGATAGGATCTGTGATGCCACCACCCTGGGGAGTGATGGACAACCTGCTGATAGGATCTGTGATACCACCACAGCAGGCTCTAAGCGTGTGCCGTACCAAATGCTCCCACAACCGTTCAACACCAATTGCACTGTCATCCGTCCTGCTCTGTGTCCCTGGTCTCACTGCAGTGTGGCACTTTGTGGCATCACAATATTTCTTTCTGTATCGGTATCTTGAGGTTCAAATTACTACCAGGAAGCCAGGACCCAAGAGCTGAGAGTCAGAGAGAGAATAACAAAGGTGAAGGCTGGCCCTTGAGTAATTAGCAGCAATGTGGGGAGGTAAGCAAGTGTGCTCCTCTCATTACATTAATGAGCAACACACTTGTTCATTTGGTTGCATCAATAAAATGGCATAAGCCAAAATGCTGTATTCCTTTACAGTGGCTGCAAATTTTCTACTGGAGTGAAAAATAGTAAGTACAGGTTTAAAATACATTAAATATTTTCATGTATTATGGCGTATTTTAACTTGCTTGAGTGATCTTGCATGCTGCCTTGGAGCGATATATCATAAATACAATTATTATTATCCTTTATGCCAAAATGACATTGACATTGGTCGATAATCTCATGCGAACTGAATAACATAGCTCCAGTGAAGAAAAAGGACAGATTTGGTACCTTCTGTTTAAGTTGTCAAGGTTGGCTGAATTCTCAGTTAATTTAAAATCCTGCTTTATGGCCTCTATTACACAGGTTTCTGCCCCCTCCTTGAAATCTCTCTTCTGGAGTGACAGAATGTAACCATAAATGTTGTTGCTTTTTGTTGATTTTTTTTCTGCTTTATTGTATGTGGTTTTGGTTTTGTTCTTTTTAAAGTAACAATCCATGTTGCTTCATAGGCTTGTAGGGAGATCTTTCTACTTCTGTTTGCTTGTAATTTAAGTCTTTAGCACTGGATGAAAAAACAGACTATTCAATTTTAAAATGCAAACACAGTCCTCATTTTCTGTGGCTGGCAAACTTTCCCTTTTATCCCTCAGCCAACTTCTATCCAGTCCACTGGTTCTCCTCCTCTGTGTCATGCTTGCTAACTTTTGCAGATTAATTTTTTATGAGAGATACTATTAAAATTACTTTGGAGATTCACATAAATTATCTCTGCAGCTTTCACTTGCTCTTTGTTGTTGTGAAGAATTTACTAATATTTCTCCGATGCAGCCTGTATTCTCTAAATCAGTACCGAGAGTTTTTCTAATTTGTGCATTAAGTAATTTCAACTTGATTTTTTAATGAAGTAAAATATTAAGTATGTTATGTAAACTTTAATCATGCGGGAAGGGAAGCAGAGAAAGTGTGTCCATTTTGCTTTGTCGTTTACACAGCTACTAAATCTTCGTGAAGTAAATTCAGCTGAGCCCTGCCTGCCAGGAGCAGCCCTGGTTGCTCCTGTGCCATTGAGGTGCTTTTCTGAGATGCAATTCTTTTTCTGTGTTCCCTCAAAGTACAGGGAGGGGAACTTCATTAGCAGAAAACTGTGAAATGAGGCTTTGCTGTTTCCCTGCCTCTTCGGTTTGTTCCCACCAGCAGAGGAGAGTAGACAGAGCCTCCCTTTGCACTTGTAGACATCCGTCCTTGAGTGCTAGAGTCTGAGCAGGAATCTATACTCATACGGGAGGAAACTATGAAATGAGTGGTTGGTTGGTGCATGTTTCACTCTCTGAAGTCAGCAGGAAAACACCATTTATTTGCAGTGCCCCAGTGTTTTTCCATAAATGACTAGAGCAGGGAATTCACGTAATCCAGGCTCTAAAGCTGATCAACACTGGAAGACTGGAAAGCGCAGCCCCTGTGGTACTGGAAAACAGGAAGATGCAGGCTAACGGCCTGTGTAAACAGCCTGCTCAGTCCTAAACTCGTAAAAGATTCACTGCTATGGTCTCCGAGATGATGATTTTTACACTTGAGAAAATAATGATGAGTGTCCTTTACCTTTTTAAGAGTTGGTGAAAATTACATAGTTTTATGTATTTAAATATCTGTATTGTGTTTGTTTGTCTTCTAGTAAAATCTTAGAAAGTTTTTATTGTTGTGAATTAATTGATTCTGCTTTGTTGCAATTTCATTTTAAGCGACGAAGTTTTATGTTTGCGAGAGCTCATTTAGGGCCAAATTCACCATATGAGATTTTATCATCTAAGAACCTTATAATTTGCTTGCAGTTCACTTTTGAGCTGCCAAACTGAACATAAACTGAACCTCTGTTATTTTTCTAATGTAGCTCGAAAGCATTGTAGTTTATTTAAGGGTTTTCCAACATTTATGATTGGTAGGTAGTGCATGTATAGGTATGAAGGTTAATTAAATCAAGAGGTGAAGTTTGTAGAACAGGGAATGCTTCATTAAGCCCTGTGTGAATTAACATGTACAATCTGTTCACAATACCCCAAGTGCCATTCACTGAGACAGTGTAATTACAGCTTACACACAGTTTCATTAGTTTGTGTTTCTTCTGCTGTGGTTGACATGTATGTTGTCTTCACTGAAACCCTGGAATAGAGGCGGGACTGCTCGCTGGTGGGCATCTGAGCATACTGACATTCAGCAAATCATTTTTCCTTTGGGTTCTAAAATGTCTTATCCCAGATGTAATTAAGCTTGTAATTCATCAACTGACACATTTTTTTTCCTCAAATTCCAGATCTAGCGGAAGACTTGTGAAATGGCTCTTCTTGTACACTTTTTTTTTTTTTGCTTTAAACAGATGGGAAACAATAATTATCTTTCCCCACTGCTAGTAGTTCATTTTTTGTTTGGGTGGTTTTTTTATTTAAAGTTCATTCATTTTTATTTCAGGGCAGGATATTATGACAACCTAAAGATGCAGTCTTTAAGACACATCTCTCTTTAATGTGCATGGTATTTAGGCAACTATAAAATCTGGGCGGCTGTGAAGATACGGGGGCTTCAGTGAAAATTTAACTGTATAGATTCCCAAGAGTTTCTTTTAATAACAACTTCTGCTACCAAGAACTGCGAATGCACTTAAATAGACTGAAGTGTTATCACCAGTGCAGGCAAGTTTGCATCTCTTTTGGTATGCGTTCAGTTGATTCTCAGAGAAGGACTGCTAAAGCTCCAGTTGTCATCTCTGCAAGTCAGAGACTAGATGCATGCATAAAAATCCTGGAAAGTCATGTGAACATACTTAATATTACCCTTGTGATAAGTCCCACGGGCCTATTCAGGTGAGAGAAATTAAAGATGAGGAAGCACTTGAAGGCACAGGTCTGTAGACAGAAAAGCAATATTAATGAGGGTAATAAAGAGACTAGTGAGGAGGAATGAATGATGAGCTTTATTGCAAATCTTATCAGTACATTATTTCTTTATATGAAAAAAAAACCTGCATAAATGTTCTTGTGTGCAGTTACTAGACTTATGTAAGAAGAGAATACAGCTGGGCTGTAACAGAGGTAGCAGTGAAACCAACCTTCCGTTGTTCTCTTGTTGTCCTATTAATAACTTTAAATATCTTTAAAAGGTTTATGTTTAGAACTACTATATTAAGATACACCCATGTTACACCCATGCCATGCGGTATCCCAGCTCTGCCAGATAATGGCAGGTGCCAGAGTGGTAGCCATCTTCTGCCATCAGTCCTCTGGCTGTAGTCTGAAAATACTGAAAAGCTTAGGGCCTGCTCCAGAACTGTTTTATGCTTTGTTGTCTATTGTACTTTTTAGTATCTAATAAAGTAATATTAAAATATTTCACAGAAACTGCTTGCCTAAATTTTCTCATGCCAGGAATTACAGCGTTTTGTTTTGAGATGACGTCCTAAGTTAGTATCTGTGTTCTTTAGGTTTTTGATAGATTGCGTATATCTCCTGATTTTAGTGAGTTCTAGTATTATAGAATATATTTCATGTAAGACTATTCCACAGGAAAAGATAGCAATAAAACATGTATGATATTATACACGGACTTAAGTTAGATCTACCAGTATATAAATGATTGCACAGACCTAGGCTGATGTAACTTCAGAAACCATTATCCGCCAAAACCATCCTAAATCATCTGGCAGTGTTTCAGAATTAGCATGTTTTGGGGCAGAACTTCCAAGCTTTGAGCATATAATGAGGAATTATAGGAAAGCAGATGAGGGAATAAGGAACCTAAAATGTCATCCGTTTGCACCATGTCAGTTCAGAAATGGGTCTCAGTGCTGCTGCAAAGGACAGACTGTGTGGCAGGCAGATTGTGAGGAGGGAAAACTAGCATGACAGCTCTGGTTTTAGGCATGGTGTTTTGTGAATTTATGCATTGAGAAACTATTGTCTATTAGCTTTAGGATGACACATAGGAGCTTTAAAAATATGTGTATTTTTTAATATTTGGCCTTTGAAGTGAAGGACTACATTGAATTGAGACTGTCTTTTATTTGGGTCATGACTAAGAGCAGTTAGTTGTGTCTTCTCAAAATAAAAGGCCTTGTGTTATTTATTCACTTTAGTGCCGCAAGAGCGTATGATGCCTTAAAGGTGATTAAAATGAACATGCCACCAGAATCTTATACCTTAGACAGTGCACAGCAAGGGGTGACAAAAAAAAAAAGGCAGACAAGTACAGGAATCACGAGGGTTACAGTGGCAAAAGCTCATGAAAACGCTTTCATATACCAGTAAAAGCTTTCACTCATGCCTCACATACGTTTCCTCACTGCATGTTGCCTGTATGTCTTGCTGGTTATTTGATTTTTGGTTTTGCTAACATATTCTACTCGTAGACTTTGGTCCTGATACTGTTTCCCTTGAAGTCCCTGAAGAAACTCCTAGTGATTTAAACAGTGTTGGATCAATCTCAGTAAGCAAAGACTGTTGGGATGTGGTAATGAAGAAGCTGGCACTTTAAACTTCTTTTAAAAGGACGTGTTTTGTTAGAATGAAAAATGAAGCACCCTGTAATTCTTGTTGTTCGTGTAGTAGGTGTAATATTATGTACAAAACTAACACGTGCTTCATCATAACTACCCAAATACAAAGTGGAAAGGTTTGCTGTTCTTCCCCTGTAGCATCCCACTTACCTCTAAGTGTATATCATTTGTCCAGAAAGATGTTTTATTTTCCACTATGTTGTGGAATATTGTTGTGAGGATATGGAATTGTTTTGGGTTTCTTTTGTTGTTGTTATTGTTTTTAAATATATCTTTCTGTCCCAGTTAGTAAACTTTTGTCATAATTAGTGCTAACTCTGTGTAAGTGCATACTGCATACACCTTGGTTGAATCCGATTGATCTTCTTGTCTCACTCGTATTTTGTAGTGGATTCCTAAATACTTAGTGTAGAACACTGTTATTATTAGCTTTAAGTATGATGGTTTTTTCATTTAATGAGGTTTGCTTTATCATTGTGTCATAAGAAAATTTCAAATTATTACGTTTGCACAAATTGTTGCTATATCATGTCTTTAATGTTACGCCTTCAGTATTATGCCTCTTGCTTGTGTCCCAATCTATTCACTTTTATCCTTCTTCTGTTTCTGCCATATCCTTTTCAGCAGTATTATAATTTTTTGTGAGTTTACCTATAATGTTTCATTATTCTAAAGGGTTCCCATCGGCTTGATGCGAATTTTGATTTTTTTAAAAGTTGAAAATCATTTAGACTAATGTGCTGTGCATTGACAGAACATATTCTCAAAGGCATAGGGCAAACAGGATACATGTACATTACATGCTGTAAAATGTGGAGAGAGGAGCAGACGACTTTTGACATTTATGTCTGAGTAGCAAATGGTGGAGTCTGCCTTGTAACACGTATATTTGTGTTTTAAACTTTACATGAAGGAGAATCACAGAAGTGGAAGAAAACTATTTCCCTTTCTATGGAGATCCCATTATTTTCTGTTAAGTGGATTTGAGGGAGAAGTTTCTTAACTATTGAGATATGTAAATATGCAGACAGACAACTCATGACAGCTGCAGAAATATATGACTCTCTTTAAAATATTTTTTAAACCCCATTTGTTTGTGTCTTTTATGCCCCTTCAAAAAATACATTACTGTTGATGGTATATACCTAAGAAGCACCAAACAATACAAAAACATTCAGTGTATCAAATGGAAACAGATGTTTAATAAAATGTAATGAAATTTATTCACCTGTTTATGTGAGTGCTGCACATGTTTGATGGATATAACTATTTATTAAACAGCTTGCCCATGTGTTGCCAAATAGTGGATTAAATTCTAGTAAGTCTGCTTAAGTAGCTCTATGCTCATGAATATGACATTTAGTCTATTTACACCTTTCCAACTGGGTTAAAATGTCAAAAAGATATATTTTTGTAATATAAGTACCTCAATTCTTTTTGACATTATTTTCTGTAGCTCATTTTATATGCATATCTTTCTTTTCTATTATGATCATGATGGTATTAATTTGGATGTGCAAATTAGCTCTTCATGATGTTGTCATGTCAGCATCTGGATTCAAGATGTGCTGTTTCATAAGGATCACATCCTATTGCGTTTTATCAGAGTCCCCCTTTCCTAATCTAATTATTCATAAGGAACCTTGGGGATTGTGCTAATGGGCATCTGAAGCTATAAAGAGTAATGAAAGTGGTTGTGTTACTGCTATGCAATTAAGTGTATATAGAATACCATTCATATAATTAAATTCAGAATTTTTACCACTCTTTTTCTCCTTTATAGTACATTAATTATTTCTCTAAAGTTAAAAATAATACTAATGGAGTTTAAGAGCTTTTTACGAGAGTTGTAGCATTTATAGTCACAAGTTGATTTTGGCTTTTATTTTTAAAGGCCTTCAGCAAATAAGTAGCCAGTTGTATGAAATTATTTTTATGGATTTTTCATGTTTTATTTGAAAAGGTGAAGGATGTTTCTGATTGAGGCGGAATTTGAACTGCTGGGAAACTGAGGGGGGATGTGCTGTGTGTTTCTTGTTTAATATTATGTCCATTGGTTTGATTGGGTGCAATACACATTATGCTGCTGCTGCTGGTAATGTGTATCAGCAGTCATTGCAATTTGTAAGTTCAGCATGACCTTTCGTCTGGGTTCAGTTTTCTGTCTTTGTTCATTTGGAGTAAGTGTTTTGATGAATGAAGATAAAGTATTTAGATCAACTAGTCAATATGTTTTCTGCTGATAATTCCATATTAATAAGTGCTGATGGTTAGTATCTTTAAGGTCTACTGACAATCTGATCAAAATCAATGGCAGTTTTGCCTCATTTAGTTCAATGGGAGCAAGAATGAGTCTTTAACCAGCAGAAAATTATAAACGCCAATCTCTGTTCATGTGTCATTCAGTACGAACAAGGGTTTTTATGGTGCTGTCAGGCTGAAAAAAATCCTTTTCTTTTTTGATAACAAAGCTGCATTTAGCCGAAGTAATCCCTAGGTAGCCTGTTAGAGGTGTTCCAGCTTTGTTATTCCCAACAATAGGGAATGTGGCCACTCGCTGATTCTACTTAAGTAAGTAGTTGCTACTGCTCAAAATAGCTTCGGAGACTGCTGTGCTGCTGAAATTCTGCTGCAGACATCCTGCATTAACCTAGTTATCTTGAATTTTCATGTGAAATTCAGACTTTATTTTAATGCGGTGGAGTACGTGATATTAAATACGTTGTGCAGTTCCTTTTTCCAGACCACCAGTGACAGCCATGATGTTCCATGGCAATGAAGAGGCCAGGGATTGTGCAAGCATCCTCCATCTTTGATTACACACAGCTGGCTGGGATCTCATCCAATGTTCTGGACTGCCTTCTTTTTCTTAACTGTAAAAATCCCACTATCATTTTAAAATTGCTCATCTGCGTAGTAGTCTACTACAAAACTGAGTGATAGCTTCATAAAACAACTCTTCCAGGATACCCTCTTAGTTTTCTCCCCAGGTGCCCACCAGGAGAAATGAGCTGTGAAGTTTGAATGGGAGTTTAATAGGTCCAGGTCCTGCCTGACCAAATGACAGAATGTCAGAGGGGGACTGACAGCTTCTCTCTAATCATCGCTATAAAAGCAAAAGGAGAGAAGAAAGAGGGGAGAAAGTGCACAGAAAGCCTGGTCTCTCAGCTAGATTTCCAGATTGCTTAGGGCTTTAAAGGTCAAAACCAACACCTTAGGTTAGTACCTCCTTAATTACTAGGAGACAACCTTTAGAGCAAAAGAATAGCATGCTTTTGGTGTTACTCAGCAAGCATTTGCACTCTACTTGAGTTCGTGCTTTAAAATATTCTTAACGTACAGCAGTATATTGGTAGGCCATTAATCTACCCTTACAAAGGCAAATAAGTTTTACCCCCAAGAGAAAAAGTTGTATTCATCTTACCATCTGTACAAAATACTTGCGCTTGATCATATTGGTGTTTGGCCAAGTCAGGTTAAAACTGCCAGATTTTGTACCATGATTAAGGATTCTGATGCAACGACTGGCAAATTTTCTAGCCATTTTCTGCAGTTGACCATTGCTGTTCCCGTTTGCTCTTGTATAAAACTCAGCATTGCTTTCGCATACCTTCTAAGCATATTCTCTGGGATAACAGACATGCATGTCTGAAAATCAATCAATGAGAAAAGAAAACCTTCAATCCATTCAAACCACCTTTTCTGTTTGGCTGGGGAGTTTTTTCATTTTACAGTGATAAATTTTGTACTTTAAGCTTTACATTTTTCTCTGGTAGTTTATGTTTTTCCACATTATTTTGGTTTCCTTTGATTACAAGGTAAAATTCTTAATTCCCTGCACTGATGTATTAAATAGCGACCAGTTGAAATAACATTCTCATTGGCTATTGGTTGCTTCCTACTCTCTCTATTATTTTTGCATGTTTATGTTTTTCTATGTAAATATGAAAATAATTTAGAACAATAAAAGATCTCATGTTGTATTCCTGCCTAGTTTGTACATATCTTTACTCATCCAAGTCATCCTGGTCAATGGCAGTATTTCTGGATATTCCCCTAAAAATTTGAATAAAGAAAGCCTCTGCTTGAACCTCGCATGTGGTTAGTCATTGCTTTGTTAGGCTTCACTTCTAATAATATTCTTTTGTTCTCGCACTTTATATACAAATTATTATTTTAATGATCCTTAAGTTTAATTTTGTGCAAATCAGATGTGTGGGGGGGTGCTGCCCATTTCATTGTCAAATCAGTTTTTGTCTCTCCTTTTAAAGCCAATTTCCACACACAAGTTCATATCCCTTAGATCAAGAATATGCTCATTTACGAAGATTATAATTGATTTTTTGGCCCTGTTTTTAATACTTTGCACTGTAAATGACATCCCAGTGGAGAATAATCATCATACAGATGTTTGAAAGCTCCTTCCTGCCGAGTATGGTAATTGAAGTCTATAAAGTGTCATCAGACTACACGTTGTTTCTAATTAGTACAAGGCAGTTTCTCTTAGCTTTGTATAGTTTTACTGGCCTCTTTCCTCCATTATTTTACCAGCTGGCTCATAAATCTTGTCAGTTCTCAAAAAACAGATGAAAAGCATGAGATTTTTCTGGGTCGTTCATAGTGTCTTGCTTTCCTTTATTAAAAATATCAATTTTTATATGGTTTGATGCTGACTTTCTGAAGCTATCAGTATGCTTTTAGCTCCAACTGGCCAGGTACTACTCTGACATCTTTTGAAAGACTCTTCATCTCACATCATCAGGAGAAACATTAGTGCAACAACAAATTTCTTTCCTCATAATAGGACCTTTATGATAATTATTCTCATTTGTCTGTTTTCTGAAAAAGGAACTTTTTTAGTGACTGCTTGATGCTTGGATGCTTATGAGAGACAGTTTCCCAGGGTATACTTGGAACAATCAACAGTGGGATGGAAGTGGGCAGATAAAAGAATTTCTTCTATTTAAAGGAGCTCAAAAATCTGTGCAAAATCACTGGGAAAAGAAGCGTTGCTGCCCATTTCAGCTTCCCTGTGTGAGTGTACTCAGGTACAGGTCAAATCCTGAGGTCCTTACTGAGGGTTGGATTGTGCCTCCAAAACTGGAGGTAGGTTAGTTTAGCCTAAAATACTGTCCCTGTATTTCCTCATGTCTTTCTGCAAGCTCTTTTTGCCTTAAATAATTTGGGAGCTTATAGGACTTTAGAAGTGAGACAGAGGTAAAGAATTTGCAGGCCCTGGCTGCTTTCCTCGGGCATCCATTCTAAGCACGGAAGACTGAAATAAGAGCAAGCTCCTGTTTTGATAAGACTCCGAGACAGGACTCATGATGATTTTTTTTTTTTTTATGGTGAAATTTGTATTTCTCCCTTACATGTGGTGAACGCCTTGTCTGAATATTCAGGTAGCACATCCAAAATTTGTCATGATCCCTTGCTTACACAGTTTCTTGTTGATTCCAATTGAATGACACTCCAATAATGTACAAGTCCACACTTTTCTTGGAAATTGAGGAGGTTCAAAAACACGTGTGTGAACAGCTAACAGACAATAATTTGTTGAGCTGACCTATATTCTAAGGCACCAGGCCAAGATTTAGGAGGCTGATTTGATCCTCTCCAAATGACAGCATCCTGAGGAAATAATTTTGTTTCTAGAAAATTTCTGTGTTTGGGAATAAAACAATACGCAACAGCTGGGATCTGGAGAAGGCCTGCAGTGCAAATAACTACAGAACTCCTCCTTACTGGTTTCAGTGGAAAGTATACTTGCTTACTTAAAGTAAGCATAGTACTTACAATATATTTAATATGATATTGCTTCACACTGGACCCTCCAGTTAGCACAAAGCCTGTGTAGAAGCAAACTTCTTTCTCACATGAATTAGCTGCTAGTGGTGCAAGCTCATGTGAGGCTATTAAACTAAAACCAGCATGTATTTGATCTGAGGTGACATTCCTAGCAAAGTGCAGTGACGTGTTGCTTTCTGAAGTAAGACGAGTTTATTTGCTACTCTTCTGATGAGTATTGCATCACTTAGGGATAACAACGTGAAATAAAAATATTGTTGCAGTGAGCCAGTTTCTTCCAGGGTTAAGAAATGGTGTCTGGGTCTGCATCTGTCCCCTTCACTGCAGCGCGAGGTCTGGTGGCAAAGCAAGCTGGTGCCGGCCTGGGGAACGCGATGTCTCTCCACTCAACCAGCCCTTGGCAAATTTTCCAGCATCTACTCTGCGGTTCTGAGTTGGGTAAAACTTTCCCCTTATCACGGTCCTTTGAACAACTAACCAGTGTGTTTCTCTACTGCTTTGCCTCGGAGAAACCTGTCAACACCTTTTCTCTTCATTCTGTATTTAATGGATATGTCAACATTGCTTAATGGAGGATGGTGAAAAGGTATGTTTTGTAGTTAGCTCTGAACGTGGCAGTGTGTCCTGACAGCAGCGATGTCTCGGGCACAGCGTCGCACTAACGTTGTTATATTGGCTCTGCTGCCAATTCAGGCAGTACTAGCTCAGGTATTCTTCTGCAGTGCTCTTCTGCAATGCATAAATACACCCTCATGCAAACAAAAATTCAGAAGCATCTCAACTACATATCCATCATTTATAATTATAGTGGGATTAAAATAGACTTGAGGCTTCAGTTGGCCTCATGCCTCAGAACTGCTGTATTGCAGCAAAGGCCTCTCTGCTTTGAGAGCACAGCAATAATTACTGTGGACTGTGTTTTAACAACCAACAATGATTGTAAGGCACAGCTTCAAGGATATTAGGAGCGGGGGTGGAAGCCTTGCACTTCTTTCAAGGGCTTAGATGTCTAAATGTTATCTGTGTGGGCTGCAAATTAGCGGCTCTCAAACTATATGGCTCCAGGAGGCATGGCCTTGGGGAAGGTGCCTGCAGATTCCTGAGCCGTCACCATCTGCTTTGAAGCACCCCTGATCTGGGCGGGGGGGCTCTTCAAATTCCTCTAGGTCCATCTTTGTAGAGGAGACAGAAATCTGACCTACTAATGTTTGTTTTTCCAGACTATCTTGTTTTTTTAACTTCTCGGCTTTAGCAATATGCTGGCAGAAGCTATATTTTGCATTTAACCTTTTGATGAAGAAGGAATGATTGTGCATAGTGTTAAAACATGATAGGCTTGAAGCTTTGAAGTCCATGTTCTCCGGTTGTGAATGCAGTGGGAACCGTCCGAGTTCCCACTTGCAATATTGTATTATTAGACGGGAAAGAGCTTTCAGGGCTGTTATGTGTAATTACTGGGTTACCTGCATGCTGCTATATTCCTCAGAGTAGGAAAAAAATCTGAAATTGCCTTACCAGCAAACAGTTGCTGTTTTAGACGCTGTCCGTAGCATTTGTAATATATGCCGATCTAGTCCTGTTATGTAATTGATGTCCTTTGGGAATATCCCAAAACAGGAATGTTTATTTCCTGAGGCTGTTAACAGTGTTTGAAGTTTCTATATCAGACACAGATTGGGGAAAGGTGCATTGGTTTTTAATGTCTTCTGTTCTTTAAGTAATATTTTTTAATGAGTAATTATAGAAATATGATGCATTTAAACTTGAGGGTAAATTTATCATTGGGTTTTGCACACTCCAGCTATCTAGAATTCAATCTTTCAGGGCCAGGAGTTCCTCTAGTTCCTGACATAATAGGGTGATTTAGCACACTCTTCATTTTAAGCACATGAGTAATCCCATCTTTCCTCACATTTATTTAGTTGGATACATATATGAAAATATATATAAAAATAAATACTTTGGTTTTTCGTGAACTGAATCTTATGAGACAAGCTTTTAGACCAATGTAAAGTTCTGTAAGCCACTACTAAATTTTTTATTATTTCCACACTCATATCAAACCTTAAAGCAGTAGGATTGATAGCGAAGCTGATACAGAACAGTTGTTCTGTTCATTTTTAGTCCAGTTTAGGAGCAGTCTTTGGTGTTCTATCGGTAGCAGCAACCCATGTTAACACAAAAAAATCTCATTTTTCTGGTCTTGGGATCATTATATAAACTTGCTGAAGAGATCTTGATGCAAGCAAGAACTTACTGCATGATGTTTGAGCTTGGCTTTAGTTTACCAGTTAAGCCAGCCACACTACCTGGATAATTCTGAAAGGTCACAAACACTGATTTCAAAGGATGCTTAGAATGGATCTAATATATTATGATGTGCAAGATCTTCTTCAAAGAAGTATTAGGCACTCCCAGAAGTCCCACAGTTATACCATCTTGTGACAGACCCAGAGGCAAATCCAGAGTTGTCAGCTGAATTGCCTTTGGAGCCTGCCAAGCAAACAGATGCTAATGTTAGATGAGTATCTTGGCATCAAGCTCGTGACAGCCAACGAGCCCTGCGTGTGACCTTAGCTTGCTGGTCCACTGCTGGGAGTCACAGAGGAGATGTCCAGTGATGTATAACTTAGAGCTGTATGTTGCTCACGGTATTTGGATATAGTTTATTTAGATCCTGTAGTCAAAGTGTCCGATCAGTAGATTTAAACACTGCCATCTACCCTCGTGTGTTAAGACTGAGAAAAGCAAATGCGGTTTGTACTCCCTGTGGTAGTTCTACAGGCTCCAGAGCCCCTCGTACTCTGGGAAAGGCCAGCCTCTGCCAGTTGTAGCAGAAAACCCTCATATAATCTGATATAGCAGAATGTGAGTGTTATTGGTCTATGTGCAATGCTGGTTCTTATGAGTTGCAGTCACTAAGTACATCTGCCTGAGTAAAGCGAATGTTTGGGGGCACTGGACCAGCTGACATGGAGGGGCCGGTATCTGGGAGGGTGACATTTCGCTGTTTCCAAAACACCGCGGCTGCACGCGTGCTACCTGTTGAGAAATGGCCCTGGCCTGTGATAACCCCTGAGCCACGCCGAAGTGGTGTTTGGGGGAAAGCAATTTATCACAGCCAAAAGCCTGTCAAGGTCCACCTTTAGCAATTTAACAGTATGAATCATAGCGCTGCAAAGCCCAAGAACGTCCTGGAGCTCTCCTTCATTTACTAGCACCAACATGGCTGTTGTGTCTCTGCTTTCCTTGTCATCGCTCTGCGCTTAAAGACTCTGGCTCTAGTCCAGCTCCTACCTCCAGCCTTTCATGATATTTAAGATTATGTTCCCCCCCACTTCACCCAAAAGCCTGCTCAATGGGGCTTTTTCTTTCTAGGCACACGGTATTGTGAGGCTTTGTTTTTCAGGGCTCCATCAGTATATTCATTTAACAACATGCACACTCATTTGAACTGAATGCAGGAACATTTAAGTCTCTAGACAAGTGATTAAGAGCTTTATTAAATAGAAATGTTTTGCTGAGCCACAGCCTGGATTATCTGTCCCTTAGTATGTGTATAATCAAAACTGCTGCTCTGATCTTCGATAAAAATTCTAGAGTATCTGTTTCATTTTTTTTCCTTTGTGTAAAATGGGAATGCTAACATTTCCTTACTGACTTCCTTGGATTGCTGGGGGGTTTAATGCCAGGAAAGCGCTTTGAACATGAGAACTGCTGTGACAGAATTACTGAGAGCTTTGCTTTTGGAGTTTAATTGCTCGGTTAAGGTGGAAAAAAAAAAGTCGTTCAGAACCAGCTGGCAGTGAAATTCTACTGAAGTTTGTATGTAATACATGGGAAATAACATTCATATTGAATCTGGTTATTCAGGATTGTATTTTAAATTTTGGATGACTTTTCATTACTCTCTGATATATTTTAAATTAATGATTTTCCTTTAAAATTCTAAATATGGGTGAGGTTTTTTTTGTCCTTGTTTTGTAATAGCCTTTTAGCAAAACTTGATGTTTGCTTATTGTAGATCATTGCAATTGTTATGCACAAGCATAATCACTTCTGACAGTGAAAGTAAAATTAGTATATTTTAATAATTTGCACACTTTCCATTTTTGGCATTTATTTGCTACAAAATGAGGGGTGAGGTTCAAGGTCTTTCTACGCTCTCAATAAAACCTCGTTGCCTAGCACTTTTAACACTTGGCAGCACCGTTTCTAATCTGTCTTTTGCTGGCAGCCAGGCTGTGCAGGTCCTCGGTGGGAAGTAACATGGAGCTGAGCCGAAGCTCCCAGCTCAGGCAGGCGTCCTTCTCCGAGTGCCAGTTTAAACCCCGCCCTGGAAATGGTAAATACATAATGTGATGCCCGTGGCGATCTTTCCTTTTTACCCTTCAGTGTTGGTTGGTAAGAGGAGTGGACTGGCACATTTCCTAATTGCACTAATGTTTATAAAGTGGAGTGTTTCAAGCCTGTTGCTGAATCCTTAGCTTAGATGACTGCCTCATCTGACAGCAAACAGAAAGAAAGAAAGAAAGAAAAGAAAGGTCCGGCTGCATTTTTTTCTCTTTTTTTTTTTTCCCCAGAAATCTCAGAAGAATAAATTACTAGCGTGTGTTACACAGTGTAAGCGGCAAAGAAGCTTTTAGGGCATGTGGTGTTTAGAAGCTTTCTGTGCGTATCTTTATGCTAAGATAGAGATCAATGTGCAGCGTTTTCTTAGTTTTAAGTGTTGCTTGTAAGAATCGCTACGAGGAGTGTTACCGAACGGCTTAGATTTACCAAAGGTGAAAGGCTTTCTAGTGAGTTTTCCAGTTTGTTCAGGTTGAACGGGATGGAGGGATCAGTGCTTCCCAGGCTTAGCTGCTCTGGAGATGCCCAGCGGCTGAGGTACCTGCTGGAGCCGGGCTGGGGTCAGCCCCTGCGTTGCCTGTTAGTATGCAGGGAGGGCTGCCGGTCTCAGCACCGCCAGGCCGCTCGTTACTGCAGGTGATGCAGTACCGCTATTTGGGAGCCCCTAAATAGGTATTAAAAGGAATTGTCGCAAGCTTTTTATCAGTCCACTGAGTATTTCAAGATTATGAAGGCACAAAGCAGTGCACTTAGTGACTTCAGCAAGGATAATAGTAACGTTAATTAGGCATTCTGCAGAACTTAACTACTGAAGCTTTGCAACTTCTTGCTGATCTAAGCAGGTCACCTTGAACATGAAGAAACTGAAGAGCATGTAAACTGTAGCCAAATTTTGAGAAATATGTCCTAATTTTCAGCTACACCACATCTGACAAATGTTCCTTGACCTTATTTACTACTGAAGTAGTGGGAAACTTTCCATTTACCTCCGTGGGCAGAAAGTCAAGTCTCTTTGGCCTTTTTCCTGGAGCCCTTGTACTCTGCAGGAGGGAGATGGGTGCCAGAACCTCTGAAATAAGGGCTTTGAGCTTTTAAATTAGGAATAAAAGTGTGGGGGCGTCACTTTACGAAAAACTGAATCTCAGTGACTTGTGTTCAGTATGAAGTGTTTTTTTAGCACAGAGCACAGAACCCAGAAAATCTATTTCACCTATTTGTCCTGTACGCAAAAAAAATTTTTTCACATTGACTGTGCTCCAATAGTTGGGTGTCATTTCCTGATCTTCTAATTTGAGAAATACAGCTAGAAATTAGCATGTGATTAAAAAGCTGTTGAAAACACTTTCTAAGCTCTTAAAATAAATACATACAAAAATATTGGAGAAAAACCCCAACTCTATTAAAGCTCGAGGCTAGAAACAGTAAATCACAGTGGTCATAGGTGCTCATAGAGGGGGTGCAAATTTTGGATTTGGTTTGTAGATTCTGTTTCAAGTAAATTCTCTCTTTGAGTGAGCACTGACGCTACATTCAAATGTTCTGAATGGGAAGGTGTTTTCCGTGGTCCCTGGGGGTATAGGGATACATGGACCTGTGAAACTCAGCGGTATCGTGATGGTCTCATGATCAGCCAGGGCTGCTGCAGGCCACTGAGGTGTGTATGTGTAGCATTTCTAAAATCCAAAAGTTGGAGACTAAAGATGGATAAAAGGGAAAGATTTGCTCAGTGCTTGCCAGGATTTGAGGTTAGGAAATTCGTTACTTCCTGTTTTTTTTTTTTTTACTATTACGTACTAAAATCCCCAGCTGAAGTGTTCTTGTTTCAAGCAGCCTTTCAAGAGCGGTTCAGCATTTGCCCTGTGGTTTGGATTTCACATCGGGAAGAGATTGTTATACTCAGGAAGAAAGGTGATATTTAGCCTGATAAACTTCCTTGTTCTTGCTTGACAGGATTAAATGGGGCTGTTTGGATTTTGCCCTTGATATATTTGTCCTTGCTAGCAAATGAAGGTGGGCAAGGTGTCAGTTAGGAAAACAACTACACAACTACATCCACATCTCTGGATTTCATTCTGTTATTGATTGATCACCTTGTTTCGCTGATCCCTGAAGCACTTACACTATTAGCATCTATGTTCAAAGTTTGCTTTGGCCAAAATCAGCTTCCTGTTGTCTTTTGCATTGCCCGTACATCTAACAATGGAGCAAACACTTACCGTTTTGCAGCACAAGCTCCGTCAGGTTTTAAAGCCATAATAAACGAGAAAAAAAGCAAAGCGAAAGATTTGCCAAGGTGACAGATAATCCTGGGGCAAAGGGGCAGATAGATCCTTCATTTCAAACTACTTTCTTATCTTCTGCTGTGGCATTTCCTTGTGCTCTTTCATGCTTTCTCAAGCTCTCGTGTGTGCATATGCTCTCTCATGTACGCTCTTTTGCACCCTTGCTCATGCTCTTGCTCTTTTAAACATGTTTGGATGCTCTCTCTTGCACGCTCCATCTCGTGCATCCTTGCGCTCTCTTTTTCTCTCATCTGTCCTTCTCATATGGGCACCCAACTGTGCACTGGCTTGTATCCTGTGTTGTTTTGGTGACTTGGAGAGGTGATCAGGTAGTTTGTGCAGGTCAACAAAATGTCTTGTCTACCAGTAGAGTGGAGCTGGCTTTCTGGTGTGTTGGCTTTTAGCATTAAGTTTCTGACCCAGCCAAGGTGGACAGTGTAATGTTCAAAAATTAAAATTAGCTTTTTAATCACATGCTAATTTCTAGCTGTATTTCTCAAATTAGAAGATCAGGAAATGACACCCAACTATTGGAGCACAGTCAATGTGAAAAATTTTTTTTTGCGTACAGGACAAAATTTGCGTACACAAAATTTGCATTGTGTGTACTTGAATTTTGGGGGGTGGTGCCTGGTGTCATACAATCCCTGGATCCAAGATGGTGAATAACACTGCTGTGAACCAGAATGAATGCATGTTACAGAGTCTGCTGCTTCAAGTAGGAAATTTTTCTGTTGTCTAGGATCTCTGTGCCAGCTGTTTCAGAAAAGAAGGATTCATCTGACCCTCATACCTTTGAGGTTTTGCATACCTTGTTTTCTAGCTGCTTGAGGAAACACTTTAGCTTAAAAAAAGCTAGCAGTCTTTTTCTTTCCATCCTTTTTTTTTCTTTCGCCTTTTTTTTTTTGTCCAAGTCTAAACTAAATTCTGACAACACAGCTCACTGTAATGGCCTTCCCTTCACATGAGATACTGTAATACTACTCCTCTTTTATCTACCATTTGTCCTTTTGTTTTATGGCTCTCTTTGTTGCAAGCTTCTTTGTTGTTTCTTCCAGATTATGCTCCTCAGGGACTTTTGTATCAGTATGACTGAACATTGCTTGCAGCCACGCCAGATTGTGCTGTGATCTTATTGAATTTCACAAACCAAGGTTAGGCCAGGTCAGAACTTGGTTGAAATAACGTAGACTACAAGATTGCCTAATAGCCACTGGGAACACGCACAACAAAAACCTGACCTAGATGCTGATTCAGTCAGCTCAGGCCGACAGTGTTGCCATGCTGATTGTGGTGGACGTGCTATAAAGGAGAAGTTCTGACCTGTTCTGGCTGGTAGGATTTCACAGCTTTTTTTTTTTTTTATTTGAGAAAAGTACTGATGTTAATTCCAATGTTCTGGCCCATTCCAAATCCTTTAATTCTTTATCAGGATTACACTGCAATTCAACAGAATATTGTATTCTCTGATCTTCTTTTCCCTGTACTGTTACGTGATGTTGTTTGCCCTCAAAACTTGCTACTGCTGTCCAAAAAGCTGCATTTCTGTGCTGGGTGAAATAGTTTTGAAATTTTCTTTGCTTTCCTGATCTTCTGAAGCAAAATAAAGAATACCAGGACCTTCAAATGAAAGGCCCCAGAAAGGTAGAAATTACTAGTAAAAGTAACATACAGAAAATTATAGCTGAATTTTTCTTAGAGTTGCTTGAGGTTTCTGACCAAACGACTGTATGAAGATGAGTAAGTATGTTCAGACTTTGCTTCGCTGAGTGCATACTAGGTGGAAAATGGCATGCAATTTTGCTAGAGTGCCCCAAAATAATGCAAAGATTTATTATATAAATAAGGCTTTTCTAATTATTGTAAAGGTATTTGGACCTGTTTGTGTTATATAGGAATAAGCTATTAAAAACCCTTAAAATAAACTTGTAAGAGGCTAGAAAGTGAACAACAAAAACTATATGATGGTGTGAAATAAAGGCCAGAATTAATTTGGGCTATGTGTACTAACCTTTGTTTCATCCCACCCCACACTGAGCCTGAGGGAGGGCTGCTGGAGGGTTCGTTTGCCTGCGTCCGTGCTGGAACTCATGAAGTTGAGGGAAGAGCATTACAATCAGCTAGAGATATCTTGACGTGCACAGATGTACATTGATAGACTTAGATCTATTAGAAAAACTGAATATATCTAGCTAAGCAGCAGCTGTTGGGTACAACATAGCCATTAAGCACATTTAAAGAGTGTAAATTGTGAAGCTGCAGAGGAATTAGTTAGTGAGGTACGAAAGGGCAGAGGTGAGTAGGAGTCAGGGAATGAAGTACTTCAGACTGGATCAGGGAAAGCTTCCTGTCAGTTTAAGCTGTAGCGTAACGTGATGTCTTTCTGTGAATATGTAAAATTAGTCTGGGGAATGAAGTCTGTAATGCGTCGTACCTGCTGGAACAATTTGCTGTGGCAGGATGTGAAACAGATGACCAGGTGTATGCCTCCCTGGAGTATTTTCGTCTTTTGAAGGTTTTCGGTTTGCTTTTCTCAGTCAGCGTCTGTATTTTGAGTGTCCAAGTTGTGCTTTTTAACTGAGTGAAAATGTTGAGCATTGTGACTTTTAAATTCAAGTTTATATACATTTCTGCATAGACAAAATGGGGAATTTAAAAATGGAGTAGGAAGATTAATATTGGATAAAAGTTGGGATTTGCAATCTGGTTGGAAACATTTGCCCGTTGGCATTGAGGTTACTCATAATTGTTCTTAATAGGTAAATTATCTCTGTCTCCGATAATGCTAATCGTTAGTGCAAAGCTTGGCACTGCCAGCAGAGATAGGGAAGGTGTGATGCAGAAGAAGGCTGGAAGGAGTCTTTCATCTCTGCCATCCCTTCCCAAGGGCTTACTGTACATGCAAATTCATCAGCTCTTCCATTGTGGAGCATTTATATATCCTGGAGAGGGTGAAATCTGGTAGTTAATTGCTCTGTACGCTCAGGGGGCCGTTCTCCAATGGAAGAATCTGCAGGATGGGACCGTAGTGGCTGATGTTGCTACAGCATTAATAAATATGTAGGGGAATGTTCTGCAGAAGGGTATGAAGAGCTTTGTTGATTGATTCTGTTCCTACCTCCTCTGTCTTAGGAAGAACCAGCCTGGCTAATCTTTTTTATGAAAACAGCATGACTAATGTTCGCCTGCTGAACAGATGTGCTGGATAAGATTTTTTTTTTTTGGCTGTTGTTTTCAGCTGTTATTTACAGGATCAATAAAAGTGATTTTCCAATTCAAGGATAATTTTTTATCAACAGGCTGCATAGCCTCTAAGGTCGGAATATTGGATCTGCTCTTTTTCAGAACAAGTTAATTTAAAAATGATAGGTAGTTTCCAGTTCAGAATTAGTTTTTCTAGTAGAAAGGAGGGATGCATCTGGAAGAAACACCTTGGGGGGGAGAGAATTTTGCCTCAGAACAACATCATTACACACTGCCCACAGATACTTCATGTTTTAGCTGCTTTTCTTTAAACAGTAATCACTTAACTGCACACAGTATTTTAATGACAAATGCAATACAATAACAAAATGAAGAGCTGTTTTATTATAAACCTGGTTCAGTTATTATTGAATTCTGTGCAAATACTCCTGTGGACTTTACTGGACATTGGCTGATGCCCTCTGTAAAGTGCAATATAATATTTTGTGACCATAGAGAAGAGTATTTCATGCCGTTGTGGAAGTATTCCAGGCCAATAGCAAGTGTATTCACACATACAAGTTAAAATGCCATTTATTCCTTTTGCACAGTTATTTTATCTGATTTGTGACCTGTTGAGAAAATCACGTATACATTACACATGCACATGCATACACACACACACACACATATTTTAGATATTACATTCCTCCCCTCTGCCCTATTCCACGCTTAAGATAAGAGTGCCCATTCTGAAAGGAAAGACTGTCAGTATGAGACTTCTGCAGTTCTGCCTGTATGGTTGGGCTAAGATACAGCTTTAAATGAATAAAATCATGCAGGTATCATTTTATAAACAGGAGCCCACACCTACTATCAGTATGAATTTTGCAGGATAAGAACAAAATAGCCAAGAAATGTTCTTCCACTGGAAATGAACTTTACATGCCAGAAAAGTTGATGAGCTGTTTAGATTAAAAAAAAACACATGCAATTTTTTAGATCAAACTCGACCCATCCCAAGCCCCAGAGCATCACCAACCATAAGCAGAGTCTCTCTACTCTTCCTGTACTCTAATAAGACTAGGGCTTTTGGGGTTATTACCTATAAAATACACAATCTGTGGAAGTCCACATAAAAATCAAGTGCCATTAATTTTGAGAAGCTTTGGGTTCAGACCCAAAGTATTGTAATTTGTCATGTTCCATTTTTCTCAAAGTCTAACATCCATACATTTTATTCAGCAAAAAAAGAAAATTACATACACGCTTTATGATTTCCCCTTCCTCCTTTATGTATGTAGTGTGTGGAGGAAAAGAAGAGGAAGGTTTGTTAGTTTTTATTGGTGTATTTTTTTAGACAGAACGATTTGATGGTGAAGATTTCTTAAAAAAATTAAAAGCTATTTTTCTTTACCATGATTAGGGTAAAGTTTTCCTTTTTTAGATGGTGAATTGTTTATAACATTCCATTAAGAATCTGGCTTTTGGATGGCTGTGTTGCTGATGAGAGCTACTGGCAATAGAAGCTTTCTAACACTCAACAGCTAGTTTATTAAAAGAAGAATAGGAACAGATGTTTTCCGTTCATAAAATGTATCAAGTAAATGGTACATCCACTTGTTATTTCAATTCCTTTGAATTTTAGTGAACTCATTTGGGACTAGGTTTTCAAAAGAGCTTAGCCCACTGTCGCGTCATTGTTCTCAGTATAAACTGATGGATGATGAACGTGTTTGAAAACCACAGCTTTTTATGCCTAAAGGGGAGCTGCTAACTACTGACACTTCTCAAAATCTGGCCCATGTTTCTGATGAGTGAATACTGATCATTATAGAGGATTCATACATGCAGTTTCTGAGTAATACCCTGCATTTGTCTGCGATTATATATATGATGGCTTCTTAATTTACTATTGCACTAGGCATTTTAATTTAAATTATGCCAATAGTGTAGGATTAACCGTGGATTATGATTCTAGCATTTACTGTCATACAAACAGAAGAACCAGTTCTTTTGCTCCTACAGTCTCTTTCTCCCTTCTCATCCTGATGTATAATAATCTGTACTCAAGACTGGCCTCGGGTTTTGATGAGGTTTCTTGTTTAAGCTGATGCAATTGCTTAGGGAAAGGGAGTTGTTGAAAATTAGGAAAAGAAGAGACTGGGATCTTTTTATCTTCTAATGACACATTTTTATGGTGCTGAAGTGATTTACTGAAAACGATGATTTGAATGGGCTCTTGCCAGCGATGCACAGTGAGCAGTTTTGGTTTTGCCTTCATTCCTCTGCGGTAGGACAGGCTAAATGTACTTTGCTTTTGCACTCTTGGCTCAAACACACATTTGAGAAAACTAATGCTAGGGGGTTATATGAAAACCCCCATAAAGGGTGAAGAATAATTAATACATGCAACAGGATTGAGATGTTATGTTGGTCTTTGCTAGAGGAAATAGCAGGAGGCCAATACTGTTGCTATCTCCAGTACTGAAAAAAGCTTTGTAGCAGCCTGAGATTGCTCTTCTTGAAGCATAACCTCTCCAGAGATCTCCTCCACTCCCAAACTGCAGATGTGCTGGAAACACAAATTTGCCTCGTATGTTTGCACTTGTTTCATCGTGTAGCAACCTCAGATTGTAATGGCATGCAGCCTGTTTGCATTAGTGACTTGCTGTTGAATTCATCTGTATTCCTTCAAATCCCGCATCTGTTGCGTTTTTTGTGGAGTGCTTGATATTTCTAATGGCTTTGTGTTGTAGTAGCAGTCTAAAATTTGCCTTTTTTCTCTTTTTCCCTCCAGCTGATATTATTTCTACAGTTGAGTTCAACCACACTGGAGAACTGCTGGCTACTGGTGACAAGGGGGGTCGGGTTGTTATATTCCAAAGGGAACCTGAGGTATGTGAGTTACCAATGTGGTCCTTAATAGCTTGCTAAAACCTGGCTTTATTAATACTTTAATTGGATCTAACTAATAAACTTCTTTATAATTTCAAGATTCAGTAAAACAGAATGTCACCTCTTTGGAGAGGAAGTGAAAGAGGGTAAGGATCTTTTACTCAGAAGTTTGCTGCCCCAAACAAAAATGCTTCAAAGCTCCAAAATTCTAAGCTAAGAAAAAAGGAGGTTGTTTTCGTTTTACTTCTACATTGTTGTAATAGCTTTTGCCTGTTTGATGGACCCATTCCATTTAAAACAATGCCTTTGCTGTGATACCTTTATGTTTCACTTTTAAATTCAGTCCATCTGCACTATCTTTTGTAGAAAGCTTTCCTGAATAATTGACATTTCTTCAAAAATTCTGCCTTTTATTAAATCTTGCTTCAATACTTACAGGAAATTTAATTCCTGTAGAAACAAATCTGTCAATATCATGTTTTAAATGAGAAATTAAATTATGCTTTCAATATTTTTATATTTATAAGGCTGCTTATACACCTTTCGTAAGAGATGGAGATATATTGCCATTATAAACCACATGTTTTTGTTTTTCTTATTCTCCATAGAGTAAAAATGAGCCTTACAATCAGGGGGAGTACAATGTTTACAGCACTTTCCAGAGCCATGAACCTGAATTTGATTATTTGAAGAGCTTGGAGATAGAAGAAAAAATAAACAAGATCAAGTGGTTACCACAGCAAAATGCAGCTCACTCACTTTTATCAACAAATGGTAAGACAGATGAGAGTATACAGGACATATCAGCATTCTGCTCTTGTGCATTTTAGTGCTGACTGTATATATTTGTTCATTTTAATCTACTGATTTAGTAATTTCCTCTTTCAGAGTTTACCAGGACTGTCATACTGACTCTGATACCTGTTATTTATGTATTTTATTCACAGTCATAGGGTTTTTCCTATTGACTATCCATAGACATTTAGAGAGCTATCCATTTTTGCTGTTAACGTACAATGCTATCCTGAAACAAATTTTGTGACAAAGGCATCATCTTCCTCAGCAGCTGTGTTTCACTGGGGATTTAGAATTTTGTCTGCTGTATTTGTCATAACTTTTGTTCTTTGTAGATGTGTAAATGAATGTAGGTGAGAGAGATTAATTTCTTTTTCTTTTCATTCATTAACATTAGAATGGTTTGTTCAAGTTCTAAAGAGTTACACAAATCTTTGGAAGGCAGTAAGGATAATAATAGGATATTGATACCGACTCATCTTTCTAACATGCTTAAGGCCTGTTGATTTAAAAAATGCAGTATTATTGCTAAGAGGGGATATGCAGATGTGACACGGGGGGAGAAACTAAATGAAGCGTAACATGCACAGGTGTTATTTAGGAAACATTTGGACACCCACAACCTTTATTACCGCTGGTGATGCATGAGACAAAACTATCAGATTTTAAATCTTAGATCTTATTGTAATCAGAAGAGAATTTTTCTTGTAGAAGTTTGAGCATAATTGGGAATTGCTGATAGAAAAATAGTGTAATGTCACCTTTGGGAATTGACGCTTTAAGGCAAAGTGATTACTTCTAGTTAAAATTTATAGCAATAAATAATATTCACAGTAATTCACAGTAGATAGCAAATTATTTTATGTTTTGCAGTCTGTTTTCCTTAAAGTTGTCTTTTGACTTTTTGAGGGCACTGTTGCAATATTTGAAATGAAACATATCTGTTATAGCTAGGTGATTTGTGCTAACTTAATGATTAGTCAGCTAATTATGAAGTTAAGGGAGTTTACTTCTGCACTTCTCCCTTGGTCAAAATATCCCTTCTACTTCAGATAACTTAAACTAAGAACGGCTTCTTCTAAGTGCATGATACAAAAGCAGATTATTAAAAGTAAACCTCTCCCTTTTCATTTCAAAGTTTGTTTTTGGAAACACTGAGGAATACAGCCGAGTCCTCAGATACGCTGCTTTTAAGTCGGCCTAGTAGACCTTTGTATCAGTTTTGTGGTTGATATTAATGTGGGAGGGGAGAAAGGAAGAAATAATCAGTCTTAGTGTTGCTGTGGGTTAATCCAGTTGCACCCAACACTGAGCAAGCCTAGGACCTGGCAAAATACTTCGGCCTCTGTTTTTCCCCCTTCTTAATTCTGGAGCATCCCGACCTCTTTATGGTGAGGAGAACAGAAGTGGTGCCCCTGGCATGGCCTTTGGGTTTTGGCTTTGAATTAAAAACATTTTTGTGTGCCAAGGAGGAATTCCTAGCTTCCTGGTGCAGCAGGGTTGAAGTCTGAAGATTCACCTCTTGGCATACTCTTAAAGATAGTTTTAACTTTAGGATACAGAAGGCCCATGCTGAATTCCTTGCTGTCTCACAGATTACCTGTGAGAAGTCATTGACAATGTATATCAATTCCATGCCTATGAAAAGGGATAGTATGTATTATTAAAAAAAATTTCTTCGTTTTCTAACTTGTAGAGAATGAAGGCATTACCTGTCACACATGCTGATATTGGGCACGTTGTAGAAACATCTTGAGTATTGGTTTATATTTACCAATTTCTGAGCCTGATATTTTAATGCAATTTTTGATATTTTGCTCTCTGGTAGCTTAGGATCTAAAGCGCAGTTTTGGTCAGAAAAGTGAGAACTGTGCAACAGCATCCTTTCTGTCCGCAGGCACAAGTGGACAGTGCCCACTGAATTTGCTGGAAGGAGCATCCCGCTGTTGGGGAACATGAGGGGAGGGTCCGTCTAAACCTCACCCTCAATACATGAGACTTGACAGGTCCGCACCTGCCCAAATCTCTTTCCGTCCTTCTAAGGAGGACTTTTGTCTGAGGCTGTTCCTGCACAGGTCACCTCTCTCAGAGGGGATCTTCGTTCCTTTCCAGTTCACGCGTTACCACCTAGTCATCAACTAAGCTTTGATTGCAGCGTTTTAATTAATGGAGGCAGAAGGAAACCACCAAGGCTTTTGAATCCCACTGTGGATTTGCAGTGCTTGCACTTAGCAAATTTCTGGTTTGCGCTGTAAACTGAACTGATTTTGTAGTGTAATCATAAATTATTAGGATTCATTGGTATCTTTTGTACCAGAATATATTGGGGCCACTTTTGATGTGAGTTACATCGGGTAGATCAGAATTTGGCCCATACAGATCCTTTCATCTGAGGATTTCAGACTGCTTACCACACATTAATTAATTTAAACTTCACAACACCCTTGAGACTGAACGAATACTGAACCTCACAGATATATTTTGCAAAATACAAGCATGCTTAGAACTTCTAGGGAGTTTTTTAAAGTCTAGAGGCAGATAAGGAGAAGAAAACCAACACATGTGATAGCCTTAACCGCTAATAAAAGTTTTCACTCAGGAAAGGGATAGGTTTATCAATAGCAGTCAAGTCCAACAATGGAAAATTGTTTGTGTTTTTTCTTATAATTCATTTTACAATTGCAGTATTTATAAATTTTAGAATAGATAAGCAGGAATGTGCCATTTACATGTAATAAAAATCCCAAGTGCATTACATGGTCTATATGTATTTTTAGTATTTAGTATTATGTATTTTAGTGACCGATACAGATGAAATGTATTGAATATTTAAATGGAGCTTTTTAGTTGCAGATCGAACTAACCTCTTGTTCTGTAGATTGATCAATTGTATTATTTTTGTTGCTTGAAAATTAGCATACCGATCTTGTTAGGAGATGCATAATAGTAAAAATACTCAGAGTAGTGGAGGGATTGTTTTCGAAACAAAAAAAGGTCAAAGTTAAAGTTGCTATAGAAATGCAAAACGACTCATGTATTCATATATCCTGCCTTTAAAATGATTTGTACTAGCATTTGAAAGAAGTATTTGGATCAGCCACGCTGGGGAAAGAATTACGCTCTGCTACGTACTTGGGGAAGGAGGGATAAAGGAAGAAAGTGGGACGAAATCAGAAATGATGCAGGAACTGAGGTTAATGAAAGCTGTGGTGGCAGCTGAAGGAGAGGCTTTAGCTGCTCCATGAACAGATGAGTGAAACAACCATTAGAAGCTTGGGGACAGATTTTTTGCAGGAGAAGAGCTGGCATTGATTTTTCAGTCTAGGGAGTGTTAGGGTTGGCAGGTTGGGTGCACGACCAGAGTGGAAGTGGACGATCAACTCAGGGAAATCTGCAGCTTAAGCTACTACAAAAACAAGGACAAGCTGCATTTGAAATGTTCAAAACTTCTATTTGTTGGCTTCAGAGGCTCTTTGCTAAACGAGAGTCATCGTTATTCTATCATCATATGCTTCACCCATCATGAAAAAGGGAGAGTTTAGATTTAATTCCATTGCATGCAAGATTAATATATTTTTCTCCCCACTTCTCTCTCTTACCTTTATAACACAATTCTCTCAGGTTTTTTTTGTCCGTTATTTCTCAGCTGCTTTCCCTTAGGAGGGAGAAATGTCTCATTTTTCACACAGCCTTTCATTTGCTGGAGCTTCTCATGTTACACCAGTACACCACTGCCCATTCCGACAATGGGCCAGGCAGGTATCATTGGTCTGTCTGTCTACTCCATGCTCTTCTTGTCCTGTTTATAAGTCACCTAGCAAACTGGCTTTAATATCAAGATTATTTCCTTGCAAAGTCAAATTGTCAAACTGAGCTTCAGCAGTGAGCATTGAGTGGTTTTGGTCTGTCCCACTTGCAAACTGCCAAGTTGGATACGAGAGCAGCATGTGCTCTACGTGCTCTACATGGTCTGTCAGCTGCCAGGAACCTCTGACTTGGTTTGAAGGTATGGGATGTGCTTTATGAGTATTTCTTCTGTTGGCAACATTTTCTGGATGTGCAAAATTAAGTGACCCAGACTGTTTCAGCACGGGACTTGTCTAAACCAAGGTGTAGAAACTTCTTTAAGGAATATATTGCGAAAGGTGAGTAACCACATTCAGAATTCCTATGCTGACAGTTGTTTGTCTTTTCTTTTAAAGATAAAACAATCAAGTTATGGAAAATTACTGAAAGAGATAAGAGACCAGAGGGGTACAACTTAAAAGATGAAGAAGGAAAACTTAAAGATCTTTCTACAGTAACATCACTGCAGGTGAGCTGCTGTCTTTGTCCAAAATCCAGTTGTTTCTGTACGAAGAAGGTAGTCATGGGTGCTAACTCAGTAAAAGATTTAAATATGTACCTAATGCTAAGCATATATATGATTATTCTCATTGAAGTTTTAGCTGACTGATAACGGTCTTGAATCTGTCATGCATTTTCAAGTCACAAATGCTGTGTGATATAGTGACCAACACAAATATGTTTAGAGAGTTTATGTCAGTTTTATTCTTCCTGATAAAATTCTCTCAGCATGACTTAATGTGCTTTCACACAGGATTCTTTAGCCTGGTGTGCTGGAAGCATTCGACTTGTAATTAATATTAAACAGTCAGTATTCTTGCCTCATTCAGAGTAACTGAGTTAAAGACAGTACACCAAATTTCAGTCTCATCTTTTTTTCAGTAGTATAAAAGAATTATCTCCTATCTGAAGAGAGGGATTTGCAGTAGTCTGTGCTCCAGTGAATGTGAGGTTCTGCACTGCGGAACGGATGCAGTCATGGAACTCTTATGAGCGTGTATGATAACGTAACAGATATTTGCTCTCAGACTTTAATGGCTGAATTCACTCCAGGTGTTTTGGCAAAGGAGGTGGCGAAAGGTTAGAACTGGAAGGCTATTTTGTATAAACACTAGTATTTCTTTATTATTAAAAACAACCAACCAACCCCTACCTCCAAAACACGTCAATATTGTCTATTGTGAAAAAAGCCTCCAAAGTGTAAAAATGACTACATTAATGAGATATTTATCTATTCTGTATGATTAGGCAAACAAAACCATTCCAGATTGCTTATAGTCTGAGAATTCAAAGGTTGAGTGAACCACTGTTTTATTCCTTTAGTGGCAAGCTAAACTTAAAGCTTGAACTTCTCTGTGTTCCTCTTTAAACTATCTTGTGGATTGATGTATGATAGATTGTTTCTGATGCATGTTCAACAACATCGCATAGCCCCAATCATGGACCACAGCCTTACAGTGTTTAATGCTTTACCAATAGGGAATAAATTGACAGTGTCTAGTTATTGAAGCATGACATTGAAGTGACACAGAGGGAAATAACGGGGGTGCAACGATAAGTGATAGTCTGTGGTCTTGGCTTTTCAGGAGTATGTGTGTATGTATGGTATGTCAATACACATGTTGGCTTTGTTTTCCAAGACTTCGTTTATTATGTTTTGCTGAGATCATAACCTTTTCACTACTTGACTTTTTTGAAAGAGAGACATCAGGTAGCAAAAGTACTGTAAGTGATTTACAACTAACAGCAAGCTCCTTAGCAAAAGCAAAATACTAGGACTTCACTGCTTGTCAGAGCCAGAGTCTTCTGCATACGTGGGACAGTAGCTCCTGCTGTGGGACTGGCCTGTTCTGTGGCAGCTGCCAGTGCCTCCCTTCCCACAGTCCAGGCTTTCCAGTGCCTCCCTTCCCACAGTCCAGGCTTTCCATCGCTCTGCCTGGCTTTCTATGGCTCTCCTGTATCTCCCTCCTTGGCAGGGATGGCCCTGCCCAGCAATTCATCCATGGGGAAACTCAGCTTGCACACACTGTGGAGAAGTTTTATAATGTCACAGTCTTTGAATGCTTGCTCTCTATTGAAACTCTCATCATCCTAGCAAAAAATTATATAAATCTTACTCCCTTTGTGTTTTGTTTTTTTGGCAGGTGCCTGTATTGAAACCTATGGATTTGATGGTAGAAGTCACTCCCCGGAGAATCTTTGCTAATGGTCACACCTATCATGTCAACTCAATATCTGTCAACAGTGACTGTGAGACATACATGTCAGCGGATGATCTCAGGATTAACCTCTGGCATTTAGCAATCACAGATAGGAGCTTCAGTATCCTTTATTGTGGTTCCTTGCTCAGTGTTGATAGTATTAGTGGGGCTTAAGAGAGCTGTTTTAAAATATTTTTCTGCAGATTTTAAAATATACCTTTACTTATCAGAATCCCTGCAGTATTTGTAGCAGAAAATGCTCGGGTATCATAAGAGACAGCTAAGAGGTTGCAAAAATCAGGGAATTTTATGTGAGAAATAACAGTCTTGGAGTTGGTTAATGACAAGTAAATAGGAAACTGATGCCAGCTGAATGGTAACTATCCACCTGACAAGAATACTCTATACTGTTATTTCCTGAAGACGTTTCACGCTGAGCTACCTTGTTTTGCTGAAAGGTCAGTCCTTACCCTGGCCGTGCCCCCTGTTCTCCACCATCCTGCTTCCCAGAACCCTAATGCCTGAGGTGTGCACCGTTCGGGGGTAAGGCGCAGCTGCGTTGTGTGAGTTGTTGTGCTGTGATTAGTGCAGTCGCTGCTGTACCAAGCGCTGGCGTCACCCGGAAGGCTGTGTTGTGGGATCATTCCAGTCATCTGTGAGGCTGCCCCTTGCACTGCAACAGCGTGGCTTGGAGGAGGAGCAAAAGAAAAGGTAGCCAAGAAAAGTGATTCTCTGTGTTTTGCAGAACATAAAGGGACCAGTAAGAAGAGAAATAGGTTATGGGGCCAGCTCAGAATGTTGTGTTCCTTTGGTGATTTCTTTTTAAGTATTTCAAAAGGAGTTAGAAGAATATTTCTCTGTAAATTTGTATGAGGGACTATTAGACATCAAAGTGAAGTTGTCCTACTGGGGGCAAATTCCTAAAAGAAAATACCAATGTGACGGGGTGTTCTCCCTGTCTCTGGTGGTTATATTTCTTCCTTCATAGCCCAGATCATCTGTGGAGCTTAACCCATGCTTTGTTAATGTCACAGGAAACATTTTCATTAAATCAAACAACTCTTAATGTCCTTAAAGAACTGCCTTTGCAGGATCAAGTGACAAGTGCCTTTACCCTGGGGATTGCAGGGAATATCTCCTCAATTTGTTTCCAAATTCATATTCTTTTTCTTTCACCTGTCTAGATTAAGCAAGCTAAATGGTGCCCTCTTTAATATGACTGTTTATATAGGACCAATTTATATGTGGTTCTTCAAAGTCTAGCTATGTCTGCCTTCAGTATCCAAGCAACTGTACTTCCATTCTTTAGTAAGAGAACAGAGTGGGAAAATTGTTCACCACCACGCTTATATGGAGTAGCAGTGTGGCTCCTGACCGTGTCCTCTTCACTGTAGCTTCACCCTTCAGTCTTGTCTCTGTCCTGGACACTTTTATACGTGGCTACTGTGTGTTCTCCTGTACTGTGCATCCTCCTCCTCTAAAGCAGAGCAGAGAGTCAGACAAAGCACAGCAGTCTCTGTATGTCTGTGTATGATAACCAGATCACATTCCAGAATACTTATGTGAGATAAGTCTTTGGCAATCCTTTTTATTGTGTTAAAAGCTGTTTTATAAACTATGGATTGCCAAGAGAAATGTTTCTGACAAGTTTTAAAAAACCAAATAAATAGTTATTATAGTTTGTGAGGACAACATGAGTTTGTATTAAGTCATTTGCCACGCTAAGAGCTTACTGACAGAAGTATCAGCCCCAAATGAATTTTTAAACCCCAAATGTGTGTAAATCCATGAAAAGAAAAGGCTTACTATGGGAGTATTGATACAATCAGAACAAAAGTATTGTGAATATGGTAGTGTAAAATAATTCTTGGCATTTATGCAGAGCTTTTTATCTTCACATTCTTTATATACGTTGATCAGTTTGTCCTTACAAAAGATTAAGAAGCTGGTAGATAGATGAATTTGTCTACTATTTTGTCGATTAGGAAATCGAGGAAGAAAATTTAAAGAAATTGCTTATGAAAACTATAAATTTCATAGCCCTGGTTAGCAAGATTTCATTTGCCCTTTGTATGAAAACACTTGTATGCAGGCTTCAGAAGCACTTGGCCTCCAATGATGTTTCAAATTCTAGCAATATACTAGGGAAGAGCTGAAAAACAGACTTAGTCTTACGATCATAACTGCTACCATATGTCTTGATAGAACAGAATGGATAGCAAAATTATTTGAGATTGAGTAACTGTTTAGGATGTTATTGCTTCTACTCCTGTATGTTCAGCTGCTGTATTCGGTGACAGCTGCGTGGACTCTGTTTCAAGAATTAGCACACTCCTGTCGTTGAATATTTACTGATAAAAAGTGTTTTAGAGTTTCTGATGGAATCATTGATTTAACTCTTAAAACATGATACAATTTATAGGACCACACTCAATTTCTGAGTATGTTCCAAGAGTGATGATGAGGGGGAAATTAAGAGTATGTTTCTGGGTTTTAGGATAGGAGACTTTTCCTGTATCTAAGTGGCTTTGGGATACTTATGTGGATGACTTTGGGATAACTAGATTTCTATCCTGGATTGGGATACAGATATTGTTGCTTCTTTTCGATACACATGAACGAACATCTGGGATGACTGTGATGAGAGAATTTAGGCGGTGATAGACAGAACACTAGGTAAAGGGATGATCAATGCTAAACTGGCCATGGTGGCAGCAGATTGACTTTTGTGGCTGGATACCAGTATGTATTCAAGAGAGTAGACTGAGTTAAATAGGCTGTATCCACTTCTGTTTCAGGCAATATAACGTGTATCTGTACTCAGTTGTCCCAACCAGATCATTAGGCAGATCACTTTTACTTAATTATATGATAAACAGAAAAGTTGAGATGGGTGTTCCAAAAAAAGGTGAGATAGTTATATAATATTGCTCATATTGGGGAATTAACTGGGAGACCGCAATAACTGGAAGAAGGGGATGAGTAAGTTAAACTTGCATCAGTCCTTCCATAGGTATCTTTTTGTCCATATAGAGCCCTGTAAGTCCTTGTAAAATTGCAGGGTCACGTTTTCCACTAGATTTCAACATCTGTCCCATCTGTCTTACAGAAAACCCAGTTGCATAAAACTCTCCTGGAAGTAGATGAGCTTCTGGTAGAAACATGGGGTGCGCCGGTTGCAATTAGGACTAGACATATTAAGATGAAAAAATTCTGCCAAGCAAAGAGTTTAAATTACAAATGAATGTTGCTGGGCTTGGTGCCCTCTACAACACACTTAGGGGGACAGGCAGGAGGAGGCTGAGGCAGTTTTAAAATGCTTGCTTCACATCTTTTTACTAGATGCAAAATGGAAGTGAAGCATCTTGCTGTTTTATATGCAAGGCTTGATTCCTTGAAATACATGTTTAAAACAATAAATAGAAAACATTTTGGTTTGAAGTGGCATTTGTTAATAAGGGATCTGGCAGTGATGTGTATTTGTCTTTCTACTTTCCCTCAGAGGCAGCACTGCTACATATAATGAACTACAATCTGTTTACCCAAGAGGCTAGTTGTGACAATGACACAAACAACAAATACAGTGGTAGAGTTTCTGGACATTCAGCTCATGTTTGAACATCTTTACAAATTGCATGGGAAGCGCTGGACAAAGAATGGATTAGCAGCGGTATACTAGGGTGTTTTTCAAGTGCTGTGTCTTGTAGAATTTTATTTGAGAACAGTTGGGTTATAACCATTATGTTAGCAGTTTTGCAAATCACTGAGAATTGTTCATTTCTTTGAAAATGAAAAGACAAAGCAATGCAGATCTCAAGTTAATTCTCGTTCTGTCTCCTTTGGAAAATATTTTAAATCAGCTTTGTAGAATTTTACCAGAATATTTGCCTTAGGTGAAGCCTTAGGCAAATAAAATACAATTAGTGGTTTTCTGGTTTGCTTTTGTATTAGCATAAACACTAACTGGGGTAAAAAGCTGACAAGTGAGTTTTATGCTATGACTGTGTAAATTTTCATGAGGAATATGCAAGACTTCTGTAGATTGCTTCCCACTTGCAAGCAGATTTGCTCAGTATAGTTTGGGCAGGAGGAGGCAAGAGAGAGGAGGAAGTGAAAGAAGAGGAAGGGGGAAGGTCAGCTGGTAAATAATTGCACATATGAGGCTTTTCTTCGCTAAAAGGTTCAATGTGTTTGGTTGCGTTATGGAGAATGAGAGCCGGTGTCCTTAATTATGGATGATATTATTCACTGGAAAAGAAGTGAGGTAAAGGTTGCTGTATTTGTTAATGTTCAGTCTGAAATGGCTTAGCAGTGTTGCCCATAGCTTAAGCCTTTAGATAAGTCATCTTGGGTGTAGTGAATGAGAAAACAGGACTGCTGGAAGTACACTGATAAGGCTTACTTCACATCAGCAGCAATCTTTGGACTAGCTAGCTGTACTAAATATTCTTTATGAGAATGTATTTGGATTGCTCACAGAACTATGTAGCACTTGAACTCCCTTCATTTCCTGGTAGCACACTATTTCACTCTAGAGGCTGTCATGGCATTGCTATGGAAACAACATCACTGTTTCCAGCATGTACTCATCTTGAGACTCATCTTGACTAAAATACTCATTCCTCAGTCAGATCAATATAGTCCAGGGTTATCCTGTTTTAATAAAAAATTCCTTCTTCCGTGTCCCAAAAGGGTTAAGCTAATTAGCAAATCACCATAGGGCCTTCTTATAGTCTAATGTATTCCAGTATTTGAAGCATATCATGGGTAGTCAGATCGTTAGGCACCGTATCTTGGGGAAATTAATTTACTTAAGAAGTAAACAACATCAAAAAAGAAAAGAAATAGAAAAACCAAAATAACATGGTACATTGATGGAGACCAAGTCTGTGGCAGCCTGTTGTGCACCTGAATATAGTGCATATATAGGACATACATAGTGCTCTGGGAGCAGCCCCCAGGCTGGGGAAATAGCTAGCCTTACAAAATTCCTGTTACCTGCCTCAGTGCTAAGCATTTGAATGCTAAACTGAAAGCAAATCTGCAGTATTCTCTTGGCATTTGTGGAGCTGTAAGCTGGCAAGTTTATGCCCTTGAGTGAGATAAGGTTGTTTCTATAAAAATTCCTCAGCCAGGATGACTGTGCACAAGCTGTGTGCGCAAGGATGCATTTTCTGCGCTCTTGAAAAAATGCCTTTGCTGTGTGACAACGTGCTGCCACCCCCACCCGCAGCACTGTTTTCCTCAAGCATACACTTTCTGTTTGGGGAGATGGCAGACATTATTTCTCTTCTTCTGAGAGCTCTGTGTAATACATTTTAGCCCTTCCTATTCTATCAGGAAAGATTCGGCCAATCTGTATCATGTATTTAAAAGGTATATATTATACCATGGAGTCATATTCTAGCTGAGTTGCTACTAGCAACATTTGAGTAGCTTTTCCTCAAATGTGTGTTCTTCTTTTATTCTTTACTTCCCAGAGTCTCTCCTCCCACATGCATTGTCTTTGTCTCTCTCTACTTTAAAGGAGAATGATGATGTCTGCAAAGCTAAAATCAGGTCTGTAAGTTAGAAGTAGAGGATTGTAGAGGTACTCTGTACCCTGTTTTCATGGTATGGCGAGCTCTTTTAAAGTGTAACTATTGAGAAAGGGTTGCTTTGCTTTTCTAATTAAAACACTCCTACGTGAACAACTGAGGGGAAAAAAGCTATTTTCAACAAGCTGATTAGATTGTGGATTGATGTAACTCACTCTCCACTTTTTTCAGCATGGGAATACTGGCCTTCTAGTAAAAATAAGAGTTGACAGTAGTGAAAATAAAGATTTTGACACCTAACTCACGTGTGAGTACTGCCAACTGGAGGTTTTCTGTGCATTTTGATAAATGTTGAATTGTACTCTAATTTGAGGTAAACTATTAGAAATGTTGACTAAGGGCTCCAGTGCCCTATCTTGCAAAGCCATGGGGAAGAACAGTATGTAGAGGAAAAAAGGATAAAAAAATAAAAAAGAAGAAATTCTGTTGCATGAAACTTGTGAATACACGAAGTTCACACCAAGTATCGATACTTAACTGTTAGGTTCTTTGCTGCATTGCCATTTCTCATCTCTGATAATTACATTGCAAACTGGTCATGATAGAGATCTTTCCTCCTCTGTATTACTGAAGTGCTTGACATACTTTAACAAAATTAAATACTTTGCAATAAAAATATTTTAAAATAATTGCAATAAAATTTTGAGGTTAGTCAATCTTAACCTCACTTTATAGTCAATTAAACAAAGACTGTTAGAGTCAAACAGGTATGCTGGAATTTCAACCCAGAATCTGAATGTTGCCCGGTGAGATCCCACTTTCCATTACTTCCATCCATACTCTAATTCTGCATTAGATAAAGTGGCAGGCTGTTCAGGAGAGAGAAATCCTGTAAAAAAGGTAACAGAAATGAAGAAATGGTAGGACAATGGTTTCGTTTTGGAAAAATATAAATCAGTGTATCTTTGCTCCGTAGGGATCTGTTAACTGCCAGAATGGAGTGGGATGGAATTTCACTGAGCACCAACACAAGTTTTTTGCTAGGGATCACTTGCTTTAATGGACAGAGAAAAATAATTTACTGTTTTTTTTTTTTTAAAAAAAAAGATAATTCTAACCTTGCAAAAGGTAATCAGAAGCAAAAACTTTATTGTCCACTGAAACGAATCTTTACATTGCCAATGCTTAGCATTTAGTCATTTGATGATGAATTTAGGAAAAGGGTTGTAGTACCTAAACCTGCTTATCTCTCCCAAGAATTTTCCGTTTAAGTTACTCTTATCTGAAGCAATGGAAAAGTTTTTCATTTGAAAAATGACTATACTAGATGGAAATTCATGGTTATCCATTTAGCAATGATTAGCGATTAGTTTCAGGTTGTTTTTAAGTGATCTGATTTTCGAAGCTCTGCAAAATGGCAGTTTCCATTGACTTTGCCTGTTAACTTTGGGGTTTGAGATCTTTCAGCTTAAGAGTATTTGTGCATTAAAAGTAAATTATTTTGAAATGACCTGTGCAACTGTAGATACCAAATCACCCAGTAACTTGAGGATCATTTACAATGGTGTAGTTCAGTATTTAGTTTTGCTAAGATGTAATTAATAGATTGGCAGCAGGTACTGTAGTTCTTACGTAGCTCTTATTCGCAATGCTGAGTATTTCTGTGTCAGCAAAGCACCATACATATGAGTGGCAACAGATCATAGGTCATATATCGAGGCTCAGGAATAGGAACAAGCTCCAGCATAAAGCTTATAAAGTACTGCTGATGGGACTGCAAGAAAGTGCTGTCCTGTATGCATAGGATGGTGCTTAAGGGTACTTAAAAGAATTCTTGAAATTGTGAAAAATAGTCCCTCATTTCTGGAAAGATTCTTTGCATTAAGTAGTATAAACAATTCATATTGTCTTTTTCAGATGCCCCAGGAAACTAGAAGATAAAATTCTGTGTTGTAGGGTCTTTCATATCTGACTAGAATTTTCATGCTTTTTCCATACTGACTTAAAGCTTAACAAATACATCAAGTTCATAAATGGTTGCCTGAGTTGGGCTCTTCCATACAGTATTTTTGGTCTTTTTCAATTAGTGTTGTGGACCTGGAAAAGCAAGTATAACTATACTATGTGATCTGACTACAGTAGTTATAGAAGAGGAAAGAAGGTTGTTTTGCTACTGTCAAGGTGAAGTACATATATGTTATTTCTTGTCTAGGGTGCTGACCCACCCAAATTCTGATATTCTCCTTTTATTTTCCTCTTGGTGGGCTTATTCAGAAATAAATCCTTGATTGCATGAAAGTAAAAAACACTTTGTGTTTTCTTTAGTTGTTGGAAGGACTTCCTCATTGTGCTGAGAAGTTCACAAATAATGGTATCCGAAATAAACCCCACCGGAAATCAAGACACAGATTTGTAGTCAGGTGGGTTTAGAATAGCTTGAATTTCCAAATATCAAGGTTATGGAGCAACCTAGGAGATTCAAGAGCTAGGAAGGTGACTGAATCTTTGTTAGCCTATGTAAGAGTTAAAGTAAATTTAACCCGTAATTTTGGAGACAAAAAAAGTATAGTGAAATGCATTTTGGCCTCTTTTATATTTTTTTCCGTGCATCAATTTGCATTTACTTTATATGATGTTTGTAACATTAAGCCTCAAACTGTGATGGTTTAAACAAAGTACAGTAACCGCTTTATTTATGTTAAAATATTAACTACATACCACACCTTACCTATGTGTACAAGCAAAGCTAGGCAGAGTTCCAATGTCAAAATTGTGTATGCACTGTAAAAAGAATATTTTAATATACATCAAACTGGAGAAAGACAGCTCTTAACAGAATAAAACCCAATCATCATTTTAATGGAGCTATTAAGCAGTATTACTAGATAGCAATGATCAAATAAAGGCTGATTTTTCTTTAAACTGTTTTAGATTCTGCGGGGGTCCATCCTAATTGGATATGTAACACTAGATAAATAATAATTAATAAGAATATAAAAGGAGGAAAGAATTCTCTGACTGCTAGACTGGGGACCACGCTGGCTCTGTGGGTGTGTAATGGAACAATGCATCAGGCACCTGTTCTTTGTAACCACTGTAGTCAAATGTGGCATAAAGAATTCTAAGCTTTAAACAAAATATCTCATGTGGCCACCAGAATGAGGATTTTAGAAATGTGGTAGCTGGGAAAGTCCTTGATGTGTGTTTTTGCTGCCTTTTAGGAAGAATGCAGTAGGGAGTCTTTTATTAAAATCACACAAGAAATGTTTCTACTGTCAATTGAGGAATAAACTTAGTAAACAGGTAAGTATGTGTAACTGTGAGTTGTCATCTTCTCTGAACTGTATAGCATCCAGATAGTAAACAGAGCCTTTCATGAACTCTCAACAGACTCATTTGTAAGAAAAATTCTGTGTGTCCCTAGTGCAAAGTGCCAAGAGAGAACTGCATTTTAGGATCACCTAAATGACTTTGTCTTGTAGACACTAATGTAGATACAGCTTCTGCAGCAGGCACTGAATTGGTTCTTCTGCTTCTGTTGAGGTAGAACTATGTCCAGTTTGGACACAACATTATTTCTGATGTGGTCATCCTCTATTGTAGAATATCTTAATTGAGTACAGTTTTTAAGCTTTTTAGAGCAGGAGCAGTTGTGTGTTTATATGTTACCTTGTGCAAATTGCAGTCTTTATAACTAACTGCTGTAATTCAGGTAGTAATTATAGCAGTAAGGCTGTGTGAGTAGGGACTATAAGGACATTAAGGATGATTTGTTTTCAAGAAATATAGAGAAGTCTCAGCATCTTTTAGGAGACTTTAAGTCCAGATTTAGAGAGCTCTGAAAACCATGAATAAATTTGCAAAAGTGGTCTTTTAAGCTTTTTGTTTGGTTTTGTTTCTTGCCAGAGGATACTTTATGATCCTTGTCAGAAACAATTGCTTTTTAACTATTCTCATCACCTTAAATTGACTCCTATCTCGGGAATTTGACTATCAGCCAGTCAGAGAGAATTGGATGACAGAGCACATCTGATAGCCAAAGGAGCGATATCAGAGCTAGTTAAACAGTATTTTAGCATTGAATCACTGACTGAGACCCTCCTGCCATACAGCTGAAATGTACACTGCAGCAAAAGCAAGCAATACATGGCTGGAGTGTCAGATATCAGTGTCTTCAGGGCATGGGATAGTGCTATGAAAATATTCCCTATCTAGCCATCCTCCAAAAATAAATAAATTGGAAGAGTTGAGCCTGGCTGTGAAAAACTAATTATAGCTGAGGCCTTTGCATTCTTGGCAAAGACCAGTCTCTTAGTTTTTCTGGAGTTGCTTTTAAAGAAGTTAATTTAAGGTGATTTGAGCATAGCTGTAGCCTTGGGATAATTACTGCACTGCAGATTTATTGTTTAATAAAAATATTAATTGGTTAATCAGAATACATAATTTTCTTACTTATCACTCCTGTCCATACACAACTTGAATGAATAAGTATGTGATTACGTTACCCTTTTAATGGACTTCTTTATCTAACCCGCTGTCTTCTCTAATGCAGTTGTGCCCAAATAGGGACCCATACCCATTATTTAGTTGCTGCAGAGGTAAGGAAAAACATAGCCAGAAGCATTAAAATACTCTTGGTTTTTAAAACTGTATAGTGAATTGCAAAAAGGAAAAAGAAAATTAACTGGAGTTGCAGCAAATGATAAAGAATAGCGTGAAATCCTGAGCCTGTAAAAGCCATTTCAGAACTCTGTAATAGTACATTAAAGAACAGCACTGGGATTTCACTATATTCATGTGTTTGTAGAGTGATCTAGGCAATGCAACTATAGAAGGTACTTAGAATTTTACAATAGGTACGAAGATGTCTTTTCACAGATCTCTACAGTTGCTTTCCAATTTAATTGGGACTGTTATTCTTCTGATTGTAGCAAACAAGTTACTATTTTGTACCAGGAATGCCCTTTAAAATATCATTATCCCAAGTTTTCTCAAGTTTATTGCTACTGAAGAGAGAAAGAGCACTTAGTAGAGCTGAAATGAATGTTAGCATCACCAACCAGATTTCCTTTTTCACCCTAGTAGTTTATTCCATTAGAATTTTCAGGTTTTATCCAGAATCTTAGATTCTTAGCAAAGAAGGACTTGGGAAATATAGCAAGGAATATTAAATTACAGATAAAGGGTCACGTCACGGAGCTGATACTCAGCTAAGTAGCACTCATATTGTAGTGTAATGTGGCTGCAGTAAATGAAGTTATTCCTGTGGAAATGGGTAACAGGATTCAGTCCAAGATTTATTGTCTTACTAATTTTATTTCTTCAGTTGATGAGTTTTAATCAGTATGGTGTCATTGTGGAAGCTTTTAAATTGCATGCTTCTGTTTCCCTCTGGATTAATTTCTCACTGAAGCATTTTAAAAATGAGCCATTCTCTATTGTCACAGGTGCAGGTGGTGTATCCAACTTGAAAAACACATGTTATGAATTTATTGAAAGTTAGACAAAAAACCATTTACACAGTTCTAGGTACAATTATACGAAAAGATAATGTATAAATAATTTAATCAGCTCTGCCAGAGGGGAGAATTCTCTTAAATGAGTCTAATTATTCTCGCTCCCATGTGAGTTTGGACTTGAAATTAACTTTGCAAAGCACAGTCTTTTGCAGAGTATTAACATAAAGGAGAAGAAAATATAACTTGCTTTGCTCATTGGCTAAAATATTTTAGCTTGAAGAGTATTCCATACAAGAACGGAGATGTCATAAACATGCTCACACGGTCATCTCGGGTCTTGTAAAGCTTGCAGTCTGTACCTCTGTGTTCTCTTTGAGTCTTTAAAACCTGAGACCGTGGAAGCTTTTCTCACTGTTGAAGTAGCCAGGGCACTTCTCATTAATGTAGACATTGCTCTCTTTTCTGTTGTCATACTATACACTGGCAAGGACTGCGCTTTAGTAGTGCCGTTGCATGTGAAATTGCCATAGTTAAGGGAGGTCACTTTTAGGGCCTTTGGAATAAAAGTGCTCTGTAAATAAAGTCAGTATTAACTTTAACGAAGTTACAACACCAGACTTAAGAAAAGTCAACACAGTTTGACTGTTTTCATACTGACTACAAGCTGCGTGACTTGTCTGGAATCAATATTCGGAAAGCACATCAAGTAAACAAACAGGCATACAGCTGTGAATATTGAACCCCTTTGCCTTGGAGAGTAATGGTGGTGTTTCAAACTCCTGGAATCCTATTTCTCTGCAGTGCCTAGAGACCAAGCTGATGGGCATTTTTGTAAATCCTTTCACGTAAATTAAGCAACTAGATAATAAGTCCTGCCAAAAGGTTTTAATCAGGTGTCTTATATAATTTAATATAGATGATTTGGAAAACTTTCACTGCGGATTTTCTCATGAGAACTGAATCTGTTCCTCATTTCATTTTCCCATTGCTCATGTTCAGGGATTTGTTGGCAGTGCAAAGTTAGTTGCAGGCAGAAATATCAGTATACATTTTGAATGGAAGCCTTTATTAGTACCTATTTTTCAGAAGCATCTGGGTATTTTTGAAGATAGTTTCATGTGACTACTTCCATAACAAACATGCAGGGAAGGGGAGAGTGTTATGCTCTAGCAGACACTTGTAGCTAGCTAAATTTTGCAAAAAATGAGTCCTTTGTGACTTGAATTGTAACTTCAGTTAAAATATGGAATTATTCTACTCTACTGGGGTATTAATACTGCTATATTGGGGTTTTCTGCAAGGTATATGGAAAAATAAATTGCATATAGGGAAAGAAAAATCCCCACCAAAATGCTCTGAAGAGTCTATACCCTCCAGCTGGAAGTTCTGTGTCTGCCTTTTAATAGGAAGATCTTTCTCAGCTGCATGGGATTTTAATAATTATCAAGAAGAAATTTCTTGATGGTATTACCAGTTGGTGCATAGATTATTCATTTAAAAAAAAAAAAAAAAAGACATTTTGTATCTTCTTTCTTGTAAGTTATGTGGGAGACAATCCCTGGCTACTTTTAGGTTGGAGTTTAGGAAGTTATATATGTTATATTTCTCTGTAATACCAGGGACTGGATTCAGCAAATCAAGTAGATCCCTCTCAGTTCTCTTTTAAACATCTCATTGAGTTCAGGAAAGCAGGTTTGGGAATGATGAGATGATATTGCTTTAGTTTATAATTTGTCCTTGCCTTTTTGTGTTAAGATTGCACTTTTTTCTTGGAACCCTTGCGAGTATGTGATACATGGTGCCACTTACCATACTACCTAGAAGAGCACTGCCTGAGCGAAGCTGAGCTAGGTGACTTAATAGGTTTCTTCTATTAATAATTTATATGTACCTAAGGCTCTTCTGGTATTTGTTATGTTCCAAATGTAACGTTAAGCATCCCACAATAGTTTCAGACAAATAATAATTAATTAATATGCAAAGATATCAACTAAATATGACTTTGCAGCCTTTCAGTGATTGAGTACTGTACAATGCAGATGTGCATTTATGAAGACAGGTCATCCTCTGTTGACACATCCACTTAATTTTGCTCTCAGCTGTGTATATGCAGATAATGATTTCTTTGCTCTTGAAAATTTGAATGTGCGTATGGTTGTGGCTAAAGCAGGCATGTGACTGTGTCTACAGATGAAAATGCAGGTGTTCTGTTCTAAATAACAAGCCAAAAATTCAGTTCTTACATAAATTAAAATTTTCCAGTATCTACTTCTAAATTCATTATTCTCTAAGTAAATTAATGGTTGCAATGTATATGAACAGGCCTATCTATGAGATAGTTTGGACGTGACTTGCACCATTTTAAATACTCTCTTTCCTAGCAGTGCTATTCTACAATTCTCTGCTTTCAACACTTATTCAAATGTTGCAGCTACTCCATAGGCAGTTTCTCTTATATATTAGATTTGTTTTTCTTCACCTCGCATACAGCAGAGTCTGTGACGTTTACTGAATCTATGGCAGTAAAAGCAATTTCCTAAAATTTGACTAAATACATTTAAAATACGTTGATTCTTTTTTCAAGTAATATTTGCATAATGGAGACTTGGGTCTTTCTTGCTGCTTTCTGATTTTATTCTACCCACATAATAGGAATGCAAAGTAATTCTGATATTACAAAGATCAGAATGAGATCTCTCAAATTCAGAATAAGTCTTTAGACTGGTCTGCATTCTGGGGAAAAATTTCCAAAGGACAAATGTAGTAATAACAAAAGAACCTCTCAAAACCAACCAACCAAGAAAAGAACTGAGTGAATACTCACATGCCTGCAGTACTGTGGGTAGGGAGGGGAGAGACCACTAAAGCAGAATCCAGAACTATTGCTCTTCCTGGCCCTTAAGCTGACCTTGGCCAAATCTTTGCCACTTCATGCCTCAGTTTCACTATCTGTAAAACATTGACATCAATACTGACTGTCCTTTGCTTTGAACTTAATGAATGGAAAAGGTTTCCTAATACTACTTTTAATTTCTTGCCAAATACCTCCAATTCCGAATGAAACTTGAGACGGAAAGTCCAGGAGTTGCAGCTTTGGTTCAGAAGTTTGGTATTTAAGTTCCGACCCTGGCTTCCCATTCGGCCTTGAACAAATCTTGTTAGTCCCTTAGTCCTGAGGGATTCTGGTTCCTATCAGCTGCCGGTTAAACCTAAACTTGGTTCCTAAACACATCTCTGTGCCCCTCCTGTTTTATAAGTTTTATGGTGTTAGAAGACAGAAATAGAAAGCTAAATTAGGCACGAATCTGGCTGAAGCTTTAGGTATTAGATTGTGAGGAAGCACGGGCCATCTTGTACTGACAGTGGTACACTGAGCATAAATGTGAGGCCATTGCTCAAGGAGCACCACTCCAGCACGCAGAGCTTATTATCCACGCTGTATAAATGTGTATTACCAATGAGACAGGAGGATGTACTGAATATATCAGCCTATCTATATCAGCCTATCTCTGGGAAAGCTAGATCTCAACAGTAGCTTAGTTTTTATACCTCCTGTTTACCTAACATGGCCAAATTCTCTTTCATGGCTAGTTCTAGCTGAGTAGCTGGAAAGTTTCTTGCTACTGCAGCCTCTTGGCTATGACCATGTCATTTTTTCTTCCACTAACATTTCTTTTTCATGTAACTTAGGCTGTAATCCTTGAGTTAAGAAATCTCAGAAGTCCACAGAATTGTGTTAACATTACTTAATCTCTTCTTTGTGCGCGCTTTGTACTTGTTCTTTATATTATGAGCAATCCCTTTACTTTGTATTTGTGCAGCACCTACCATAATTGTCTATGACTTGGCCTTCCACATGGAGCTAAAAGCCCATAGCAGTTTTTACTCTTTCTGTATCTCATAATCCTGATATGAGGAAAAGTACAGAAAAAAAAGCTGTCAGAAGCCTTTGTACTGTCATAATGGCAACATGTAAGCACCTTTGATGGAGACGTTTTATTGCCAATCAAAATCAAGCCATTTAAATTGATACTTTCAGCAAATCACCACCGGTGTGAGACTGTTGCCAGAGTTCCCAACTCCAGTATGATGTCTGAAGAATTATAAAGACCATGGAAATAAAAATGGAATTGGGCTGATATTGTACTATTAAGTAATTTTCAAGTAGGGATCAATACCCTGCATTAGCAGATATTAGGTCCAAGACAGCTTGAAGGAACACACACTTATGCAGAAGCTTCTGCTTTTGTGGTTCAGAAGAGTCAAATGGTATAGACAATGGAATTGCAACTCTCTGGGCTTTTAGTAAAACCCATACAGTACATGCTTTTAGTGGAGCAGTGGGCGAATGCTGGGTGATAAAAAGCATTGACACTGTGGCTATTAGGAGTACTTAGAATATAAATACTGGGTCATCTCTCTGCCTAAGGTAAAACACTGGAATTTGAAGAAAAGGCCAAATCTATTAACCTATTGACAATCCATTCCAGAAACCCTTGACTCTTGGACAACAGGTCTGAAAGACAGAGATTCAGAAGCTGGACCTTATCCAATGGTGTCCTTACTGTCATGACATGCCTATTGTAGAATTGTCATTCAACAGTGAAACCATATAGTGTATCTTTAAGAAATGAAAAGAAAGGAGTAAGTGGATGGTTATTTAAAAGTTAAGGCTTGCTTCGTTCTTTCATAATAAGATAGACGTAATCACATCATCATGTTATCAAGCATACTGAGGCCTGATTCTGTCCCTGCTCCCCTGATGTACATAACCTGCAAGAAAACTGTAGCCATTTGGAATGAATTCCCTCAGCTGGCACATGGTATAGGAATGATATAACCACCATGTAGGAAGTGTAAAACTGGTAGAGCTTGATTTGTAAGCATCACAGTTCCCTTCTTGTAATGAAAATAGGGTGCACTAAATGACTAACAGAGGAAACCACTCAGCGAAATGCTTATATTAAAAGCGTAAAGCCTCAGCAGGACCACAGTAATCAATTGCCCTAAACTGAAGCCCTGGCAGCTTCTATGAATGGCTATTGATTTCAACTACTAGTCAGTGAATTTTTCTAGGACTAGGCTGGAATGTAGGTGTGAGAGTGCAGACAAAATTAGGAGCTGGAACAAACCTCTGTGGAAAACACAGGGAACAGCCAGGTTTGGGAAGATATGTTATGCTGAAGTTTATTTTTTGAAAGTGCTTAAAAATTGCAAAAACCCAAGTCCCACGCAGGGGTAAAAATGAAGCATCATATCAGCATATATTGAAATGAGAAAGATGAGAATTTTGGTTTTCTTGTGAAGTTATTATGGAAAATTCTGTCTGGCTTTCTAAAGAAAGCCTCTCTCCTCCATTGCAGTTGAATAAAGGGGGGACAATTAGTTTTTTTTCTGGAGCCTTCATCTGACTATACAAATTATTTCCTTCTTGCAGTGAACCCACAAGTCATATAAAAATGATTAAAAAAAAATGATACAAGATTCAGTCCTTTATATGCTATAGCTTGTGAGTTGCAAGTTTGTTTTCTACAAAATTCAGTTTCTTGTAGAATTCCTTAATGGTTTCAGGAAGACGAAGCGGCTATTTGTTTATGCATACTGTTTGCTTCAAAGGGATTTTAATCTGTTTTGAGGAGACCGCTATGTTTCCGGTATCATAGAAGGAAACTCATTCTGGAACCTTTTTTGCTCAGCAGGAACCCTATGTATTTTCCACATTCTCATTATACATGTTTTGGCACGAGCATAAAGCAGGCATGCTCATTTATATTCTAGCTGATAATAATTAATGTGAATTTTGGATCAAGGTGAGGGTCATCTTTGTAACCTGCACTAAAAGGAACTTTATGGAGTGACTTCTCCCCGAGGGGGATATTTCTGTTAGATCAGTGGCCCAGAGGCAGTGGAACAAATCTTCTTCCTCCTGTCATCCTCATTTTAATATCAGCTGCATAACAGTAGCACAAAATACTGGATTAGAACTAAACATACCATATAACTGAATCGTGTGCTCAGATCACATCCCTCACACTGCGTATCATTGCAGGTTGTTAATCATGCCTTTCCTTATGCTCTTTCCTCCTTCCACTCCCACTGTTTTGCTTCCCTCCCTCCCCTCCCTCAGATCTTTCCCTAAAGCCTCCTTTCTCCTCTCAGCCAGGTCCTGTCCTGCCTGCTCGCTCTCCGATGTTGTACCTTGTTCTTGAATAATTTTGGGAAAGCAACATAGACACTCTTAGCCAAAGGTAAAGGTTACATTGCCTTAGAGCATCTTTGTTGCCTTTCCCAAAACTAACTCCTGGTCTTGTAGCTCTGCTAGCCCAACTGTAAGAACATAATCTCTCACCATTGTGGTCTGAAGCATAGTAGACCTTTCATTTCCATTTTGCTGTGGAGAGCATCTAGAAAATCTGTTGGCCTCTTCATAGCTTTATCCCGTTTCCTTGAGCCAAGCAATGGAGGGGAGACCTGGTATATAAGACGGCAAACAGTTGGGTTAGGAGGGACAGACCTGTTCTATTTTCTGTGAACAAGAAGATATTTTCTGTTCCTTGTTTTAATGTTAATGAATTAAAAGACTGCCAATGCATTCCGGCCCATCGCTGGCAAGGTGCCAGTTCAGCCTTCCCTTAGTGCAAGTATCTACCAGAGATCGAAATGCCTCGTTCTTGGCAAGCATGTGTGGGAGTCAAAGCAGTGTGAAGATCTTTTTCATTTTCTTAGGGGAGATTCCTACCCTGTTCAGGCACAGGAACACCATTTTTTTTAGGACAACAGAATTATATCCTACTGCACTGCCAATGGTGAACTCTTTGGTCTTCCTGTCTTAGATAGCTTTGGTCCTAGTTGTTTTGTCCACGCTCTGAAAATGAACCACACTACATGTGGTACAACAGGAGTCAGATGTGACTGGTATTTCAGATGTGAGTGAACTGGGGGAGAGGGACCGTGCCCCACTCAAGACATCCCTCCACGAGATACGATTGCAAGGGAAGATGATAGCGTAGGAGGCAACTCTACAGATTTGTGCCATTAGAATACTTTTCCCTTTAGAAATAGAATTTTCATTTAATCAGTTTCTGCCAGATTCCCTCTTCTTTGAGCTCTTCAAGTTCACCAAAGGGCCTGTTTCTGAAGCACACTGTCTGGTCCAATTTTTTTTATATTTTCCTGCCATGCGACGTTGTGCTTAAAAGGAAGAAAAAGACACAAAGGGAAGATGGAAAAATAGAAATGTGAAATGTCTCATGGGAGATGCTTGCCCTTACCATGTCATACTAGTTTAAATACAGTTCCCACACATCACATGTCAAGCTGTACTTGATTGTTTTCAAATAGATGGCAAAAATCATGAGAGGAGGAAAATGTTCCTTTGTGTGACATGTTCTTCTTTTGATACATTGGGTTCTGTAGCTGTCAAAGCAAAGGCTGTTTTTCCATCTATTATTACAAATGCATTTGGGGTAAATCTCTTCTGCAACTCTCTATTCCCTTGATTGTTTACTTCAATACAAGTGTTATTGTTTTATTTTATCTAAATTTTCAGTGGTGCATTTTCTCTATGATCCTCAGTAGGCAATCTCTATGATCCTCAGGCAACTGAGGTTCTTCCTCAGTGGAGATTTAGATCACATCTGGAAATGCAGTCTGTTTCAAGTATTTTCTGCTTTTCTGGCAGGAGAGTGGAATATTTAATTTCATTATTCAGCATAGGGTTATTCATTTCATGCAATGAAGGGAAATTCATCAATATTGTCTTCAGCATCCAGAAAAATAATACTTACCATGACTGTTTCACATACTCTATTTATATTTTATATCTTTCTCATCACTCAGCAATTATTCATCTCTGCTGAGAGGTGAAATTCTTGTACTGAGTTACCGTAATTTCTCTGAACTCCTGAAAGCAATTCAATCACTGAAAGCAATTGCTTTTACTTAAAGATATTTCTTGAGACAGATTCACCAAATACAAATAACTGAATAAAGGTTATTTTTTCCTGTTGATTTTCAAGAATATTTAGTGATGCTTTATAAAAGGGGTAAATCAATGATGCAACATCTTAACATTCATTGCACTAATGTTAATCATGATGGATTCTTGGAGATGGATGCAAATGTGATAGTGCAAGTAAGTGGGAATGCAGTTGAAATGCAATATTAATTCATTCCCAGTTGTTATTAAATGTCACAAGATATTCATAGTTTTGCTGATATTTTCCTTTTTAAACCACTTGGTGTAAAAAAAAAATCATCAGTGTGATATATTTGTCTATGCAAAGTCATCAAGATAATTATCTCTGAATCTTTTGTATTATGTTTAATTTCAATGTAGTGTCCCAGATCTGCATTTTTGGGAAAGATCAAAGTATAGACTGTAAAGGTGGTGATAGACTGTACCCCATTCCCACAGAAATCAATTAAAGGTCTTCTATTTGGGAAGTGGGCACAGTGGGAACAGAAACAGGCTTAGTATCATGATATGTGGTTTCTCTTGCCATCAGTAAAACAGATTTTCTCATTTATCTCATCCTCTGAGATGTTTAAATTTTGAACATCAGCTGATTCAAATTTTATGTTTGGGGAATCCAGGCACTGAGATGATTTGTGTTCAGGGCACTGAACTGGGACTCAGTAGATCTGGGTTTGTTCTGTCATGCATTTCCCATGTGATCTTATGCAAATCCTTTATTGCCTCTCGCACAGCCTCATCAGTAAAATAGGGTAATGTTACTACTCTTCTTGTTGGAAGGATTTGTTAACATTTGGATGGCTTATCTACAGTGGATTGCTGAGGGCCATATGAAAATGTACAATCTTATTTAAATGTACTGCTTTACATATATATCCTTCTTTCATTTTATGCTTCTACATCTACTGCTTTCTTACAGCCCCCTCATGGGACTCTTTCTTTCATTCTTTTCTTTATAAGCAATCTTCCACAGACTGGCCTTCTCCAAATACATGCTAATCGGGTCTTGGTTTTTAAGCTCACCAAGGCAGGTAATATGTATGAGTGGATATATATGTGTTAGAGAGGCACTATGTGAGCTGTACTTCATGTGGATAATCTTTGGTGATCCAACTGACAGGTTTGTGCTTGGGAAACTAGATCTTTGTTGTGTTTTTGTTCCAGATATGTCCACTTAAATGATTCAGATGTACAATTCTCAGTCACAGAAATTCATATTGATTTCAGTTTACATAAAAATCCAAGAATGCCATTTCAGATACTTCTTTCACAAGTATTCAAATAGCAAAACCAATACTGTGCACAATTTTTTTTAGAAATGATATTATATTAGTATATATTCACACAAAACTATTTGCATAAGTGTTTCTGTGTTTGCCACATTTGCCTTTGCAAAAAAGTACATTTATTGTTTGAGGCTTAAGTTGTGTGTATTTTTTAGCTTAAGTTGCATGATCATAAAAGCCAGTGAGCCTCTATGCGAGTGAGCAGATCTGAGCTGTACATTGTTCCCTATCAATCAGCATTATCTGGGGTAGAGCAGTGATTTCAATAGCAACTACAGGAGATATAGCTACCTGCTCTCTATAGTTTTAATGAAGGTGAGAATTCCATATCCCGTGGAATACTGTTTCTTTGATGTCTTTGTTTGCACAGCATGGACAAATGTTGACCTACTAATGGCATCTGCTGTAAAGCCGTTGCTGACTAGTGGCTCTTTGAGTTTGGTGTAGATGGGGCAGGTATGGAAGTTTAAAAACACCCTACTGCCAAACAAATGAGTATATCTTTATCTAAAAGCGTTAAATGTATGGACATTCACATGCTTCCTTCAAGAAGGCAGGAAGAGTCTTGGTTTACCTGCAAACAACTGCATTTTCCTTAATGAAACTTCCATTCAGACATTGTAGATATAAAGCCAGCCAATATGGAGGACCTGACAGAAGTGATTACAGCCTCTGAGTTTCATCCCCATCACTGCAATCTCTTTGTCTACAGCAGCAGCAAAGGATCCCTGAGACTCTGCGACATGAGGGCATCGGCTCTCTGTGACAAACATTCCAAGCGTAAGTCCTTGCTTCATTGAGCCCCAGATGTCATTAAAGTCGTCTTATTCACGGACAGCATGTAGGTGTGTGCGTACCCCAGTGTATTAGCTTCTCAGTTGCAGGCATAGTTGAAAAGAAAACAGCAAAAGGAAGAAAATTTTCTCATCTATACAAGTATTACCTATGAACTTGATAACAGTCGTGTCTGTGACTGGTCGCCCTTGTGGTTCTTATTGCAGGGATCAGTGAAGAACCCACAACTCTCTAGCACAAGAGAGATGATTCCTTACAAATGAAATATTGGGGGGGAGGAGTACTTACGTAGATGAGCATACTGTTTTGTATACACAACTACTGTTCTGAATACTGCAGCAAGTAAATTTTGTCATTCAAACTGCCTTCAAAATTTTGAATCCATTTTCTGAATTAAAAAATGTCAGAGTCCTTCCTAAAATTTAGCCCAACATTCCCTATATGCACTTTTTCAATAATGTGTCTGTACAGATACACAGGAAATAATGCAATAAGTAATACTGGGGGAGGAGGGGGAGATACTGTGTTGGTATAGAAGGGGTCATCTGTCCTAAAGTGATTTTCTGTAGCCTGTGAAATTTTGAGACAGAGCCACGAATCCATGACAGTTCATATCTGAAACCTACGTAAGAAGAAGGAAGTAGAATGTTAAAATGTGGGGCTGTCTGTTCTCGAAGTAAAGGATGAAGGAAAATGCATGTTCATAACGTCTTGCTATCAGCTATTTATAGACCAGATAAAACAGAATATGGTTCTTCCCACCAGTAATCTGGCAAGCCTGGGCATTTTGCCTTGTGCAAACAACCTGTTTATTCCTGATCTTCAGAGACTGAAAAACACCAGACAAAGGCATTGTGTCGTGTGGCTGGTTCCTGTGAGGAGCTGAGAACCTAAGAAATGAACTGTGGTGGCTCTGCTTTAGCCACCCTCAGGACTGGGGCTTCCAGGACAATTCCATCTCACAGAATTGGGTCTTCAATTTCTTTTGCAATGTTGAAACATTGGGAAGGAAATTCAGGAGAAATTCTTTTAGTGCCAGGGGCACATAAGAGGTTTTATGTCATTCAGTTCCTACTTGAGTCTTTTGAGGTAGGCAGGTCTTATTAGTAGGGGTGGGAGGAGGGGAAGAAAACATCTGAAGATTCAAGTGAGACATGAAGTGGTGCACAGATTTAGCACACAAGCTATTTTTTTAACTGAAGTAAATGTACTAAAGAGCCTATGACTAGGCCTTTTGGCTGCAAGGAGAAGTGCACATGCTCAGAACCTCTTAGGATGTGGTCTCCAATTATAGAAAATAACCTTTCAAGACAATTTCCTAAGCAGAGAAGTGTTTTACCTTAGTTAACTGTATCCCCTTGTACTTGTAGGGGGAATTCAATACCATGAAGCGAAATGCAAGCGTGATACAATCTGGCACATAGTTGTGAGTTATCCTGTCCCGCTTAATTTTTTTGTTCTATAGTACTTTCATTTCTCCCTGCTAATAAGGCCTCCGTGCCCCTGTAACTCAGTGCCAAATACCAACTGTAACTTATTAAAACAACAATACAATAACCCTGGATGAAAGAAGGCATTTTATGCCAGAAGGGAGCGCAAGGTCTAATGGTCATTGATTAAGCCCTATTTTCCAGACCTATGAGTTAGAAAATAGCCATTTAATGTAGCATTGCTGCACTGAACTCAAGTCAAGCTCATTGAGAAGCTGAGTGTGTACAATACAAAATTGATACAGCAGTGGTAGAACTTCCAAAGCATTAAAAGGAATAGGCCCATGTACTGCTGATTGGAGGGGTTTGAGTACAGCTCTCAGAGGCAAGCAAAACTAAATATATAAAGCCCATATCAACCTAAAAGGATATATCATAGAAAACAATAAGTCTGGGAAATCAAATATTTGCACAATTGTCTCTCCAGTACCTTCACTGTGCCTCTGATTCCTCTTTACAGTTGCTTTACACGTGGTGCATATGCATGATCGGTACCCTACTCTCCTAGCTCAGCTTGCCTTTCTACCTTTCCCCATAACTGACTTCACTTCTCAACCAAAACAGCTACGACCATAGTCACTGTAAACCCTCATGTTCTGCCATGCAACCCTACTTTCTTAATTCAGTCTAGTATCACTATGTGCTGTATTTCAGATGCTGTTCTGAGATGGTAATGGATATACATATTTTTAGGGATAAAAGATCCAATGTAAAACTTATAAAAAAATACCTGGATGCTGAGCATACGTGGTGAACGTTTGGTTTCACTCCTTTTTCAGACCCTTTTGTTATCCAAATCTTTATAGCTGGGCTAAAGTCAGTTGCAGCTTTTGGGGGAAGGGCCCTTCCATCTGTACAAGTCTAGAGAGTGCCATGAATAATTACTGTGCCATACTGTATAAATAAATTACATACTAATATCTGTAGTGTAAGTCACTGACACAGGATGTTAATAAATTATAGTGTTCTTGAAGATTTCTGGTTTGCTAAACTCAGTGGCAAAATCTCTCTGTTCGGCATTAGTGACAGCAACACTACAAGGTTTCCCTTATAAATCTTTCATGGCTCTGACATGGAAGAGACAAGAGACTTCTTCCATATCTACTCATCCTTGGTGCCTATGCTGAGATTTATTAGCAAGCTGCCAATTTGTGTGATGAGTTATAATGGGGACCTCTGTCCCTTAGAAAAATGGTCTCAGACCACCAAATCCATCCATAAGGCATTGACAGAATATCAGGTCAGTAGCTGAGTTTTAAATTCTCATTGAGATACTGATAAGGTGTGATAAAATGTGTTGTTTTTCTAATAGACTACTCGAAACTGCTTCTTATAACACCTCTTTAATAGATCATGCAATGCTGGGCGAGCAATCGGAAGCAGAACGTATGTGGCCATTACGAATGGATATCCAGGAAAGCCCAATCTGTAACCATAGGGGAGATACATACATAATAGTGTTCCATGGTATTATCAGACTTCGCAAGTGGTGGAGAGAATTCCATCAAAATAATCTGTAGAGGAGATGAAAAAAGAGATGCATGTCCCTGCTTATTTAGAATATTAGAGGGATGAGAATAAGGAAGAAGGTGTTCTTGCAGTCCACAGGGTTATAGGTAAAGATTTAAAACAGATATGAAAGTCAGACTCAAGTAGCAAGAAATAGGGAATTAATTTAAATAATATGGAAGCTGTCATCTAAATAGCGTATGTGGCAAAACATCCAAAGGTCATCTTTGAGGTGTTATTCAGGCAACATGCATGGCAATACAGTGTAGAGAGAAGGCAGTATACTGGAAATCGGTGACAGCAGGGAAACAAGGGAAGCTAACAGCTGCAAAAGAATTCGTTGTTAGAGCAGTTAGCTGGGAACATCCAAGAAATAAAAGAACTACCCCCCACCCCAAATTCCATAAATTCTCATGCAAGGGATTCAGGTGACAAGGAAGACAAGCATAAGGATACTGTTGCAGCAAGAGCGTCCCGACTAAAAAACACTTACAGCAGTATAATATGCAACTGTTGTATTAACAAATAGTTGCTAATTTGGTTTTGATCTTTTCTTGCTAATATGATGTTCAGAGGTCCTTACAAATGTGCATGGAGATAATACTATTCTTCCAAACAGCTTGTAGACTAGATAGGTACATAGGTACAAATCATCTAATAAAGCAGTCAGCTAAAGAAAACTGAGCTTGAGCATGTGAAGTTGGAAAAAAATGAAGAGCTTTTTCAGTAGTTCATCAGAATTATTAAATAAAGAATTAAGTAAATAACTGTATAGTTATGCAACATGGAAATTTGAGTCACTCAAGAGTATAACTCCTATTGATATTCTGTGTAATAGCCTTAATATCTTAAAGTCATTGCATACTTCAGAAGTTATAATCTATTTAAATGCTCTATGTTGCTTTAAGGGTTTTTTAAGTGTTCATTTCTTAATATGTATTTGTAGACTAAAAGCCTATTTCTAATTACCCATTACCCATGTGCAAAATTTACAACAAAATACTTCAAGGAAGGAGGAGCTGCAGTTTCAAGTTTATTGCTCCATGTGCCGTGGTCTTTAAAATGCAAACTTTGGGGTTACATAATGCAGTTAGCCTCTGTCACCATTAGTTCATGCTTTCCATCCTCCAGACAGACTTCACAAGCTTCTGACATCTGGGTCTATAACAGGAGCCATTTAGAGCCCCGCTCCCTCTGACCGAAGAAGCATTTGTCGATGACAGGCAATCCTAACAGCCATTTTCTCTGGACTCTCCCTGAAAGCGGCAAAGCATCTCAGCTGGTGCCTTCCCAATTCCATGGGATGGATAACCAGTATCTTAAAAGTATAAAATGGTCTTCGGAGCAACGCAGAGTGAATTTGGGGTTTGGTTTGTGACCCAAAGATGCCAGCCAAAGATGGTGGTGGTGTCTTTTTTCCTTGAGAGTCCTTCACCACATTTTTACTTGAAATCCAGGCATGACAGAAATGCCAGCCCGTCCCCAAGGACAAATGCCACTATCCTGTCAGTCTGGCATGTAACTCAGTTTGGTTATCTGCTGGGTTTTTTTGAGATTACCTTTGATTTTAAACTAAAGAATTCAGAACTGTGGAAGCAGCCAAAACAGAAATCAAAGATAATCTACTTGAACATGTTGAATTTTTAAAATTAAATTAATTATATTTACCACTTGTTTAAAGGAGGTTAGAATTTCAGAGACAAGACAGCTTTCAGACCTCTAACTGAATATGGATTATCTTTCATTTGCAACAGAGAACAACCAGATGCACAAAAAAGCCTACGACAGAATATCCCTGCTGGATTTGCTAATTAATATCGACTTTTCCAAATGAATGATGCTTATTGTATGACTGGAAAAGAGACAAGTTGTTTTTCTTTTATGTGAGCTTTACATTTAAAATATGCTTTTTATTTCTGCATCTGGTCTCGTGTCAGGTTATCATCTGAGGCAGAGGCAGCTGGCATTCTCCCTTTGTGCATTGAGAGGCCACTGTCAAAGTAATGTCCACTTCAGGCAAAATCTGCAAGGTTTCATGTGACAGGAGTGAAACTTATCTGAGCTTCCGTAATGATTTAACCCCGTGCATTAATAAAGGCTTGTTCTCCTGATCCTAATTCTGGATTTATTTTATAAACATGCACTGCAAAGGCATATATTCATTGCTGATTTTATATCCCCAATGAAAAAATGTGCCTGTATCCTGATAATTTTGTAATTATGACTGTCACTAAAGATCTGCTACTACAATTTCATGCATGCTGAACTAGATCCTAGAAGGGATCCTTCCTTGTGCAGGAATCCCATTGAAATTTGGTAAAAGATTGCCTTTAGCATGGGCTCTAAAGCTTCCATTCTGCTCTCAGTTTGGATGAATGTATAATAAAGACATTTAAAATATGGCTAAGGAAAATTCAAAAGTGTTTCTACAGAAATGCAATTATGTCTATATAGTATTTCCTCCAGTTGTGCAAGATATGTTAAAATTAAATCAGAGAAAGAAAAAAACTGGTTTATGTACTTCTAGCTATCAAATAGTAAGAAGAAAGATAAAAGCCTGAAGCAATGGTAAATGATTTATGATTGAAGAGGTGTTTCATTAACCCCTCTCCCCCAACCACACACAGATAAAGCAAATAATTGCTGTAAGATTGCTTTAATTATTCAGTCTATTAAAATTCCTGTCTTGTTTGCTTAATTTTTAAATAGCAACAAATACTGCTTTTCAATGTCTCATGAAACCAACATTATTCTTTCAAGATCCTGTTTCACTGGGGGGAAGAAAGAACCACTTATCACTAACCTTATATATCAAGATCAGAAAGACTTATGCATGAATTTGGCTGTAGAGGAGTAGTAGTTTTATGTCCCATTAACTCCATGGGATTGCTCACAACACGTGGCATTAAACACGCACATAAGTCTTTGTGAGGCCGAGGTTTAAAGAGGCTTGATCTTCCAGATTAGCTTTGCGTTTTTCACTTCCTTGCTCTCTTTAGCACCATTTCTCTTTATTAACAAACTCATTGGCAAAGTTACATTAATATAAGCAACTCTGTAGTGAATCTCCCACCCACTGATCTTTAGCTATTGATCTGGCTTTGCCTTTCAGCACTAATGCAGTGTCTCTTGTGGTTTGCGACAAGCTGCAGCAACTCACTGCAGATGGTAGAACAGATTCTTAAATATTGATTTGAGGCTCCACTTTTAAAGGCTATACTCTCTAGAGGTATTGATGAGAAGCCTGGTTTTAATACTGGGTCATCGGATAAAGGAATGCTTTACAGTAGGTGGAATTTCAGTCTTGTGGTGTGGAGGTAGCTTCAGAAACTTGCTTTTACTCAGAGAAGGAAAATGATGGGTAAGTGACCAGGGCATGAAGAGGCACCCTCTGAATTACATAAAAACAAATAGAAAATTGAAATATAAAAAGATACTACCTTTTCAGTTTAAAACAGCATAAGCAACTACAGGCTGTGGTAATATAAAATGTTAAATAATTGTGGTTAGTTGTTTATACTTCATGTCTTATAAAATAATTGTATTTTAGATTGCTTATGAAGGTGGACTCAAAAATTCCCACACTGTATTAATAACCATATTAATCACTGTAGAACATGAAGGCAAGATTGACATATTAGCAAAACATCCTGATCTTGAAAGAGAATTTCTGAAGGAAGTGAATGTATAAGTGGATTGGCTTAATACAAAACAGTAAAACATTCAGAGATAGTGAAAGATAGAGTAAATAATAATAGTAAATCGAACTATTATCGTAAACAATGAAGCTAAAAGGCATAAAGAGACCATGAATTTCAAAGGGAGCTTTGCAATTGGTCTTGATTCACTTAGAGTGAACTCAGGAACTCTTCAGTATGAAATCCTAAAGTAGATTTTAAACAGTGCATAATAATGACTATACCTGGGCAGACCAGAGGTCCTTCTAGCCCAGTATTCTGGCTCTGATAGTGGGCAGTAGCAGCATCAGCAGAAAATGTAAGAACACAGCAAGTGTATAATCTTTAGCCTCTGCAATTTGCAGTTGGAAACTTGGGGTTCAGGGACTTTAGTGAGAGTGAACTGATTGCGTTTAACAATACTCAAATGGATGTTTGCGTGTTTTTTTCCTTGGATTTGTGCAGTTACTTTCAAACCTGTGTATAATTTTTACCATTCACAATATCTTCAGTAAAGTCTTTAGTAGCTTAATTAGACATAGTATGAAGAACCATCTGCTCTGTACTTACCCTTTCCGAGTTTCACTTGGTGACCCCTACTTGTTGATTGGAAGAGACAGTGTACAAAGTGAACTGTCATTCCCTATTCATCCTTTCCATGCCACTTCTAATTACAACCCCCTCAGTCTTTCCTAGGCTGAGGAGTCCCAGTCTATTTAGTCATTCCCTGCATGGAAGTAATTTGATACATCTGGTCATTGTTATTGCGCATTTTTATGTCTTCTTGAGACATCTACCACATTAGAGAAAAGACCAGAACTACACAGAGCTCAAGATGTGAGCACATCTTGAATTAAATGGCACAAAAAAAAAAAAAATTTCTGTGTTGAAGGATAGTAACAAGTGTCATGGACTTAAAAAAATGAATTTGAATAGTATTTTTATATAAATTCAGTGAAATTTAGCTTAGGTTTTTTATACTAAACTTTGTGAAATATATATTGTGGAGTAAACCACAGCTGTCCTGGGGAATGGTGCTAATTTGCCATCTAAACGTGTTAGAGTATAGTTAAATAATTTGTAAGATTTTTAGCTTAGGATCATGTTTGTGAGAAACATTTAATTAGGATGACCATGTATTCTGGAAAAAAAGAATGTTTAAAAGTATTTATTTATCAGCTGTCAGGAGAGCATATTGGTTCTTGTTCCTTTTGCAAGTTGCTGTGGCTAGTCTGTCAAGATGGGTGAAATTCCATAGATTTCAAAGTACCGTTTTCCGGTACATTTTAATCAGGTATTGCAGCCATTTTCATTTGGGATCTGAAATGAAAGAGAGCCTTAATTTAGATGATAAATTGGTTTGCCTGGGACTGCATCTGTGTTTATGAAACTCAAAGCCTACTGAGAGATTAACTGATCCACCCCCAGTATTTCCAGGTCCAGCTGAAATACACCTGTTGTGTGTGTACATGTGTAACCCAGAGGTTATCTGTAGTAAGTCCTTAATTCTGCCTAACTGCAGACTGTTTGCATGCTGGGATAAAAAAGAAAATTATTCTCCCTCTCTTGTTCCAGCATCTTCGCTGGCTCTGGCCTCTATGGGTCTTCTCCCTCCTCGTTAACTCCACTGCCTCTTTTCCCAGTGTTGCCAAAACTGTCTTCACTCATTTGTAGCTGTGACCCTTGAACAGGAACTGGACAATTTTTTACATCCATTAGCTGTCTTTGGAGGGAGAGAGTGAGTTATTTCACGGTGCAGGATTTCCGAGGACTTAAATCTAAGTAACAGCACTTAAATGCTGTGAAAACAGAAGTTTTCAGGACAGGATGCAAACTATTAACAGTATCCTCTAGAAAAAAGCTTTATTAAGTTGTTATTTGTTCAGAAGAAGCTTTGTTTTTCTGCTACAGGGAATGACTTTTTAAGGCTGCTTATAATTTTATCCTATGAATGATGGAATTTCTTACCAAATCTGTGGACCTGGTAAGCTTTCATCTTCAAGTTTTCCCTGGTTTTGTTTTTGTTCCCCCAGATGATCATGTTCTGCAATATATGTAAGCATGATTCATCTTTGCTTTTCTTTTTAAATATATTTGGCTTTGTAATAGCAAAAAGTTGGTTTTATCTGTAGTTCTGCTTTTGGTCGGCAGTAACAGAAATTTTCAAGGTTCGTATCTTTATGCCTTAAGGAGTACACAGCGTTATCATCAAGGATCTCCTCCCTTGCTAGTTCTCTTTTTCTCTTTGTTTTGTTTACGGATATTTCACACTAAACCCTTGCAGTTATCATCAAGTGCTCAGACCATGATAACAAAATTTCGCCAAAGCTTATGCTCTATGTTTCTCTCTTCTAAAAGCAATGAAAGATTTGTTTAACTGTGTACAGTTGACATTTCTTTTATCCCATCAATCCATTATACACTTACAAATTCAGGTCAAAAATAACAAGTAGCTCCAGATAGACTTTCATTATATTAGATAGATAGCTTTTCTAACCCCTGCCCCATATTATCTGAGATACTGTTATTGCTTTCCCTTTAATTAGATCATCCTTCTTCATGTTTTTAAAAACATTATTCGTATTTGTATTTTGGAACCATCTGCCTTGCAGCAGTGCTGTGAGTGCTTGTGTTTTTATTTCATCCAGGCAAGAGTGAAGGTAAGAGGAAAAGAAGAAGTGGAAGGAATGTTGAAAATTCAGCTGAGGCATTACCGAAGGTCCTATAGGATAATGTAGGGAATCATGCATACTCCTTGTTGCGATGATTTTGGGAGGAATACAGGATTTTGTATGCTATATTGGATTCTGATACTGCACCCACCATATGAGCCATTTTTAGCGTTATTATTATTTTTTAAAGTTCACATGTGCCAGAATTTACACCCTGCAATGATTAAAGCTCTGCCCAGCAAACAAAATATTAATTTTCAGTGATGCTGGAGTCTGGAGAATACCAATGACTCCATCAAAAATGTGCATCCTTGGAAATGGGACAAACAAAGAGAAAAACCTTTTATGAGAACATGGGTTTTTGTTTTCTGAGGCTGAGTTATTTTTGGCTATTGTTGGGATAATGGTTGGTTGACTCCTAAAATATGTTTTAGTTCCAGTCTACTCACTACTTTTTAGTGGAGTGTGCACAGTAGTGCTGTCTGATTTATCACTTTCCTGTGTTCCTAGCTGTTTGATATCCCTCTTTCACAATTATGTATTTGGGAAACTGGAACATGGTACAGCAGCTAAAGGTAGCTGGCAAAGCTGAAGAGGAAGGCAGTATCGGGGACTACCAGGTCTCTCTCCAGACCGTTGCAGTGGGATTTCAAAGCATGCACTCACACCTCGTGGCCCGTGCAGTTTGTATGGTGTGTCTTGAGTGGAGTGAGTCATTCTAGATTACACATTATCAGACGTTTTTGGCAATTGACGTAAAACTAAGAAACAAGATGTGTAAGGAAGGTTATATTCACATGCACAGCTGTAATTTTTGTCAGCCATTAGTTCTTGTTTAGAATTGAACTTGAAGATCAGTTTGGGTTTGGTTTTTTATTTTTTCTTTATTGGATGCGTCTTGTCCAACATGTATAGCTTTGTATAGGTTTGTGGAATCAGGCCCATATTAAAATAAATGGGAAGTTGCAGTGGCAGCGCCCAGAGTGCAGCTCTACGACAGCCGGAGTGCAGCTCACTGGCTTGATGAGAGCCGCGAGGGTGTTAGTGGGAAGTGCCTGTGCACCCCACTTCGTAGGTACTGCCCGAGGCCTCTGCGCTCTTTTGGCCAGTGTCTGGAAGGAAGCTGAGTGAGATGGACCTTCCCACCCACTCTGGTTGTTCCTGGCTTTTTTGGTTTTTTTTCACTTCAGACATCTGCTTATATTTCTGCATGATAAATGCACACCTTAGGATGCCTCTTCTATCCGCTGATTCTAAAGAGAGTCTCCATGTTTACATTAGATCAGAGAAATTCAAGGGACACTAGGAATTTTTTTTTACAAGAGATGAGAGTTTGTTTTTCAGCAGATGGCAGTTCGTTTTGAGAAAGAAGCAGCATATTTTTATGCTGCAGATTTTCTTCAGGATTCAGGAAAACAGTGCTCTGGCAAGTATCCTTCACCCAACCCTTCCTTCTCTGCGAAGTCTGGACTTACTTCTGTGAAAAGCTACCCTGGTTTTTAACTGGTGAGCAGGAAGCCGTGCAGAAAGGGTTTGAACATTTTTTATTTCTCTAAGCAGATTTCCCAGCTTTCCTATCTATCTGCCAGTGCAGTAAGGGGCAGGAATTGTGTCTTACTTGGAGGCTCCTCTCCACCACTGGCTGTCCTCAGAGATACGCTCAGCTTCCCTCTGTAATCCCATGATATTTCTGTATTCCACAGTCCTGTCATCATATTTAAGTCTGAGCCGTGTCATGTGAAAGCTCAGCACACCACACCATTTGTGATTCCTGTGTTCATTAGTTTGCAACTAGACAGGTAGCTTTGTGTCTTTCATATAATTAACACTGTGAAGGTTATCAAGAACAATATTAATGAAAGGTAAATACCCTTTTTCATGGCAAAAGCTAGTTATTAAGAAGTTAATCAAGAAATTAATCGAGGAGTATGATAGAATTTGTAATCGAATCTCAGTAAAGTTCTGATTCCAAGTCCTGGTCTAACAAGATTTATTTAGATATAGAAAAATAAGCTAGATTTGAAGTCTCGTCTTTTGGGTGCTGATTGCCCCCTGGCAGAAGAGCAGCCTCCAAAAGATAAGTCTAAACTATAATGAACAGAAAATGTGTTTCCAGTGAGGCTGGCAAACCTGATTTTGCAAATGGTGGGCTAGCACCATGTTTTCTCCTATCAGCTTGAAGAGGCCAGGGTTGAATGTGAATTGCTTGCCTGAGCTGAAGTCCAAGTCACATGGCTGTCACTGCCGTCCTGTTTCCAATTACTCAACTGGTATTAGCCAAACTGAATGAAGACTGTGCTTTTTTGCAGTGTATGCATAACCTTATGTTGATGCTAAACCAGAAGCAGCTAAGACCCAAGGACACTGTGTCTCACCTCCATTTCCTGAGGCCAATGCCTTGTTCTGGTTGCCCAGGCATACGCTGCTGGTTGCTACGCTTTCTCTGTAACACTGGGAGCTGCTGCTTAATTTCCTGTAACAATTTTCCTGGCTTGGTTATGCTGACTATAGGAACTATCTGCAAAGAACTGCTGCTAATAAAATTTCTACCACTACCTTTGTGTAGTGATATGAGGCTTTCATGCATTAGTTTCTGCAGTTAATTAATCTAAGTCTTTCTAATACTTACTGTGGTAAGGATAGAAAAGCAATAAACAGTGCAGATAAGGGATGAAATGGTTTAATCTCATTAATTAACAAAATACAGAGTATCTAGGTACAAATATTACTCCTCTTCTAATCATTGGGAGTTGGACAAGACACATAGAGCCAAGAAAATACATCTTAGCTATAAATAAAGGTATTTTATAAAATATTTATAAAAGCTATAAATAAAGCTATAAATAAAGTTCAGTTAGTATGGTGGTTTTTTTTTTTCTTTCCTGGCTTTAATAGCAACTTCACATCATAATTAGGAGGATGAAATTCCTGCCAGCCAAGTACATAGTTTGGACAGATTAAAGGGAAGAGTTATGAGAAATGATAATTGCTTCGTGCTCGTCAGACTTCTATTGAAAGTCTGACAGGATAATTACAAAATACCTGCTTTGCAGAATCTCTAGGCAAATTTTTAAAGAGCTATTTAAAGTTGTTCGTTTACAGTCTGTCTGAAAAGTTAAGTTTTTTCCCCCTTTTTGAAGTCGTTCATTACCATTTAGATACGTGGTACATGTTCAAATATAGACCTTATTCTCGTGTGCACGCCTGGCTGCATTCCACTGCCAGCCCCCAAGAAAATTGCCCATAATTTTTTGCATTACCCCACATACTTCACCCACATACTCACCCTTAACTTTCAGCAGAACATTTTTTTCATCTGATGGAAACTGTAACCTTGTTGCTTTCCACAGTCTGAATCATAGTCATAGACAAATTAATTGAGAGAGAAATGTTCCAGTGGACTACACAAAAACGTCTGTTTTGACTGACAGTAAAAAGTTGTTCTACTTTCAGCACGTTTTCGTGTCTCATCACATGGCTTTTCTTCACCTGCTTTTGAAACTTGAAAATGATGCTCACCAAATCGCCGATTTGCAAAGAATATTCTAGACATAGTTGCCAAAACCCTACTGATTTTGCTGAGAACTGAAAGGCCCCAAAAACCTGACTTCCTACTAAAGTTCACCATATGAGGTCATTGGGATCACAGGGCCACAGATACCTGCAGAAAAGCAAAGGAGTTGTTCTAGGCACCTGTAGGCAGGGCTAGAGTTGGTGCAGGCTTTTTGGGGAAGGATAACGAGACGTTGGTGAGTAGTGGACTGTAGGTAGCTATAGTCAACTAACTGGTGTATCGACGTAATTTCCGACGTAATAAGTGATGCTTTGGGCCCATAGCTGTAAAGTTAATTACTGTAATATTTAAAGCTTACAGTTTGTATTTTTATATAAAGATAAAAGAATAAATTAAGTGCTGGGTGTATAATCAATTCTATCTCATGTTCATTGGTACATTGAACTGCATTGTTTCACAAGAAATACACAGTACAGATTGTACAACAGAGCATTTTTTTATAGAATTCTAATTTCTGTCTTGCTTCTTTTTCTTTGAACAGTTTATGAAGAACCAGAAGACCCCAGTAACAGATCCTTTTTTTCAGAAATTATCTCTTCAGTGTCAGATGTCAAATTCAGTCACAGCGGTAGATACATGCTAACAAGAGATTACCTCACTGTCAAGGTTTGGGATCTGAACATGGAAACAAAGCCTGTAGAAACGTACCAGGTAGGTATCTCCTACGTCTTGAAATGCAACAATATAAAAGCATCGCTGTTCAAAAACTGAATGTTTTCCTAAACTTCTCATTGCTTGGTCTGAGAATTGGCTACCTAAGAAAGCTGCTAATCAAGTGGCCCTGTAGTTGCAAAAGGGGAATTTCAGCATCAGTAAGGAGGTGTAATGCCAGGGGAGTCAGGGTAACACTCATTGTGGATTGGGCTCTTGAAAGAAAGGATGCTTCTAACAAGGGAAATCATCTCTTCACTTTGGCATCTGTTTTCAAGTGATGTATTTCACTATTAACATTTAAAAGAAACTGAGGAAAGGATTTTGTGAGTTGCTTAGCATTCTGCTCCCGCTGGGACTGCTGAGAGTTTACACCTTTGTCATTTCAAAACTTCTTTTTAAAACTTCATTATGTGCTTCTCCCTTGTGCCTAGTTCTAGAAGCGATCAGTGTTAAACCCTAACATCACCACTGACACAGCAGTTTGCGAATGCCAGACACACACATCTGGTTGCCTGAATTCATTGCGATATTATCCAGACAAAATGCCAGTGGCTCCAGCCAGTGCTGAGTTTGTCCTCTGGCATCTGTTCTGTTTGGCAATAGAGGGCTGAGCTTACATTTTTTGACTCTGCCTTGAAGAAGAAAAATATGTCTGTGACACAGAAACTGCTCGTTATGAAAATGCAATGAGAAAAAGCTGTTAAGCTACTACAGAAGAGTATGCAAAGTAGGAAAAATGTCATTCATCTGGCTCGTACTGCTTACGTAGACAGCCCTACCACACTGCTGCAACAATCCTTCGTTTTCTGTGTCTGTATAATGGCAGGTGGGGTACAGGAGTTCACGGTAACTATCATTAGGATTGGTTTTAAAATAACATGTAATGAGAGTTTGGTAGTGTGACTTGTCAAAACAACCAAAATTTGACATCAATAACATCAGAGGTGTTTATTAGCTAGTGTTTAGTAGACAAAGTGGGCCCCAGTGTTTTCCAATGCACCCATTACATTGCGGTGGATACTCTTCAGTGTCTCTCTTGTTAGCATTGGAAAGTCTGAGCCTGTATACCTTTAAAACTACAGAATTGGTTTTGCTCTGAAAATGGCAGTACTTGTAATGCTAAATGTGTTGGAAATGTTGATATGCTGTGAAAATGAAGTGGGAGGGTAAGGGCAAGACTATGTTTTATATAACAGAAGCATATCTTAGATTTTAGGAACTTAGGTAATATATTATTTTATACTTATGCTAATGGAGTAGGCAACCTTGTCCCTGGAGAGGAATAGCTGGTCAGGCCAACGTGTTTGTCTTGACTTTGACATCTGCTTTTATTTCCTCATGTAGGTAGCTGTGAGACAAGCTGGCCACCTTTAAATCAGTCTGACACCCAACAGTGGGGCCAATTAAAAAGTTATATTTCTCCATGCTAAGATGTGGAGAATGACTATAATGTAAATTTCTCAGTACTGATTATTGTAATCAGAAGCTTATTAAAAAAAAAAAGACCCACAACAACAAAAACCCTGCAAATATGTCAGTGTTCTTGCTGCCTTACTTTAACCTATGGATTGCATTTCATTTTCAAATATTTATCCAGTGCCTTGTAAGGAGTATACAGATGCATAGCTGAGCGTTGCAGCGGACTAAAGGAGAATCTGGAACTCAGGGGCCTTAGAAAGCCAATAGCACAGGACTGCATAGGATTCACACAGTCCAGCTGCTCTGGGCAACCTTCAAAGTTTTTCACCTGCAGAGAGTAGAGAATTCTGTTCTTAAGAAAAAGTGGTTTAAATTACTCTTAAATAATTTGTCTTAGAGGTATCTTTCTCTCCCATACATAAATCTCATATATAAACTTGGCAATCTCTCAAGAAGCTTTTTGTGGTGGATCACCCGAAGACAACAAATAAACCTAACATTTTCAGTTATGTATCCAACATAATTATGATGACATGTATATCATTAAACTATTAAAAGATATTAATTAAAAGATTGAATTTCTCATTTCATCCACTGCATGGTAGCCACTTAGATATTGTCTAGCTGAGAGACTAATGAAGAGGGTCACAACAGGAGATTTCCCCACAGGGTTGTAAGAAAGAGCAAAGTCTGTAACTGTACTGCTTCATTATCAGGTTACAATTTTAGTATCACAAAAGAAATCGAATTCCTCATGCAAGTTCTTTTCTTTATCAATGCTGTGGCTAAAAGAATGCTACTGCACAGAACAGCCTGGCTGAAACACTTTATCAGCTGACAATGATTCAACATGATACTCTCCTGTTTATGCTTCACACAAAAGAAAAAAGGGCAGAGTATGGTGCACTGGACAGCACTAAAAGAGCAATACAGTGGAATGGCCAGTGCTTGAAAGTTGCAAGGCAGCCCTGCCTAACGGGATACTCTTTTGATGCTGCCCAGGTGAATTACCCCAGCAGAACCATACCAGCAGCAACCGGAGGTGAACAAGTTCATAGCTGATAATAGCTTGATCCACTTTTGGCAAGGTCTGGTGCACAGGGATTTGGACTAATGTGTCACTTACCAGTGCAATTCCTGATTGTGACTATTCAGTCCCAGTGAAACAGCTCCCCATGTAGTCATGTTGCTGTGTTAGTCTGGATCACAGAATTACTAGATAATTCCATGAAGGTCTGACCTAAAACAGTGTGGTGAAGAAAAGGAGAATGCCTTTTGTAATTAGTTAGGAATGAATTTGGTTGGGAATCAAGTACTACTCATATGTGGTAAGAACAATAACATATATGGTAGCAGACAAGGCAAATCTGATTTTACCCTCAATTGGTAGTGGCAGATGAACATGCAAACAAGGTAAAAATTAAGTGTTTCTTCCAGTGAGTTTTTCACAGTCATTCTGAGGGTCTGAACGTGGTCAAATGTGGTAAAGGGTCCACATGAAGAGCAAACTGGTTGTTCAAGGCAGTAGTGCAAGTTTGCAGGCAGAGTCAGTCAAGAAAAATGAGCTGAGACCTTGAAGAGATCAGTAAGAAATCTGAGAGAGGAACATGAAAATGCTTTTTGATAGAGCTGATAGAAAGGCACAGATACAAGCTGTGGAGTTGGACATACTTCACAAAGCGTGTATACATGACAGCGGTCATGACAGATGGCTACTGGAAACGGTAACAAGAGGAAGACCTAGAAATGACAGTCAATGAGGCAAATGTGGTCTACTTCCTTCTCCTGCCTTACCAACCTTTCTATTTTTTCCGAGTGTTGGGAGCTCACAAAGATGACAAAGGAAAGAACTCCAGTTCTGTAACAAATTACACTGCTAACATAACAAGGCTTTACGTAAAGAGAAAATGAAAGGATTTAATTACAGAGGGTGCAAGAAACTGCATCAGTACTAAAAGTGTTCTGACCTATTACTCACCATGAGGGTAAATGCATTTAATTGTGAAATGTGTTATCTGCATCTACCATTTGCCTATTATTTGCTGTATAAAACATTATCTGTTGATATACAGCTCAGTGTTCACTCATCTATTAATGCAAATTGATCCATGACTAAAATTCATAATCCTTAATAACCTTACGTTACAAATATTCTTAGGATACTGTACAATTTGGCTACTGAAAATGGGTTAGTTTAAAGAAAATATAAGTGAAAGGTCATTGTGCCTCGTCTGGTCTTGATAGAAGTTATCTTACTAGAAGAAATGTTTACGCCCTCAGGCCAGAGGAGGATGCTGAGCATCCATGAGCAGGAACAGTCTCCCTGGACTTGCAAGAATCAGTACCTCTGTATGCCAGAGCTAAATTATGCCCCTTGGCTATTGGATTGGTACGTGTGCTCTGAGAGGCCATCTACACATCTTTGTTTTACAGTTTCTACAACAGCTAGAAGAAAACATCAGGAGTGAAAGTGCATTAGTAAATCCGTCTAGGCAGGGATTTTCTAGCTCATTATTTCCTTGCCGAATGAAACCAATCATCCAGAAGGAAAACTAATCAAATTCAGCAAAGGACTGAAACAGTTTGCATGAGATCTGTCTCTTTATGATAACCCTTGTTCAGCAGAGATGTGTGGCCCAGCGGAGAGGTCTTCTGCTGGTTAGTCCCACTTTTCAAGTATGTAAGTGAGAATTTACAATGTTGTTTTTAACTCCCAGCCAAATAGGAGATATTCTTGGGCTAAATTAGTGTTCTAATTTGCAGCCTGTGCAACTGCAACTTTGTACTGTATTTGGGTTCGGAAATACCTTACCCAAATATACGTAATACCATACACTACAGCTTCTTTTAATAGAGTCAAGTTCTTTCTGCCACAACAAGTGAGAGTCCACTGATCTTGGAATATGACATTTCTGTTACTATTTAAATTAGATTTCTTGCACATTAATTAGCACATCTAGGGTATCAGCTGGTGAAATGTCTTTGGGAATTAGGCTAGCACTGAGAAAATCACCCAAGCAGGAAACAAATATGTTGAAGAGGGGTGGTCTGCAGCCTGCTGAGGGAGGTATGCTTCATGCCTTCCTGCAACAATAATTCTGTAGCTCCTGGTTAATTGGGCTGTGGAAAAGTACAGATAGCTTCTTTAGAGTTTAAACACAGTAGCTTCTGCAAAGCTACCAATCTGTGCAGCATATTTTGAACATGAACGTGGGAGATAAAGCAGAGAGTGGGGGGACTGGTTGTGGAGTTTTATATTTTGTTTTATTTCAAGAATAACAGTTATTTTCTTTGAAACAGGTCCATGATTACCTTAGGAGCAAGTTGTGTTCCCTCTATGAAAATGACTGCATCTTTGATAAGTTTGAATGTGCATGGAATGGATCAGACAGGTAATCCATCCTTACGTACATCACTGTCTTCATTTAGCAAAAGAGCTTCCATAAGATGGGGAACAATTAGAAAGTAAATTGTTATGCACGGTTATTTTCCACATCAATTTACATCTTCACATATCAGTGTTCAGGTTGGTAAAAGGTGTTTGGATATTGGTGCAGTTATGCCCCTGACCTCATTAGACATGATGTATACCTCGTTAATCTTGGCTCATGCCTTAAGGGAAAAAAAAACCTTCAAATTCTGTCCGTTTTCACCAAAATTGTAAGTAGGCTGCAAAAGTTAAAAAGAATGCTGCCAACTTGCACAGTCCCACGAACACACTAAGGAAGCTTGTGTGATCCTGTATCTACACATGAGCTACCTCAGAAATCCGGTTCATTTACTGGAAACAGGGAGCGAGGAAAGGCAGTCACGGGCACCCACTGATTCTCCACAAACTGCTGCCACCTTCCCACTGACATAAATGACAGTTTCTTCTGATACCTACCCCCATCAGAGCAGTCCCTTTCCCTATGCACCGAAGGAGAGGTGCTGGTTTTTATCTTGGACATAATACCTTGTTGAGTATTTTCATAAGAAATATTGGCACAACAAGTCAGAGGGTGCGAGCGAGGATGAAATGTGCTAATGCCATAATGTTAGCAAATGGTGGCAGTACTTTGGGGAGTAGGAATATTGTACAGGAAGAACTGAGCAGCCAAGACGACTGGGATAATAAAAATGGATGAAATCCAAGAGTATAATGCAAGGTGAGGATTTTAGTTAAAAGAAAACATGAACCTTCATCTTATCAGTTGGAAACAACTCACATTCATACGCTAGGTGACTGTGGAAGGGATTAGCAGTCTACAAAATGCATGTGAAAGAGAGCACAGGAGCCAATTTTGAATGGCACGCAGTGAATTCTGGCTCAGTAGAGCTAGGAGCCAAGAGGCAAAAGTTTGGCACTCGCTGAGAGCCTGGAACTGTGCCTTCAGCTCACTTAGCTTCTCATTTGGGAAAGAGAAGAATGGTCTGTCTCATTGTATTTGAAGCAGGCCTGCCCTCCCGGACTGGGCAAGGACTATGAAACAGAGTGTGGGACAGCTGTGAAAGAGGCAAATGTGATCCTAGCATGGGCAAGATTGGGATATCCAGCAGAGAAAGGAGTCGTGGTGACATTATGTTAGGGTCTTATTCAAAGACCTTTGGACTGCAGTTACACATTTCTTGTCCCTCATCTCCAAGGTGGATGAACTAATCGGGCAAATGGACAGCTGCTCTAAAGAGAGGAGAGGGCAGGAGTTTGGTTTTGATCAGCTTAGCAAAAGAGAAGCCAAGATTATACTTGCTTCTAGTAAGTATATCAAGGAGGTATACATGTGGAGGAAGAGGACCTAGCTAAGATACATGTGAATGATAATGACACAACAGCAAATAGGTATTGAGTGACAAGAGGTAATTATAGCCTGGAAATTAGAGGTAGCTCATACCTGTTCAGGCACTGACAGTGTGGAGTGGTCTTCCCGTCCTGAGTAATGGACATGTAAGAAGCCCAACTGCTTTGAGGATGGTGCTCAGGAAATTTGTGAAAGCAGTTATATGAGACCTTGATTAAAACAACAAGTGTCTGAACTTGGAAGTGCAGAACAAGGTCTCTTCCAGTCCTGTGTTCCACAAATGCAGATAAAGTGTAATGCTGTACACAAGGGGCATCTTCTCTTTGGACTACTTTCCTTTGCTCCTGTACCTGCCCAATGGAGAGATTCTGTCTTTACTAAGAAATAAAACTTTTACCTTGTATCGTTTATTATGCAAGTGAAACTATATTCTTTCATTCTCTCTGTTGTCTGCATGCCAGGGAAACGTGTTTTCTGACAAGGATTAACTCAGCATTGAGTATCCCCTGTGATACAAACTGCTGGCCATTTAAAATGACATAGGTGGACCACACTGGGCAAAGTCCTTCCCAGATTGCTATGACTGCAACTTGGGCACCAGCTGTTGTGGAAATGGCTTTGATATGGTCAGAAAGTGGGAATGACCCACGGAAGTTTTAGGGGAAGATCTAGGTTTCGGAGCTTTTCTCTGAACCTCCCAAACCCATGCGTGAATGGATGTTTTAGCAGAGGGTTGTCTCAGTCGACTGGTTACTACTTGAGTTTGGTCCTACTGGAAATACCAAAATAAGAGGTATTTTTTCTTAGAAATACAGACGGTGCTGATCCCTGCCTAAATCTGGCACAGAACAACAGCACAATCAAATCATTTAAATATTGTGAAACTTTGAAAAGATTCAGGGCTTTTCAAGTTCTTTAAAACCATTTTGCTTATCCTTGATGGGAATTCCCAGTGCGTACAGGACGGACAGCCACATGTTCCCAGGCCCAGAGCCTTTCTCCTGCAGTTGAATGAAATGGTGCCATCCTCATTAGTGCGGTAAGACCACTCTCTGGATAGTTGCCTAGTAATAATAGAAATATTATTCAATATTAGGATTTAAAGTGAGCGTAATATTTTCATTCCTCCTTGACAGATCAGGAAGATTAATGCAGTAAGTAATTATTAAGTGGGAACATGAGATTGTGGGGGCTTCATTTGTTGTACTGCCCAGGCGCTGGGGCGTTGTTAGTCGTGCACAATTACCAAATCCGTCACTAACCACAATACACTGCTCTTGATTGTAAGGAACACTTGAGTACAACAGCTGGCAACATTTGACAAAAGATAAGGGTTTTCTTTAATCTAGTTGTTTCTCTTTAAGGGTCAAATGTATCATCACAGATGTTCATTTTTCAAACATTCACTCTTCTGAGCTTCTTACTTCTGTGCATGACAAGTATTGTATTGTTTTGCTACACATTACAAGGATTTTTTTGTTGGATCATAATTTAAATTATATTTGGGTACCAGTAACTCTTCAAGAACAGTTCATTTGAATAGTAAGATCACTTAATTTGATCCTTTTGGTATGTATTTTTTTAAAAAGAACTACTGCTAAAGGTAAGCAATGCCTATTAACAATGGTACTCTTAAAAGATGTGGCAATACAGTATTTATATTATTAATACGTCTACATAACAGTAATAACTGTTATTTTTATCTTTTGCAGACTTTAAAGCTACAGTGACAATTTAAAGTGACAGGATTGTTCAGTTAAAAATGATTATTTAGGTGAAAATACTTTTTATTAATTTTTGTCATTACTAAGGAGTTAATCTAGGCTATGATAGAACCTGACGGTGAGGCTGTTTACGAAAAAAATCAATGTACGTGAGCTCTGATTAGAACGTGATTGATGCTCAGTTACTCCAATGAACAGGAACTAATACAATCAGACAGAGCCGATCTCGTTTGCTGAAGGGCACATTAATCACTATGTACTTTGGCAATAACAGTGGTCAGGGGAGGGAGTCAAGCAGGGGTCTTACACTAATTCAACCAGATGAGTACATATTATCTGTGCTTGAGTATATTACACTAAAATCATGCCATCTTTATTGTATATACATCATTACATGACTATGTAGAATATGTGAGCCCTATTTATACACCAATTTAATTTAGTTCTTTCATTTATTTCCAAAGTCAGGTCTTTTAATAATGACCCGCAAGACACTGTTTTCTTCTCACTGTCAACCATACCTATTTTGTTGTTTCAGTTTTGCCTCAAAAATTGGCACTTATGGAGCTGTTTGTGAGTTACGGGAGAAGCCAGTAAAAGAAAAAAATAGTGTAGTAATTCTACATGGTAGTAAGTGAATACCTTAATTACTGTTCTTTTTTTTTTTTTAAGATTTCAAATGAATGGGTGTATGGGAACCCTTCCAGGGAGACTTCTGAATACCATCATGATAAGTGATATGCTGTAAGCAGATGAGTGAAGTCACATACAACTGTTCAGTCAGTCCTTTCCTACTGAACTGTCATTCATCCCACTGAATATCCATCAGCCTTCACTCTAATCAGGCGGAATTGGCAGGTCCCAGTGGATGAGATGTTAACAGTCTATTCCTGTCTGGCAGCACGCTCCATGCTGGAGAGCTAGAAGACATCCTTTTGTTCTCAAGGCTCTGCATGTCAAATATTAGCTTGGAAGGACTTGGGGATCCCCTGTTCTTATTCCCAGTCTTATCCCAGCCAGCTGTGCCACAACCCTGAATCCGGTGTCTCAGGTTTTCCCATTGGCATACTCCCCAGGAGGTTTAAAGAAGTTCCTTCTTTGTGATGTGGAGTCACTTGCTTCATGCTGCGCAGAATAAAGGAAAATTCCCCAGTGTGTCAACAGGCCCCCACTGTTTGCAACAGTGCTTCTTCCTTTCCCTTTGTCATAATAAATCTCATTTTTCATTCCCATGAAAAATGTTTTTGAAGAGTTTTCCTGGAACCAATCCTTTCTTCTCCTAAGGTCAGCTTGTCACGAAACCAGATCTGGTGGGCCTTGCTTGTCAGTCCCAGGAGACTGCAGATGTGCTGTTCTGCACTGGTACACATGCTACTGAAATCTTGCAAATTTAGGGGCTCAAAATGTAATTGGGGAGGCGGTTTCAGGTGAGGGAAATGGTCCCTTTTCATGCTGAGTGCCTTGAGGGACTCCTTTGCAGAGATTTACAAGTCCGGAGGCAGGCTCTGGTGGAAGCTGCTCCGAGTCTCCTCCCCTCACACTTGCTTGGATTCGATGTCCTGCCTCTTTTGCCACAGGGAATGAAGTTCTGTTGCCACATTTGCAGTGAGGGGGAGGTTAACAGGCTGGATTAGTTTTTCTATCATCCTTAAGCCTGGCGTGCACAGGTCCTTGAAGCCTGCCCAGCCTTAGTCCTGTGTCACATCATCCCATGACTTCCATGGGCTCTTGAGCAACAGTGGAGGGGGGAAATTATGCTGTGAGCTGGATTTCTCCAGACAATAGAAATCTGCAGGTGAAGAAAAATTTCTGTGCATTGAGGAAGACTAATCTGGGCCAGAGTTAGCCCAAAAATTATTATGAAAGAGTCTCTTAAAAAAACCAAACCCAAATCCAACACAAAACAATGTGAAGCAAGTATGGTTTGGTTTTTAAGCAAAGCCGTAATTCCAGCTGATGTCCCCAGAGTTTCAGGGCAAACCCTGACATCCAGGAAGGCAGCTGATTGGAGCAATTTTGATAAAAACTGTTGTATGCAAGGATGGCTGCGACATGGGTGACATTTAAGAGCTCGGCTTCCAGTAAAGAAATCTGAACGAAGTATGGGAATAACAGATACGAGCAAGACAGAGATACACCAATTCTTAGTGACTGACATGTTTGATGAAATCTCAATGCCTAAAAATCATTGTGGAAGATCTCATTGAAGTTTAGTACAAATGATGAAGTCCTATTCAGATGCCCTTGAGGTTGGTGAAGTAGGGAATTTGTTGACCTTCCAACAGGAGCAGAACTTTAGAGGGGGAAGCCACGTACTGAAGCATTTCATTTAACAAAGAGTCATTACCAAAACCAAAATACTGAGAGCCAGATGTTTTAAGGTATTAAGATGCTTAAAGATGCTGAAGCCACCAGTAGTTGTTAGAGTGGTGCTGTAGACCCTAAAACTCTGGCCCTAAATTAAACATCAGTGGTACAACTACTGGTTGTCATGTTCAGCCCAAAGGAGAAGGCGAGGATGGAGGCCCAAAGCCCTCAAGGGCTCAGCAAGTTGTCTGTCAGAGTAAGTAAGACTGGAGGTAGTGGGAGATGGCAAAGAAAGGGTGAGCAGTGAGACCTCCGAGAGTAAAATGAAGAGATGAGAGGAAAAAAAAAGGGACAGAAAGGGAAATGACAGAGTGAAGCAAAAGAGACGACAGCAGGGACCAGAGGATGAAGCTAGGGGGGACACTTCACTGGCAGGAGAGAGAAGCAGATATAGTGTTTTTTAAAAACTGGAGCAGGGTAGAGGGAAATGGAAAAAGAGGAGGGGAGGAGGTAGAGGGGGAGGGAAAGGAAAACCTAACTGGAAAGTGTGGTAAAGACCAGAGTCAAGGTTGTAAGGGAAGAAAGGGAAAAAGAGAACAGAATGGCAACTAGAGAGGGAGTAAGAAGAAAAGTCAATAGAATAAAAGGAGGATTGGACTGTGCCGGGGGTTTCTCCTTCCCCTTTTACCTTCTGTAAGAATACATTTGTCCTGCTTGTAAAGAAAAAAAAAAATGGATAAGATTTTGGGCCATAGCTGTGAAGGCTATGAGGACGGAAGTTTGGGAGTGAGATGCCTCAGATTGTGTCACTAATAAGCAAGAACGCCCCAGTGTCAGTGCAGGCTGGACGAATTAGTAGCGTTTTGTGTTGTCGCTCAAAACACGCACATTTGAAGAATTGTCAGAAACCCTCAGACCTTGCTTGGAGCAGCTCGAAAAGAGGGAGCAGGGGGTACCCGTGTGCTCTGCAGAGCAGCACCATGCGGAGAGGAAAACGTGTTCCCCTCGTGGGGCAGCGTAGGAGGGTTAGCGTGGAGCTGGGCGAATGCATTTGGGGCCCTGCAGGTACGGGGTGTTGCCTCTCCTTCCAGAGCACCGGCTAGGCTGCCGATGCGTGAAATGTAGGCGGGGGTAGCCATGTTGCTGTTATTGGGGTTTTTTCCTGCTTTTTTGCCTTTTTGGCCTTTTTTAAAATTTTTTTTTTAAATCATGCTGCCGGTAGCTGTGGTGGTTTGAGCTGGGTACAGTCTATCAGCAGCTTTGTTCCAACCTGAGCTATCAGTACGCTGCTTCTCAGGGTGCGCTGGAGTGCGTTCTGCGTCCTAAATACCCCTGCGTGGATGAGATGACAGTACCTCTGACTGTGGGTAGCACAACTTCTAAACCTGCTTTCTGAGTAAAATTAAAGGTGGTTAGAGCTTTTCAGGGCTGCTCCCTTACACACCTATGAATTAGCATGGGGAGTTTTTTGGGGGGGGGGTTGTTTGGTTTCTTGAACCAGCCTCACTTACAAGGGTGTTGTGCAAGCACTTGTAACACTGCTGTGCACAGCAAAAAGTCTGGAAATACTGAACAGACTCTTCCTATACTCAGCTACAATTTTTATTCTTTTATATATATATATAAAAAATTCTCCTTATCGCATACATTCCATTATTGTATATTATATTTTCCTGAATGGGAATAAATTGCAGGCTTATGTCTAGTTCTCGCTCTCTCTTATTGTTATTTTAAGCAGCAGGTAAGGTTATAATCCATTTGTGTTTGTGACCTTGAACAGAATGGGCACTTTCTCATTTACATAATGCTATTTTTTACTGAGCCATTAAACTGCAGAAAAACAGGGTCAGCATGAAAAGTAGTCATCTACATATGTTAAATAAAATAACTGCAGTAAATCCAACCAAAAAAAGCAGACTTTTAAAAATATGCGAGACTTCAAGAAATTAAAAAGCAAATGGACTGTAAAGGCAGTTTTACTGCAAGCAAAACCTCCTAAAATAAGATTCTTGACAAACACCTCTCTGTGCATTTGGTGCACTGGTACTCTGCCTGCATGAAAACTGCTCCGCTGACAGTTCCTGCCTTCCTCAGGAGGGATGCTCCTCATTCCCCTGGGAACCGCGGCTCTGCAGCCCATGGCACAGGGTGCCCCAGCATTATGAACCTGTTTCAATATTTTGCCTCGGGGAAAAAAACCCCACAGTGGTGTGCTGGGCTGTTTGCATCACAAATTGTGTACGTTAGCGCTGAGATATGAAATAACCTCGATTTTTTCATGTTGTGAATAACCATTACAGCAGGAGCCGTAATGACAAGACATGGTGATTGGGAAGGAGTGAAACATTAGATTTACTGCTGTTGATTCAATTTCTGAAATGGGCTCTAATCTTCATCAATAGGCTTTCTGCAGCTTCTGGGGTACGTTTTATCAAGCTGTCACGCTGACTCTTGTTTTTTTAGCTTGTGAGATTGTTAACTTGTGCCTTACTAAGCAGGATTGTGCCAGGTCTTTGTGGGTGGGGAAGGTGAGGGAGACCTCACTGCAGACAACCCAAGGGCAGGTACTGCTTCGGGAGAGCAGCGAGGCAGCTCCCTGCCAGGCTGGCTGCAGCTACGTACGGACAAGTGCCTCTGTTGCCCATCCTCAAACTCAGCAGCAGAGCAGCGGTGCAGCCAGCGGTGTGCTGCCTGCAGACCTCAGGAAAGCAGCCTCTCGACAGGGTGAAGGCTGTCGGTGAGCTCTGGCTGAGGGCAGTGCACGCTGTGTCCCACACCTCTCTGATTTGCAGCGGTTTCCTTTAGCACCTCAGGAGCTGCAAAAAGCTCAGTGTGGAATCAGCTGTCATCAAACTCCGGTATGCCATCAGCAAACGTGGAAGCCGGATGGAGCTGGCAGTCCTGCTAGTGATTCACAGCATACAAATCCAGCTCACCCGCTCTAGTTACCCTACCGTGCCTCTGCAGCGAGCGGAGCTGCTGTCACTCAGCAGCTGTACTGCAAAAGCAGCTAGCTGCACAGCTCCCTTTTGTGTGTGTTTCAGTATATTATTCATTTGTATCACAGTAGCTCCTAATGGCCCCAAATGAGATCAAGGCTACACTAGCTGGAGGCTGTGCACACAGCGTAAGACAGCTCCTGAATCCAGGAGCATCTAATCTAATGGGCTAGTGAGTGTAGGGCAGAGAGTACAGTTTATGCCTTATTCTCCCATGGTTGCGTATGCCGTGGTCTCCTGGCCAGCATCTGCTCGACACAGATTCCCCCAAAGTGGGAAACAACAGCAAACTGCTAAAGCCATGTAACTGTCATTTGAGATGGAGGTTAGTTTATTATATGCAAAGCGTGGGAAATAAGCTCTGTCGGGCTGTACTAGAAAGGCAAACAGTTCCTGATTGCCTGAGTCTTGTAACTGTACAGCTTCTCCCGTGGAGACCTGACCGTTCGGGGTGGATTCCCCTTTCAGAACGGAAATTCAGAAAAAACACCCTGTTTGGGGCTGAGACAGCAGAGTAGAGCGTGGCCCTGGCTTCACGAATGGAAAAAGTTCACAGGGAATGAGCTTGTGAACGAGGCTCTGAAACCCATGATTATGCTAATCCAATAACCTGAGGGCCATGGATGAAATCCTGAATTCATTAAAGTTAGTGACAAAATATCCTCCCCATGGGACTGGGGGAATGAAGCAACTGGCAATCCATTATTTCAAACTACAAGCTGATGAATGAGGTAATTTTTATACAGATCGAGGTATGTTTTCTGTTCCTTTCTCCCAGACCCAGAAATATATCCTGACTTGAATCTTTGTTCGAACTTCATACAAGAGATGACAGAATCTTGTTTATCACGTGTTTATTTCTAAGAAGCATTGTAGATAGCAAATTTTAATGGTGTCCAGACTTGCAAGTTCCATGGCTTCAGAAGGGAAAAGGGTTTATTCTGGAAATAAATTTACTTGTGCAAACTCTGTGTGATTTTTCAGAACCTTTAGAAACACCTTTCTTCAAAATACTGACTAAAATATATAATTATGTACTAAATCTTGCTATTGTATCACAAGGTTTGAAGTACTTGGAATTTTTTTTTTAAAGACTTTTTCTGGAATCATGGTAAATCTCAGCTGTCAGAAAAGGTAAAGCTCTGGAGAAAGAAAAAAGCCTGAAATATATGACCCTTAAAAGCTCATAAAAAGCTGGAAGGTAATTAAAAATAACTTATTAAAACATATTACTTTTATTGTCTTGTGAAGTCAGTCTCATGATGTCAAAGTCCTGTCATTTGTGCATGCTTCAGGATGCAAGTTTTAGGGTAACTGTAATTTTCATTGAATACTCTAATAGTGAAGGGGAAGATGTTAGTAGAAGAAAACTATTCTCTGGGAAATACTGGGAAAAATCCTGGTTTTTTATTCTTTCCCAGCTGAAACCAGAAGACATCTAATCCTAAGGTTAAAGCTCAACTGTCCTGATCCAGTTGTGTTAGCAGACATCCCACAAGCTGCTGTTTAATTTTGTCTTTGTTTTCTCTCTCTCTCTTTCTCTCTACAGTGTGATAATGACAGGTGCATATAACAACTTTTTTCGAATGTTTGACCGAAATACCAAGCGGGATGTTACCTTGGAGGCATCCCGAGAGAGCAGTAAACCACGAGCTATTCTTAAACCCCGGAGAGTCTGCGTCGGAGGCAAACGGAGGAAAGATGACATCAGTGTTGACAGTTTGGACTTTACTAAGAAGATCTTGCACACAGCGTGGCATCCAACTGAGAACATCATTGCTATAGCAGCGACAAACAATCTGTACATATTTCAGGATAAAGTGAACTCAGAAATGCACTAGATTTATCAGTATCCCTCTATATTTACAAACCAGCCTCTTGAGAGTTGTAGAAGGATGTGATCTTCACAAAAATTGTGGCTTCTGTGGTGGGATTTGTAGGTTGCATCCTTTCATCCCTCAGCCTGTATCATTATTGGCGGCAAGCCGACTATTTTCCATCACTGCAACTGTATGAGTAAAGGCACGACTGCAAATCCAGTATTTTGGTCTGTATCGGTTCCTTTAAACAAACAGGGGTATTTATTCACTTTGGGAGCGTTCCTGAGGAGGGCTGAGACTCCTCAACTCCCGTCAGTCCTTTTGAGGGTCTCAGTGGTTCACAGGACCATGCTGTTCTGGTGCACTGCCTGCTTTTGCAGTCCACAGCATTTACCACATTGTTAGAGCTTTTTGCTTCAATCTCTTATTATTTTTTTTTTTCAGTAACGTTTTCCTGTCTTTCAACTGAGCCAAGCCTGTTCGAGTGAATGACTGTTTGAGTGCTATTAGAGCACGGGGCACGTTGGAGGGGCCTCATGACAATTATAACTGGAAGCAGAATCCCTGCTGCTGAAAAGCTGCCCTGCCTCACCCGTCCCATTCCCTTCTTTACAACACCCTCTTATTTATTTATTTATTCACATTACTAACTTTGTGCTTCAGCTTCCCCAGTGAATAAGTGACAGGCTGGTATAGTTACTTAGCCAGCTTATTTTAAGAAGTTCATTCTCCATAGATCTCTCTGCTCTGTTTAAAACCATAACTAGTATCTCCATCAGGTGGAGGACTATTAAAAAACTTGGTGTTGCCGCTCCAGAGGGAGTGGCTGGTCAGACACAGCCTGGCAGGTAACACACACAAACCTGTCCTACCGCTCGGGGGTTGGAGTTCTGCAAACCTTGCCTAGAAGTGCTGTCCTTGAAGGCAATGATCGACTTCAGTGGGAACAAAGTTACATCACTGCTAGACACTTCAGAAAACCCCTCGTTTGTTTACTGCACGATGGTTATTTTAATCCTGGCATTTGGGGAATACAGGCAATGCCATGGTATCTGTAACTGGAAAAGAATGGTACTGGGAGATGTAGCACCGCTCAGTGAATTTTAATGTTTTAAAATGAGTCCACTGCTGGGCGACAAAATTATTCCTGGAGAAACATGAAAAATAAAAAACTCCAAACCAAACAAAAGCTTCCTTAGATTCTTTAGATCTATCTCTGTTTTCAAATGAATAGTGATGTAAATGGAAAATGAAAGTACATGCAATCGGTGTACCACATGCAGGAATTATACGGGAATGGTGCAGTGGGCAGGGAGTCCTCTCAATCCAGGAAAAGAAAGTTCTGCTGCATGCCTAATAGTGCTGGCCAAAAAATTAATATCCCAAAGGATTTCTCCTCAAACCATGAATAAAAGAGCACAACACAGATGACCTGTTAATCTGCCCATATTAAAACTCCTCAGAAAAAAAAAAGTCTTTAAGCCATTATGCACTGATTTCTTGGTAAGTGGAGAATGTACTGATGAAGGGATCTGCATGCTTTTATATTTTGGTTTGGGGGAAAGGGTGGGTGAAAATCTGCTTACAAGAACTAAAAAAGCAAAGTCTACAGCTTTTATATGACATCTTAACACAACACATGAAATCTGTATGTTTGAAGTTTTCTAGCTCAATGCTGTATATTTTGTGTGTAGAAGCACAAACGCATGTGCATCAGTTTCCAGCCACACTAAACACATACGGTATGAAATGTGTAGGTTAATTTTTAAAGGGAATGAGGAATGTTTGTTTATAAAATACTGTATGCTGTAGCAGGCATGGACAGTATATGTACATATTTATTCTAATGAACTTTAACAAAATTGCTTTTCTTTTTTTTTTCCTTGTAAAAAGGTTTAAGAATGTGGTAAATTGTAGAGAAAACTTGGTAATGCCAAACTACTGCTTCAAGAGTGTCATACAATTTCTTTGACTTTTGGCCTCCTCCATTAACCTTTGCAGCTCAAAAAAAAAAAAAAAAGCTATCATCAGCTCATATTGGCATTTACAGCTAAAAGTACTGTAAAACATATATTTAGCTTTTAACATTCTCAAGTAAGATTCTATAGATAACTTATTATAAAGCAGATCTTAATACAACAGTTTTTTGTTTTTAATTTGAAGTACCTTACTCTGTTACAGCTTTGGGTACCAAAAAGAACATGTTAAAATTAAATAAAGAAATATATCTTTGGAGCTTTATAAAACTAATGAAATACCGAACCAAAATACCATGAAGTGATTATAGACGAAATAAATAGAAACCTTTCAAAGACCAGTATTCCATTCCTGTCTTTGACATCGCTACTACAGTTCGGTTTCCTGGTTTCTTGAATATATGGAAAGTTAACATCGTCATTGTGAACGTTTCCAACTTTCTTTCTCCTTTTAGTTTGAGCTTTCGGTGGTGTAGAGTAAGTGATGGTAAAGTTGGTAAATCTGATTGTTTTGAAAGCTGTTGTTCATGGCTGCATTCTTTGTGTTGCACAAATTAGCTAACTGTTGTTGAATAAAAATATAAATATGTTAATACCAGCTTTTTCAATAAAACTACAACCAAAAAGGCATAAATAGATGACTTCAAGGCACAGCTTATTTTTAGGCTAGACATGAAAGAGTTGTTTAGCTCCTTTCACAAAGGAGGAGGAGTCGCAGGGACCGGGACTCACCGGACAAGCTACTGTGTGAACCTGAAGCGTTGTGGCAGGTAGAGGAGAAAACACGGCCGGGAACGGGCCTGACGGGGGGCGTAGGGCGGTGCAGAGCGTGCGCAGGCAGCTACAGCAGAGCTGGAGATACGCTTTTGGTTCACACCTTGGACCAGCTTTTTCCTCCGCTCAAGATAGGCTTTAGATGTGAGTCTCCGTCTCCTACAGACAGAATAAGAGACGTGCCATGTGAAGCGACACACAGAGTCACAGGGTAAAAAATGGCATCGGTGTCATCACTGGCCAGATTGGAGACCTTCCAGCGCAGCGGACCGTGAGGGCACGTCTGGGACGTGTCCAGGCCTGGCCTCCCAGATGAGACAGACATTGGCCCAGGTGACAAACCAGAGAGCTACCAGCAGAGCAGCATCCCTCTTCCCCCCCCCCCCCCCGCTCTCTTTCTACCTCTACCCCAGGGGAAAATTGGGGGGAAAAAAAAAAAAGGAAAAAAGAAGGGGGAAAAAAAAAAAGGAAAAAAGAAGGGGAAAAAAAAAAAGAAAAAAGAAGAAAAAAAAAAAGCTGGCTTGGCATACACACTTAAAGCTAGGAAAGCATTCACGTCCCGGTCCAAATTGATGCCTGACCCTCCCTGGTCATCCTGCCCCAGATCTTGGGCTCTTCTTTGGAAGCTCAGCCTAAGGCAGCTAACCCTGCCTGCATGTTCCACACAGAGCCCTGGGGAGTGAGAACCACCTGGGCATCAGCACACGAGATGATAGACACTGGAAGGCTAAGTCCTTTTTCTGGATGCAGACCAGAATAAATTTGCCTCAGCTGTTAGATGAGGCAGTGTGTGGCTTTGCACAGCTCTCCCAGAGCTTACATGCTAATTTCCCCCCCCTCCCTTTTTGGGAAGATACAATCAATCCCACTCATTTAGATGGACAAATATGACTAGGCACTGAAGAGCGAAATCTCAGCTGAAAATCAACACATCAAGCAATACACTATTTACCTTTCCAGTTTCCCTTTTCATCCCTAAATACCCAGTAGGAACAGGAGCCAGATGGCCAGCGCTCACGCCTTGGAAATTTTCACGGGCATACTTAGTAGCTGCATACGGCAATTTAACCCTTTATGGTTTGGGGGGGGGATATTGGCATGAGCTACCTGCTTCTCCTGTTTGCAGCCAGCAAGTCATCTTGCTTTCAGGTAGTTAAGTCCTTTGGAGCCTTCCAAGGTTGTGGTTATTAATCCCCAATGAGAGGGCAAGTATAAGGATTGTTCACTTTCTATGTCCAATTTTCAGTAACATTATTATCATCAATTTGCTCCTGTTCCCAATAGAAATCCTTTTCCATTTGCAGTCTTCTCAGCAAATTGCATTAAGTCTAAAATTAGAGCATGAATTGCTTATCTTGCTCGTGTGCAAGAACCTCAGAAGGCAACATGATTACTAGAGCGGGTTGAAATTCAAAAACTGTACGGGACAGTTTGCCAGGCACACTGGAAAGGTTTGCTTTCAGAGTGCACCATGAGAAAGCTTTTCTTAGAAGTGATTTTTTTTCCTCCTTCTCTCTGAAGCTGGACGAGGATCAAACTTTTATTCACGTGAAAGTGAGCACAACTCTTGAGGCACTTAGAGATCCTAAAAATGGCCTGTGATGCAAAGCATTTCATGTGAAGCACCTGACTGAGAAAATTCCTCTGTTCCCTCAGCTAGAAAAGCTCCCATGAATACGGATCAGCCAGGCAAGGTACAGTTAATTACTTGTCCTGCTTTTGCCAAGTGGAGACAGTCAACGAGTAGGACAAGATCCTTAAACAAACAATTCCATTAAACAATTATTTTAATTATCATGGTGATGCTATATATTCTTTTTATAACATGGCCGCTAAAAAGAATAAAACCTACAATAGTGACTCTATCGATGGATGCAGGGTGGTTTTCCGGACAGCCATTCCTCATTTTAAGACTAGTACTAGCCATACTAGTAGCATGTGTATGTCTCATGCAGCAGCCTGATCCAAGATATCACAACAGATTCCCGAGCAGATTAACTTTAAATACAGGACCAAATTCTTCAACTGGTAATAAACAGACAGTGCTCCAGGGAAAGGGGTGCTTAGCTCAGAGAACTCCAGAAACCCCATCACCGCCTTCTGTGGCTTCATCACCATTTCTCCAATAGGAAGAACAACTCCTGGGAAAAATTCACTGTAAATTACAAATAGTAAGTAATTGAAATCAGAATTAGGGTGTCAGATTGGGGGGCAAAAAGACATTGGTATTCTTCCATGCTCTACCTATAAAATAAATGCTGCCGAAGCAGGACACCACAGTGAGACCCACTGTCAATAACTTGTGCCAGTGTTCCAGCCCCGGCAGGCTCCTGCTTTCATTTCTCCTTGAGAACAACAGCTCTGCTGGGTGCCCTGGGCCAGGCTCCTTCTCACTTTGGTGGGAAGGTGCAGAAGGAAGCAGAGGTTTGCCTCAGATTGGAGAGATACTGGCATTGCGATCTGTTTCTGAGACAGGAGATGATGCTCACAGTAAATTTATGCACATCTCGGATTGTCTGGTGGGAGAGGTGGGGAGGAGAACGTTGCTGGTTCAATTATCGTCCTCTGACATCTCTGCTAACACCTCTCTGAGCTTAACAGCTGCACTCTCCGTTTCTCACAGCTATTGATCTGCAAACCCAGATAGACGTTGCTGCATCAATTGCACTCTGTCAACGTGTTAAAAATAATCTCTGCAACCTTAGCAGCTAAAGGCTTACGTTAGTATGAAATAAGAGGTAAGCTGCACTATTTTATACCACCTTCCTCCACATATTTTGTGAACCAGTAGGGCTCACTTAGATTTCTTTTTACAAAGTTTGGCTATTCTGAGCTGCTATTGTAATATTGCTAATGAACGTCCAGGAATCCAGTGCTACTTTTGAATCTGGTATCTCCTAATCCCTTTGTGGAGCTGCCAGGAATCTCTCCTTGCACAGCTTATCCCCAAGGAAAGTCTGTCCTGTCAAACCCAGACCAGTCCCAAACCCAGACTCTCCTGAGATCCACCCTTCACTATAAAAGAGCAGAGGAGGCAGTTCTTGCTCGGGAAGGACAACTGCACCCCGAAGCTCTTTAAAGCGGGGGACAGAAAGATTTCCCTTGGTCCCTCTGCACGGTCCGTCCCCAGCCTCATCCCCCGCTCTGCCCCCGTCCCGCCTGCCTGCCTGTTCCCCCGGCGCTGCCCTTCTTTCCACCTCCTCCTGTGACTCCCCACCTTCCCCCTTAGCCTCCTCCTTGGGCCACATCCAGTGGCCAGAAGCCACGAAAATCCCGTTGACTCCCACCACTGGACCGACCACAGGAACCTCGGCAGCTGCGGGAGCAGTTTCCCATCGGCATAGCGGGGAGTGCCGCGACATCTCCCCGTCTCCCGAGCTGTCAGGAGGAAAGCCCCATTTGCCAACATACTATATTTCAAGTGGAAGATTTACAGAATCGGAGAGATTGTATCTTAGCAACCACCAATGCATTAAGAAAGCAGTTTAACCATTTAAACCTTCAATTAAAAAATCCACCACAAAAAGGCAACCCTCACGTACGAGACACAAAGCCCTTCCAGCGATTCACCAGGAGGTTCACGACCGCCTTAGGCACATCCACCTGCCAAAGTGACCCCGTCGGAGTCTTTTCCCTTCCCAACACACACGAGTTGGGTGCTCTTGTGGCCCATACCTACATCGTTTGCTGTCTTGGAGGAAGTGAAGCGGAGCAAAGGCATCTTTTTGCAGAGGAACCCTGAGGTTTTGTATATTGCTCTCATCCCCATAGGAGCCAAAACAAGATCTTCAAGAGTTTCCAAGGGGAAATAAAGAAGTCCCACAATGAAAACTCAGAGTGAGACAGGCACGGGGCTGTGATTGCCCCGCATGAAATGCTATGATGCAGCGTCTATTCCCTGATTTGTACAACTTAGAAATGCAATCTTTTACCTTCCAGGGTAATTAATACCTTAATTATCAGTCCTCAGATACACCTTTCCCTCGGTTTTCTTCTTCCACAGATTTGGGCCAGAGGATGGGCCAGAGCCAGGCCTCTCTCTGCATTACGTGAACATCCCAAACAGCGCCTGTGAGATTTTCTTACTGTGCCTGCAGCAAACATGAATTTCATCCTTGACCTGACAGTTATAAAAAAAACCAACAGGGCTCCCGCAAAACTTAGTTTAGATAAGTCACCATTCTCTGCCTTAAAAACTTTTTGTAAAAGAAGGCTCACTCGCTTTTAGTGCACATCATATTGTATTTTATGTTATTCTCAGCTACCTGATCCACGTCATGCGGTGACACACCGCAACAGCGGGATGAACCCCAGCACACTGCAAAAGACCTTTATTTTTTGAAAAGGAAGGTCATAATCCCCCAAAAGGGACTTGCTTGAGAAAAACACTCAGTAGGAGTGGTGCAGAGTCCCTCAGCCACAGATTGAAATTTTTTTGTGCAGAAAGGTAGGTCTTAACCCATAACCATAATCTATAACCAGCCTCTGAAGCGAGTAGAGCACATCTGGCATTGCAAAGGCAGGGGTTTGTATAACTCACAGATTTAACGGGACGGAGAAAAGTGGCAGCCGTTGTCTTTCTTGCTCTTGCCTCATAGATGCGCTATTTTGGAGAAACTTAATATAATAATTAAAGCAAAATTAAAGCAAAAAAGAAATCCTGCCAGGACAACTACCGGCCCCAAAGAGTGCTTGTGCTGTATAAGAACTGTGATATAAGGCACATGCATGTACTCAGTGTATCCATCTGTGCTTAAAGATTATGTTACCTCTAAGCTGCAAGACGGAAGAGCTGCCCTGGGCTAGAGAAACTTCAGGATATAGGACTGAAACACTCCCATGGAGATTCACTTTTTAAACAACACTTAAAGATCAATGGAACCGTTACTAGAAGCAGCATTAGGAGAGATTTATGAATCATCCATTTATAACTCTAGGAAAGCGTCTTCTGTAAAGAGAAGACTGAAAAATCCATTTATTGCAAAACCATTTGCTGGCCCCATCATCTGTCTCTCTCGCTGGCGCAGGGGCCCACTGCGCGACAGCGCGCTAGCCGTGGACTGCGTTTGGGGATGAAGTGAATTCCTTGAACATATTTCCTGCCAGTATGTGCTTTGAACAAAATTTAGCTCCAAAAGAAAATAAACTTGCTTTGCATTGCATCCTTTTGATTCAATATGTTTTGAAGTTTTTTAAAACTAGAGGGCTCTTAGAGTACTCAGAGAGCGATACCCATCCTGACCTTCAGACGGTAGCTTCAGCTTTGATTGTAGACAGATTCTTGATCAGAATTCGATCTGTAGACTACTTCCAAAGCATCTGAGCCCTATTAAAATAACATTTCCATTACCTAATTAATTGTTTGAAGCTATTTTCAGTGATTATTTATTGAAGTTATAGTTTGTCACCTGAGGCAACAGCATGGCTTGTTGTCGTGGAAACATCTCTGCTGTCACCCGCGCTGAAGAGGGTGGGAGGAACAGGAGAGGGAACTACAGAAGAGATGCTTTGTTGAAATGCCTCACTCTTTAAAGTGAAGAAATTATTTCAGATAAAGACAGGCCACACTGAGATCAACACACAGTGCTTTCTGAGATATTAGGGGGCCTGTGGGCTTGGTTCAAGCCCTTTCTAATTTAGCGTGACACAGCTCCTGCTGTCAAGCGCTGCCGTCTCCTGTGGTTAACAGCAACATTTGCAAGGCCCTTTCTGGTGCCAAACTTGCTATTATTGCAGAAAAATTCTGCCATCTTAAAAAATAGAACAAAAACTCTCTAACAACCTGCTGTCATCTCTCTATTTGATTTGTAAAAGAGGACAATAAGACTTTCAGGGTTTCTCCTGTCGGCCTTTACCTGGTGCATGATCTTGACACAGCCTTTCTGCTTTCCCCAAATCTATGCATTAATTTATAGTGCATGGAGATGTCAAGCAAAAGTTGCAGCTGGAATTTCACTTAAAGCAGCATGTCTTCTACCTAAGTTTTAATTAAACTCTGCCACAGATTTTCTCCCTTTGTTATTGGTCAGGTAACAGTTAAAGTTAATAAAAAGGTTTAAGCTATGACAAGCCCTGATTTTTTTTTTTTTGGCATCTAACACATAAAGAGACAAGAGAAAACAGAGTTTCCACCAGAAGGGACATCAGGCCCGCATGTTGTCACCACTCACACCAGAAGCAACCAATGCAGATCAACACTGTCAGACTTATGTTAAAAGATCTTGCAGACAGAAATGTTCTCAAAAAGATGCAAAACCGCAGAAAGCGGCCAGACCGTGTATTTCACCAGTTTGCCATGCACTGTTTCATATGCTGTTAATTTATCATTACACAGCATTTTATTACAAGGAAAAATAGGTTTCTTTTTCCATTTCCATGGTCTTGGATTGCAGATACACTCCGCAACGACGACTTTGCTCGTCATTTGTGCAACGTTGTTTGTAACTGGGGGGGGACAGGGTCTACCAACGGTTATCTATTTTTCATAAAGATTTTTCTAATGGCATTTCCTCTCCCAAATGGAGTGAAACCAGAACCCGATTCTTTTGTTCCTTGGCGGTGCCCTCCGGAGGCGGCAGCAGAGGGAGAGGAAAAGCAGCGTGAGCCCGGAGTGCCGCCTGACGGCACCCGCCGCACAGCACACCCGTGACGCCTCACCGCGGCGGGACACGGACGCGGGGCGAAGCACACCCGTGACGCCTCACCGCGGCGGGACACGGACCCGGGGCAAAGCACACCCGTGACGCCTCACCGCGGCGGGACACGGACCCGGGGCGAAGCACACCCGTGACGCCTCACCGCGGCGGGACACGGACCCGGGGCAAAGCACACCCGTGACGCCTCACCGCGGCGGGACACGGACCCGGGGCGAAGCACACCCGTGACGCCTCACCGCGGCGGGACACGGGCCTGGGGCGAAGCACACCCGTGACGCCTCACCGCGGCGGGACACAGACCCGCCGCAAAGCACACCCGTGACTCCTCACCGCGGCGGGACACGGACCCGCCGCAAAGCACACCCGTGACGCCTCACCGCGGCGGGACACGGACCCGCCGCAAAGCACACCCGTGACTCCTCACCGCGGCGGGACACGGACGCGGGGCGAAGCACACCCGTGACGCCTCACCGCGGCGGGACACGGACCCGGGGCGAAGCACACCCGTGACTCCTTACCGCGGCGGGACACGGACACGCCGCGAAGCACACCCGTGACTCCTCACCGCGGCGGGACACGGACGCGGGGGGAAGCCGGCAATCACCGCTTTCTCGCGAGAAGTACTGAGCAGATAAAGCAAACAAGCACCCAGAGGCTCCAGACACAAATGTGCTCTGGGGGTCCCTCAACCGTGCATAGTTGCTAGGCAGCCCCCTGCATGAGCACGACGGCTGCTGGGCCCCCCAGCACTATGTTTTCCGACTTTTTAAAGCACGCACATTGCAGAAGTACAACTCATCAGCAGTTGGGTGATGACTTGTACAGTGTTGCTTTTGGCATCCTACATCGAACTGTAGATGAGAACTAAATCTCTGCCAATAATTAAGGCTGAAATGTGAGTTGTTAATTATCTTTGTACGTCACTCACTGACGTTTCCACAAAGCCAATGCAGATGTCACTAACACTGACTAATGTGGCCTCCTATCTAATGAAATGCCAACCAAAATGAAGCTACAAACTTGGCTATAAAATGAAGGGATTTAAAGTCAAGCTTAGGTTTTTAGCTCATAAAGTGCACTTCTTAAAACTAACTTGTTTTTCCTAAAAATGTACACTGCTATGTAATTATAAGATTCAGGACCAGGGTTAAGAGAAATATCACCAGTTGTAAGAGTGGGAATAAAATCAGGTGCATTGGCAACACCACAGGAACTCAACTGGAAATGCAGCAGCTGTGGCACGAGCTGTGGGGTGGCCACCCTGCGCCTCGGACGGAGCTACGGCCAATGCAAGGGAAGCGTTCTGTGGCGAAAAGAGGGTGCACCCCCAGGGCTCCACACTCTGCACAGCAGGAGCTCACACCGTGATCCACGTCTCCACCTGGGGCAAATTGCCAGTCCTTACACAAGAGCTTTTCTCCCTGGCTTTGGTGCTGAGCCTCACGCTGTCTGAGCTGACACCGGTCTAGAGGTAGAGGCTGCTTTATATTTATCCATGGAACAGATGTGCAACCTAATGCTGACACATAAATTCTAGAAATAGGTGAATTATATCATCACAAAGGTTAAAAACTCCACTTCCCACTTATATTAAGACTCAGGACACTAGATTTTAAAACGACAACATTCTGACCACCATATACCCACACAACTAGTTATGTGCACATCTACTTCAAGTTCTTCTTCGTAGAGTGTAATCATTTAAATTCTGTTCCTGTCCAAGTCAAATGGACTTTGCAGTCTGACCTCACAGGCAGAGGATGCACCTAAAAGCTGGCAATAAAACATTATGTGACCTTAGTGTCACGTGTCACTGTGTCAAATAGAAGCTTCCCAAAAGCAACCCACCGCACTATTCTCTCTGCTTTTATATTACATTTCTCCTATTGCCAAGTGTTTATTTATTTGTTTGTTTTTCAGCCACACTCTCACTCCCAAATTTGTGCGGTGCATGGACTGGAGTGGCTTTGGAGGTGTGATGCTTCTGTTTCACAACTCTAGATCATTCATACTGCTCAAGCAATAAAGGCAAGTACTAAGAGGAGCATTCTCACTGACCAATTGCAGGCACTGCAGAGCATCCTAAATTAAGACTCCATCTATATGGTCAGTAGAGGACAGGCTGTGTTGGGGAAACTCAAGCCATCTGAGAGTTTCCTCTCCAAATGGCCCCTGAAAAAACTTGTGATGCACATTATCTAGCGACAAACAGGAAGATACCAGCACCTTGATAAAGATGGTGTGATTAGAACAAAAGTTGCAACAGAAAAATTTTGCCAGGACCGAGACCCCTGCACCGCCTGGGAGTGGGAATGGCTTGTGCTGACACCCCCCTTCTCCACACAGGACCAACGGGGCTCCTGGCCAGGATCAAGGACCTCCAGGTGGTACAATACAGCCCAGCACCTTCTCTGGGAGTTAGGATCCCCCTGAACAACCCAGCACCATTAAAGCACTTTGCTGCCCTGGGCAGAAGCTGCTGTCACCTCACAGAGTTTGTACAAGGTGCCTTTCCAGCACTGAGATTCGACCTTCACAGCAGCAATCCCACCCACACAGTGCCATCAAAAGACATACCATCTCCCAGCGGAGAGCTCCTATCAGCGGCGGCCCCAGGATAACAGGCATCAGCACAACACGGCACCGGAGGAGGCATCCCTGCATGTGACCTGGCCCAATTTTTATTACTGATGGCAGGTGGGAAATTTCAGAACTAATTGAACTCAGCCTCCCTTGGTAAATCCATCCCCCATCACACCGGAGCATCACAAACCTTTGGGTAGAGCCCAAAAGGCTTTTCTCTTTGTAACGGGGATCTGCAGAAGGGAGGAGGATGCAGCAGACTGTAAATGTGTTGGGGCAGACGACCCAGCCAGACCCACACGAGGGCATTGTTTCTGCTGCGGCTAGCGTGAAGCCAAGCGAACCATCTTCAAGCAGGTAGTGCCACCAGTCTCCAGGACTACACCTGTGAGCCTAGGTCAGGCTGTGAATGTCTGGGCTGCCGAGTCGTACTTGAATTACTAGTATTCTCACTGCCCTGGGAACGTATCTTAACTTCTTTGTGCGTTTGGAGATAGTGGCCTACTGTCTGGAGACAACTGTGGGAAAACCCACTTGTTCTTCAGGAGGAATAGTGCCATGCACTGGAGGACACCTGAATTTCACTGCTGTATTTTCCCTGTTGCAAAGTGAGACAGTTAAGGAGGAATTCACATCCCAGCCCACAGGTCAGCTGGGAAAGAGGGAGAGGGGATTTAGGGCTAGAAGAGGCCACCAGCTGGCAGAGGTTGGGAGGGACCACTAACAGCCAGTCCCCAGGATATGCTGCTTTGGCAGGAAAGCTCTAGGGGCACGTTTGCGTGTGGGCAAACTGAAGTGTCAGGTGGTTCTGGTGCAAAAACGATGTATGCACTCACTGTATGTATCGTACACAGCTATTCCCCATGTTCGTCCATGTTATGCCCATGTTCTGGGCATGCAACTGCTTCTTGGCTAAAAAGCTGATTATCAATAACCTCCTGCCCTTTTGTTTCTATCATATTTTGGGAAGTGCGATTACACACACACACACCCCTTTTCAGTAGGATTACAAAGACCCTTGATTTCACCATCATCAGTGGCAGCCCCTCAGAGGAAACACCCCAAGTAACTCAGTACTCAAATCAGAATGTGCAGTAAAACACATCACTTATTGCACAAATTTAAATGAATTTTTTTGTCGGATGAAAATGCTGAAATGAGTATAGTGAAGCTGCAATCTTACAGACGCTGCTTCCTGTAGCTGGCAGGAGGAAGATGTCTATCCTGTGTATTTCCTTCTATACCCATGTAAAATATTTCGTAATGGAAGATTGTAAGCAGTGCTTCCACATTCCTGTTCTGCTTCAAAACCTGAAGTTTGAGTTTATTAGAGGTGATGAAAATGCAAGTTTTCTCAGTGCTGAACATCCGTCCCTAATGGGAAGGTGAATCTCATCTTTTCCACATCAGGCTATAATTTATAAGAGGAAGTTGCAGGATGCTAATGATTTTTTTTCCCCAGAATAAAAGCTAATTAAATCTTTTGAGTAATAATATGAAAACAAATGAACCATCTCAATTAATGCATATAAACAGTAATGTCATTTGGTTGTTTGGTTTCTAGGCATCCTATTTGTATTTAAGTAACATTGGCATGCATGCAAGAATTTGTTAGAGCAGGTACGTATCTCTTAACAAGTTGGTGAGTTCCACCTAATTTTTGCTGCATAGATTAATATTTTTCTAACTTAATGATTAAGCAGCTGGTTTTCCTTTGTAACTATCTGCTGCTCAAACAATTGCAACCGTGAAGCTGAGATCAGAGCACAGCCTTTTTTTTTGTTACTGAACTTGACCCTTACCCTGAAAGGCTACGATGAATCTCAAAAGCATTAAGAAAGCACATTCACAATCTTGAAACTTATTTTGCCCTTTTCAGTGGAGACAGAGAAGCCAAAGGCAGACAGATATGGGTATGCTCTGGATATCGTTTTTCTGCATACTGTTTTATATCAAAGGCTCAAGTTCATCAGCTGTGTAGGGACGTAAGAAAGCATCGCGCTACCCCAATGGTAACATTCTTGTTACCCTGTATTACAAAAAAACTGCAAGCAAATTCACAATTAATAGCAGCTATTTTATGGCACTTATGACCAGCTAGTTCTAGGAAATAAAACCACATGTAATTCCTACAGATCGACTGATTTCCTTCTCTGGAAGAACAGGGCAAAATGCAAAGTATAAACTCCTTGCATTCTTGCCTACTGCAAGAATGAGTGGGCTCTTAAATTATTCAGAATTTCTATATGTGTTTTGTTGGTTTTTTATGCTTATAGAAGAATGTACCAGTTTGGAGAACAAGCAGTACTTTTTCATGTTACTTTGAGGATGGAACTAAAATAGTGAGTATTTACTCTAAATTCCGTATACTCTAAATGCTAAAGCTGAGCTTACAGAAAAACAGCTGAACCTAATTTAGATGTGTCAATAGCCATGTAATATCCTCCTCCTCCTCTTCAGTTAATTAATACTAATTCAAAAGATTGAATTATCAGCCTAGAGAAAGGGCACCTATCTTTGGAACTGTTTATAATTCATCATGTCTGCAAAACTGAATAAGAAAATAATAAATGTAGGATTAATTGAATAATTAACAGCAGCTGCCACATTCTGTCTCTCTCCTTTCCAGTCTAGAAGATGGACTGGTTTGGAATATAGAGCTGTAGCACACGAGTGGTACAAAGTTATTTTGTCCTATTTGCCTGCAAGATACGGAGTAGATAAAAACACCCTTTGCAAAAACACCTTGCCTGGAATTGCAATTGCTTATTAAGTATTAGTGATCTTGTGCTTGTCAGCTAAGATACGATTTAGAAAGATTTATTTGCTAAAGTTTTCAGAACACTGAACACTAGATCGACAAGAAAATGGAATACCTATCCATCATGTTACTGTATCCTCTTTTTCCATAAAAATATAAAAGCATCAAGAAGGAACACTTGAGAACTGGACATTAAAGGGCAGTATTTAAAGGTCTTGAATTCAAATTTACCTCCTTTTCAGAGACACAGAAGAGCTGAAAACATATGGAGAATGACCTCCTATGTGCTAGTGTTCAAAACTTTCCATCTCTGTTGGAAAGAATCATCTGACTAATTCAACCTGTCACTATGGAACATGAATTATTTTTCCCAGGATCTAGGTAACTCAGGGGTTGTTTTTCACGAGCACATAAAGAGGAATTGTGTAACTTAGAATCTGACCACACTGGTATCAACATCCTTGAAGGAGCTCCCCCCTCCGAGGGACTAGAGAGTTTTAGCCAATAATTCCAAGTTTGCAAATGTAGTAACAGTTATATGCCAATATGCCCTAATAATTTCCTCAGAAAAGGCTAAACTAGAATTCTCGGAGTTGTTGGAGTTAAGCCTCATAACGATATTAAGTTACAGATGAGAACTGAGCTACCTGGATTAACCCTTTTGTCTCATCTTACAAAGCAACTTTTTCCAAAGAAATCAGTAAAATACTCTCCCTCTTCTTGTAACACTTCCCACATCTGACTTCAGTCAAGTTTTCCTTTTCAGGACATGCAATAACTTCTTCAAAATGCACCACAGTAAGTCAGTAAATTGACATCCTTACAAAGAATAAAAGCTAAAAACAGAAGAATTTTAGAATTAGTTCTGAATACCAAGACTGTTGCCTTTTTTCTCCTGACAAACATATGAATAGAAGTTTCCTAATTATGTGTATATAAGGGGAAAAAGTAAAAAAACCCCACATCTTTTGTGCTTAGATTTCAGAGCCAGGAAGAATGTTTAGATATTTAAACAGAGCCTACAGATGTTCTAGCAAAAAGAGGAGAAAAGGCTAAGTTTGGCTTATTTCCAGCCAAAATGGGATCAGGTAAGCAAAACTATGTCAAAATTTGCATTTACCTGCTACCTTACACCATTTCTTTTCCCCAGGTGGAAACAGAGAGATGGTTGACAGTTTTCAAGAGTAGCAGCACCCAGAAGACACGATTCTACTTCATAGATTTTCTGATGGGCTCAAACATGACTACATGGCTTTGGATGGTGGAGGCTGCTGCTCTGCAACATCAGGCTTGGCTCACTGCCTGGGAACCGGGCAGCACGCCTGTCTGTGGGTGCCTTTGACTTCTTCCCAACTGCAGCCCAGGGTGATGCTCAAGAGGGTGCTTATAGTTGGAGTGCAGCCAAACGCCTCATTTTCCCAAGTTTCCCCCTCTCTATCACGAGCTTTCACTGATAACAGTCCCCTCCACCCCAACCCCCCAGCGATGACCGATATGCAAAGGCAAATAGGATCTAATGCACCATCAGCGGAAGAGTAGTCAGGGAAATAGCGTGATGTATCTGTGAAATACAGTCATCCAATGGTTAAAAAAGGTAGTAAGTCCCAGTGAAAGCAGGGGTGAGGAGCATGTCTAGATTTCACAGATACAAAAACTTCACCTGGCGTACTCCAGTTTTGCTGCTAGCTTGAAATAATGTGAAGTACAACTGCAAGTATCTCACACCAGAACATTTTAAGCATTCTAAATTGTATTTTTCAGTGAAAGCTGTTATCAGCACAACATAAACAACTGCTCACAATGACAAAGCATAAGAACAAATGTTGTACCCATTTAACTCTAGTTTATATTTTATGTTTATTTGCACAATACAAATCATTAAAGAAACATACTATTTCAGTTTCCACTGTAGACTTTCATGTACTATTTTCAGTTCCTTTGGCTTGTCCATTACTGGTACCATCTCAATACCAGCCTTACTCTCTGGTGTTTCTCCTTCACACACCAGCATGGATTATACCTTAGTGTCATATGTGTAGTTGTCATAACCAAATCAGAACAAATAGCGTATTTTGTACAGAATATTTAATGCAAAAAGGAAGCTTGAGGACTTTTTACAACCTTGCTGGGGTGTCAAATAGTGTGCCCTTTCAAAAAACATTAAAATCACTATCTTCTGGACAAATAGTGAAACAATGAGTTCTGTACACAGATACCACCACCAGGTACTGAGTATAAGATCACTTTTTTCTAGAAAACACCAAATAAATACAAGCAATATATGAAACAGAAGCTGTTGTCAGCTACCTATTCTAAATCGTACCTGTGAAAATACAAAAGGGCACATTGTGAATATTTAAAGAGTAAAGTGCTTTTAACATCGAGCAAGTGAATGCAACTAGTGTACCACAGGCAAATATATACCCATTTTGGACAAAAGAGTCTCCATGCAATTAGTCAGCAGCAATCCTCCGCATTCATTTACAATATTAAACTAGTATATATTACTTCAGTCATACAGGGTTTAAAGTCAGGATACAGTATGTACGCTTTCAAAACTCAACTAATGCTCTACATTAGCATACATTTTGAGCATTGCTACAGAAAGGTGGGGTTTGTGTTTTTGTTGGGTTTTTTTTGTTTGGTTTTTTTTTTTTTTTTTAACCTTTTAAGAAGCCAAACCTTTGGTAGTGTAAATGCAGCATACACTGAAGATACCACTGAACCAATATGAGAGCTCATTATGCAGCTGACAGGAATGGGAAGAAGAAGAAATCAAAAGCGAATTTAATGGCTTTATGCACTGTGCTCCTCCAGTCATGCTCTATTTTCACATGCCTCCCTGCAGGTAAGAGTTTAGACATGCAATTCAAGCAAGTGATTGCTTTCAGTTCAAAGACAGGCCATTTACTGCCAAGACGACCCTCCAGAATTGTGCTGAATTCAATTATACTTCCTTGCCTTAAGTTCAACAACACTTTTTTAAACTCATTGCTTGCCTTCAGCACAATATCTTTGGTTATATCATCCTCCTCTATAGACTTGGTTCCATTTTTACTACTGAAAGGCATGCCCACAGTTATTTCAAATTTGTACCGATCAAACATTTTCATGTGGCAGTTATGCTTTGTCAAATACTTGAGACGACACAATTCTTCCTCCTCCAGCGTAACATTCTTGGGGTCACAAAGAGGGTAGATTTCACCATACAAGCATCTCATCCAATCCCCAATAAAAAGCGGAAGCATATTTATTGCAGATTCTGCGCTATTGTCGATTTCTGTCACGCGCACATATTTGAACCGCCCAGTCCATGTCACTCTGTGTCCTTCCAGGTGACTACATAAAATCTGAGTACGTGCCATGTTAGTCTCCTTCCACGACCGGGGTCCACAGAGGAAAGCATACTGATTCCATGTCAAGGTAGAGTTGTAAACTTTCATTCCCTCTGATCGATACACATAGAACCAACAGAACAACACTACAGCTGTAATCCACACCAGAATGAGTTTCACGATCGAGCTGCGAGTGAGGGATTTAACCATTTCAACTACAGAGAAGTTAACTTTCGTCCACCATCGGAAGAGCAAAGGAACAGTACACAAAACCAGAGTCACTACAATTTTCATGAGCTCCAGAGACACGAACCACTTAATGAAATGGATAAGACACATCAGTGCAATGCCTATACCTAGCACTGGGAGTGCAAAGAGAAACAGAAAATAACCAATTGATGCACGAACGAGCCCAATGCCAGAGGACTCCCGCAGAATGACCACAGAGAGTTCGCACCACATAAAGCAGACCAGATAAGGGACCAGGTAGCAGTAGGTGCCTTTAAAACTCCGTAGTTGTGCCATTCTAAAGAAAAGATAGAACAAGTACAAAAACAGAAGGCATGGGATGCTTACATTTATCACAAAGAAATGGCCTACAGGAACAGTAAAGAAGGTTTTACCTAAGAATTTCAGGTAGCCAAAATTCCCAGGTAATACCTGCAGTAGGGATAAGCAACCTGCTGCTATCTCAGTCATTAACGCTCTTCGTGTGTAAGGTTCTGCACACGTGCTTAAACTCATGTAACTCGTCACTGTGAAGAAAACTGAGACGGTAGCTAACTCTGAGCATGGTATACAGTCTTTGCTTGCTATAGGGAAGGAAAAAATGACAAAGAATACCGAGAGTAAAAAATAAATGTATGGCTCTAAGTGATTCCATCCAAAGTTCACCTCAGCTTGCTCAACATCTAGGTTTGGTTCAAAACGAAGCAGTAAGTCAGTCAAAGCACGGAAGTTTTCCCAAGCCTTACTGTCCTGAAAAACTTTCAGTGTGCAAATCACCATAGAAATGAAGGACAAATAGAATATGACTAACGGAATAATGAAGGCAAAAAAATCAATTGTCAGGTTACTGATAATGAAGAAAAAGATGAGAGCATTTATATGGTGTGTTGGAACAATGGTAGACAGCCAATGCATTCCTGCCTTTGATGCAATATCTATAAGGTATTCTTTAATTTCCATAATGGCATGAAGCGGATATTTTACAACCTGGAAAGAGAGAAAGAAGCGTTTTATTTATGAGCAGTTTTGTATCTTTACATCACAGATATTCTTAGCTGAAGCAGTAGCAGTCAGTTGTCTAACCTCAGCTGACATGAAAAGATTTATATTTCAGATGAATGTTGCCAATAAAATGAGATTACTTTGTCTGAGATTATTAGCTCTATTTTGATTAATTCAGTCAGATGAGGCTCAGAGGCGATTTTGATTTCAGGAAAGATGTATTTCATTACCTTTGACACATTTAATTAAAGGGCTTCCTAGTCAAATATTCTGCTCTGCTAACCTCATACTGAAGATAAAGTACACGGCTGCAGTCCTGTACTATCTTAAGTTGTTACTTGAGCTGTGAGTACTGTAGCTTTAAAGCACTTAACTCTGCCACTGTTCTGCAAGGATTATGCTATACATGCTGACGTGGATATACACTACAGGAAGCAGTGCATATGAATCATATGCACTTACAGGAAGTCTTTACAGCTGTGGTTTATCTTTGAAACAATTCTTCCCAAGCATTTAGGGATGCAGCTGTCAAAATCTGGTTTGTAAGCAGCAGAAATATCTTTAACTGTAATTATTACACGTCTAGGGATTCTTTTAACTCCACAACAGTAACTGTACAGGATCTTAAAATTCTACCTATCTTACGTGGCATTTTCCAACGCAGTCACCAGACAACAGAGGAACTGCTGGATCAAATCCTCTCCCTATGACCAACCACACACTTCACGTAGGATCAATAAAAAGGTACAGGATTTTTCAAACACATATTCAAATATTGCACCTGCACATTAGATGCTGCAAACAATCCTTCTTCCCCCATAAAAAAAGACAGTTTTTATGTTTTGCCAGAACTTATGCTTTTATATTAATTAGTTCAAGGGGAAGGCCAAGAATGCTTCAGCAAAGATCTATGCATTGTGATGAAGTGGGGTAACACACACAATGACTTGGGCATAAGCTGATTTATTAGCGAAGGTATCCCTGTTTTTCTTCGTAAATGCATCTCTTTCAGAATATTAGTGATTCAAAAGACATACCCCTCACCGCCCCCCCCCCCTTTTTTTTCACCCCTACCATATGATAATGGACAATAAAATGACAACAATTACAACAAAAACTCTCATGTCAGCAGCTAGAAACCCCCTACCTTGCTTGAAATTTATACCAGTATTGAATACATGCACTTTAAATCAGTATAGAAAACCACTAACAGCAAGTTCCACTATTCTTGAATTCCTTCATAACAGAACCTTCTCACACCTCAAGGCTATGGATAATTTTTCCCACCTGCTTGCTCCTGTTTAAATAAGAAAGATATGAAGCATATAATAACATCTATAATAAAAATACGGCAGTTGTGATAAGGACATTTAAATCCTCACTGAGATGTAATGAAGATAGATTGCCCTCTTTCAGGGAAAACAATTATCCCTTTCTCTTAAATATATGACTCATATACATGAAACTGTAAACATAGATATGACGTCAAGACCAAAAGGGAATTATAGCAACAATTCTTGAACTGAGCAACAATTAGGCTAAACATCAGCTTTGAGAGTCAAGTGCAAGTCACCTCTGGCTTGTCTGAAATGGATACGTTAAGAGCCCTTCAACATAACCTGTTCAGTATTGCCTTTTTACCTTCAGTCGCAGAGGTAACTCTTCAGGACTCTTCCCTGCCAATTCATCATCTTCCTCCTCTTGCATAATCAGGTTAGATGGGATGATTCCCTTTGCGTACTTCTTGGTAATTTCAACAAAGTCATCCAAAGCAATAAATTTTTTAGCTAAAAGATAAAATGAAGCCTTTGAGTAAATAATATCACTACAACACTGTACTGATTATGAGTTGGAATATTAATTTTCTTTCCTGGTATTAAAGATGATCTACTCTGGGCTTCAAAAACTGAACTACCGATAACAGAGGCTTACCTTGCAACTGTTTCGGAGATCTGTGCTGAAAACAACAAGCTGCTTGTGCCAGCAATATATGACTACTCTAAATCTTGTCAGACCAGCAGATAAATTTATTATACTGGCAAGTAGAACAGAGTGAGTGGATGTAGCTTATCTGCAAGTATTCGAAGGAAAAAAGACTACTGGATTAGGTCACAGAGTTTTAAATCATAAGCTATTATATCTTTGGTAACTTCTTGAGAGAAATCTTTAACTAGCAGCCACACTGAAAAGAAAGAATTGTACAGGAACAGTAATGAATTATCTGTACGTTATTAACTGAAAAACTGACTGCTGATTTGGCATTTACAGTCATTTTTCTGAGTTCAGAAGTTACAGACCTAATTATGGGAAATGCCCAATTATTCCTATCTACAAGACTAAATATAGATTACTTACAGTGTACTAATTTAATATGCTATGTGGCTATACAAAGGGCCTCCCCCAAACTCTATCAACTGTGATCTAAAACAGATAGCCAGCAACAAAATATACTGTGCTCAGTTACACACAGAGACAAAATTTATCACTCTGCCCTGGAAGATCCTTATTCACTCCTGCAAGAAGAAGGGAGGCAAGAGGTTATTTCCGAAAACTCTAGGGATGCTGCAAGACAGAATATGATTTATACACTGCTTCAAACTCTTTTCACAGCCAGTTCCTTACATTAGCATGGATTAGCTAGTTTCTATGGTAGACAAGTTTGATGTCATTTGTAAAGGAGGATAATTAACAGCAACTTTTTTCCATACACTAAAGCAAATGACATTGCTGTAGGTATGAAAGACTTTTGAATGACAAAAATCTGTAACACACCTCCTACACAGTAAGTTTAGCTAGTCAGCTGATACAAAGATATGAAAGCTGGCCTGCTTAATACTAGTTTAAGATTTAAAGACACAGAAAACTGAACTGCTTCACCAAGTTTAAATTCAGAGGATTCATGGGTGGGAGCCTATTAATTTTTTAATTTTACAAAAATGCTACATTTATAGAAGTTATATATATCAGAATTTAATACTGAAAACACTGTAGATACAGAACAAAATAAAGTATTTGTGTGAAGATATCTACTACAGGAAGAGGGGTGTTAAAAGAGCTCAGCAGAAAAACAGCAGCTTACCATCTATCTTTTGCTTTAATCTCACAACATGGATGTTGCCTTTTGCTTGCCCTTTTACTTTTTTAATTTTTTTTTCGTCGTTGCATGAACCCGTATGTCCTACAAAATACCATCTGGCATGCCTCCCAAGAAACAAGAAAGGATTGATTTATTTTTGCTAGCTATTCTTATCATTCACAGGCTGTAAGGCGACACTGCTTGCACAAAGAAATCAGTGAGACTCCTTAGCTGTCTTTGGTGGGGTTCAGATCAAGCCTAATACCAAATGTGTCACCTAAATTTATTGTCCTATTGGGACAAAATATACAGTGGTAAGATAATCTTTTTGGTGTGGAATCAGCAAGCAGACACGGTTAGAACCTCACAAAAATTCCTTAATGGCACTTTTACATGACCATGGGACATCCTGAGAAGGAAGGAGTTATTAACTTACTTACTATGTATAGAAGGCCTATGAAATGTAATGACATGTATACTCTTAGGCATGCAACAACTGTCCATTGACAATGTCAGCTCTAATCTTCTGTTTAGCCCTCCATTAAGGATACCCCAGATCACATATCTGCAAACACATATCTGGCTTAAAAATTATCTTCCAAGTATTGTTGTGTATTAAAACTGAAGGAAGAATCTCCTGCTGGCAAGATAAATGGAGAAACTCAGTGGATCAGAGAAGTAAATGCTGGAGAGTAACAGCTGTCTTGTTCATCTATGAAAAGATGAAAGCTCTCTAGAGAAGAGCTAACAGCTTAACTCCTACTTTAAGTGTTTGATGAAAACTTTTCGTTTTTAAATGTTATTAGTATTTTGTCACCCAAGTGTCTCTTAAATTGATATAAAAAGCATATGTTGTAGATTCTACTTTATTATTCATAGATTTTTTTCCTTCAATTTGGTTATGACAAATTCCCGCCTCCCCCATCCACCGTAGAAAAAGGAAAATATGCACATCAATTTCTGCCTACACTTACATGTACGTTCGTTTACTCTCCTGTTATTTTATCTGCTATTTAAGCCTTCAAAAAAAAAAAAATTGCCAGTTCCTTTTGTGATGCTCTTCGAGTTACTGAAGAATCTAGAATAAAATGACTTGCTTTGCACTCATGCTCTATCAGCACGTGCTAGTTCAGCTAAGGAATGGAAAGAATACTAGTGTCATCCATTAAGCACCAGTGCAACATAGCGCCAATGAACCCAGATACATCTGCATTACGAGATGATGACCAGACCATGAAACACAACAGTCTTATCCCTGAAGGACTATTTCTAGCTTTCCAGAAGTGGCAAACGAGTCACAAGAACAGCTGTGACCTACTCTCATGGAAGTTTTGATAGGATCACAAGCTAGGTCTCCAAAATACTATTTCTCCCTGTCACCTACTCCTTCACTTACATATACTGCACGTGTCCCCCCTCCTCTTTTACTTCTGTGAAAGTTAACATAAAACTGAAATACTCCATTCTTAGGAATGTTACTTTCAGAAGTCACCTGTGTAATAAATACAATCCTTGAAAGTAAAGGCCAAACTGACCTAATGAAATGTAAATCTAATCTTTCAGGGAGTTTAAACCTGCAAACCCCCAGATTTGGCTCACTAATCCCCATATGATGCTTTATTTACACATATTCTCAACTATAGATGTATTAATAAATAATATGCTTTGTGACATTTAAAAGTGCTCTTCGAGAACTGATCAAGATTGCACGTGAACTATTTCATATGATCTACTCCATTTCAAGAAAACGAGAGTTTCCCGACAATGATGAATCTAACCTTGTGTTAGATAATGTTCTTGAAAAAACTACACATGCTGCATTGTTTATAATGCATTTTCTTAATTTAACAATTGGACTTTCCTCCTGAAGGCCCGGCAGCATAGCAGCATTTCTTAGGTATGCAAGGCTAGGGAGAACTTTATTTCAAGTCCAAGCCCCCACCCCCACCATACCTTACAAAACTCACAAATTTGGGTCTACAAGTCTGACCCTGTGTGTGTTGAGTGGTTTAATTCTCCCCACTACATGAACTAAGCTGCCCCTAAGTTATGAAAGGAGTATCTTGGTGCATCTTTCCTATATCAATCTTGAACAAATATAAAAAGACAAACATTAATTATAAGGGAATGGCAAACAGAAGCAAGGCAAATAGAATGAGGGATCTGTCTGCATTAAATGGTTGCATAATTAATTCCCTATTGTAATCAGAAAGCTTACTACAGTTTAGAACTAAAAAAAATTATTGAAAGTGCAAAAATTTTTTTGCTGAATAGACTGGTAAGTGCTGAAAGGGCAAGAATATATTAACAAATGACATGCAAACTCCTCTTAGTATACTAATCACTGACAAGTTGACTGTAATGGTGATGTCTCTGTGAGTTCACATGCAGATTGGTTATTTACCTTGCACATATAATAAATTGACACTATCAGTTTATAGCAATCCAAGCTTGCTATACATTCTTACTCTGGCAGCACAAAATTGCTTAGCAAAACAAAATAGAACCCAAAACCACGGGCAAAGATTGAAAGCAGCAGCATGCACTCACATTCACTGCTCACTAATCGCTCCAGCATTCTTCTCTGCTTCTGTACCGACTTTGGGACCGGGCCAGGTTGCTTCTCACCATCTGGTTCAATAACAGAAGTTTACGGAAAGTCAAAGCAGTCCATTAAAGTGATCAAACAATAACTGGAATGTTCTTTAAGCTGCAATATCTGGAGAATGGTATTTCTTCAAAGTCAGGAAAAGACAAATATACATATAAACAGGTAAGAAGTGGCTATATAGCTTTCCATATTCCTATTACTATATTAGAAAAGGGAACAGCATTGACATTAGCTAACACATACTGCCGTAATGATGGAGTGAGCCAGGTGTCTTGAAGACTGGGTTTGTAAATTGAAATATCTAGTAATATATCATCAGGATGACTGATAAGGAAAAAAGTCAAACACAGCAAAGCCATAAAAGATTTATTTTCCAAGGACAGCAAGTGTCTAATGAAGATATTTTTAATATTTGGTATGAGTGCTTAACTGAATCACAACCTACAGCAAGAGTTGGCAGGCCTTTATGAACTAACTTTATTGGTCCAGAGAACACAGTTATTAAAAGAGAGTTAGAGTCATTAACACTGTTACTTTTTCTTAAGTAGATCATACATTTACTTTTATCTCATGCCTGATTGTTTATAAAGCCCTTTAAGTTTCCAGCTGTATTCTGCCTGTAAGGATATATTTTATCAATACCATAAATCAGTTCATAAACAAACCTTCATTGTCAACTTGCCCAACATTTTCTAGTAGTTCAGAAACTGCTAATTGCTTCTTCTTTTTTGGGTTTAATTTCCAATACATGACTAAGGCAGCTTTCCTCACAGCTCTCTCCAAATCAGTCTCAGATGATAATTTTTTCACTTCTTGCTCGTTCTCAGAAGTGATGCCTCAAGAAAAGAAAAATACATTAGGTACTATTATCCTACACTCATGCAGAAATGACAGATTTGCCCACAATTTATTTTTCTCAGTTTAGTCTGAAACTTCTCAAGTTTCATTCACATCTTCACCACCTAAGTAAATTACTCAAATGCCCTTCTGTGCCCATTGCTTATCAAAATCTAATCACATTGCTTAAGTTTAAACCGTACTTCAAAGACTCTGCAAGACATGCATTATCCTTATGTCTTGGTTCAACTTTTGAAGTACAGCAGTTCAGACAAAAGATGCTGCGGATATGCATGTTACATGTAAAAAACACGAACAAGTTACATGGTAAATAACATCCTCTGCCTTTTTTTTTTGTTTAAAAAAAAAAAAGAATTTAATGAAGGGTTGGGGTTTTTTTTCCCTTTAAATAAGAGTTCAAATAGTTGGCAGACAAGAGGAGACCATTCCAAGCGTGGGAAGGAGCATGAAGGAAGATGTGAATCTTGAAGTGGGGGAAGACAGTGACAAAGACCAATTAGGAGAGAGGTTGTAGAGGGGTAAAAGAATGAAACAACAGCAGATATGTAGGTGGTGACCTTCACGGTCAAAGAAAAGAAGCTTCAATGAAAGGTGGGGAGGGGAAGAACGAGCATGAATTCCATGAAGGAATTCAAGCAAATAATTAATATATATGCTTTTATGAGCAGTATCAGTAATTAATGCTTTTTAAATTACCTATTTGAACATGCTGTCAGTAGCTACTCACATAATTTTGCCATGAACATTCCCATCGTATTTTTAATCCCTCTTTTCAGTGTTAAAATGGATATAGTATTATTTCAGGTAAAGTAGGAAGCGCAAGCACAAAGTCTCAGAGAACCCATACCTCTTCTATCTGCCAGACATCTACGCAACAGTTTGACAGCTTCTCTTCGGCCTTGCTTAGCAGCAAGGATGAACCAGTCAACCGCACTACAATTGTTAAGTTCTTCATCCTCCTCTTCTGCTAATCTTAAGAAGTGTTTCCCCACCTAGAATAAGTGGGGAATAGAACTCCTTCAATTACTGAAATACACTCTACTCCCCCTCTTCCTCTGTCTCTCTCCTCCCACCCTCTGGAACTCAGCTAGAATAAATTCTCTCTGAACAAAAGGTCAAAACATTTGCTCCTAGCACTAAAGAACATAGCTGTAAGTCAATCTTCTGCAGAGAAAAATCAGTTTCCAGAACTGGAAGCAAGAAGGAATTGCAACACATTTGGCCAGGTCAATGAATTCGTTGCCATTGGTCTTTGAGCATCTAGCAGGATCAGGTAAAGCTCCCAGTGTTAAAAGTTTTCTTGAATTCTTTTCCTCCTATAACAATGGTCAGACAACACTGCTAGCCTCATTTTAGAAACACAAAAATTAAGTGTAATAACCTGGTGCCCGAGACATTCAGAAATTCAGATGAAGTTAAGTTACTGACAAAGGTCCTTGACATGGAAGAAGGCTTCAGCAGTGAAATTCCCAACTCATAGCAGTTTAGCCACAGAAGGTCAAAGCAAACTCATGATCAATTAGTGAATGGAATAAAAGTAATACTGCTTAAGCATCAAGCAATTTCAGTGATATAAAGCCTGTAAAAATCCTCCTATTTAGGATTACAGAAATTATGGAGCAGTTGCCCGTATTATTGTTTTACGGATAAGAAAAAAAAATCACCTTTTTTCTTCCTTCTAAAAAATTGAAATATATGGTAATATACTAGTAAATATATTTATATAATAGCACGGAACACTTCTGCTTATCATTCCACAAAGCAACAAAATGTTAAATGGCAGAAAGTGGCCAAAACTACTGGACATGTTATCCGCATGCCTGGAGAAGCTGGGAAATGCTTTTGCTTGGTTCACTGCGCTCCCTCTCTCCTCCCTGTTACTTCAGTTACATTCTAGGAGTAATTAATGCAATACCTTAAGAGTATAGCTCCATAAGTCCACAGTATTATCTGCTGAAAAAAAACCTGTTTGACAGTTTCTCTGAAACTTTGCCTTTGGTATTGCCACTAAAGGCGACTAAAGAAATACCTTTGAAAGACACATTATTCCCATGTAGATTAAACACACTGATATAATCAAAAAGATCTTTTTCTTTCGGTAAAGGCTAGCTCTCCAGTCTTGCAACTGGTTTCATACACCTAAGTGGGTGCTCCGACAATTTCTACGTAGATAGTTACTGGGTAGACATCATAGTGATTAAACCCACAGTACATACACAATGAAGCTATCCAAAACCATACAGAAATAAGAAAAAGAAATTGGACTAAGTAATCCAAACGTCAGAACTAAACGATGATTACGTCATGCCAGAGTTTAACAAGCAGTGCACAGTGGCAGACCAAGAAAAGAGTATATGGGACAAAAAAATAAATTTAAAGTTTCAGCAATTGCCTGGTAATTTATCACCCAACTGCAGATGTACCTTCAGCTATTTATTTCAGAAAGGAATTGCTTGAACAAGTTACATGGTAAATAACATCCTCTGACAAGAACAGCTGCTTCTTGAGCATGTTTATACTTATAGCCATTGAGATTTTGAGCAAAGCTTCAAGAGCAGTAGATGCAGCTCTTTTAAGTTTATAAGGATCTCTTGGACATAGAAGTCCTCAGCACAAGACAGACATGGACCTGTTGGAGCGGGTCCAGAGTAGATCTTATTGCGGCCTTTCAGTACTTAAAGGGGGCTTATAAGAAAGATGGCGGCAAACTTTTTAGCAGGGCCTGTTGTGATAGGACAAGGGGGAATGGTTTTAAACTAAAAGAGGGTAGATTTAGACTAGATATAAGGAAGAAATTTTTTACAATGAGGGTGGTGAAGCACTGGAACAGGTTGCCCAGAGAGGTGGTGGATGCCCCATCCCTGGGAACATTCAAGGTCAGGCTGGAGGGGGCTCTGAGCAACCTGATCAAGTTGCAAATGTCCCTTCCCACAGCAGGGGGGTTGGACTAGATGACCTTTAAAGGTCCCTTCCAACCCAAACTATTCTATGATTCTATGAAATTCATACTGCAACACAAACTAGCAGATTCTGGCATTAGTCATGTTGCACAAGGCTACTGCACAAGCAAAACAATAGCATAACACCTGTTTTATGATAAAAGTGGTTTTGGGCTTGCCTGTGGGATTTTTTTGTATTGTTTGTGGTTTGTTTGTTTTGTTGTTTGGTTTTTTTTTTGGGGGGGAATGTTTTGGGGGGAATTTTTTTTTTTTTTGGAAATTCAGCATTAAGATTTAATCATCTATCCCCTCCAAAAAAAAAATCCACAGAACCCACCCCCAAAATCTGAGCAACCAGAAAATATTTTCCCTTTATTTTGATTATAAAATGACAAGCTTTTTTGTGTATGTTAAAAGTTTTGGTAGCAAAAAAAGACCACCTCCAAGTCCCACAACAAACATCAAGGCTTTCCATGAAATATTACTGGAAGGTCTACCAGCTCCCTCCAAACAAGCCCCATGCAACAGCCACCTTTCGCTGTCATAGCAAAGCTCCTACATGGAACCACCTGAGATGGCTGCAAAGCTCTGGCCTGCAGCAGTCAAAGGAGGAAGAACTGATGGGAAAAGGTGTTAACCTCAGATTTGTCATTTAAGCAATCAGGGATTCTCTCTTTCCCATGAGCTAAAACTGTGAAATGAAGTCATAGTTGGTAATGGCTTAACACAGATCTTCATACTGTACTTCTCCAAAGGTTGCTCTCACCTGTGGGCTTTGCTAACCGAGGCGGTTATCTCAAGCAGTCCCCTTGCAGACATCCTCCGGTTAAACACACAGAGCTGCCTTTTCTCCATTACCGAATTCCAGCTGTGGGTGTCTCGTTTACATAATTGCTGCACAGTTATTTCTCAATAAAGAAACTACATAAAGCTACGGTAATACAGGTTGACAGCCACTCAGAGTGCATTTATTTCCATAGTCATTGCAGGGTTATTTTTGAATAAACTCATAGTACTAACTACAAGCCAGTGAACCAAGTGATTTCTTGTGTTTGACTTCGTGATTATTAGCACACAGCACAACAGTGCCATCTCAGCTTCTCACTCGTACTCCTATAAAGGTAAGAAATAAAAATACATTTTTTCTAACTGATTCTACAGGGATGTATTCAACAATAGGGAAGAAATATATTTTTATAGGGTTTTAAAAACTAAAAGTTAGTTCCCTCTCCACATGTCACAAGAAATTTGATTGCATAGAAAAGAAATTACTGTATTTGGGGTTCCTTTTCAGGCAGTCAATTCATCCTGAGTGAATACTGAAACAAAATTGTATGCTGGATCTCTTTAAGACAAGAATCCTATTATTGTGTGGGAATAGAAAGTGTACACACTAAAGGAAGGGAGTGAAAGTGGAATGAACTGAGAAACATAAAAAATTATTATTTATATACATACATATGCACACATCATAGGCTTAGATTACATAAGGTATTTCTTACTCAACTGGAAGTTATATCCTGAAAGAATATTTATGGAGTTTGCTTTCTTTTGTGGTGGAGGAATAGAGCCAAAACGTGGATTTTACAGCACCGATTCCCTCAAGGCTAAAGCTTCATCCTCCGCAAAGCCACCGGCTGTTTCAAAGGTGAGGAACTTGATCCTGTCTCGGGTTACAACTCCAAGGACAGCCTGTCCCTCAAACAAGTTGAGATGGAGTGGGGAGCGAGCCTGGCATTGCCGTATTTTTTTACCGGCTTTAAAAGGATTTCTTTCCCATCCCCACCTTTTATTTTTATTTGCAAAAAGAGTGGTGATCCTTGGGGAAAAACCCAAACCACCAACGAGCATGTAGGAGACCATAACCACTCCCTTTTGCCATCAAAGCTGAAGCTGGAAAAGAATGCTCGAGTTAAACACAAATTAAAACCCTTCTAAACAATTTTAAACTATTTATACTAGACCAATACACCAGACAATGGAATGCAGCTGAAAACTGGTACAATTTTTCTAAAACCTAAGGGACACTTGAAGTGCTAACACATACAGGGACAGACTGCCATTATTAATTCAATTATATCTGCCATTACACAACTAAACATAGCTAATTTCAATAAATACCGAGGGGCTTCTTTTCCAAAATGTGTTAATTCAACAGAGAAATGGTATAAGAACATCAACCAACCTCTGTTCCTGCTAAATCACCTCAATGGCAGTTTCTTCCACAGAATCCAGCCTAAGAGTCCTGGTGTCTTTGTATGTAGTGCAGGCTGAACCAACAGCATTCAATAGTCCCTATCTGCACACCTCCACAAGTAACTCTTTGGCACATGCTTTTAAAAAAAAGCAAAAGCAGTTCTATACCTTCTCTATGCTCTCAGTCTACCCTCCCTGTTTTCATATGTGTCCTAAAGGCTTACTCACGAGTTGGACCTGAAGCCAGTAACACTCCCAAGCAAGCAGCATTTCTCAAGGCGGAGAAACCATCTGGCATCACCTTTCTTTGAATAGTTTAAGATTAAAACAGATACAGTTCAACTAAAGAAGAGATAATAGTTCTACAGCAGAGTGTGCTATTTTTGGAATTAAGAACAAACAAGACTGGACAAAGAGCATATAGAATTACCTCCGTTTGTGCTTTTGGTTCTCCAGCTTTGGCCCTCTCAAGCAGTTCCTCAAAGAGCACTTCAGGTTCTTCCTTCATGCCCTCTATAAATTAATTTGACAAAGAAAATTGTTTACTAGCAATATTTGAAAGTATTTCATAAATCATTGCTATATGTGGTTGAAGAATTAAAGGATTGGATCTAAAAAATTCAACACGAGTGTTGTGCAAGAACAGTGGAAATTAACTCATTACAATATTTACACTCCATCTCAGTGCTGTACTTCAGCATGTTTACCATTATTTGTTATTTGGTACCTGCCACAGGATGACACATACAGTTTATAGTTCCTCATTTACTTCCAAAGGATTCATTTCTTAATAGAAGAATATTCATTATGATAAATATGAGCACATGTGGAACATGTAGTATGGATCAGCTTTTGTACTATTACTATTCTTATTCTTGACAGCATTTCAGTCTTTCACCTGGCAGCCTCTTTATTTAGTAGTGAAGCCTTTTCAAGAGTTTTGAAAAATTAACCAGCCTTTACAACATGTCCAGTACATTTGAAAGCTCAGCTCCTCAGTCTCTGGAGCACACAGAAACTAACAATGATTACAAATCATAGACTTCACTATTTTGTGTCCAGCGCCACGCTGGCAGCTAGCTTTTTTTCCTTATCTATCTACTGTACACATACAGACTTAAACAATTTTTTTCTTCAAAAGCATCATATTGCTTCACCAGTCAATCATAAAGAAAAAACCTCAAGATCTTTATCTGACATCCAGTGTTTGTAAATAACATCATGCTGCGTGCTACTTGATGAACAAAGAATAAGTTTAATGGAAAAGCTGACAAAGGCCAGAACTGCTACTTTTTATGAGAAGATTTCTCATGAATTACTTTGGAAGAATTTTAAAAAGAAAAATCAATATAACTTGTACGCTTTAAGTTGGGTAAGCGTAAGAAAGGACAACAGACCGCCGATTCAGAATAACAGTTTACCAGCCAGCCTAAACCTGTGGTTAGAAAGGAAGATCCAAACTCAACAGTAAGCGCCAAAGCTTGACCTGTACGTGCCACATTGCCTCGCAAGGCCACCAAGCACACCGTGACCCTTGGTAGCTCTGTACTGAGGGCACAGGCAGCATGAGACAGTACAGTTAGGAAACAACATTTCCAAACGTAGGAAACCGACTGAGAGCAGCTTTCTGGCATTCACTCAAAAGTTACAGATTTCAGCCTGTGCCTAATTTGGGCAGCAATCATGCGAGAGGCTGGTAAGCAGCCCCGCTGCTGAGGTGCCATTTAGCATCAGCTCTTTTTCAAAGGGTAGGAGGAAGGAAGAAATAAACCCGATTCCAAATAATCTCCCGAAGAACAGGGCTACTTACATTCTTAACATCCCAGTTACCAGGACTATTTCCAAACAAGAACAGGCTACAAGCCAAGGCTTTCATTAAAATGGATGTATTTTAACAAGAGCAAACCATGAAGTAAGTTTTCTCCTTCACCATGCCACAGTTTTGTCTGCCAAGCTCCACTTGGAAAAGTACTAATGCCAGATTATAACATGTTGTCTGGCTAAACAAGGCACGTAATGAAAAATAATTTTCATTTAGCACTCGGTCTTTTCAGAAAGCTGTAAAAATATTATTGTAAAATAGGCAAACACCATCCCAGCAAAATTAACCACTTAATCTCCTCGCTCTGATATATAACCAACAGGATTGAACTCTAAACAAGCCAGAAGCCTGTTTTCCAGATGGCACCACTCACACCAACAGACATCACTCAGGGGCTTTCTGCTTACAATAAACAAGAAGTTAAAGGAAAGAGCAGATTGTTTGAAAGAAACATAATATTCATCCATCTACCCCACCCAAATGAAAAAAGCTGGGCAAGGCAGTATTTGTTTCTTCCTGTGCTTTCACATTCATTAACTTCTTTTGCATCAAAATTTCCGCAGCAACAGTCTTGGCTATGGATTTTCTTTTTCTGTTCCGGGTTTTCTACATGCCAAGATGAGACCACCACAAACATTTCAGTATACTGTGGATAAATCAATATAGGAGGCACCATTCAGAAGTTAGTGTTTGATAATTAAGTGGAATTTATACACACCCACAAAGCAGCAAGCTATAGAAAGCAGTTTGCTAAACTGATATAAGCCCTAATAAGAAGAGTGGTTCTCTGGCAGCTTATACAGGCAAAGCGGCTTCCTTTCTCCCTTGCTCCACTTGCCACACTTAGGAGCATATGGCATGGCTCTGACCCCTTCCATCTCTTGCTCAGATCAATGTTTGTTAGATAAGGACGCTTACTACAATAGAAAGCCGTAAAGCATTCTCATTTTGCTTCTTCAACACCAGGATATAGTTACTTTATTGTAATGACATTGCAGATTAACATGTAAGTAATGTTCTTTGCGAAGATGGTAAAAAAAAAAAGCAAAATTAAAAATGTGCAGCCTTATGGTCCAACTACCACCTTCACTGAGAACAGAAAATAAAACGTGCTGGTACTGCAGCAAATGTGTTGAAATGTTTGTTCGAACAGAGCTGACTGCCAGGGGAAAGAAATGCTTTCTGCTGTTATTTTCAACCTACTGCCCAATCCCTCCCCTCCAGTTATCACTTCTATGTATTCTCACATGTGACCTATAAATATAAATAAAAGATAGTTAATTAAAATTATGCCTGTGGGTTGGTTCCGTAGTTGTAGGGCAAGGGCGGAAGAGCAGGTTGTGGAGTGTTTTGGAGATCAAATTTAGAATAGCTTAGTATCATAGTGTTCCCATAACTAGCAATATTTTTCCTTTGCTTAAAGGATAAGCAAGAGGATAAGTAAAAAGATAAAACAAGAACAACTCAAGTTTCGTGGCTGCCATATCAATTTGCTTTCTCATAAAGTATTTAGGTCAGATTCTGAAGGAAAAAGGTCCAAAACACAGTCAAAGTGTGTTTTGGAACAGGGATGGACAACACACACTTTCTTTCCATTCAGCTCAACACTAGAACAAATACTATACAAGAGTAAATGCACCCACCATAAAAATACCATAAAAAGTGGTGATCTGTAACTTATCATCCTTGTTAAGTGTGTTTTTAGTCAAAAAATGTCTTGATGTGTATTCCTCCCACGTAAGAGTACTGCAATGGAAATGCTGTCAGTAGAAGCTTTTATTTTCCAGCTTCGCTAAAAACTCATGTCTTTCTAATGTCAAATTTTACTCTGTCTTGAATACAAAAATTTCCAGAAGAGAAGAACATTCATCTTACAATACTTCATGTATCTTTTATGACAATTAAAATAGACTTCACTAGCTGTTGTGTGTCAGATACATTTATATAAGCCAATGAAGTCTATCAGTTATTCAAGGTTCACAAGCACCGCAGTCATTCAAATGAAAGCAGGCAAGTGAAAGCACACAAGTTTTAGGTGGCATGTAGCATTCATATAAGAAACAAATTAAGACAGGACAGGGACGTGAAAGTGTGGTTAGTACTTAATATTTGGCTGTAGTTCCTACTCTGCCACCAAGACCCTGTGTAAACCTTAGTTCATCATCAGGCTGCTCTGTGGTTCAGTTCCCAATTTAGTTAATTCTACCTTCACAGACACAGGGCACTCAACACAAATTATTCAGTGGATATTGGAACAATGACATTATTAACAAAATTTTAATGTTTTATTTTTATTATTCTGTGTGATTAAGTCTTAAGCTTAAGATATGAAATGATATGGTATCCTTTAATTTTCTCAGTTCCCCTCCAAAAAAAAAAAGTGGAAAAAACCTATTTGTGGTCTGCAAAGGATTAAGCAGATGTAGTTCTGAGTCTGCTGCGTTTATGTCCTTATACTACAGAAAGCATTTAAACCTCTGAAGGGCTACAGAAATATCCACTTTTGAAATTCAGGCTTTTCATTTAACAGGTTAAAGCTGTCACTTAAAACCTATTTTATTAAAGCACTTATTAAAAAAGACTCAGTACAATGAAATCGATAAAGACCTGTATGCATTTCACAGTCATATACAGCATTTAGAAGAGTAAGCTAAAACTGCATATTATTAGCTGATAGACTTCAAAAGGTGCTATCAAAACATTACTAGAGTAATTTCTGTTTACTAGTAAAAAGTATGTTTTACAACTCCAGGTAAAATACTCAGAATATGGAAGTCTAAACACAGCTGTTTATATAGGTAGGTTGTAAACAGGCTGATGAAAATGAAAGACTACTATTTACTTTCTGAAATTTTACGCGTTACTTGGCACATTCCAGCTTTGCTGCTATAGGCTTAAATGGAAATTTAGCATTCATTTCAGCACAGGCAGGCATTTTTACTGTTTCTGCTAGGTAGAAATAGGAAATGTTGCAAAAGGAAACATTAAAGTTTTTTAAAGAATACTATGCAATACTATGTTAGGATGCAATTATTGTCCCTTACCTCTGAAATTTAGCAATTAAATTGACAAAAAGGCAGTTAATCCATAGCAGGGGATTAGTCCAAGTGAGATTGCAAGGTATCAGTGCTTAAAATTTTTAAGTCACAAAAGGAAGATGCCATCATTGATCAAGTAACACATATAAGCCTCATCTTTGGACTACATCAAGGATTAAACCCCAACAAACTCTTCAACATTCATACAAGGTTTTGAAGAATGGACTTACACAACCTAGATAAGAAATCTTTTCAATGCAAAAGATTTTTTAGACAACCAGAGTACGCTGTGGTTGTCATAAGAGTTCCTTCCCAGTATTCTAGCAGAAATCAGTGATGGATGCAACAGATTCCAACCTTTCTAATACCCTAATAACACACACACAACTGAAACACATCACGTGTGCATCATTGTAGTTAGGCTGACTTGTTGAAAAGTGTCTGCTGAGATATTTAGCAAAATGTTTTACACACAATTTAGACAAACATTGTTTCAAAAAAAATAGCATGTTCAGTTACACTGTGTATGACATTTCCATTCATGAATTCTAAAATATTTAAAGGCACATAAATAATAATCCTTTCATGTAAGGAAAGATTTTTAGTTCTATGTATACACACAGACACCCACTACATAAAACAACCTCAATTTTCTAAGTGCTCTTCTAACCGCTAGGAATCACTGCCTTCCTTAAAAAAAAAAAAAAAAAATCTATTAAAGTTATTTCATGCAGAAAGAGTCAACAGAGTGCATGCTGAATAATAAAAGTGTTTGTTGATTTACTTTCCTACCAACACAAACACATTCAAGCTCTCGGCAGAGTGGATTTACCCAGAACAAGGGAGTTTTAGCACCTTGCCTGCTATTATCACCCCCCGGCCAGGTGCACACAGCTCTTTCTTCTTAGGTCATAGCTACAGCACCTGAACTCCGGATAAAACAAGATGGTAAAGACCATGAACATGGAATACCAAAGGAAAAAAATTGGTCTTTTATAGGATCACCATCTCTTATGCCTTTTGAGCTTAAGATCTTATTTGTTCATGCAGTTATTGGGGGCCAGCTCCAAGACAGTTATGTTATCATGCACAATACATCATTTTTTACACAAACACAAGCCAAGTACTTCCAAGTGCTTTGAACAGTGGAAACCTAATGAGAACAGGGTAAAAGGAAAACTGAAAGCAGTTTCTCAGACAGGAAGCAATAATGAAGTATTCATTTGAAATATGTAAGTTTAAAAGAAATTACAGGTTTTACAAGTGAATATTAAAGCTGCATGGAAACTCTACTGAACAAAAAATTAATGCATTAAGCAACACCCACACTAAGTGTACGAAGGAAACCTGTATGGCATACACACTTTATATGATCATGACTACAAGCATTCATTTGGGCTCAGAAAAGAAAGTGACAGGGATGTGCAGGAGGAGGAGGAAAAAAACCATGTGTTGGGGAGAATAAAGGATTTGAGATGACAAGATACGAAACAAGATTTCTGGATTGGCCTTCCCATTTTATTAGTAGAGCAAGTGTTCAGCAAGTGACTGAAAATAGTCAGGAAGAGTTAAGCGTCTGCACAATGCATCTGATACGTTCAGTCTTAGCCAGTGGTAACACTTCCAAGCTCACCAAATACACCTAGAAAAGTATATAAACATTTTTACCATTTCATGAGAAGATTTGACAGTTGCCACAGATGCAAATTGCTATCAAGGTGGCCCAGCAAAGTGGGCCAAGCAATGGTAAGTAATCAATTTCACAAATGATCTTGCAAATTTTATTTAAAAAATCCTAAAAGACTTTAAATGCAGTTTCCTTGTTCTTTTGTTTGAATAAACACAACTAAGACACACTGAGAAAAGCAAGAACAGCAAAAAGACCAGAAAACAGCAATAATGGCCTCAAGTACCTCCCAGAAAGTATCGCATTCAAGAATGATATCAAGATAAGATTTTAGATACATTTAATAAATAACTTCATGAAGTAACTAATCAGAGAAACCAAAAGACAGAATACAATTTTTGCTTCTAGTTGAGCAATGCACAGAACCTAGTTGAAGAGGTTAGTGAGCCACTCCGTAGCAGCAAGTCAGATTTAGTACCCAGATAGGAGTGTCAGAAGCAAAAAATCTGCTAGTCGTATTTAAAAGCAAAGCCAGATTGGAAAAAAGAGGAGGAGAAAGAAAGTTCTTAGAAGTAAGAATACATCCTTGTAAAGCTAAGGTCATGCCAAACCAAAGAAAAATAGAAAACCCACGAATTTAAAACATACCATGATAGATGGTATGCCTTTTTCACGCACACAAGGATCAGCAAGCTTAGCAGATTACGGGGCCTACAGACAGTTCAACAGCAACTGACTATTTGAAAAACAGAAGCCTGCAGTAAAATAGATCTACTAAAACATGGGGTTTTTTTCCCCGCCTGGGAATAGCGTTGAGAAGTTCCTGTGCAGCAGTCTCAAATATCTTCTTTTAAAAAGAAGCTATGATTTCTTTTAATTGTGTTTAAAACTGTAGTTTCTCTTAGTTGTTTATCCAAGTATTCTATTGAACTATATACTGCAGTGTGTAGCCTCTCATTTAAAACTGAGAAATGGAAATCTGCAAGTACGATACCAGAGGGATTCGTGATAATAGAGACCATTAAATCTGATATCCCTATAAGGCAAATACAGAGAAGAAAAAAAACAATCATAAGCCTGTGGAGGAGGCAAAAAAAGATATACTGGGTAAAATCAGCAGATCTTGTGTAAAAAGCCTTGACATAAGACATCCCTGAAGGAGTCAAAGGGTTGGAGGACAGACAGATCCAGCTCATATTTCTATCTCCAAAGGCAGTGAGTAAGGCTTCTCACAGAAGTCCTCTAAACAAAGGTAGGCTGTTACATGGGTAAGAAAGAGATTCAGAAATAAAAAACAAAGAATAGAAATACACAGCTCGCTCTCTCCCAGGGGAAAGATTATCAGTTTAGACACGCAGGGATATACAATAAGGCCTATATTATTCAACGCATTTATGTGTGAATGAAAAAAAATAGAGGGGGGGCTAACATGGAGATGACAATATCTAATGATGAATCTGTGTTATTCAGGCCAAAAACACACCTTAGAAGCGATTACTGCAAAAAAGCCAAACAAACCCAAACCCAAAACAAATCCAAACAAAACCTGCAGAAGAATTTCATGACTGATTAAGTGTAAAAGGCCAGATGAAATGCAGTAAATGCAAAACAAGACTACACCTTATCATTGTACACACAGTGATAAGCTCTGAACTATTACCACTCAGAATAAAACCTTGGAGTTGTAACACAGTGTTTTATGAGAAAAAAAAACAAAACAGCTCAGTGCTAGTAAGACGCTATTATCAGGGCTTTTCAACCTGGGGAGAAAACTGAGAAGAATGGCACTAGACATATGAAGAATTTGCAAAACGGAGAAGGTAAACAGAGAGACTATTCAATGTCTTACCAAACCCTAAAACTAAAGGGCATCAACAGCTTAAAAGTATTTGGTCAATGCCAAATATTTATATGAGTTTAAAAAGCAACTGGACAAACCAAGGGTAGGGAAAAAAAACCAACACACAAAGCACTATCAAATACAAAGATCTCACCACTGAGCAAGGAAGTCTCTAGGCTGCAAGGTGCTAAAGAAGAACATTCTGAGAAGGAAACAGCTGCCGTTGAACACCTTTAACATCTCAGTAAAATATGAATAAAATCAACTAAGGACAGCACTAGCATTGCATTTAGAAAAAGCTCCCTGACTGTAACAGGCATGCTGTAAACAATCACGTAAAGGATTCTGATGAAAAAGATAACAAGAATCTTGAACCTGGAAAAGTCTGTCACCATTCAGGTTCTCCAATATTAACACTGAGCATTGATAGCAGCTTCTGTGATCCTTCACACAGAGTTCACAAACTGTAACACTCCAGTGTTAGTTCAGGTAGGAGAGAGGAAAAAGCTGGATGGCATCCAGAGGAAGAAAAACTGCACTTTGTGTTTTCATTAGCTTTATCCAGTAAGCTCTCTACTTAATGTAAGTGGGTTTTGTACTTATAAGAAGTCACAGGACGTCAAGCATTTCCCTCAGCTCCATGTTATTAACTGACAAGAGTAATTTACATGTTTGATGAAGGGTAGTATGGAACAAGCTTTCATCCACAGGTCCTTCCACCAGCTAAATCACTGGGGTGGGAGCAGGGAGGGAAGAATGTCATCTTTGACATTAGATCTTCTCCCACACATGAACAAATTCTCCATATACCATGAAGTGTAGCGATGTCTGAACCAATCTTTGTCACACAGCACAGCACTGTACTTACTTGAAGCTTCAGGCATACATCACTTAACTGCTTTAGCAAGAAGGCCTTACTGTAATTGAATCTGAAAGGAAGTACTGTCTGAATTACAAAGAAAATTACTTGCTTTTACTTTGAGAGGATACTAGTATGAATAACCTATGTTTGCTGCTCAACTCCACCCTTCCCACCATGCTCCACAAGGCAAGCTGAACAAACAAATGCATAGGTGGAGACAGACACGACAGAAAAGACAGATACAGGATTAGTTACAGTATTTGAAAAAGCCTCTTCCATGACTTTCATTATGATGAACTTAAAGCTGAATTTTTATTTTATCTTTTATGACTAGAGATTTCCACAAAAACATGCCTCTGAAGTGGAATTAAGATAATAAAAGTGCCTAAGTAGTACTTGCAGATAGAGTCAAACTGTTCTACCATCATTAAGTTCAGAGTTATAACTGCACTCTGTGCCACAAGCTTCATCAGAGTTCATGTTAAACTGTAGCTATCTGACCTAGCACTGGATTAGCTTGAAAAAGAAACAGCTAGTAACAGCTCAAAACCATGCTATAAATCCTGTCCGAAAGGAAGTCAGGGTGGCGCACAGAAAGGATGCGTATCACTTTAATTATTACCATAAACATCCACAAAGAAAGTCAGCTTGCTGGAAGCCAGTCATTTTTTAACATTCATTTTTCATCCTCAGTTTGCATTTAAGGGCCCCAAAATGTGTTCTCTGTCCCCTGGATTTCAATGCTTTCTGTAGAATAAAGCTAAAATTAACTAAAAGAGAAAAAGCATTGTTTGGCTTCTTAAAAACCAAGCATCCAGCTGCTAACGACAACCCACCTGCAAAAACTCTGTATTTGCAGACTGCTTTGAAGCATTGGCGTCTTTCGGCTCTAGCCAACTGAATGGGATTCTCAAACCACTGCTCTAAGGGAATTGTGTCTCCTACTCCGCAGCTTTCATCAGTCTTGTTCTCTATTCCTCCAATATTTACCTTTGCTACGGTTACAGTCAGAAAGAGAAGCTGTTATAGCTTCTTATGAAGTCAGTAGAGGTCTTGCTACAGAGTTCGAAACTATGACAGGACTGTGTTGTAATCATCTGGTCTTTCTGGGCTACTAAAAAAAAAAAAAAACCAAAGCATGACTGAAGCATCAGAAATAATAGCCTGTCACCAAAGTGAAGCAGTTAATTTATGCTGGAAGACAGAATTAATTTGCTTTAAGAAGTTCGCAAATTAAATACACTAGCTATAGAATATAATTTTCTTGCAGATTCTCAGCAATAGCTCATTTGCAAATACAAAGAAAATTTTACAATGTTTAAATGTGAAGATTTTATAACAGGTGGGAAGCAAGCAACAAGAATGCATGCACGTACAAAGTAAATAATGCAGGCAAGCAATAAATAGTCAAGGAAAAAGTAGGAAAATGAAAGCTTAAGGGCATGCCTGCCCAGGGATATAAACCAAAACAGATATAGCAGAACACATTTTGTGCAAAATCTCCCTAGAAGGCATTTCTTCTGGAGTTACGTCCTATATAGCTCCAGTCCCTTTTGGAAGTGTATGGTAGTAATTCTGATACAGTGTTACACAGGATTTTTTGCAGGAAAAGTTCTTCTATAAGGACAAATCTGGTAAGTTTATCAAAACCAAACAAATTCAAAATTTTCACGGAACAGTGCACAGCTTTTTATTACAGATTTTGTTTTCACTATGAAACAAGCTCTCTAGAATCTCAGACGCACTTAGGATCAAAGGCATACACATACTGATGACAAAAAATCCTTTCACTTTGCTAGAAGATGCTATGTAAGCATATCTCCAAAGTGAAAGGTGTCTGATTTCTTTCTTTCAGGAAAGAGAGATTTAAACTGTTCATCCACAGGTAGATTGTCTATTACCAATGTGCTTTTAGAAAAAGTTGATCTGTACATTTTGTTACAAAAATTAAGGTTCTAATAGCTTTTGTGTGTCACTGGATTGTACTGTTGAGCTTTCAGTGTTCAGTGGAGCCACTTTGAGTCTCTAGAGAAATCCTCCTACTCACTTTCCACAAGCTCCAAAAGTTCAGTGGTATTATGTGCCGTACCTATGTAGGAGTAAAGTTTCTGGAAAGACTGACATTCCACTTAAAAGCAGGCATGAAGCATCACGTCATAAACATGATTTGTACATATAGAATATAATGACACAAACAGAGGAACTGACTGGAGAGGGAGAAATATTTTGTACAACGAACGTCATTGTTTTGATAAATGGTTTTATTAACTTTAGACGCTTATTTGCTCATCCATGAGACTGAATCCTTTCATCCATTCAGAAGCCTCCTGGATTCTTACCTTAACTGCAAAGTAAGGGTTTGGTACAATTAAGAGTACATTGCACATTTTTCTTCTATGCACTTCAACTTCCATGGTGAGATCTTAAGATGGTCCTACTTGCCCCAACAACAATTAAAAATATTTCTATTAGCATACATTGCCAGGCATGCTATTTTTAAAGGTGATAACAGGGATGGGAGATAGGGGAGTAACATTTGTTTACAGAGGTGTTGAAGTCTAGGACTCAACTCTGCTTTCTCTGGGAGCAGCAATGTGTTTGTAGAGATGGTAATAGTCTTAGTCACACCACAATTGCAAGTCATCAAATAGCATTAAATTGAAAAGAGAACAACTTCTGCACCCCCACAAAATGAAGGCAAATTGTCAGGAAAGCAATAAAAAAGAAAGCATGTAGGTGGAAGACTAGGAATGATGATATTATAGAGACTATAAATTTTAAAAGTGGAAGGAGAACTATTCTTAAAACGTATTTCTTGCTAGCATAGGTACTATTGTACAATGATCATTTAAAGTCATTAAAATAATTTTACGTGCAAGTAATGAGACAGCCTTGCTGCTTCTTCTATGCAGGCATCTCTGATTAAATCCTTTATGGATGAGCTGGGATAAATCTAACGTGTTCCAAAACTGGAGAGTTAAAAATAAATAAGCTTTTTGTCATTTCTCAGTTGATAATCATCATTATTAGCCCTCCCCACAAAAAAAAAAAAAAAAAAAAAGAGAAACAAAAATGCCACCTGCAGAAAAGCACTGCGAGAAAGAGTTGAGATCATAAACCTCACCAAGCCCACATATTTTTGTAGGTGAAGACCTAAAGTTATCATAACAACCTGCACATTGCTAAATGGAATTTCAGCAATTCTGTGGTGGAGGCTCTTCTACACACAGACACTCTAGCAGTTCATTAGCTTACTGTCAAAATAGAGTGGCCCTTAAAAAAAGACCCACCCCAATTGTTTTGCAAGTCCACAGTGCCTTATTACCTTGCTTAGTAAGCACTTCTAATAATTAACTGACTTTGCAAAGGATTGGTTTTATTTCCCAGTTTACTGTTTCCAGTCTGACCTTCTAACTTTCTCAATGAAGCGGGCCTTCTGCTGCTGCAAGGGGCCCCTCTAACAGCACAACAGCCTCAAGTCTCTCTTTGATTACTGCAGTGTAACAGGGATTTGTTGTAGTTTATTTGAAGATGAATGTACAGATACTAGGTACTTCCAAATGCTTTCCTCCAAAGCCACTGCAAAACATCTACAGAGATTAGCAGTTCTTGCTGCTGATGAATGCAGATGCATTATATTAAAGAGTTGGTTCAGATGAGGAATGTACTTCCAACTTTCCAACCGTTCCCCTTTAATGCATTTTGTGTGCACAGTGGAACATGGATATTGGATTCCTTTTGGAGGAAACTAAATTGAAAGATTGTATTCCAAATGCTAGATGAAATTTTTAAAAGTGTACAATAGGAGTGATTTACAGAGCTACTCCTACTTCATTACATGATTTTCTAATGTGAATATAGCTCTTCCCCTTCTATTCTTCAGCTGCTCCTTTCTATCCCTCTAACACCCTGGGACTATGCTAGAACAAACATTTTGTTATCATAAATGAACACAGATTAGGAAATCGATCCACCTGAAAAATAATGGAGGAAGATTGAGCTAGGGCACTTCCTTTAATCTGGTTCATTGTGCAAATGCAAAAATTGTTATCAGTAACAATATCTTTGTTATCAGCCGAAGAAAACATTTATGTATTTCAAATGGTGAAAGAGGCAAAGATCGAGAATCTTTCCTCAAATAAATGGTGTCCAATCCTACTCCCATGTACGGTAAAAACACCAGCATGTTATTGACAACAATAGCAGCAGACGTGAAAAAGCCAGTTCCCATTGTTCTGTACTGACTATGACTGTCCCAAAATTTTACCTGAAAATAGAGTCATTAACTTTTGTTTGGATAGAATCCTTTCTCTCCCACAGCAACGCTTGGCAAATGAGCTTTCCAGGAGCCTGAGTAATTACAGGTAAAGTTTGAAGGGGCATTAATAAACTGACAGATAAATTGTTAAGTAATTAATACTTCAAGGCATAATCCTCCCCTTCTAACAATCAAAGATTTTTCTGATATTTCTTCAAGCTTGGCACAAACATTTCACTTTGCCTCAAGAGTTAGTCTGTACAAGCAAACTGCCAGAAAATGAAGACACAGAAGTGCTAAAATAGAGCTTTGAAGCAAAAGTTCTTTGTAACCTTAAGTGGAAGAGGCTAACACTGAGAAAATATTTGTAAATTAGAGAGGTTCCCTATTCGTTAGCTATCATTTAGCAATGCGTTGGAGACGCACTGTTGTACATTGTTACAATGCGTTGTAAACTGTTCAGAAGAATTTTTTTGTACTATTTATAAACTCTAAGTCACACAATTTATAAAATAATTCTCTTCCAAGAGATACAAAAAACCTCATAACCTTCCAAAGTACAAGCAGAACTCCGTACATCCACAAACAAAACATAAGAAATTGATTTCTGTCTGCAAAGCTCTCAGTACAAATACCTTCCCCATATGTTCTCAATTCTAGACTGAGATTTGTGTGTATTTCCTTAATGGCAAAAACATGGACAAAACAAAAATTAGTTCCTTAACCAAAGAAATATTTCTTCCAACACTGCAACTTAGCTTTGCAATGCTCTCAAAACTTCCCAAACTCTCACCTTTGAATTCCTACTTGATTCCTTCTCTCCAGTCTTACGGGCTAGCAAATGTACATGAATGATGTAAAAACCAAACAAAATCTGTTTCATCCACATATAAATATCACTTTCACACTGCCTCCCAGATTTCTCCATTATCCTAGGATGTCCTCTTTTACCTGCTGACTGGCAGACAGTCAATTTTTAGGAAAGACACTTCACATGCTTGAAAGTACTTGAGCATTATGAGCATTACAAGAAATGGTAACACCTCCAGATAACCTGCAGCACAATAAATATTCACCTGGGGTGAGCGTCAGTCCAGTTCAAGTTACCATTATAGCTGACTTGAAGCAGTTACTTGAATCCAGACATCCCAGGCAAGTATCCGATCACTACCGTACTGTGAGAAGTTTCTCTGCTTTCTTTTCATCTGAATCAAAGATGAAACATCCACTGGGCCACAGAAAGCTACTCCCTAGCTCAGCAATACAGACCACTTACCTGCATCTCTTCCAAAACCATTACATTAGTAGCAGCTGTATTCAGATACTCACATGCTAACTAAGTGAACATGTTGAAGGTGCTTTTTTCCTAGCTCTGCTCTCTGTACTCAGAGGAAATGGTTCCACGAGCAAGAATGATGTTTTTAAGCCTATTTGGAGAATCCAGTGTTCAGACCTCCAGAGCTCTCATCTGAGCTATTTCTTTTCGCATTGCTTTAGGCCTGTATCTGAAGGAAGAAAGATGCATAGAGCAGATGACATACCAATGCCAAAAAGGGGGTTGTAGCAGCTGGACAGAAACCCAGGGGCCTGTGCACCTGGGAGGCATAAAAGGGTCTTAGGAGATTTGAGTCTTAGTCTGTTTCAACAAACTTCACCAGACTTCATTAGCAAGCACCCACTGGTCCTCCTTGCTACACACCATGTTCCTCTTGGCACAGACTACTAAAATAATGGCAGAAGTTTTTTGTTTAAGCAACTGGCAACTCTCCTGTAATTTGCTTACATGAACACTGATGACTCAATGGTTTTAAAATTTCAGAAGCCCTAATTAGTAGTGTATATGCTTTGCTCACTAATAAACTTCCTGTCCAGGAACATCCATGAAAGAGTAACATTTTTAAAATTTTTTAAATTTATTTTTAAAACACGAGAGTTGATGTATTGATATTTATTCCATTCCTATCACATACACAAAAACCAGTAACTTATAGAGGCAGAAGTTTTCTAGAGAATGCAATAGCTTTGGGTAGAAACAGGAATACCCTCCTTTTCTTTTTTTTTAAAGTGACAAAAACAATATCTCCAAATCATCTCAAGCTCAACAACTGAATATTGTTTTTTTCATTACATCCAGATTTGATTTGCACAGTAAATTCTCAAAGCACTGTTACCTCTCACTGTGAAATGAATTACAGAAGGAATAACAAAAACACTACCTAATGATACATTAGCAGACGATAGATTGAAAAATTGCTAAGAAAAAACCTATAGTATAGGAGTTCAATCCAAATGAAGTACCTGTGCAGCTGAGGATGTGTGTGCTTAAGTGCTTTACTGAGTCAGAGACAGGGCATTCATTAATTTGCTGGATTATGCTGCAAGATATGGATAATGCTGCAGGAGTAGGAGACGGGTGTTTCCAGGAAATAAATTACTTAACATTCACATTGATGCTACAGTCCTAAACACAATGTATATGAGTAGAGACTGGAAGAAAATGCACAGATCAGAAATACAAATACATTGTCAAGAATATTTCAAGAATCACCAAATGGTTGGAAGGGACCTCTGGAGGTCATCTGGTCCAACCCCCTTCCTCATGCAGGGCCACCTACAGCTGGTTGCCCAGGACCATGTCCGGATGGCTTTTGAGTATCTGCAAGGATGGAGACTCCACCACCTCTCTGGGCAACCTGTGTCAGTGCTTGGTCACCCTCACAGTTAAAGGAAAAAAAAAAAAAAAATGTTTCCGTGATGTTCAGAGGGAACCTCCTGTGTTCCAGTTTGTGCCCATTGCCTCTGGTCCTGGTGCCCATTGCCTCTGGTCCTGTCATTGGGCACCACTGGAAAGAGCCTGGCTCCATCCTCCTTGCACCCTCCCTTCAGGTATTTATATACAGTGATAAGATCCCCCTGAGCCTTCTCTTCTCCAGGCTGCACAGCCCCAGCTTTCCTCACAGGAGATGCTCCAGCACCTTCATCATCTTAGTGGCCCTTAGTCTGTCCATGTCTCTCTTGTACCGGGGAGCTCAGAACTGGACACAGCACTCCAGGTGTGGCCTCACCAGTGCTGAGCAGAGGGGAAGGATCACCTCCCTCCACCTGCCGGCAATGCTTTGTCTAATGCAGCCCAGGATACCAGTAACCTTCTTTGCGGGAAGGGCACATGGGCATGTGGTAGATAGGCTTGAAGGAAAACTGCCTTTCAAGATAACAGGAGATTGACGTTGTACATCTCCCCTTCTCCAACAGAAATCATAGCTGATTTATTAAAAATTAAATTACTTCTACTACAAATTTAAGTTTGTAGAATTTTGTGCAAGAAGTCACCAATTAAGAGGAGTGTTCTACATATTTAATAATATTTCTTGAGATAGCTTTCTGTACAGCAATGTGCTGGTTTTTTCTGTCCTCTTTTACATCATTCAGAGTTACAGTCATCATCATAGTGGCACATATTCAAAGTAACTGACTTCTTAATCTTCCAAGAAAGAAGTCGGAACAGCCCTTCCCAGAACATATGTTCTAGTGCATATGTCCTTTCATACAGCCAGACCACAACACGCCATGGGTAAGAGACCAGATCCTTCACTCTTCCTAGATCCATCGGCAACTTGAATGTTATTTGTTGGTAAAGGCTCTAGTGATTCCAAGGAATATACCTTCTCTGTCAGTTCAAATATTTTGAAAATTGCTGAAGTGCCAATTTTTTATTTGACACATCACTTCTTTCATATTTGTTTCCATATGCACACGGAACTGTGAATTTGTACTTCTCTCTATTTGTACTTCTTTCTGAAATCCCTGTTTCTAAGTTCTGATGACCTATGCTGCTGTGGGTAGAAGAAAAATTCCCTGCTTCCTTTCTTTTAAATGAATTTCCAGTTCTAGAAACTGTTAGTATTATAACAAATGACATAAATCTAAAATGACCGTAGAAGAAAATACTGGATGAAGAAACATGGTCTTATTGAACACATTTGCTATCTAAATCCACCAAAATCTTGGTTGTTAGAGACTCCAGCATGACACAATGGCAATAGTAGCTCATTCCGCAGCATTAAATACTTGCATATATTAAGATGGGGATAATACAAAACTGCATAGGGATCATTAGTAAATACACAGACCTGTAAAGAGAACCAAGACAAAACTCAATGTGATTTTAAAAGTCCAACATTTATATGGAATAAGAAAATCTCCAAATTAGCTAGAGAAGAATACCTGACAGAATCTCTGTGTAAAACACCACTAGATTGATAGCTTGTATTCATTTTCAGAATCTTGCATGAATGTGGGCACCAACAACAGAAACCTATGTTTTCCTCTTTCAAATCATATTATAACAAAGCCCGAGATAACTCCATACCATATTCCTAATATTGTTGCTATTCTTTCCCTGTTGAAGCATACTAAGAAACTGGAGAATGAAGAAAGGAAGAAAACATACCTGTTAGCACTGATCCTAAATTAATAATAATGTAATTAATGTTAGAAGTGTCAATTCTTCATCATCTCTGAATTCTTTTACAGGTGGATGAGATGACAAAGTTGGTAATGATACACTGAGGCATGTTAGAAATTCAGGTATCCAAAAAATTCTCCTCTGTCTGGAATGTGCCTTTTAGTAACAAAGAACCCAGAAGGTTCCAACAGTCAATTTTGAATTAGGTACAAACAGTAGATGTGCTAACACAGCCACAGCATTGGCCTGAACTATGTGCAGAGCTCAGCTGCATCTGATACATGCCATGTAGATATTCACACATTTAATAATTTTAAACTCTTGGATAGCCTTATTACCTTCAATAGAGTGACTCATATTTATGAATGTAAGTGCATGCACATACGCAGTTTCAGAATCAAAAGTCCAATTTTAAAGAAAGTTTAAGAGCAGTAATTTTGCTAGACCTCGAACACAAGACCTTCTTGCACAAGTGTTAGATTACAAACTGAATTTAAAACTGGAACTCAGCAGCTGAATACAGGAGCCAGATATTTTTCTTTCTACCTTTTGCACGAGACATTTCTCTCATCCCATCAGTTTTCAGTGTCTTTGAAACTCAATGGGTTCACACTGAGGGGAAAAAAAAAAAGTATCATTCTGCCTTTCAAAGTGTATCATGATTCTTAATCCAACTTCTTATCTGCCTGCTAATCTTAACTTCATTTCTGTTGCTCTGCTTTCATGTATCAGCTTATTATTCCCTCAGTCTACATTACAGTAGTATTTATTCATCCACATTAGAATTCATATTACAGCTATAGTTAGCACACGATCTAGCTAACTAAAGAAATTAAATTGAAACCTTAATATATGCTAATTTACATTTAATTCTTCCTGCCAATTTTTCAAACAAACTTCTTTCTTGTTGCTCTGTACACATAAGAAAAATTGGATGGGAAAACTCAAAAATATGCACAAGCAAGCTGCAGAAAAAAAGTCTCTTCCACAAGAACAGGTTAAATGAAATTGGAAAAATTTATTTTCCCACTTTACAGTGTCTCTTTAAACAGAATTTAGAATACATATACATACAATAATGTCCCAACATAAGCCAATTTTGCATAAAAATTGCTTTCATACTTACCATTTTTTTCAGCTTTCTCCCTGCTATGGGAGTAGCCAGGAACTGAAGAAGAAAAACTTGCAGTATCTCCTGAAGACGGTCCAGATTTCTGATTGTTTTCACTATGGTCCACAGCAGCAGCGTTTAGCTGGGACCTTCCAAGATGTAGCTGGGGGTGAGAGGGACTTGAGAGGGGATCAGGATCTGAATTCATTTTAGCTGCAAAAGAAGAGAATAATGATTAATTATTAGATAGTAGGGTTACAACGTTAAACCAGAGTAAAAATGTAAAATCTGAATACATTTATATAATTAGTTGAACAAAAAGCCTAGAAAAGGGCAAGAAGACTGATAGCAACTTCAAAATGTATTTATACATTCTTCAATAATTCCAAGCATGAGCAGCTATTGCTGAATAAGACTGACCATATATAGCATTGTGCCAGAACAGCGACTGCCTTTTTTCCTAACTAAATAAGAATTGATTTTCAAGTGTAGATAAATGCTAAAATTAATGAATCAATCCTGTCAATACTGCATATAAATAACTTCTTTGAATCTAATGTTCTACTTACACATGCAAAGACTAGCCCCTAAATTTTTACGGAACAGTATTGACATGTCTATAACGATAGAAAAATTCACTTCATATCAAGCGCCTGATTCACAGCCACCACCTAATCAGGCGACAGAGAAAGACAAGAAAGATAAGAAGGCAAAGGAGGAGAAAGTGTAGAACTCTGCCACTGGAAATGAAGAGAGGGACACCACCAAAGATGCTCTTTATAAACATCTCCAATTGAAATACACACGATCCAAAATAAGCTGACTCTGCCACTGGAAATGAAGAGAGGGACACCACCAAAGATGCTCTTTATAAACATCTCCAATTGAAATACACACGATCCAAAATAAGCTGACTTTATTTACTACTAAACTACTATCCAATTTTATACAAAAAACCACTAAGGCAGGGAGGGAAAGGCCTTACAGTTCCTTACAAGAGAAGGCCTTTTAACTTCCACTGTAAGCCCTCTCCTAAATGATGATGGGATTTCTGTTCTATAGTAAAAAGTTCCTTAAATCAGTAAACTTTTATGAAAGTGCTTACTGAAAGCTTAGCTTTTACAAGACAGGAAGTAGCAAGGTAATTATATACTACCCCAGTATAACACATAGTAACTCTTGCTGCTTAAGAGCAACTTCCCTGAAGTTCAGCGATTCACAAGGAACATTGTAGAAGGTGTCTGGCTACAAACTACATTTTTTAATTCTGTATGTTCAGAATACTGACCTAAAGATGTCCTTGTAAAGATGAAAGTAGTATAGCCAAAATCAAAGATACAATACCTAACTCAGCCAACAACTATTTCTACTGATGTTGTAGAACACTAAAATCACAACAGGATGCGAAAAGTACCAGCAATATTACCATCATTAAACATATTCTTTGCAATTTAGACAACTTGTTTGCCAAAATTAAGCTTCCCTAAACCAGAAAATATTTTACCGAAATAAGTAAATGCATTTCTGTATTATGTTTCTACATCAAGTTATAAATAAACCAACACATTTCAGTTCAACCTTCAAACAGTCCTAGGAAAACACAGAGATTAAAATACTTTCCCAGTAACTAGCATGAGTATTTTTAACCATTATACAATCACAAAAGTTACTTTGCATCTGGTTTTAAACTTGACCTTAGCGCTCTGAAAGAGAGACGAGCAAGAGAAGACACGCGGAGGCTCCAGCCCCGCCGGCAGCGGCGGAGGGTGCGTTGCACAGCCAGACTGCAGCTCTCCTGGGGCGGACCCCTCCCAGAAAGGGGAACTGGGCAACAAAGGCCTCTCCAACACACGTGCGAGGAACAGGAAAACGCTTACCTCGGTGTTAGCTAGCAAAAAACACCCCCGTCCCAAAAGCCACTCTGCACTTGTCCTATAAAAGACACCACCAAGTTTCCCTACTGCAGGCTTAGACGCGAGCAGAAGCTAGCCCTTAGATTTGATTTTAGGATTTTTTCTAAAACTCTGAGAACGGGAGGCAGGGTAAGACTTTCGGGGAGCCCGGGCTTGTTTGTAAGCCAGCCGGCGCTGCAGGAGCCCGGCGCCGCCCCGGCTGCCGGCGGTGACTCTGCAACTACCGCTCCCGGCAGGCGGGACGGGACGGGACGGGAGAGCCGTAGTTCGCTCGGCCTCGTTCCCCGCGGGGCCGGAGTGTGCCCGGGCGGCGGCTGCCACCCCGGAAAGCCGGGAAGCCCCGGCGCGCAGCCGGAGCACGGCAGGGGGCGGGAGGGAGGCCGGCAGCTCGGGCCATCCTGCCGCGGGTCCCCGGCCCAGACGCTCACCGAGTCCGGCAGGGCAAAGTCACCAGCGCGGACTCCCGGCGGCAAGCTTCTTTGCGGCTCCGGAGGCGGCTGGGCGCCAAGTAGAGCCCCGCCGGGAGCCCGCAGCCCTACGGGGCGGCCCCGGCCCGCCCACCGGCCGCGGCCCCCTCCCCTCCCTGCCGCGCTGTGCTGAGGGGGCAGTGCCGCTGCCACTCACCGCCCGCCGCTCCCCGGGGAGGCCTCCGCCGCTGCCGGGCGGGGCCGGCGGGAGGAGGAAGAGGAGGAGACGGAGGCGGGCCGCGGCAGGCCGGCCGGCCGGCAGGCAGCGGTAGCGGTAGGGGAAGTGGGCGCTGCCGGGGTGGCGGAGGCAGCGCGTCATGTGCAGCCTCTTCCCGCGCTGCGGCAGCGGGCTGGGGGCGGCTGCCCGCCGGTGGGGGTCGAGGGGGCGTATCTTGACGGAGGCGGCCGGGGCGGGCTTGGGCAGCTCCAAAATGGCAGCGCGGAGTGTCGGGGGCGGTGCCCGCCTTCAGGAGAGGGTCCGTGGGGTGGCCGCTGTGAGGCGGCTTCTGGCGGGCGGCCGAGGAGCGGCGGAGCCGCGCCGCAGGCCCCGCTGGGCAGCCAGGGCTGAGGGGGGGGGAGGCCGCCCCGACCGGTCACCGAGTGTCGGGGGAGGCGCCTGACAGCTTCCCCCGGCATCGGCCCCGAGTTGTCCGAGGTGCGGATAAAGCCCTTCTCCTCAAGTCGGCCCTTAACTGGTCTTCTGGGGAACAGCCAGCTCTGCCGAAGCGCCTCCTGTGAGCCAACATGGAGGCCGGCAGGGGTTGGCGCCCTGTCAGCCGGGGTGGCCTGAGCCGGCTTCCCCCGAGCCTGAGAGAGGGCACCTTCCCCCTAGCGCAGTGTTACTCCGTAGAGAGCAAAAGGAGTGAAGAGAAGAGAAAAAAGGGTGGTAACCGAGTAACTAGTTGTTCCCGAATGTCCTCTAAGTCACTACTACATACACCTGTACTTCTGCCGCATACCTGGAAAGCTCCTGGGCTGGTAGTGAGCTGTAAACGTATCTGCAAGTGTTGCTATTGTATTGGTAGTAAACTTAATTCTTTTTAGAAATAATACATTACTTTTCATTTTTGAGCTACTTTTAAATAAATAAATAAATAAATCAAAGTCCCTACATGGTACTGTGAATAGCTTCTAATTTAAAAAAAAAACCCAACCTCACAAACTCAAAATAGGAGATTAAATTTAAACTTCAGTCATTTATGTGAGTAATTCAGTCACTTAGGTTGATTTTCACAAGTTCCAAGTTTGCAGCAGACCATGGGGAGTTACGATATGTTTCGTTTTTAAAATGTCAGTTAGATCCCACTTGTTGATGTCACTGCATGTTGGTTTTTTTTTTTAATCCCTAAACAAAAATGTGGTCCCCAGCATCCTTACTATTTCCTTGCCGTGGAAGTCATAACAAAATTCTTCCTTTAACCTAAAATAAGTTTCAACAAACATGAAGTTAAGCTTCTGTTTACTTCAAATTAAAATAAAATTTGGAAAAAAACAGTTATTTTTAAGAAGATCATTTGCAGTCTGAGTCTAATATGGTTTTATCAGGAACACACAATGCCTGCCGTGTGTTAGCTGTTTAGTTGTTTCTTTAGACTGACAGATACGACAAACTTCTGCTGCTGAATCTACTCCTCCTGCTATTCACATTTGCTTCAAGATACTATTCTATACAATTGATTTGGTATTTAGTGGGTGTGCTTAACGGATGTAACTTGCTTAGGGAACAGGTGGAAATGAGGGTGGTAGCTAGAAAAGTAACTAAAAAGGAAGTGCAAAATGAAGCCTCGCCTGCTGCTTGTGCCCGCTCCTTTCCAACACAAGGCACAGTCACACATGATATAAGCCGTTCCAGAGGAGCTCAGTTCAAGGTTAAAACCACCACACTGACTACTAACGCGCTTAACAGTGAGGCTTGCCGTAAAATACATTGTGTGGTTGCTTATGGCCGATCTTACATTGAAGATGCACATTAGTGCCATTGCTGAACTTGATCAGATCCTTACTTAAGAAAAGGCCAACCAAACCTTTGCAGTAAATGAATTGTCACATACACCTTATGTATTCACGTACACGTTATGTAAATACATATAACGTTACTGAGAATAAACCGAGCTCAATCATGATGGCAGCTTCCATTATCAACTCCACTAATTTCACTTTGGCTTACGTTTTATCACAAATGGTTAGTTGCCATTTGGCATTATCACAGTTGCCGATTGTTACAGCTACAGAGGAGAAACATGGAAGTACTGTCATAACTTGTCGCAACACCTTTTTTAATTTCAGTTATGTATTATGACTCATAGAATCAGTAGAATGGTTGAGGTCGGAAGGGACCTCTGGAGGTCATCTGCTCCAAGCCCTCTGCTCATGCAGGGCCACCTACAGCTGGTTGCCCAGGACCACGTCCGGATGGCTTTTGAGTATCTCCAAGGATGGAGACTCCACCACCTCTCTAAGCAACCTGTGTCAGTGCTTGGTCACCCTCACAGTAAAAAAGCTTTTCCTGGTTTTCAGATGGAGCCTCCTGTATTTCAGTTTGTGCCCATTGGCTCTGGTCCTGTCACTGGGCACCACTGGAAAGAGCCTGGCTCCATCCTCTTTGCACTCTCCCTTCAGGTATTTATATACCTTGATAAGATCCTCCTGAGCCTTCTCTTCTCCAGGCTGCAGAGCCCCAGAAGGCTTTCAGCCTTTCCTCATAGGAGAGATGTTCCAGTCCCTTCATCATCTTTGTGGCCCGTTGTTGGACTCTCTCTGGTATCTCCAGGTCTTTTGTACTGGGGAGCCCAGAACTGGATGCAGCACTCCAGGTGTGGCCTCACCAGCACTGAGTAGAGGGGAAGGATCACCTCCCTCCACCTGCTGGCAACGCTCCTAATGCAGCCCAGGATACCATTAGCCTTTTTTGCAACAACGGAGCATTGCTGGCTCCTGTTCAACTTGGCGTTCACCAGGACCCCCAGGTCCTTTTCTGCCAAGCTGCTTTCCAGCTGGGTGGCCCCAGCACATATGGGTGCCTGGGGTTGTTCCTCCCCAGGTGCAGGATTTGCACTTCCCCTTGCTGAACTGCATGAGGTTCCTGTCAGCCCAGATTAAAAAAAATTCCTATTGCAACAGGAACAAAATAAAAAAGGCTGCAGTCCAGCCAGTTTCTTTTTGTGTTAGAGAATCAATAATCCTTTTACAAATATTTTGTAAGTTTACAGAGTGAGGTTTGTTGACTTTAGCTGATTTCTGTAAACAGTTTACTCAAGATATGAGAAAATGTAGTAGGAATGATTGCCTGGACATCTTAGATGCAGTACTGAGATATAGGCTGAAAGGAACCGCTTTTCCATCTAATCATCAATGAGTTCTAGAAATATACTTGAACATGGACATCTTATGATCTAAGCAACTCATACGTCGCTTCTGTTAAACTGCATGTGATACAAACTGACATTTTCACATTCTGTTGTGAAATTTATATTTCAGCATCTAGGCATGCGTGTAGTATTGAAATGTTTAAGAAAAGTCTGTCTCCTAGAAAATTTTATTTGTAACAGCAAAAGACAAGATCATGCTAAGCAACATTTAAATACAACTTTTTTTATTAAATCAATCAAGTCAAACTGATTTACTTATTAATTAAATTACCTATTATTCATTACTGAAATGAAACTATATTTGTAGCATTGCTGGCATACAAGTAGTTTCTCAGCAGTCCAGAGGAAAAACTATTTAATCAAACTAAAACGAAGAGATAAAGCAGCGATCATCCCAGAAGATAGACCTGGATGAAGTATGAATCATTCCAATGAATAGCCTTCAACTCTGTATGTTTGTCACAACACCTCTGAATAAGAGTCCATTTCTTTAGTCCATGGTACACTCAGACAGAGACTTGACGTAATTAGTCTGGATGTTTCTGGAATATGTTAATCCTAGCAAAAATATTGTCAGCAGTGCTGTTGTGAGAGTAAGAAGAGCTGAAAAATTCATAGAGAAATGCCATGTGCGTCTTCCGTAGTTACATATTATGAAAGGAAGTACATTATGGAAATAAAAATATCTGAGTGATGCTAAATAACCTGTACTAAAAGCCATCTTGAAGATCATCTCTTTTTTTGCCCCACCTTACCAATTAAGAGAACAGCTGTTATTTCAGAATAATAGGTTTTGTTGTTTACTCTGTTACACCCATTTTAACAGTGTAATTTAATTGATGGAAGCATTACATCAGCATAAAATTACTGCAATAAAAGCTCCAGCATACCTCACGAGCAGCTGGATACTATTGTTTCATTAGACTAAGGACCAACCTGAAAACAGGCCTTTTTAAATTTTTTTTTTTTTAAAAGCAGTGTGTGAAAAGCAGCAGGTATTTTCTGTCAGAACGAGCTTAATATGTTAAGCATACTGAGACGACAGACGTAGAATCTGGAGAATGAACAATGTGATGTCGGCAACTAAGATGTTAGTGCCATTTGGGATGGACATATGGGAGGAAGAATTAATAAAGGGCAAGGGTGGGAGGAAATGGAAAGAAAACCAGAAGAAAGTGGGCACAAAAGCAGGTAAAAATAGGAATTGAGTTCTGTGAAGATTGGCAATGAAGACTCTTCTTCCCAGATCTGCATATTGAGTATGCCTCTGTCACCTCAGGGTTGGAGTAGCTTTTGCATAAGTACCTGTTTTCATGTGCTAAAGTATGTAGGGTAATGTGAGCATCTTTCCCTGTCCACGGCTCTTTTAACCTCTCTTTATTCCACTGTCCTTATGCCAAATACTCTTTGGATGGTAGCATGCAAGTAGTATTCACCACCATTGCTTTATATAAAAAAGCAACACTGTCATTCTCCCATTAGCTCTCTCAGCTGTGAGGAAAGGGTCAACGCTTTCCTTTTCATAAATACCTACACTATAGGTGACTTATGTGGCATCAGATGTTCAGTTTTGCAGTTATTTTTCAGCTATCTTTTGTAATCATGGACATACACTGTGAAAAAGGAAAAGATTTTAAAAATGGGCACAGATATAACCAGTAGCCACAGAAGTGGTAATTAAGTAAGGCTGTGAAGGTCTGACACAGCAGCTATTGGGAGGTAAGTCCTGGGTTGGCTGCATTCCCTGGAGCAGGTAAAGGGGAGCCTGCTCCTCTTACACTTTCTTGAACGCTCTCGATTTGCTCTTTGCACAGCTTCACTCTGAGACAGCTACTGATTTCATGGCTAATCCACAATCTAAATGGGACTTGGCTCTCTAACACCTGAAGCTGCAGCTGAACCAAAGTTGTACTTGCTCTGTTCTGCCACAGTCCGGAAGAAACAGGGCACTTTTCCTAGAGGGAAGGAATATTAGCTCAAATCTCCATACAAAAAAAAAAAAAAAAAGTAACAGGTATCAACAAAGTCTGGAACTCTGTCTTGAATCAATTTGGTGTTGCCAGAGATGGAATTTGGTCTAAAATTAGATTTGACATATTTAAGCACTGAGAATTTCTTGATAGAGGTAACTTTTCACTCTACAGTTTGTAAATAGTAAGTAAATGAGGTTGCACTGAGAAGTACCATGGCCCTCCTCAAACAACATATTTAACACAGATGAGTTTGCACCAACCTTTCGAATTGCCGAATATGCCACAAATTTCGTCCCGTGAATTGATCCATTAGTGTTCTTTCTTTTGCAAGTCAAGCATAATCTTTTGCTCACAGTGACCTCTAGTGTGGATGCATGAAACCACTTGCTGCAATCCAGGGTAGTGCACTCTGTTCGTACTCTTTGTTACCTGTTTAAGGGCACACATGTACCATCTGTATGGCTATATGACAGACTGCTTTATGGATTAAACAAGCATGCAAAACATGAACAGGAAACCGTAAAACCAAAAACATTCCCTCAGCCGTACTAAATAAAGAATTTAAAGATCTTTCATGATTTCTGTGTAATTTTGTTTAGATTTTTCTTTATCAAAAACCCTATGCATGATTCAGGCAATTTCCAGTGAGAATTCTCCAAGGGCCAGAGATTGCTTTTACTTTCTGAAGTACAGCCTTGGACTGGACTTTGTATGAGAGAAACAAATCAGAAGGCAGTGATGCAAGAATTTCTATAAGGACTGCTATAAAATGTATAGATTCTCCAAACCCTGACCCCAATATGCTTATGAATTAACCTCAATATATTACATACATTTTCTTTACCCAAGTATATTGGAGTAACCATTTCCCCCCTCTCTTTTGCAGAACAATTTGAATGGGTTAGAAAAAGCTCTAAAGCAAAGATTTTTCTGTTTGGTTTCTCCCAAATTGCAGGAGAAAAGAAGAAAGTGCAGCAGATCATTATAGAAAGTAAGTTAGCAGGGAATATTCCTGATGGTTGGCAGTGTTAAATCTGGAATTTGACAGTTAAAAGGAATTTAGCTCTGGAATTAGCTAATTCAGTCCCTGACTGTTAAGAATTAAAGCTATAACCATCTTCCCACATTTCAGGAGGAAATAATCTCTGGCTCACTTTGGACAAATAGAAATGACCATTTCTTTTGTCAAACAGACAAGTTCACATGGCTTGAAATACAAAGTGTTAATAATTTGCAAAGGATACTACAAAAATTTTTCTATAAACTACTTTATGTCCTTTCCAGGGTCCATCTGCTATACAGCAGCAAACATAGACATGTTGTTCTCCATCCACAAAACATCACGTATAAATTGCTGTCTGAAAAATTGAGTTGCTACATCTCAGTTTCAAGCACATTTAATGTAAAGGATTCTGTAATAGAGATCGTGCAGAATTTAATTAAGGTTTTAAAAATGTGCAAAACTGTCACATTGAAAATTAAATATCTGACAGGAAATATATGCTATTAGTCCTATACATGTCAGATCAAATTCTGTCATATTGTGGCTTTCAGTGTTTTAGTCAGGAAGCCTTCTTAGAGTCATATTAGTCATTAAACTTTCAAATCATATTTATGTCAATATTGCTATCTCCAAATCTCACTGCTTCCTGCCTAAAAAACTGGCCACTTATTTTCAAAGCTTTGAATACAAGCACATTGACAGAAATGTGAAAAGAAAGTGAAGTGTTAAGGAATTATTAAATAGAGAATTTCAGAATTATCTGCAAAGTTCACATTATTCATTGTCAATTGCATTAAATAATCAAGAGAAAGGGTTCAGTGAATTTGAAATGCAGATTTAAACCTCTGTTCTTTGTCCATTAGGCTCTTATCTTCCCAAAACTTCTTACAATTTTTCTGCTATATATTTCACTATGCTTGTTCAGATTTTATTTGTACATGTCAGTACTCCAATCCTGTTGATTAACATCAAAAGCAGTGGAATTTACTAACTTTAACAATTACTTTACCTGACATTAAAAGGAGTAAAAAGGTTAATGCTGTTTTGTCATAGCAAATGCAATCATCTAATTATTCTCATGGTGCCAAATGTAGTTAGTCTGTATTCTCGCAGGATGGTGTTGGTCAGCTTGAGCCGTTTCAACACCTTCACACTCCTATCTGCAATTACCACGTTACACTCAAAAGGCTCCCACCAGGTGGCAATAACACTCTTCATTCTTTAAAGCATTTGCTATATTTTAGATGGTAGAAATGTATGTTATGTACTAATTAGAAGGAAAAAATTGTGATTTATAATAATGTGAAGGTAATAGAAAATTATTTTCCCGAACTCTCAAGGTAGAAGCACTTACAAAAAGTCATTCGTAAGTGGGAACAGACTGCAGCATGCTGGGCAATATCCACTGTTAGGTTCTTAAAATCTATTTCAATATAAATACAAGGAACATATTCCACTTGGTTCCTGAGAAACTGAAATTGTTTAAATTTGCCTTTTGATGAAACTGCAGAGAGCAGACAGTGTGAAATGCTAATTTACTAGTGGGAGTTAAACCTCACAGAGGTCTCACAATTTTAGCTCAAATTTAGACTGACCAAATTCACACCTTCAGCTACAAATTAAATGCTCTTTTTAGCCTTTTAATCTAGATGTATTTCTGCAAGTGCTGTACAACTGCTATATTCCTATCCTGTATTTCTGGAGGAGAAAATATCTGCACACATGCACTGTAAGGCTCCCATTTGCCAGAAGTGGTGGACTTGCTGTGCACTCACTTTTCAGATGCTCTGCACGTGGTCAGCGATCTTTGTACGACACGTTACGAACTCCACCTGCAGAGCTGTGCACCTGTTCAGACCAGCACTATGAGTTCCACATACTCAGGGTTTCCAGATTTATTGCAGCCCAGTTAGAGTTACTGGTCTGACAGCATGCAAAAAGTCCTCGACTGGTGAGAAAAATCCTCAAATTTCTCCTAGAAAAGATTCCAGCAAGAAAAAGAGGGCATGTCTGAGGAAACCAAAAGATACCGTTGTGGTATCTCAAAACTAGTCAATAGTTACCTGACTCTTCGGTGTCTTGTCAAGCACAGGCATGCAATGTGCTCAGTTATTTTCTTGAGTTCCCTACGATAATACACGACAAGATTTAAGTGCCCAAAATGGTCTTCACAAGGAATGAAGAGGACAGCATCTAATCAGTCAAGTAGGAAGTCCTAAGGAAGGAGGTGGAGACAAACACTACAAACTTTCTCACACAGAGGAAACAGTTTAGAACAAATGCCTGTTTCTGCTCATACAATAAAACCTATGGTATTTTTTAAGAATTGAGGTAATCTTGTATACTTTACACATAGTTCTTTTGTACATTTTCAGTCAGCAGAACTCTATGTTCCAGCAATATACCCACCATTTAATAATTTCCACTAATCCTATGCAAGTAAAATAATTTTTCCTGCTCCCTCATGTAGAGGTGTACATACATAAAATTTCATAAGTATTTCCAAACCATTTCACTGTAACCTCAGAAACCAGAACTCGTCACGATCCTTTCTTGTACATTCTGATTTTTTAACCTATTGCAACTTGTGTGATCACATAAACTGCCCATTTTCAATTTTTTCCCCAAATGCTTACACTTGGCATAAAGAAAAAGCTGCTGTAGGAAAAGCTGATAGCAACATAGGCATTATTTTTTCCTACTGTAGTTATATAGAAGTTGAAATTGCAGAGAAGAGTAATTTATATATAACATTGGTTGAAATAGGGTATTGCATTTGGTTCAGGTTAAGGAAAGTGTAAGGTGATTTCAAGTTACTGCCTTTGATGTAACAGATTATGAAATATAACTGCTAGTTTTATCTGAGTATACCATGAAACACCTATAAACCTGAAAAATCATATTTAATATGCAATTTAATACCAGTTTTAGTTTTCATGTGTTTCTAATAGGTTACCGGAAGAAAAGCCTTTGAACAAAAATAGCTAAGACAAAAACTGCAAAAGTTGTTCTTGAAAAAGAACGTGAGTTAGGTTTTCCTTTCTTTTTCAGTTCACTTTAAAAAAAACAAGTCTAAAACATGATTTGAATAGACAATGTTGTGTGCAGAAGTAAAAACTTTACTGCCTTCTATATTCTTGAATAGTCTAGTAATATAAAGACGTATTCTGTTTCAGTGGAAGGAATCGTTCAAGTATAGGAAAATTCCAGCTGCAGAAGCTCACTACAGCTTCAAACCATCCTATACTACACCACAGTTAAGTATCTACAGCACGTTCTAGGCTTCACTAGGAATGCCTAATAATGATGTAACTAATTCTCTGAAATAGAGCTTATAGCGAAAATAAATAAATAAATAAATATGTAAATAATAGTGCTTATAGTGATAATAAATATGCCCAAATTGCTGAAGTCAGGTATGTATTATCATAGATGTAATATTGTCCAATCTGGGGTGCTGCATTAATGTTCTTATTTTGCTTACTCACAGAATACTTTTTCTTTCTTTTTTTTCCCCCTTTTTTTGGGAATACCATTTACAATGCAAAACAATTAAGAATAAGAGTAGAAAAAACATCTTCAGCCAAATATTGGATCAGGGCCAATTTAACCCTCAGGATGCCAGAGCAGAGTACAGGTCATAAATAGCAGCTGCCGTTCCCTTTTAAAACTGTTCTCCACTAAAGCTGCACAATTTTGTACATGAAATCCTACAACAGAAAGAAAAGGTGATGAAGGACTCTAAATTACTTTTCAAAGTGGCAAAGAAACCAAGAGAAAAATAAGGTCTCTGCAACTGCACTCTCAAGACCATGCTACTCTGCACTCTTACCTATGCCCATATCTAGATATATTAAGTTAATACTTCACAATACAATCTACAAGACATAGAGGCCATAGTCAAATACTACACACATACTTGAATTTTATCCTTCTTTCACACTATTCAGACACCTATTCTAATGCAAATGAAGTATTTTTCATACCAACATCCTTCTTCAGGAATGGTGCCCGAAAAGCAGGAGGCAGCCTTCGCTGAGTGTCACTAGTGGTGGAGTGTCAGTAGCAAAAACTACATGGAGATGCACTGATGTTCCTCATACTTTTCTTCAGTAACTTCTGGCATGTATTTCTTGCCCCATTCATCCTAATTCCCTGCAAAAATCTCTCATCCACTTATTTCCTAATGATATTTTTTGATTTATGTATACCATCAGCGTTCACTTTACCTGCCCGACTTCCAACACACTCATGCATGTAGAAATATGTCTCTGTCTACATCATTTCTGGATCCAAGCAGACACTAGTATCACTAGTAGCACACTGATGCAATTTGTGCCTGAAATTTTACACACTTTCTGATGCAAATTTCCTTTGTATTTTTGGCACAGTTAATCTGCAATGCAGATTAACTACCTCTGGAAAAAAGGCAGTTCATTTACCACATACGTTGTTTTTAAAGTCATGTTATTCCGATTTAATAGTTTTGGGTTTTTTCTTCTTTGTACTCAGTTCTTCATCCATCAGTATTTGGTTTACCAGAATTTTGGGCTGCCCAGTATGCAGTAAACACTCTCACCATTAGTGCTGAGTCAGATACTAGCAAATTCTTTGGTTTGGCACACTGTACACAATAAATACTTTTTTTTCTCACTGTATTGTAACGTCATATTTGTTCTGCTCTATGCTCTAGGTCATTCTAGCATTACTGTTTGCCCAGATTCTTATTAAGGATGTATGACTCGGACCGCTTTTTTCCCAGGTGAATCTTTTGTCATACCTTTTTGTCTATGCACTTACACTCTTTGAGTTTCCTGCACTTCTTTCCTCTTTATGTGACTGTATTCCTGAATTATTCCTAGAATTAGGTTGAATGTCTCTGTTAAATAAAGCTTAGATAAGGCTTAGATAAGACTAAGACAGCCATAGACGTTTATGATTTCTTGTCCCCTCATACGCTAGTTTTCTATGTGTTTTGATTAGAAATGAACAACAAAGTGTTGTGCAATAAACCCCTTGGAAGATGGAAAATATTGCAAGACTTTGGGAAAGAGATAAATACTGTCATACATCTGCAAAACGTTCTGGAACCTGGGAGATGGCACATTCAGGCTGGCAGTGCACCCCTGCTGTGTTCATTGCAGTGTGCATACGAGCAGTCAGTGTGACATATGGCTGTGAATCCTGTTCTATACGAACGCTACATGTCCTGGCCTTGTCAAGGTGTTGTTTTTCCAGTATTAATTGTTGAACTGGCTTGAGTTAGGGCTGTATGAAGAAAACAAGGATTCAGACCAAGTTTCAGACCAAGAGTCTTGTAAACAAACATCATGAACAAATAAATGACAGGCAGATTTCAGCCTGCGGGCTCAAATAACAACAGTTTGAACAGTTGGGAGTTGGAAAGAACTGAGTAATTTTAGAAACAGTCAGAGACAATTTTAGCTGGTTAAAAGGCAACAAGCTTATAAAAGAGCTATGAATATTTTTAAGATAACTTGATTTCTTCAGAAATGGTACTTCTTGATCAAAATAAGTTGCTACAGGTCAAACAATATTTGGTGGGATGAGAAATCCAGAGGGAGAAGCCTGCAGGAAGAATTGGCAGGGGGCTAGGTAGACTCTCCTAGAAAGGAAGATGGAGAGACAACTGGTAAGAAAGATGTCTGTGTTTTATTGTTTCAGAACACAGCTTCTTGCAATTTTTTAGTTAACAATGCTCTATGATTAGGAGAATATTTGATAACTGCTTGCCAATTTAATTGCCCCAGAAGAAAGAAAACTGTAGATCTAGTGAGGTAAATCATAGCTGATTCCCTATAGACTGCATCTTGGGTCCAATTATGAAAGCAAGAAAAAGAAATCACCTTGACGGACATACACCATTTGAGATCACAGTCCTGAACAACTGGACTTTGAAAAACCAATCAGACTGAGAGAAAATTTGTGATTCTATAAGCAGGCATAAGCTTATGTTAGATACGTGAAGTCTTTTAAATGACCTCAAGTTTCTTTTCTCCTTGTTCTGAACAGCCTGGCATTAATTCACAGGAAAGCTCTCAGAAGTCTTAATAGGTCTTAAAAGCTTTTGTAATCTTAAATATGATTTGTAGCTGTAACTTTAGTAGTAATAAAAGGGAAGATTTATCACAGGAAAATGGCTTATTATCATTCAGTATTTGCAGAAGAAACTGAAAGAGCACAAGAAACATGTCAGAAATTTCACTCTTTAAAAAGAATTTGTAAATAACTTGAGAGCCACAAAATCTTTTTCCAGCTCAAAATGTTGATTTCTAAAATGGAATAAAAGCTGCTTAGTTTGAGGAGATAGATGGCGGTACAAGAAAATTAATAATACTTTAATTGTTGGCTCCTAATTTGATTCTTTCACAGTAGTTCAAACTTGAAAACCAACAGTCCAGTAAATGCAAAAAAACCATTATTTGTTCTTTGTTTCTATTAAAAGTGTTACGTCGGTAACTGGGTAACTTCTTCAGAGCAACAGCGACGTCTGGATAATATTAGCAGCAGTTAGAGGAAAAGGGACTTCAATTTTTCATTCGTTAATGACTTAAATATATAAACACAGAACCATCAAGATCAATGTAAAAACGGAAGCAGTAAGACTAGCAATAGCAAAAATGTAGGGTTCAGAACAGCAAAGACTGATCTGTGAGTTACATAAATCATTACAGTCCTACTTTTGCCATGACCACATACATGACCACCACCAATTTAGCTATGACCACCTACACCAGAGGCTGACATAACTGGAGGATGTTCTACAACATGAAATTAAAAGGGTACTGCACAACCATGGTATACCAGGTAGCTATCGATAAAACAGACATCCATACAGTCCAATTTTGTGTAGCAGTCTTCTATGAGGACTGAGGAAAAAATATTCCCTGCATTTTCATGTGAAGCACAGCATCAGCAGAATAATTCTGCAGCCACAGGGTATTCTCTAAACCTGCTGCTGTGGGACAAAGGAATTATTTTACTCTAATTCCTAACAAATTAATGTATTTAGTTGTTCTTGAAAAATGTGTTCCTCTGAATAATATTTTCCAGAGAATGTCTCTTTCAATCCTCAGAAAGCTCTTTTAAAATTTGCCTCAAAGGCTAAACACAACAAATAAGTTTTTTGTCGTTTTAAATTCTCCAGGCCAGAGATTCATGCATGAATGTTCATCTTCTGGCACAGGATTTCAAGGCTTCAAATTGCCACTGAAGATACAGAAAGACCTATTGCCATTAGCAAGCTTCGCTAGATCTGTACTACAGATGCTCTTTAATCTGTACCTCTCAACGTTATTATCTATCTTCTAATCTTTTGTTTTCTTTCCTTCCCAAATAGGAGGGCTATGTTCAGTCAACCTATTTCTAATATACTGAGTTAAAGCACCAAATGCATCTTCACACTTACAAATTCCTCCCTACAGCTAAAAAGATTCGTGATTACACACTATTTTATAAGCAATAATTTGCTTTTCACATAGTTTTTAACATGCATGTCCAAAAGCTTTCTAATCATACTGTTCCCAGATGGATTCAGCAACAGAACAGAAAGTTACACAGCAGATTTGATAGCCCACACTCCAAAGTTGTAAAAAACACCTGCAAAGACACTTACCTACACTAAGGAAGCCTGGAATCTAGAAAAAGCATGCATTACCGTTTTATTTCTCTTCTCTTTATGCATGTCATTTTTTTTAAAATCCTTCCTTTAATCATTTCTTTGTTACATTTCTACTCATACAGTTACAATTTTCTGGCTTTGAAGAGATAAAGACCAACACTGAAGATTTTGTATGTATCCAGCAGTGATAGAGAAGAATCAGTATTGTGATACCAGGGTTCTTTTAACACTGAACAGGAATAAATCTGTATGTTTTAAATGAATCACGTCAGCGTATCTAGACATATTTATAAAAATGCCAGCGTTAAAACAAATTACGGTACTAATAAGCAAAGCTTAAATACTCAAGTGTTAACAAGAGAAGAGTCAAGTCTTGTGCTTGGGAAGAAGTAACCACACTAACCAGTACAGGCTGGGGTCCAACAACCCACACTAACCAGTACACAGTGGGGGCCAGCCAGCTGAAAAGCAGCCTTGCAGAATAAGGCCTGGGGGCTGTGGTGGACAAGAAGACCATGAGCCAGCAACGTGCCGCTGTAGCAAAGAAGGTTAGTGGCAACCTGGGCTGCATTAGGAGGAGCGTTGCCAGCAGGTGGAGATGATCCTTCCCTCTGCTCAGCACTGGTGAGGCCACACCTGGAGTGGTGTGTCCAACTCCGGGCTCTCCAGAGAATGGCCACGAAGATAGGACCAGAACATTTCTCATATGAGGAGAGGCTGAAAGAGCTGGTGCTGTTTAGTCTGGAGAAGAGAAGGTTCAGGGGGACCTTATCAATGTTTATAAATATCTGATGGAAGAATGTAAAGAAGGCAGACTTCTCAGTGGTGCCCAAAAGGCAATGGGCACAAACTGAAACATAGGAGGTTCCCTCTGGAAGTCTCTCAACTCTTTTGTTTTCAGTTACTGAATTTATCTGGTGAATATTCATTGAATCTACTGAAAGCAACGGGGTCTAAATGCCAGCTACTTCATGTACATGATAGATGTGATATAATGCATGTAATTACATGAAATGCACTGTCAAGTTAGGTATGCATAAGGGTGTGGAGAAGAATTAAGAGGTGGCCTAATGAGTACCAGCTGATTCAAGAACAGAAACAGGTGAAGGGAATTGTGAGCAGACATGTGATCATTGCCGGAAGGAAGATATAAGAGAGGCAATGGAGAGAGACAAGGGAGAGAGGTGCAATGGAGAGAGAGATGGTAGGGCTGCCCTGTTATGATAAAGGCTGTGCATGTAGCATGTATGCTGCAACATAAGGGGGAAAAAAAAAAATCACTTAAATATTATAAGTACTCTAAAGCAGTGTTTTCCTATAAGGTGCTCTTTTGCTATGAAGAGACCTGAAAAAAACCACCCAAAACTAAAAAACCCACTACCATTTATATGTCCAACAAAATAGGTAATTGTTTCATTCCCCTGCTTAGATGAAAAAAAAAAGCAGAATGGTGAAGACCAAAAGTATTTAGTAAAGCTAGAAGCTAGTATCCACTAAGTAACAATTCAGACCCATCTTTTGCTGAAAGGGGAAAATTGCCACCAAGGGTTACATAGAGACTACCCTGAACAGAAACAACTACACAGGTAATGCTTTTAAGACTTTTGGCAAATCTTGATTCCACAGATAAGAAGGAATTTTTTATGTGATGGGACTCTGCAAATGCATTTAATACAGGCGCATATGCAACAATGCAAGTGAAAAATGAATCTACCACGATAAAGAAGAGCAGCCAGGAAATCCATATTCCCCTTAAGCAGGACAGAGCGATGAGCTCAGTAAGCCACATTAGCTGCATCTCATACGTGAAAAAGCACCGAGTTTCTTGGGAGAGACTGGTATCAGGACTGAAGTGCCACTTTCTATAGCTCTGTTACTCTATCTGCAAGAGCTACTTAACTGCCTTTCTGAAGGACCTTACAAATTGTTAAATAAGGCAAAGATTTAGAGAAAGTTATTATTGTTTATTAGGCAAAGTGATATACTTGGAGAAAAGGCCATCCAAGCTCATGGACACACAACCACTCCAGGTATTATGAAACATTTCAAAATTTGTAAGATATTAAACACTAGCAAAAACCCATCCAAAAATTAACCTACAGTTTTTAGTTAAGCACTTACATCTGTCCCCATTTAAATTGTTCATACTAAGAATACAGAATTTAACATTAAAGGCTACAGTAGTGACTTTAGATTTTTTGTACCTCCCTCCCCCCCAAAAAAATCCCAAAGCCAAATAGTTATACAGAACAGTAATTCCTTCACAAAGAGCTTAATAAGATAAAAACTCCAAAGACAAAGAAATTAGGATGCAAATAAAGGCAAAAACCACAGCAAATATACCTAAAAAGGTATACCTACAGAAGTAGGTTGCAAAAGCAAGTATAATTGTGGTCTCTCCTAATATTGGACCTCTTACCTTTGTATTCTAATATCCTTTATCTTAGGTCTATGTATATTTAAGCAAATACTTACAAAAACCCATCAAGGTAATATCAGCTATCTGGCTTTTAATATGTGCCATCTCTCCACTGCTAAAGTGCAGTTTTAATGGACTTGCATCAGTCACAGGCAAAGCAAGAGATACACATCTGAGATACACTTCCTAGAAATACTGCTCCTGGTGAACAAATAAATCATGTAATTCTGACTTTCATAAAAAGGAAAGGAACGCTAGCACATTTTCAACATATGACAGAATCTGCAGGTCCTTGTTTGCATTTCCCCAATATATTAATCAGAAGACACCATTATATTCTGTATTGAATGCAGAATTCAGATGTACTTTTAATTGAAGGAGATTACCTAGCTTCCTCAACGGAATTAGAATTTATCAACATAGCTTAAAACAAACAAAGTACAACATTTCGCACAGCTCACTACGAAGGATTGTCTTCAGTCAGTCTCCTGCTGACTTTGTTAACTGCAAAGGAAACTATTGAAAAAAATCACTATATGATTACAAAAACACAGGACTATAAGAGATTCAAAACCAATCCTCTACTACTTCTCTCCCCATCCTAATGCAGGATCCACTTCTCTGCTGGAGTTCATCCAGGAAAGATTAAACAAAATGACTTCTCTCTTTCAAAGACTCTTCTGCTACAGTTCTTCACTTATTTTACCATTACGACGATTCCAATAGATTGCAAAAAAATACAAGATGGAATTTAATAGGAACAGATACAAGATGTTACATTTTATACAGCTAATCTATGATCTAGGATAGGTCAATAACAGGATGGTTCCAGAAGCCAGCACAGGATGAAGAATAACTGGCTAGGTAGCAGTACATTGGGGATTACATTAGATTAAAAACCGATAAATCAAGAATGTCATTCTATTTCGGATAAAGGCAAGTGCCATGGTGGCATGTAAGGCATACAGGAGGTAATCCTTTCACTACTCAGGATTGTAAGGCCACGGCTGCCACACTTCAAAACCCAGGTCCATACTTTGGAAAGAGGCGAATCACGTGGACAACGTCTGGAGGAGAGCAGTGAGTGATCAAAAACCTAGGTGCAATTCAGGAAAAAGGTGGAAAAATTAGTCTTCCAGCCTTAGCAAAGAAGATACTCCAAAATATGCAACATATTCTGCAAAGAGAATGCTTTTAGTGCTCAAGGGGGATAGAACAGGTACTAATAACTTGCAGCAAAGGAGGTTTAGATTAGACATTAAAACTTTACAAGAACACTGAAACAGACCATCTGTACAACCATCATCAGAGGGTTTTTTTAAGAGAAGGAGATACAAACTTCTATAAGGAATATCCAGGTATTAGGAATAATGCTTTGGAGAACAAGATAGTTCAGATAATCTATCAAAATTTCATCCAGCTCTGAGATTTTTATCAACATTCCTTTATCCTTCAAATGTAAATAGTTTCTGTCGTGGTTTAACCCCAGCCAGCAAAAATAAACGCCACGCAGCCGCACGATCACCCCCCCCCCGGTGGGATGGGGGGAGAGAATTGGGAGGGCACAAGTAGGAAAGCTCCCGGGTTGAGATAAAAACAGTTTAATAATTGAAATAAAACTAAGTAGAACAGTAATAATAACAGTGAGAACAACAACAATAACAGAATACACAAAGCAGGCAATGCACAACAGAACCGCTCACCGACCGCCGACCGCGTGTCACGAACGGGGGGCGAGCCCCCCCACACACCTGGTTTTTATACTGAGCATGATGTCCCATGGTATAGAATACCCCATTGGCCAGCTGGGTCCACCACCCCGGCTGTGCTCCCCCCTCCCGGTGCAAGCATCACCCAGCAACAGCCAAAGCATCAATGGGCCATCAACGCTCCTTTCACACCGAACCCAAAACACAGCACACCCCCCAGGCTACTGGGAAGAAAGTTAACCCTGTCCCAGCTGGAACCAGGACAGTTTCTCAGCTTCCCACAAAGGGTAATCACTTTGTGAAGCGCTCTTCTTTTAAAGAAGGTTTGAGAAGCTTCAGAATGTTGATGTGTGTTCAATTCCATTTGAATTTTGCAATATATCACTTTTGAAAGGTATGATACTTAGAATATTCTCTAAAAAGGTTTTTCTGCTGGACACAGCTGAGACCACTGATCAGCCAGAGTCTTGTTTATTTTAGTAAGAGCCAAATTTGGATATCTGATCAGCACGATGCTTTGCTTGCTCAAAACATTGCTTAGCTAACACAATGGTTGACAATATTCACAGTTAGCAATTTAAAAGCCAGCAATACATTTGTCTTTGATTTTTTGTTGACATACATATGTGAATTATTGCATTAATTAATCTTCATACAATAACAGATCTGCGTTCACACACGTTCAGGGTGACATCTGCTTTTAAGCTAAAAATTTCAATAGCAGAGTGGGAAGAAGAAACAAATCTTCAAGAAGTGCTTGAGGCACTGGATAAAAAAAAGGACCGATTTAATTCTTAATTTAGATTTCCTTTAGTTATCTTAATCTCACCCTGAACTTCTTTGGTGGACTGAGGGGGGGCAGGGAAGGTGTAGCAATTTTTAAGTTTTTTTTTTTAAAGTTATATGTCAAGCCTAAAAGATTATTTCATTAAAATGCAATTTGACGTTCACAAAATTTTCTAGGCTACAATTTTTTAACTCACCTAATCCTTCCTCTAGGCCATTCTCAAAGTCTTTAGAATATGCAAAGATTTTTTTATGGTTAGGGCCCAAGCCACTTGAAATGATTCATTTGAGAACACACTCTAATAGGGTAAGTTACCTAAATAATTCAATGCTGTCATACCCTTTGATAGGTTCGTAAGGAACTGAAAATTCCTTTGCAGATTTCATTTCATTTTCCCTTTAGGCCAGAGACCATTTCTTTTCTGAAGCAGGGAAATACTTTGCATTACGCTGCCCCACAACTGGCACCACAAAGCGTTTTAAATACACTGTGCCCGACTCATTCCATTTGAGCAAGAGGGGCATCTGTAGGGGATAGGCAGGCTAAATTCCACATGTCGTTGAACAAACAACTTAAATAAAAAAAATAAGCTGAGGAAATGATGTGGAAATTCTGAGAACTTCTGGGTGCTTTGCCAGATTTACCTGGCTTTACCAGATTAAACCAATTTTGTACACTGAGCTCAGGGGTATTGACAAACAGCGTTCTGTTTGCTTTTTTTTTTTCTGCCATCTCCTTAGATGGGCTTTGGGAAATTGGAAAAACTGTGCAGAGAATGAATCAATTTGCATACAATACCTGCAGCATAAATTTGTCATCTCAGCAGCCCTCTCTTTTTGAAGCAAATCAAGAAACATAACCAAAGGAAGACCCACAGAGGGAAAACCCCATGTTGCAAAGTACGGTGGCTAGAGCCAGCCCGCGGGTGCCCGGATGGGGACTAACCAAGCTGCCTTCAGAAGCGGCGTAGCCGTTAGCCCAGCAGGCTGTGAACTCACCAGCTCACAAACAGCGCTACCTTCGGGATCTCAGCAGTTCAGTCAGCCTCTGTCACTGACCACCCTTTCCTCAATTATATGTTCTTTGTATCTTCACATAGCCTAATTTACATATACTTTCTACTATCATGTTCCCGCTTGATCTGTTTGACCCCACTACTACATTACCATGGCTAGGCAACAGTTGACTGGACCTTTTTCAAACTGTTACATGTATAGTATCATCTTATGGGAATCCTCACCACAACATTTTCATACTATTGCTCTTTAACTGGGCCTGCAATTACACAGTTTAATTAAATTTTATTTGATATGCATCCACGTTGTTTCTTATTCTTTATTTGCTATGTGATTCCCCCCTCCACTATAAAATGATAGTGGCAATCTACACCAGCATATATTGCAGTCGGACTAGATGATCCTTGTTGGTCCCTTCCAACTGAACTATTCTATTCTATTCTATTCTCTTCTATATTATTCAGTTGCATACACTATATCCATTCTTGTTTTGTCGTACCAAATACATACCTTTTGTTCCGTCTTATTTTTCTCAATTCTGGCTGTGCTGCTAATACAGTAGCTTGAAGTGCCCAGGGCGGCGAACTACTGGGATAGCTGTCAAATATCGGAGTTCTGGAAGGCATTTTTCTGAAGCCATGTAAATAAAAGAGGGGGGGAAAAAGACTGTTATAGATAAAGCTCACTAAAACTTGTCTGAGGCCATAAGAAAATATAAAAACATCCAAAGTTATTTGGACAGAAGTCTATGTTGACACAATCTTAATTATTCAAGTTGTTACTGAACTCTGGGCAGTGTACTTTAAGACATTAATTGATTTTGTACCTTTTCCTAAGGACAAACATTGAAAAGACAGAGCTAATGACATTAACCCTGTCTAAACTTTCTGCTTATTGTAGCCTGTTTTATTGAAATTGCCTTTAAAGTGGTATAAGGAGAGCAGAACTATATGGACAATTAATAAAAAAATTTTGTTCTTACCGTAAGATTAATTATATCAGATACAATTAATTTTTAAACTTGAGAAATATTTTTATTTTCCTCTGTTGCACATTAACCTGTCACTTGACAGAGATTAAATATGCTTTTATTAAGTACAAAAGCATCCAAATTCTGCACCACCAAGAAATCTACAGACAACTAGGAAAAACTTCAGTTATTTTGCCTTTGAGCATTTTAAAGAATAGGATAATACAGGAGCAATTTCAGTATCTTCATATCAAATATGCTAGTGCATCACCTGGATGAGTAATGAAGTGGCTATTTCATCCTCCACAGGGTATAACGCACTGATTCCAGTATCTTCTCCTTTGGATTGCAGCTGGTCCTATCCAATTTCCACCTCTAAAGAAAAGACCACATTCAAGATTCAAAGTCTTACTCTGTCTTTAAAGAGAGCTGCTTCCTAGTGACAAACAGCAGACCTTGCAGATCTCCTATGCTCAATTACACCCTAGTTTCCAAAGATATACACATGCTTGGATCCTCTCCTCTTTTAATCGGGAAAAGGGAAGGAATTTATCAGGCTCTCTGTTCATTTCCCTATCACCCCTTCTCTCTTCACAAAGGTGAACTTTATGACAGCAACCTTTTTTCATTCTATAAGAAAGACACATCCCAGGGAATCCCTCAATACGCCCCAAAACAAAGACCTTGCAGTTATCTGCGCAACAGCATTAAAATATTTCTCGATTTTGTGTACTGATTGAAGATTTGTATCAGTGTGCACAATCAGTGTGGTATTTCTTAATGAACGTTTCCAACTAGCTGCTATCCTTTGAAATGATGCGTAACCTTGTATTATGTTCTGACTGCCTGCAGTTTTGAATACATAGATACAAGAAAAGCACGTCTACTTTGTAAGCACATATACTGCTGTACAAGTACTAAAATCTTCAATATGATTAAATTCTGATATTAACTGGATGATTAATAAAGCATATTTTCTTTTCTTTTTTTTCCTTTGCACTTAAAGTTTCTATTACAGGAATGCTACAACTCAGAGTTGCCAAACATATATAATATTATCAATATATACAATATACAATATTATAATAAGATCTTGACTTTAGAAAGTTGAGGTGGACATTAAACAACTCATCCTTAAAAAGAAGGAATAAGAATCATGAAGAGAAAAAAAGGTCCACCAAAATTTCATGTTTTTAACAGCCATGTTTAGCAGCCTTTTTCCAACAAAGCTCTGAATAGCTCAGTGCATTATGTTCTAAAGCAAGCGTGAGTGAACCACAGGCACACATCCTCAGAGAATTCCTTCTAAGAAGTATAATGGCTGTTATTTTTACCCTTTTAATCCCTAGCCTCTCCTTATTACAGCTAATCATCTCAACATATGCAGTAAAGAGAGCTACGCAGGTAGCACTAGAAATCAATTGCCATCCAAAGCCCTAGTGCTTACTTCTATAGCAGCATCTTTGACCAAACATGGGTTAATATAGTGTAAGTCTTCAGTTTTCCCATTTGTTTTAACATGAGTCAAATGCTTTATTCCCATATTCCACAGCATAGTCATTAACTTCATCTATTTATATTGTCATTTTTAATCTGATATGTGACTGCACAGCGAGGCAGCTTTTAACCAAGTCAGCTGTACGTAAAGCCTGTAATAAATCCTAATTTTAGGGTGTATATTCCTAGAAGACTCTTCCCCCTCTATTAAGAAAAAAGTGACTTCTCATAAACAGGTGCAAGAAAATATTCAAAGTGCATAGCTATCCACGCAGCCACACGCCCACACACAGAAGAAGGGAATATTGTACAATCTACTCAGTGCGATACAGAAATGTAACTTATGACTGTTAAAACATCATTTGGAAAAGAACATACATATTTCAACTCTTAATTGCAGTCTGATTCCTTTGGCTGCTGTTGAGAACCATGCATGGTAGGTATTCCCTATTAGAAGCACAGGTTTGTAACATATGCTGTTTCTGGATTTTCTACCAACACCCACCTATGGCAGAGCCCGTCAATAGGGTGAGAGAGAGGGAAGAGCATATGCAAGAAGATACACCGCAACTTGTCATATCAGTGTTTCTATCACTTGTAAAAGAAGATTTGATTCTGACAAAATACGTGTTATAGAAAGAATTTGTTCGATGCGCACGAGGCTGCAGGCAGGTGTAGGCAGTTTTTGCGCTTGGCCAGACTGAACGGTGTGCCCCACCAGTTATGGTACCACCTTCGGAGCTGCAGACACCAGCACCAGTTTCCCTTTTGGTTCAGCAGACACAAATTCTGTGTTTTGAAATTCAACAGCATGGTGGGTGATTTTGTTGTGTGTGTTAACGCCACTATCAATTTTACACACGACTGCACGGCAAGACAGATTCTCGAAGGGTCTGTAAGTAGCACCTCTGCTCTGGGGCCAAGGTAGCCTCGACAGAGATTCACCCACGATGCGGAGAGGGAGCCCAGGCATCCCATACACAGACACTTAGCAGGCCAGCTCTCTGAGCAAAACACAGCTCAACTACTACAGAAAATAGCTCTTCCCAGCAATCTTGAATCTGAATAAATAGTATTTTTAAAAAATTTTAAATGAATATGAAAACATTACTCTCTTAAATGAAAATCCACTGCAAGTTTCACAATGCTGCAATAACTTAGAAGAATAAACCTCATTCCATTTCAATGACTCTGAATCTCCCAGGCTTTCTGAAATGGATGTCTTGAATCCAACTTTTCTAGAAAAATAATTCCCATAAAAGATCACACCCAAATCCTTTAAAGTGGATAATTACAGTCAGTCTACTTAAAGTTCCCCCTAAGAGTGGTTAATTTTTCCTTTCCTGTCCTGAGCAGGATTAACATTAATAATAATCGGTGCCGAGCAGTGAGAAGCTTTAAATATAGCCATATATTATACATAATTGTTGTAGTGTTGCTACGCACTATTATATAGTTGCCTGCAGATGGCTGCATTTCAATGGGAAAAACCCATACTGTGTAAAAAAAAAAAAAAAAAAATCTGTCTTTAGATGTGTATTTCTGATTTCTAAAGAATAATATCAATAATATTAACAATGTTAACAATAATAACAACAATAACAACAACCACAACAATAATGAAAAATAATCAATGCAATTCTTTTACATTTACAGCAGCAGATAATCTGGTCCCCTGTGTGTGAAAATCAGTTTCAAAAGTGCTCTAGGATTTTTTTTCATAAAAGAATGTAAGAGCTTAAAGCATTACCATTATTCAGAGCTGAAGTTTTAAAAACTTCTCACACTTCAAGTTTTAACTGAGCAGGAGGACCACCACTGTTTACAAGGGATTTTTATTACAATTAAAAAGTTAGGGCAATTTTAGAGCAAGGATTCTGATATCCTTCTGCTAGTCTGCAGGCTTAAAGCTCTTTACAATGAGTATATCAATATTAAAAATGGACTAACTTTTCAATTATGGCCTGTCCTTGAAATTTTATTTTGCTTTCTACTTAATATAGTTACTTCAGCATGAGTACATGTCCTGGTTTAACCCCAGCCGGCAGCTAAACAGCACACAGCCATTCGCTTACTCCCTCCCAGTGGGATGGGGGAGAGAATCAGAAAAAAAGGTAAACTCATGGATTGAGATAAAGACAATTTAATAGGAATGAAAAGAAAGGGAAAATAATAATAATGATAAAAGAATATACAAAACAAATGATATACAATGCAATTGCTCACCACCTGCTGACAAATGCCCAGCCAGAAAGAAAATTAACTCTATCCCAGCCAAAACCAGCACAGTACCATAAAGTCAAAGTGCTTCTAATTCTAAACCGCATAGCTGTACAGTTACCAAAAGGTTTTTAATGCATTTTTAAATTGCTACTTCTAAGTCTCAGTTCTATTCCTCCTGAACTAAATGAAGAATTTGCATTGATTTTGAGGGATTCAGAACAGAGCCGAATATTTTCTTGCTGATGTCTCACATAGCACTTTTCACATCCAATATTTCAATCTGCTTACTAATCGCTAAAAGCAGAGTTAGAAAGCTGGTAACACAATAGCCAAACAAGCAGTGATAATATATCAGCCACTGGCTGGGCAAAATGTTTCTTTTCCTTTGCAGACGTCTTCTGTATTTCACAACTGCGCACTCCGTGTGTGTTTTTCAGAAGCCTCCCACATTATCAGGGACATCACTGTTACCAGGATGCATCAGGATTAATTCCTGGCTGACCCACAGAATTCCGGTGTGAACTTGGGCAAGTCTTGCAAGACCCAGCTGTTAACTTCCAGCAAGATACAACACTGCTGCAGACAAACAGGTCAGATTTTAAATCTTTACTTTCACTCAATATTCCAGTCTCTTGGATATTCCTTGTCCACTGATAGCATTAGTTTTTTGGGGATGGGAACATCTTTACAGTACATCTGTGCAGTGCAGACAGCGCAATAGGTCCCTCAGCTTCCAGACATTAGCGGATTTCAAACCACACGCTCTCAAAAGGATGCTCTAGGGTTCATGGAGTGGTGGTTGCTCTCCAGCTGAAGGGAACAGCAGGTTATAGAGCCATGTCTGACAGGAAGCTAATCTTTTTGACTTTGTGCAGAGAAGATGATGATCGTCTAACCTTACTTTTAAATGAAGCCCAACTTATGTAAATTTAAAAAAGCTTAAACAGTTTTATTAGTGAAAAATACTGAGAAACAAAGTGCTAGCTAAGTTACAAATTTCACCTTCTTATTTATTTTTAAGTACTTTCAAGAAAAATTATTTAATAAGGTAAGAAAATAATTTGCATGTAACAACCCTATGCACCAGCCCATTATAAACAGAACATCCTGCCTTTCTTCAGAACACAACACTGCATCCTTGCACAAGACACAAAACTAATATAAGGCCATGTATATATCATATAAGAGCTCCAATTTCCTTTCTCCTCACCAGGGCCAGAACTAAGGCCCAAAATTCCTGTTCCTGTAAAGAACAGTTAGATAGCAGCTAACGCATAACAAGCTGCTTATTATGGTTTCATTAATCCAGTCTTGGAACATAGCCACTAATAAATGTGTTGACATTTTTTAAGAGCATATATATCAAACATTTATACCTGAAATTGTCTTGGAAAATGGAACAAATAAACTGTATGAAGTAATTAATGCCAGCTGGGACATTCAATTCTTAATGATTTTAAAATCAAAAGCAGCATTTTCTCTATAGAGGAGAAACTTCCAGGGTTATTTTGGCTACAAGAATTCCTTTAGTTCCTGTTTGAAATGCCTCCCTTTGGAAAGACATTTGTTTAAACGTCGGTTCACACTGCCCAGCAATGCATGTTCCCTTTTGGTCTCAAAAGGTGGTTCTGACTGTTTCATTGCCTTTACTGTTAAACTGTGCGTTCCACTTCAAATCTGGATTTGAAGCTTTCAGTTTGACCATCAATAGTGTTATGGTTTTATCCACTAGACTGAAGTGTCCCCTTATCAAATTTCTGTCGCTGTGTTGCAGCCCAGAGCTGTCTTTCTGATGAACCCCATCAACCTACTTCTTTGAGCATCTTTCAAGACTGACGCATGTTTCTTGTATTTGCAGTTGTTCTTTCAAATCTATCTAGCTATTTTCCCATATCCATCTCATCTTATTAAACTAAGTATAGACCTAGCATCCCAGCAGCAACAACACAAAAAAACAAGTAGAATGGTAAAACTGCTTGTTTTCTCCTTGATAGTGGGCCTATTTACACAGATACTGCATTAGCCATCAACATAACCCTGAGCTAATTATCATGACTGTTCCCACTCCCTGAGGTCTTAGTATTTAGCTAAGAAGAAATACATTTCTGCTGCATTCACTGGGTCAATCACTGAATCTGGATCAACAGAAATATACTTGCAAACAGCATTTTAGTAAAGGCGCGTTCAAAGCCAATGTATAGCAGTGCAGAAGAGGCAGTCTGGTTTGAAACCTGCAAGCAAAGCTGGGGCCTGGGAGCCTCAAGCACCTATTCTGTTCCATTCTAACAAAATAATGAGGTTTTAAATGGTATTAGGGTTTACAGTCGTCTGGCATGGACAGTGAGTGCTAGCAGTTGAGTTAATTTGAGAACTCCGTGTCTAATTCTTGTGTGCAACGGTAGGGTGTAGCATAAAAAATTAAATCGATAAATCCTTCTCAGCACTCTGTTCTTGATGTGCACGGGTCCACATCTACGGAGGTGGCAAGCCCAGTAAGGGGGATATCGCACACATCCCACTCGAGCTGGAGAGACTTCTGCGCACACCGCTTGACTCAGCGCGGGGGGGAAGTTTCCCGGAGCAGCAGCGGGGCCCCAGGGAGCCCGCCGAGTCTGGCAGCGCCGCGACCCACGCAGAGCCGCGACCGGGCCCCCCGCGCCCGACCGCCCGGCGCGGCGGCGGCGGCGGCGGCAGCGGCCCCCGCCCGCTCGGGGCGGGGCTGCGGGGAGCGGCGCGGGGCCGCCGCCTCCCGAGGGCGGGCCGCCGGTGACAGCTGGGGAGGGAGCCCGGCGCCGGCAGCGAGGTGCGGCTGCCGGGCGGTGCGTCGCCGCCTGCTTCGCCGCTCCGTCCGCATCGCGCCAGCGGGTCGCTCCGGGGAGGAAGCGGGGCAAGGGCTTGGCGGGGCCCTGCCGCCGTTGCCGGCCGCGGCGCGGGTGAGTAGCGGCGGCGGGAGGCACGAGTGGGTGATGCGGGGGCGGCGCGGAGGACGGAGTAGGGGGGGAGGGAGGCTGGATGGATGGAGGATGCTGCCGCGCTCGGAGACTTTGATCGTGCGAGGTGCCTGAGGGAAAAAAGTGCAGCCCGGGGTGGGGCGAGGCCGTGCCCGTCTCCGCTCGCCCCGCCGTGCCGGTGACCCGACGGGCGAGGAAGCCCCGGGAAGGGCGGCCGGTCCTTGGCGGGGCTGGGCGCTGCCTGTCCCCGGGCGGGGAGAGGCGGCTGCTGCCCGCCGAGGGGGCCAGCTCCAGCGGGGTTCCCGCCTGCCCCGGCCCTCCCGCAACTCCCCCGCAGCCATCAGAGAGCCGGGGCGCGGCTGCGGTGCGGAAGGGAGAGCCCGGGACCCCGCGGCTGCGGAAGGTGCGAACCCTCCGAGCCCCGAGGGGCCGCCCGTGCTCACCCATCCCCGCCGGCCTCCCCGCGGCCCGTCCTGCAGCTGCCGGTACCTGCGGGAGGGTGGGATAATGTGCGGCGCATCCCGGCCCCCCCGGCCGGGGCTCCGCCGCCCTCCCCTCCTCCCGGGCTTTACCTGGGGTTCGGGCGGGCGTCCCTAGGCGTCGGCGGGGCAGGCTGCGGGGGTTTAGACCTGCTCTTGCAAGCCGAGCCCTGCGGGCATAGGTTTTCTAAAAGCAAATCTCAGGCCTGCCCTTGGAGGGCTTGCAGGATGAGGCCTTTATTTTTTTTTGCAGGGTGCTGGCTGGCTGATATTTACATAATATCTCTGCTTAAGAGTGACCTCTTCCCTAATTGGAGGCTTCTTTTCCATTTTCTATGGCAACACTACAGAACAGATCGCTCCGGGGGGTTGGATGAGAGGAGTATCTGCACACAGTGGAATTTTTGTTTATTGGTTGCCCATTAAGACTGGTTTGTCCTAGTGAATGGGTGAGATTTTGAGAAAAGTTCTTTACCTCAGCCCTTAAAGCAGCCATTAGGCCTGTGAGTCACCGCAGATTTGCGGGATCTCTATTTAGAGAGAGGATGGAGTGGACACAGGTTTAACGAACAAGCAGGAATTATTTTTGTTAGGTGTTTACAGATTATCAGTCATATATTACGAATCTGACTGATGACTTCCATGTACCACACTGTCTAATCAAACAAGCCTAAGAAATGATGTTAATTTAAACAGATGGTATTTATTTTTATTATTTATTTATTTAAAAAATTCATAGGATTATTAGAAGGAAATCCTAGCACATTTTGTAAGGGGAAAGAAAATGAGTCCCACTTAATTTCAAGATTCCTCTTACAGATCCCTGCCCTATGCTTAGAACCCATCATGTATACACAGTAATGTCTTTTCTTACATGATTGGTATCACTGACAGTAAGCAAGATGTGCGTATGTATTTATGCAGGAATGGGATTCTGTAATGCTTATTAGGGTCTGCTGTGTTTCATCTCCATGAGATGCCAGTTTCTGTTTCAGGTTTGATATGGCTAGGGGTGAATACGCTTTGTGCTGTTTTTCCAAAGCCTGCTGAAAATACATGTTTTCTGATTGTAAGACACACTAATTCATGGTGCATTTAGGCAGGAAGGTTTTTATGAAGACTTTTAAATTCTGCTTAATTATCTTTTGAGATGGTGCTTTTGTTCTGCATTGAAAATATGCATGCCTTGCTATTAATAATGTTAAAATTAGTTATTGTAATACGGGAGCTTTGATATTCTGTAAGGCTTAGAACATTTTTTCTCAATTTGTTTTCAGCCTCTGCTCTGTTTATATTTCTCGGTCCATTGGGATGACTTTGTTTCTTGCACCTGAGGTAGTGTGGGGTCTTTTTGGGTTTGGGATTTTTGTTTTTGGATGGATGCAGGTAGTGAGGATGATAATATGAAGTGAATAGATACTTCGGAGTTTTAAACAGAAAGGCCAAGAATCTTGGATCTTCTAGAAGAAGTGATTCTCCTTATGGGTGGAGAGATCACTGTTTGGAGAGGTGCTCTACAAGTTTAAGCAGGCCACCCCCTAGGACTCCTTCATGGGGCTTAAGTCTGCTACAGGCTGAGATACTAGTACTGTAAGAGGCCATTGGTACAGAGATTTGCCCAACATGTTTAAGTTCTCCTGCATGCAAATAAAGGCTTTTTTTTGTCTTTTTCTTTTTGGAAATGCTCTAGGCAATGCTCACTCTCCACTTAAATGTATGTTCCTTTAGTGTCTTAGATTGTTGTTATGGGAACGCGACTTGGAAATATCCTCAAAAGAGGCCATGGGTTGAACCTGAGGTAAAAATGATGCTTGAATTGGAAGAGATATGCTCTGTTAAAATGTTAATCTCAGTACACAGTGATAGAATAGAGGTTCCTCATCATGATTTTTCTCTTTTTGTTCAAGCCCACTTTTTGTTTTCCATAGTCAGTATATTTGTGTCTCCAGCACCATCTTTGTTACAGTTTATCCCAGCTCTGCTGTCAGTTTCTGCTTTTAAATATTATTTGTCAGCATTTAAATGTTTATTGTTATTTTCACTTACAGATTTTTTTTTTCTGTTGAACATTTTGATCAGATTATGGTAGAAAATAGGAGCTGTAGGAGTAGCAAGAATATTGAGGAAATAAATGGGCCTGGACCACATTTCTGGACAGTGTAAGGCCAGCTGGAGCTGGCGTAAGTACATGTCAGGGAACAGAAAATAATGAAGAACGTGAGGTTGGATTGCCTCTTTGTATAGAAGCAAGGTTGGTGCATGCTGCCTCCCTCTGAGAGGATATATGGACATGTACCATTGATTACTGCATCTCAATTTTCTATTAATTTATTAATTTTGAATTAAGGTTGCTCTGCCCTCAAGGAAACAAACATTAAATCCTTCCTCATGTTCTTGTCTGTAATCCTGACTTTTTTTTTTTCTCTCAACTTTCATTAACTCTATTCTGCTTCATTTTGAAGGACAATATGCAGCCTTAATTGCAGCTTTGTGTACTGATATGCACAAACACACTCTTTCATTTTTCATTAAAAAAAGTTTCATATTTGGAACAGTTGCTGATTTATGGTACTTATTCCAATGTTACTCTGCATTATTCATGAAAATCAGTTTCATAGTCATTGTTTCATAGTTTATTCACGTTACAATAAAACATCATGAGTTCATGATCTAAACCAATGCTTTTTTCCGTCTTGGGAAGGCTTCCCCCTGTATGCAAATTTTGTAACTTACTTCTGTTTAACTTTTGCTAAGATTTTTTAAAATATAAAACTTCATCAGCCCTAACTTCAGTAATAGGGAAAATATCTATAGTAGTTCAATAAAAATGGTATCGATTCATTCTCAATGGGGCAAAATGGAAATGTAGTAGTAGTTTAAACTTATTTTTAACTCATTCTTTTTCAGTGATACTTCCATCCTTTGCACATTATTATATCATAGAAGTTTTTTTTAGCATATGGAATGCTTTTGTAGGCCTTTGAGATCACTAAAACTTTAAGTTGGTTACTTCCTTACTTGCAATATTCCATCTCTTTGTTTGTCTAATAAGAATGCTAGCTTAAGAGAAACTTCTGCTCTGTGCTGTGATAGGTGAGGTCTTCCCCTTTTCCTCTCAACATGCCAGGCTCATAGATCTGGCATTTCATTCCACAGCTCCTTTTGAATTTGATGCATTCTTTCTTTACCATATAGGCTCTCAAACACATGCATAAATGCAAATGAAGAGCCAAATGTATTTGGGAAGCTCCCACCTGCAGCTGTTAGTTTAAGTTAGACAGGAGTGGATAAGGTGCTCGATGTAATGAGGAATACAGCGTGAAAGGTTGTTTTTCCTGCTATTTTATTTTTGTTGTTTTTTTAGGCACAGAAACTTGTAGTCACTATGTATCTTGTTAACAGCGACGGGAAATTCTATGTCAATAAAGAGAAAGATATAGAGTGGCAATTTCTAATTCATCTTTCTATCCTCTGGTTTTAAGAGGTGTGCCTAATACACATTATATAAAAACATATAAGCATACATACACATGTAGTTGTTCTAGTGCTGTCGTAGTAACACGGTGAATAACCTGATTAACTGAAACCAGTTTCTAGAGGTGAAAGTCTGAAAGTTAAGCGAAAATCACTTAACTGGTGAGATGTTTAGAAATACCGAATAGACTTTTTTATATTGGTTATGTCCTCCTCAAAAAGCACAGTCCACATTGGGTTGCTTTGCTTTGGTTTTGCTTTGTTTTTAGTGGAAGGTGGTTGAAGAATATCTTCGTTTTGTTTTGATGATGACAAGAGAACTTTGATGTAAATATTACTTGTTTTGTTTCTTGCAGATGTTCTTAAAAATATATATATATTTAGTTTGTGAGCTGGCATTCTGTAATCAATGTAAAATTAAGAGGGGAGCTATTTATATTACCAGCTCAATCTGTATTTGTTCAGGTGTTGCTTCCTTGTTCCCTACTAAATGCTGGACGTAGCCACAACGTAGGAGGATCAAGATGTCTCTCATAACTCTTTGAGGTTTTCTGCTCTGTTTTCTTCTTGTTTTCAGTCCACCCTAACGGTATTTTGCCAGTTCTCTAGTGCCCTACCTTGAAAGTAAGGGTAATGGGAACTGTTTCAGAAAATGTATTTTTCATATTTCTCAGTGCCATTTTGACTTAACTTTCATCCTCTTGGATAACTGACAGTTGTCCTCCATTTCAGTTGTCTTTGACAGGACATTAGTATTGAACATTTTTAGTTGGTCTTATGATAGCTGTTACCTTTCCATTCAGTACGGAAGTGTCAGCAGTTCACCCGGCTGTATTTTGCAGTTTCACTTTTGATTTAGCACTGATGTTAAGCATGTGCTGCAGATGAAATGCATGGCTTCCTGGGTCCAACCTCAGTCAATGGTGTCCCTTTAGCTAAGGTAAACATGGTTGTCAGCCTTCATTATGGACACTGTCTGCATATTTGGTTGCTTTGACTTCGCTATGCAGGTGAGGAGGTAATTCTTTTTTCCTCTGTGAGTATAATGCACTCAAGTCTAATCCTAACATTATCTGTTTATTTTAAGATGAAGTGAGCCAAGTGGCATGTTGATGTAATTGAAACTGCAGTATTTTTATTGTTGTTATTATTATTATTACTTGCATGGTGAGAATAAGAGCGAGCCACTGCAGAGCAATCTTCGTTGGGTTCTTCTAAAATTACTTTATTTCTCTTCTTCAATGATCAGAATGAGGAACATCTTATCTAAAGCAGACCTACTTTAATAAGACTTTACAAAATGTCAGTGATTATGAGGTTGAGATTTCAACTTCTTTTTCTGTTTTCTATCGAGGGCAGTATCCAGCATCTGGTAACTGTTTATTCACTGCACCATAATGCTTCTGTTTATGCTAAGGAAGTGTCAAATATTTTGCATTTCTTCTACTAGCTTGCATTTGAACTGCCATCCAAAGGTACAAGCCTTGTTTTCTTGTGAACTACTAATTTTCTGAACAAGCTTGTTCTCCATGTTTATAAATTCTTGTGGCAATGATGTGATGCACTTGTATCCCGAGTCTAATCACGACACGTTTGTGGGGTGGAGGTTTTACTTTGCAAGACAGTGATTCCCGTTCTGTTTGAGTCTCTAAACTGCAGGTACTTCTATGATTTTGGAGTAACTTCTTCATGTAGTTCCTTCTGCACTATCTGGATGTAAACACACTGTGGTCTCTATCAGGATGGAGAGGGTGTGTTGTGATGTGTTGCTTCTCTAAATTGCCTAGAAATGAGAGATGAAACCCCAAGAACGCAGCTTTTTCCCTATCAAGGTGTAAAACACCACTTTCACTTTGTTTTTACCTTACGTTGATCTACTTTGAGTCACATCTTGGCATTTCCCATAGAACAGATCGTGCCTGAATCATTCATTGCTAAACTTGTTAGGTATAGACTATATTATACTCTTGCTAATTTAGTGTAGCAGACCTTTATTTCTTAAAGAAGAATTCAGTCATTTTTCCTCTCATATCCTTTCCTGGACTCCCTATTTCTTAAACCAAAAAGAATGATCTGCAAGTGCATTTTACCCCAGCTTCTTATATTGAAGTTCTTTGAGATTTACTCATTTTAAGAAAGATCAGAATGAAAACCTATCTGCACTATGGCAAAGGAAAATAACTCAGCTGACCAATAAGGATGATGGACTTAATTCTCACAAAGGCAGACTTCAGCTTCTCCGTGCAGCATAATCCCTCTAGAAGATAATAATCCTATTAGCTTTTGCATGAGGCTTTGGCCACTACCACGTAGGATGGGGAGGGAGGATGGGATGCTGTGCCCCAACACTTAGCGTCTGTTCTGGTAATTCTGAGTCTTTTAGTAAAATGGCAAACTCTTACTAAAAACTTTAATTACATTTGCTGTAGCCTGGCTTCCTACGGAAATGAGGCTTAAATGCTTCTGCTGTCTCTTGGTCCCCTATGACTAATTTTTGCATTTGTTAGCCAATTTCAAACTGCATTTGTAAGAAGGGTTGAAGTCTCGAAGATAAATCTCCTGCTCTAGAACTCAGGATGTATATACTTGTCTGGGAAGGTTAGATGAGCCTTTTTGTGTTTTTAAACCAGTTTCACTGTTGAACAGCATTAACTTGTATTCTCTGCACTGAGTTACCTTGAAAAGTGAATATTTTTTGGCTATTTCTTTTATTCCTGACATCTCATTATATCCTATTATTAATGTTTTCTGTTTTTTTTTTTTTTTTATTATTATTATTATGGTTTGTTTTATTTGTTTGTTTTTAATGGATTGCCATCATATGTTACAATTTCTCAGGATTTTTTGGATTCTACGTTCTACCAGCCAGGAAATCTGGGCTATTACTACCAGTAAAAACAAAAGCTTTTCTGCATTCAGCTAATTGTACCAACCCTGCCTTTATGTTAATAACAAATATTCTGTGTATTTTTTTTTGCAGATTTTTTTTTCTATTGTCCAGTGTGTAAGAAAGCCTGAATATTTTAGTTTTTCTTCTACTTTTTCTTTCCCCCATCTTTTCACCTTAGCCTTTCCTAGATGACTTCTAATCTAGAAGAAAAGTGGCTATTTTTGCACAACAGTGGGGAACCACGACCACAGCCATGGTTAGATATCTCTGAGCTAGATTTAGTGTATCTGTTTAGCTAGCTATTAGGAATCTAGCTATTGGGTAACAAAGCACTGGTTTCTAAGAGTAAAAACAGTAAATGCAGAGAATTTTTTTGTGCGTTCACAGCTGTGCACTCAGAAAAATCAAGGATTAACATCCAGATAAATATGTTTGTGGAGACAGTATATCGGACGAACTGGATGAAATAGAAGATTCCTGCATACTAGCACTGTAACATAATTTCATAATAATGCCAGATTATGCTTTATGAGGGGATGTATTGGAGATGTGTCTGATTTAAACAGTGTTTAAGCTCTAATCAGAGTACTTAGTGTACTTAATGTATATGTTGTCCAGGAATTGAGAGAGGCTAATCCTTCAAAGAGCACAAAAGCAACATAGGATTCTAATTATTTGCTGTTTCCTCATACAAAGCAGAGGAATATCTAAAAATTTGAGGGGGAGGTGTCCCCATATCGCTGTCGGTAATAAATACTGTTTTAGATTTGTAAATCTAAAATCCTGTCGGATGTTGGTAAAGCAGAGCCTTAAATATCATGATTGTCAAGAGCAATAATTCTCATCTGCAGAAAAAGCAAAATATACCACAGGTTTGCTTTTTCGTATCTAGTATATCTAGCTCTTGTGCATCTGATGCAAAAATGCATTACTGGTTCAGCTGCCACAATCAGCTGTAACTGGCACGTGGAGTAAAGGAGCTGGAAAAAATCCATGGTCCTGCACTGGAATGCAGTAATTGCCAGCTCCTTACTGGGAGGCGGGACCAAATGCGTGAATCTATCACAGCGTGAAGCTTAGATCTGCGGAATAAGTATCCTGCTCTAGCTATTTCAGATTTCAGATACCCTGGAATAACCTCTCTGTTTCTCAAGGTAATTATTTTTATTGGTGTATAAATATATCGGGAGAGGGAAAAATTAAAATGGATGGTGTTGTAGGAGAATAAGTATTTCCATGGTCAGTTTTCTTGTGAAAACAAGTCTGAAGAAGCTGTATGGAAAGTAGGTAAGTCAGTATTGTGAGAAAGATGCAGAAGGAGATGAGGGAGTTAAAAGAATATGCTACAGAGAAAATAAGAAAGAGTGGGTGTCCGTGTAGGCAGCTTTGTTGATGGCAAAATGCTACATGTTCTTATTTTGCTGTGTACTTTGTCGTGATGGAGGAATGGATGTTCCTCACAGTTTAAGCCATGTCATTCTGTTTTCTGCTATAACATTTTTTTTTCATCTGTGGAAGGAATCATTAAGGCTTAGATATATTCTTTAGTAATGAAACTGTACAATGGGAAACTCTTATTTTTGAGAGTTCTTGAGTTACACAAACCATTTTTTCTTTTTCCTGTTTTACGTTGCCTGAGATACAGCCCACCCCACAGGTGGTATAAATGTTGTCATGGATTTTCTCTTGCAAGGGTTGTAGTTTTTTAAACAGAAAAATAAGAACCCTTTTGGTACTGACTGGTTTGATTCTGATCTCAGCTACAGTCTGTGTAGCATGGATACATCATCCATACATCCATCAACTTTATTGCATATGTTCTGGATTTACACTGGATGTAAATAACAACTAGTCTAGGCAGAGAGGTTGACAGTAGTAGTTACACTCATTGCGACTGTGACCAACAGCCTTACCTCTCTGCATGGGAAGAGCTGCTGCAGTTTTGGGGGGTTGAATACATATATATCCTTCTTTAATCTGCAGTAAAGTCTAAAAATCAGAATTTTTTTCCAGCTTTTAGCATGGCCCATGCCATGAGTATTTCTGACTGATGAAACCTGCCCTGAAAAGTGGGACTGTAAGTGGGTGCTTGTATATATTCTTAAGATTTTAGCAGACAAATGTGACTTTGGGACCACAGTCCAAAACTTTAGTGATTGAAGAGGTGCACAGACCTTCCTCTTGGTATAAAACTAATCCAGTACATTAGTGAATTAGAACGTGAATAAATTCTATCAAGTTGTACTGTAGTTCTGAGACTCATTAAACCTGCCTGTGAACATCCATGTCACAAAGCTTCATATGATCCATACCTGCGTCGCTAGGACTTCGTTGGTTGTGCTTAGTTGTGTTGTCAGTTCAAGGTGAGTTCAAGAGCTAAGCCCTTCTCATTTGGCCTGCCCTAGAACTTATTTCTTAGCATTTTGTCAGTAAGCTTCAGTGTTTTTGGGGAGCAGTATGCTTCATCCACCAATGTGTTTCACTTCCAACTGCATGTGCTCTCTGTTTGAGTCTGTTCTATTTGGTGGCAGACCTCAGGCCTGCATGAAGCTTTCCAGAAGGGGGACTGTATTTGTGGAAGGCACTGGAGATGCACAAGCGATTCTGTGTTTGGTTCCGAACCTCAGAGGTGTTGGCAGGTCACGGGGGGAACTTCTGTGTGCTAACCTGTCAGGACACAGTTACTGGCTCTGTGATTTTGCCAGTATTGATAATTGCTGTAGATTCTTGATAGACTGACACTTTGGGTGCAGGACAGGCAGTATATCCTCACTGCATCGCAGTACCTAGTAGATTTAGGATGCCAAGAAATGGTTGTGCATTTGAAGCAGGGGAATTCTTATAGTGTATACATGCAATGTTTTCCTCCTTCATAGAATCATAGAATCATTAAGGTTGGAAAAGACCTCTAAGATCATTGAATCCAACCGTCAACCCAACACCACCATGCCCACTACACCATGTCCCTAAGCGCCTCATCTACACGTCTTTTAAATACTTCCAGGGATGGTGACTCAACCACTTCCCTGGGCAGCCTGTTCCAAGGCCTGACCACTCTTTCAGTAAAGAAATTTCTCCTAATGTCCAATCTAAACCTCCCTTGGCACAACTTGAGGCCATTTCCTCTCGTCCTATCGCTTGTTACTTGGGAGAAGAGACCAACACCCACCTCACTACAACCTCCTTTTAGGTAGTTGTAGAGTGGGAGATGGCTAAGGCAATAAAGAAGGCAGTTACTATTGCCCTGTGAGTGCTGGTTTATCAGCTCACTACAGGTCTGTGAGCCTCCAGTTCAGTATTGGAAAGCCAGTGTTTGGTGCAAGGCTGCAGTCAGTTGCACAGGTGGTGCTCCTGGCTACTGTGCCAATGAAGAAAGTAGGTTTTGAGACTGGTCTTTCTGAATGACTCTATCAGTAACAACGTAACAGCTTTCACGGTGCATGGATCACATAAGCAAGAAAGAATAATGCTGATATTTGTATAGGTCTCAGCTGACCACAGTGTCTTCTTCAAGAGTATCAGTGTGGAAATCTTCAGATGTCGTGTGTTGGGTGCTGAGGTCTTTCTTACCTGTTTTTGGTGAATAGGATGTAACTTTCTCCAAATAACATATCAGATTGTCTTCATGTTTTGAGAACTTCCTTGTTCATTTTTGCTTTGGCTTGTGAAACGGTGCTTGGCTCCAAGCTGTTCGGTGGAAACGCTGCATGCCATGCGCATTTAGCTGGCTGAAGGCGCTGCATACAAACACCATTGGCACGTGATCGTGACCATTGCTGTCCTCATTGTAATTTGCTACGCAAATAGCACGTGTGCCACTCCAGGGGAAAAAAAAATCTCACTTCTTTTCTTTGTACAAGCCACTGTTGCAGCAATGATAAACATTTAATCTTAAAATAAATTTTGGGGAGGTGGGAGGCTACTGGATTATGTTCTGAATCCGTTGAAGCAAACTGCAGGCCTCTTCTCCAGATGGGCTTTAACCTGCTATCAACTTAGAGACCTGTAACATGCTGGAGTTTGCTGTCTTGTGACTTTTCTGGGGTAGAACATAAAATTGTACAGGTTGGTTAAACAAAATGTCAAGAGCAGAGAGATGGCTTGTAACCCATGTGTTGAAATTCCTGGACAAGCCTTCAGTGACTATTAATAATTTTCCCTCTATGGAAAACTGTCAAATAGTTCTTGATTTTTTTCCTCTTTTTTTTTCAGGTAAATATTTTCAGTATGCTCAGCCAAGATGTTATGGCTCATTGACAGCAAAATTGGTTCCCTTTGGAATATGGCCCTGCACACCCACTCACACTTCTCCAACTGCAGATCCCCTGGTTTGTTCCTGCTCTTCTTCTCTCCTTGCCAGCAAGGTCTCTTCTAGTGCCACTTCTGTCCCCTTTGAATTAGAGCCAGTTGTACAAGACCAAATGCTCTCCAGCTTGACATCCCTTTGCAGAGACTTCATCCCATGCATTATGGAGTTTTTGTCTCTTCAGAGATTTTAAAAGCATATTCCAGCATCATTTTCTGTGCTGTATCAAAGCTTATAGATGACATTGGAGCAATATATACTGTGATTCTCTGGCTAGCTAATATCATTCTGCATTGCAGTATCTACAGTTGCTTGACTTAGATGAGCAGGATGTTGGAGAAATGGTGCCAACCATGTGGCTGAAGACTTAAATGCTGTTTAAATCCACATGAACTAATAAATAGCTGAGCCCAAGAGGAACGTGGGAAACGACTTATGGGAAGTACTGGCATATAGAGCTGTAGAGTGGCTCTGAAGACTGTCAGCCCTTGGTGCTGTTTTCTGGTCTTCAAACTGGGTTGGGTAGTACCTACGCAGATGTGAAAATGAGGCTTTAACCCATAACCATGGCAAGCTGAGGTTCAAAGCCAGCTAGAGATCTGAGATTTCTTTTCTGCATGCTGTTAGTAGTATTTGTGCTAATAAACAGCTGAGAATAAGCTTGCAGAGTAGTGAGAAATATTGGTCTCGATGGGACTGTAGGTTAAAATAATGTTTTGTTTTTAGCAATTTACAGTTTCAAGCAAATCAATTAAATATCAAAGCTTCATTACTTAAGCAGTTCAATTAAATTTTGCACTGCTTTCTCTGGTTTTGTAATGTTGGAGTAGACGGGCAAATGCTGTGGCATTTGCATTCACAAACATGTGAACAATTAATTTTTTTTATTGCAAGGAAAAAGAAAAGGTAGCATTTCTAATAACATCGGGTTGCATGGGGGCCTTAACCTGCAAAACGTGGCCAGACTTGTATATTTGCATGATTTTGCCTTGGGTATGCCTATAGTGAAGCTGTGCAATACTTCTCAGAATTGATGCCTACATCACTGCAACTAACAAAGACAATCTGCAAGTTGGATCAGAATTTGACTCTGCTTCTGTTCCTGAGTATGTGTGTGGGGAATAATAGTCTCTGTACAGAGATTTATTTCATCTTTTAATGTCAGGGGAGTTTGATCTGCTGCTTCTGTGTTTGGAATGCTCGCTGTGGAAGTATGTCAAGGAGACAAAACTATCATCCTGTTCCTGATAAAGCAGAAAGCAGAGTTCTCTGGTAGTTGTTTAGTTATCCTTCTGCCTATCCACATGGCAGGAAAGGAATAAATTCTTTTGTCATTGTTCTACATGAGATACTGAGCCAGCAGGAAAATGCCATGTTCATAATGTTGATCTGTATGTAAGTTGGAGCTCAGCTTTGCATTTTCTAACATGGCTAAAACTCATTCTGTTTTTGATAAGTAGAATTTATATTCAGATGTTTCATGTGTCCGTACAATAATCTGCATATTATTTTATACTTAGTTGATACTCCTCCTCTTCTTCTTTCATAGCATGATTTCTCAGTTATTGAGGTTTTCTTCCTTCTTTATTCATGAAGCACCTAAGTCTTCTGTGTAACTTGAATTTCAGCTTTTTCTTATATCTGTTTCATTCTACATTTCCTTTTTACATAATTGCTTCTTTTCTTCCACTGAGATTATCTGTGTCTATAGGATTGATTCAGTCTGCACAGATCATCTGTATGTGCATTTCTGTAATACACTTTTATTAATATTCACAATATGTCTTCATATTATGCAATTTTAATCATAAATATTAATATCAGATTCAAATTTACCCGTATAATGCCAAATAAACACGTTTTATAATAAATTTTACTGCTGCTAAACATGGGATTTATCTTTCTGAATTCAACATCAGCTTTCTACTTGAAGATTGTGTCATGTTGGATAACTTAAAATTTACACAGAATTTACAGTGTTTTTGTTTAATGAAATTTTTCTGAATTGCCCTTACACTAAGAAAAGTGACCATTTTTTCTTTCTTGTTAATAGCAAGCTACTTATTTTCTAATTTCTGATTTTGCTTTTAGTTAGCTTACTGCTAACTTACTTACTTACTACTTTTTTTTCTTTTTCTCTTTGAGTGTAACCACCCTTCTAAATTTTAAATATGTTATAAATTTTTTATTCAGAGTATGAGGCTCAGTCCACATGCTGGGTCATTGTTTAATTGTTTGCCTCTTGGACATATAGATTAGCTTTCTTGAGCTTGGAAAGAATGCTAAAAAACAGTCTTCGAGTTTATCAAAGCAACATTTATAAAAAAATATCTTTAGACTTTCCTTCTCAATCTTTCACGTCATTGTGCAATATATGATATACACAAAGCCCTAGGTGAATGGTGCTCATGAGATGGTTCAGCGTCAGGCCCTTATTGTGTAATTCATCCCAATGACCAGGTATGGAACAGGATTCATGTCCTCCTCTCTCCCAGACTGAGCTGCACTAAAATTAATGTGTTTCATGTGAACAACCAAGCCAATACCGAAATTACTGATAGATTGGAGACAATATACAATATTGCAACTTTTGAGATATGTTCAAATGCTGTCATACTTAACTGCTATTTTTCTGTTTTAAATTTGAAGGATTGAGAGTAAAGGTTAATTGCGGAATATGGAGGGAAACAGAAGAGAATTATCATAAAATCATAGGATCATTTAGGTTGGAAAAGGCCTTTAAGATTATCCAGTCCACCGTAAACCTAGCACTACCAAGTCCACCACTAAACCATGTCGCTAAGCACCACATCTACACGTCTTTTAAATACCTCCAGGGATGGTGACTCAACCACTTCCCTGGGCAGCCTGTTCCAATGCTTGATAACCCTTTCGGTGAAGAAATTTTTCCTAATATCCAATCTAATCCACCTTTTGAGAACTATGTCTTCTGCTTTCTTTTGATGTTGCTTTTCCACTTTTGCAAAGGGCAGCTTTCCATGTTTCAGATGGTAGCTTAAGGCAAGATCTTGGCCACAAAAGTCTTCACAGAAAGCTGGGATACCAGGCAGGTTGCATTACACGAAGTGTTTACATTGCGTTCTCATGGTGCAGAAACAGTGCCTTAATTGATAGGTGCACCACATGGTGGAAGAGATAATGGGATTCACATTCTGTCTCATTCCCATCACAGAATAAAATCTCTGATCTATTTGTATGTAATAGTTAAACAAGCTAAGGGCTCAGGTTGCCAGTCATCAAATCTGCTCTTCTCTTCCCTTCTTTCCGTAAGCTTTGTATTCTTTTCTTCTTTTGCTAAAAAGAGGCCATTATTTGTTTTTTCCTGTCATCGTGGGTTTTTTGATAAAATATTTAAGTAAAATAAATGTAAACTGTTTTTCTTTGAGGCACCTCATTGTTTCCTTTGTGAAGAGCTAAATTAGTGGAAGAACTTTCCACTGGACTATAGCCTTAGCTTTGCAGGGAAATAATTGGCATTTGAAGCCAAGATACTATGTTTATGGCCTATTGGACTCATTTGGCTTTGGGAATGCCATGTCTCCATTCCTGGTATAGTTGCTGTCCTCTGAATCTTGAAATCTGTGGGTCTGATATAGCAACAGAGAAAGGCATCCTAGTGCCCCAGAGAAAATGTGATGATCTGAAACTACATCTCTTTGAACTGCATTTTTAGTGCTTTTCCTGTATATACAGTATCAGTAGACACAGTGTAAAGACAGCAACTAGTGACACTGAAATTCAAACTATTTTTATACATATATCATTTTTGCATTATGATAATTTATTGAGATGATCTTCAAGCTAACAACCCTTTAAATATAGCCAAATGTAGAAACAACAGATACTGAATTGTGTGATGCAATGACAAATCATAATGATGAATTCTTAATTTTTTCTTCTGTTTGTAGTTGGGCCTTTTATTATTCCTGTCCTTGTTTCTTGCATCACTGTTTTACATTTCATGCTGTGCTTGATTTCAGACAGTACTATGACTGTATTTGGCAAGGTGTTTACGGTAGATGACTTGGGTCAAAAAGCATGATCTGACAAGCTTCATCTTTTTCCCTGCTCCATTTTACCATCTATAATCATAATGTGCTGCTTTTTATGTACACTTTTTGTCACTACAGCTGCCTTTCAGCGTGAAGGAGTGAACTGAACTCCTTTTAGAATTTCATTAATGCCACTTCTGATCAGTTGGCAGATGTTACCGAGTGACCGACGCTCACCCTGGCCCCCGCTGATCCCCAAGTGCCATATGTGTCTGCGAGACAGGTGGCTGAATGCAGGACTCTCCAGTGGGGAAGCCCGACTCTCAGTGGATGCTCTCTAAAAGATGAAGACATTTCAAGATGGATGAGCATTCTTGTCGGTAGATTTTTAAAGCAAAAAAAGGCCACGGTGATAATAACTCACTTAACATACAAAGCATCTTTCAGTAATTTCTGCATGAGTTCATTAACTTGTAAACGTAGGCATCTGCTCTCTCCGTGAATGCTCTAGTGTCAAAGAACTTACCAATTTCTTTACTTACCTAATTCCATTGACTACTTATTCCCCTGCCTCAGGAGTCTCTTCTTAGTAACACTGTGACTATGGCTATATAGCAAATATAATACAAATAAAAATAAAGCTTCTGTGTTATAAATATGAGTTGAATTAGTTTTAGGTTACTGATTATATTGATGATCAACATGTTTAACAAGAGTATTCTTTGTGCTGTGCAGCAATTTTTACAATGCAATTGTACTCTCATTATTGTGTTGACATGAAAGAGCAGGGGACTTGCTGGCAGGCATATCTGGGTTAGGCTGCAGTAACTCATTAGAAGCTCCTAAAGCAGGATTACATAAATGGGACCCTATCTTCTCAGGTTAAATATAGTTCTGTAGTTTAATCTAATATGTGGCTACCATAAAGTCACCCTATATTGACTGACAGTAGTAGTCTGATTTGTTCACCTTTTCAGTGCTATGCTTAAAACCAAAACAACAATGAAAACATAAATAAAATTCACAGGTGAATCTTTCATGGAGTTCATTGTGAGTTTATTGCTATTATTTAGGGTGTGGTTGTTTTTTTTGTGAATGAGAATATTAAGTATTGGAATAAGCTTGAAATATTTCATTAATCTATTTTTCCTTTAATCAAGTTATAAAAAGAATTTATTTCTTTTTCTGTTTTAGGCTATAAGCTTTAAGGGTGCTTCAGCAAAAGTACACTAGCTATAAAAATCTACCAATTAAAATATATAATTTTGCAATATATCACAATCACAAAGAGAGTAAAGGAAATGTATTCAAGATAAAGGAATTTATAGATTCCCTTGGCCTCTTTTTGAGAACTGCTAAATTTCCATTAAAATTATGAACTGAATCTTTGACTTCTAGAAGCAGTGTTCCGTATTAAGATGTTGAATATTATTTTATTTTATATTACTACTCTATAAATACTTAACTACTTGTATCATTATTTATAAGCACCATTTTCTAGGGACATTATTCATCAGCTTCTGGTTTCCATTCAAAAGGTTGAAAAAAAAAAAAAACCAAATAAAACAGAAACCACAAATGCCCTTTTCCTAATATGAGAGTTCAGGTAGGTTTTAAACAGCTTTATTTATCAGTTTCTCTGTAGGGCCTCACCTTGACCTGCAGCCAAAAATGACATAATTTTTCATATAATTGGCGGGATGCATAATTGTGTGTGTCTGTGTTTATATGGGCCTGTATATATTACTGGTTATACACAGCAGTCAGATAGATTGAAAAGATTCTTGCCAGTGCCTCGGTTAAACTTTCTGGTCTTAAAAAGCCCGGTGTTGGCACTGTGAGGTTCATTCTGACGGCATCAGTATCGGTTAGCTGTTGGGTAAGCAGCACCCCTTTTGACAGTGCTGAAGTCTTCAACTTCTGTCAGTTACCATGAGTTGCATTTCTTAGTGTAGCATTGCTTTTTATCTGTGAACATGTGGGGACACACCAGAGGTAAATTTATGTTCAGTTCCAAATACGAAGTTAGTGCCTAGAGGCACTATGTCTGCTAGAGGTGCATATGCACGTCTAGAAATGAGCATGGTTTGGCATAACTGAAAGCCTTAGCTGAAGACATGAAGAGCATAATTCATATTCATAATGCCTGCTAAAATTTTTTTCTCAGATAAGCTTCTACAAATATGATAAGGTCATGCCATGTCCACCAAGTGCAGTCCAGTTATAAGTTCAAGTTATAGTAGTAAACTTTTTTTTTAAAAAACTGTGAGTAGCTGGGAGTCTCAGTCATAGAATCATAGAATCGTTTAGGTTGGAAAAGGCGTTTAAGATCATCAAGTCCAACCGTTAACCTAACACTGCCAAGTCCACCACTAAACCATGTCCCTAAGCACCACATCAACATGTCTTTTTAAATACCTCCAGGAATGGTGACTCAACCACTTCCCTGGGCAGCCCGTCCAGTGCTTGACAACCCTTTCAGTGAAAAAATTTTTCCTAGTATCCCATCTGAACTTCCCCTGGAGCAACTTGAGGCCATTTCCTCTTGCCCTATTTCTTGTTACTTGGGAGAAGAGACCGACACCCACCTCGCTACAACCTCCTTTCAGAAGAGGTAGAGAGTGATAAGGTCTCCCCTGAGCATCCTTTTCTCCAGGCTAAACAACCCCAGTTCCCTCAGCCACTCCTCGTAAGACTTGTGCTCTAGACCCTTCACCAGCTTCGTTGCCCTTCTCTGGACATGCTCCAGCAGTCCTTCTATAAATTCACTGCGTGCAGTAAATTTGCCAGTTTTTATATGTTCTTGCATTCTAAACATATAGAGGGTTTACATTAGCAAGTTAGTGAGACATGAAAATAATTAATTTCATGCTCTTCACTTTACTAATGAAAAGGAAATTATTTATTGACCTTAAGTCTTAATTTTAAAGACTGGGAGCTGTGGAAGTCATATTTGGTATATGTAGTACAAACCTGATTCTCACTGGAGTATTTCCATTAGAAACACTTCACTGTTCTTATGACAATCTTCTAAAGACAGAAATAAAGTTGTTCTTATGTCATGCATTAGAAATATAAAAAGCAAGGGCTCAGTTCCCAAAATATAAGTAATGCGATTAAGAGCCAAAAGTAAGACTGCTTCTTGTTAGCTTAAACATTGCTAGTAAGTTGGTCAGTGTTGCCGTTTTTCACTCTCTTCCCTACATCATGTGGGACAAATTTTTGACTGATAAATGTTTTCAGGGTATTTCAGGGTTTTTCTGGTGGAAGGAAGCTGAGATATCTTGGAACAATAATAAGAAAATACGTTTTTTTTGCTAAATAACAATGAGAAGGTGCAGTTGGTCTCAAGTACTAAATTGATATAAGTTGTTTTCAGTAGAGCTTTCCTAAATATAGTATCCAAGATCAGAACTGGAGGAAATGTTTCTTTTAAAACTTGTAGGGGACAAATAGACTTGGTTATTGCAACACATTCTATTTCCATTGACTTTAAACTTTTTTTTTAAACCTTAGCTGTAAGGCAAAAAACAAGAGACCTGAAAAAATGGAAAGGTTTTATTTTTGAAAATTTTTTTTTACACACACTCTATTTAAACTAGATTTCCTTAATTTTCTTTTTTTATTATTTTGCCAGGCACAGAGCAGCATTTGGGAAGGACTTGTGAAAAATCACGTTCCCCTAGTCAGCTAGTAAATTTTAAAAAATCGTGGCTTTTTGTTTTCTTCTCAGAAAAACATCTTCTCAGATAGCATCTGAAAATTCAGCTAATGCTTCCTTTGCTTCCTCTTGAATTTTAGTTCTTTGGAACAAGGACTACCCTGTACTATTAATTCTAGCTTTGTTGTCAAGGCAATAAATGTGATAATGCATCCAGTATGTTCTAGCATGTGTCAGAAGTATTGTAGACAGGCGACATATGCTTTACAAGATGTGGCTTTGCTAGTTTGAGTCTGTCTATCCCTGAGCTTTTTATCTGTACTGGCTTAGGTGATGTTATAGATGACGTTTTTTTTTCATGTGAGCAAGACTCTTACCATATTCTAACAGCTTTGTTTTTTATCCCCAGATAAAGACAGCATGTTTATGTGATGAGCAGTCCTATTTTCAGCTTGTTCTCTGAGCATTTCCGAAATTCCAAGTAATAATAATCATTATTGCTATTAATAAACTACTTTGTCCAGATTAACCTTGAAATTGATTGCTTTTCAACTCATACAGTAACTGATGCTCCCCTCAGTGTATTTGGGTATATGTTTAATACTTTGATAGATATTCTAGAAATAAGTATTATTTTCACACAAATTTTTTTCTTAGGCATATGTGAATGAACTCAGATTGCCCTCTATAGTCTGTAAGGAATTCAGCCTCTCTCTTGCTAACAAGATATTTTGCAGGTGTTACTATAAAAATAACTTCTATCAGAAGTCACTTTATCTAATTTATGTTTTAAATTCTTCACAGTACAAGATCTGCCAGAAATGTGATGCATGGCTTAGTAATAAGAATGCAAATTCACAAACTTCATATTTTGAAGTTAGAAAATGTGGAGAGGAGCTGTAAGAGAGTAGTTTGTAAGGCCAGCAGCAATAGGGCAGCTGCATTTCCACCTGGAATTTCCCAGGCAGAAGAATGTGTAGATGTACTGCTTTGAATTGCTATTGCACACCCTAGGTGGCTACTAAACGCATCAGATTTACTGTTCATGGGCAGTAACTTCTATCTTCTTAGAAGTCTTGGCTTGCTCACTATGCATCACATATGTACAGTGAATGAGTCCAGATTTTTTTTTTATATCCCTGGCAAATTCTTTCAAGGCAGGGAAAATGAAAATATTCAGGTAAAGTCCAGGTCATTGGTGCCTTGCATCGTGTTTTATATCTCTAGTTTGGAATGGTCCTTGCTGTGAGGCAGTCCTTCTCTAACGCTTTGTGCAGGCAGTTCCTATAGGTGTCTTGCTCTTGGTGGTAACTCCGCAATTAGAATTCCACTGTATCGGAGGAACCACGTGTTGGCAGCACTTTATTAGTGTGAAATCAATTTTGTTTATCTATTTAGTTATTTATCCCTCTCTCAAGACCAGCTGAATTTAAATAGCACTTGTATACATCTGTTTATCTTCAGTTTTTGCTGAGAAGGCTGCTCAAAAGATCTCAAGGTGTTATTCCATTTTATTTTCTGAAGTTGGTTTACGTAATGTTTGTAAATATACTGGGTCAGAGGGCATGATTGCATCACGGCCTGAATATCGATTTGTTTTCCCCTCATCTGAAACCAAGCAGGGTACTCTTTTTGTGAAAATTCCCAGATCACGGTGATTATATCAGGCCAGAGGGGAAGAAAAGAATAGTAGCGTTATAGCATATACATAGACCTTTAATTTATCTGCAAGTACGGATGACAACAAGAGCAGCAACTGAAATGTGTAATGGGCTTAATATTAGTAGCATACTGTCATTGTTCTGTAACTTCTGAACTACTGAATAAGGAGTTTGCACCAGTGCAGTGTGTTTCTCCATCATCATTCTGAATTCCTTTTTCTCTCTGCTACTGTTCCTTTTTAATGATACTTCGAAAAAAGAATTACAACATCCTTTCTTTTCTGTGTTACTTCTACATTTTGAATTTCCATGTAGGCTCATGAAGTCCTCTGACCAGAAGTTAGGAGAAATGCTATTATATACGCATGCTCTGTTCTTAACTGTCTCTGAGTTGGCACCTATGGCCACTGTTGGAGGCAGGACACTGTGCTAGATGGGGCTGAACCTAGCTGAACCGGTATGGTGGTTCTTAGCAGCGCACGATTCTTCATCCTTGGTCTAGTGCTTAGGAGAGGGCATCTAGATATCTTGGGTATAGTTGCTACCCCTATTGAGAGTTGATTTTAGTGGAGTCTTATAACTACAGGAATAAATGAGAGAAATCAAAATGCAATTATAATGTGGAAAAGGGAGAGAGCAGGCCATGCTATAATAATAACAACAATAATAATAAACTTAAAAAAAAAATGAGGGGGGGGAGAGACCTACGGATAGGAAGCGCACAAAGGAAAGACTGATTTTTATCATCTTCATAAGGAAGTAGTCATATCCAATGACATGAAAGAGTTTTCTTTGTATACATGTAAGGATGACAGGGAATTAGATCCACTTTAATGAGCATGGCAATATAGTGTCTGTGTATGACACAGTCGCTTGGCAATACTAATCTGGTCTGGGCTGGCCTAAGCAGATGATTGCATTTTTGTTGAATTAACCAGAACAGATGATAGGAATGACAGCACAGTGCTGTAACTTCTAAACAGCTGAACTTGAAGGTTTACACTTTGGGATTTTAAATAAGGAGTTATAATTTTCACTTTATAATTTTGCCTTCTCCTGACATAGCAGATAGCCCCATGTTAATATCTGGAGCCCCGGTACTGTTGTGTAACTTGGTTTTGCTTTTTGTTTGCTAAGCTATCCTTTTACTGTGAAATATTAGCTTAATTGTGAAGACCAAGGTGTTTTTGCTACATGGTGGAGTTTGCATCTGACATCTAGCGCTCTCAGCTTTCTCGCTATAAATGTTGCTTGCTTAAGAATAAAATTTTGGAAACTGCTTACGGTTGAATATGTGAAAGTGAAGAGACATTGGTAATAGTTCTTTATCTTTGAATGATTCTATTTTCAGGAGATAAATGAAATAAAAATTATTGCATAGATGCCATTCTTTGATTGAAAATATATTAAATTTCCCAGTAAGAATGCCAAGATAAATATTTACTTTTTGGGAACAACTACTGCTGTATTTTTATAATACCCCTTTGCTTCACAAAGTTTGTTCCTGATAGTTCCCAGCAAGAGAGAGGTCTACAAAAAACCTGATTCACAAGAAATTTTACTTAGTATCTGAACACATATGCACTATTACAAGGCAGTTTTTTACTCTTTGCAACTAGAACAATTTCTTCTTCCTATGGAGTACTAAAACTTTGCTCATAAACTACGTTCAATACCTCATAGGTTCAGCTGCTGGCTTCTGTTCCCTGCCCCGTGCTCTCAAATGACAGCTTCCCATTTGCTCGCCGTTCCCAGAGAAGGAAACCATCTCATAGTAATGTTCTGATTAGGATCTCTTTTAGATTATCTGTTCAGAAGGATATGAAATCAACCAAGTTCAATTTTTTAAGGTCTATTTCTGAGACACAACTTGCCCCTGGCCTATCTTCTTAGCCCTAACATCTGCCCATTTCTGCCGTTATTGTATCATATCAAGTCATATCATAGCTTTTGCAAATATCCTTTTAGTTTTCTTTTCCATGATTCCATAAAGGTCTGGCAGATATTGGAAAGTTCAACACTATGTGCAGAATATTGTCCAGTGCCCAAACAAATTAGATTGTTCCTTTTCCTTTAATCTTTCCTCTTTCTAGAAATCTCTGCAGCATTTCTACTAAAGGGCTAGAAGTCCGATAGCAGTGGGAATTCCTGGAACTGCCTGTACCACTTTAGATGATTTAAAAATCCATTATTTGCCAAATGCACCCATTTATTGCAAATATAAAGGGAGGACCATGCAGATGTTAGCAGTGTTTTGGAACAGGTTACACGGTCTTAATTTCTTCCTTCAAACAAAACTGATGAATGGAAAATGCCACTACATTTTAGGCAGGAACTCTATGTAAAAGCAAATGTCATTATCAGTCCTTGGGTCTGTTTGCAACAAGTTGTAAAGTACAATTTGTTGGCTTTCTCTTCATTTTTTACAGCTATGTCTAATTTCATATTGTCAGCTAGATCAGTACGGATATTTAATTTATAAATAGCTGGAAAAAATGATCACATCTATTTGACTATGTGTTTTTAAATAAAAAAAAAAATCAGGTGGGCTGTAGGACATTAAAATCTCATTAGATGTTTAATAGTGTATGAAAAAGCTGGAAGTGGGCTTGCAATACAGTTTAGGCCATAATTTCATAAACATTTTGGAAGCCAACACTGTGATTGAAAGAGGTTTTCCAGCTCTCCTGCCATGCCCAGCTGCTTTTTCCTCTGCCAACCTCTCCTTTGTGCTGGCTCCAGCATTTTTCAGATTATGAGTTGAGTGGTAAAGAGAGAGTGGTAAAGGTTAAAGATATCGAGAAAGGAAAATGGCTTTTAGCTTGGATTGGTTCTCTCTTTTGGCTTACCACAGCTGTGCTGGCTCAAGGTAGTGACAGAATTATTTCTTTTTAAGGTTTACGTTGCCTTAAAGTGTTCATGGCCTTAATTGCAGCACTCTGCAGGGGGGGAATGAGCACTCTCACTGTGTGCCTTCTAGGGGTTGCCTGTGATATCACTGACCAGAAACTTCTCTCAGGATGATATCTGCTTCAGGTACATGCCTCGGCACTCATCTTTTGTGTCCTATTCCTCTGCTCATTTCTGGTGTTCCTCATGACCATTTTCCCCAAGAGCAATAGGTTGATAACTGACTTAATCACTGATGCTCCACAGCAGCCTTTGCTGAAGTTTAATCATTTTTGCTCCTTCTGTGCTGAATTCTGCACAGCTCAGGCAGCGTGTGCTTCTGCAAAGCTGTGATCAGGGGTAGAGTGTTGGCTGAGGGTCTGCAGGCTGCGGCAACAGCATCAAGTTATATGACCATCAGTAGGTGCTAGTCTGGTGAGGCTATGGGGAAAGACGGTATTCACAAAGACATTGAATTGCCCAAATCTAAAGGTGCAGTTCTCAAAATGTCTGCATAGTAACTTCTGCTCTGTAAGTGTTTGAGTTTCTAAAAGCAACTTCGTGTGTGTCCAAAGCTCAGCTTTTGCATTTTCCAAGTTAACGCAGATCTTTCATTGCTAAACCAGTCACTGTTCACCAATGTTTAATGTAATGTGTGTCCCCAAAAGGGACTAAGTCAGTAGGTACATCATGCTAACATACAGTGCTAAATTGTGTGTGCCTTAAAAAATGTAATTACTGGAATTTTTGCTCAGAAATACAATTAGAGGGAAAGTTAGGGTCCTTTTCTGTGGATCTAGAAGTCTTTTGTTCAAATCAGAAGCAATCCTAATACAAAATATTATAGGATGTCTGTTCCCTATTGAAACTAGGTCACTTTGTATAAAATAATTAAAGATTTATTGGTCCTTAGGGAAGAACCTAGATCTCTAGACTAATGTTTGGGGCACTCAGTGGAGAATAATGAATCACTCGTTTGCTGAGCAAGTACTGTAATCATTATAATTGCGTGAAGGGCTGTTACAACACACTCTTCCAATTGCATCCTAAAGATAAAATTGCCACGTGCTTCATTTTTGAAGAAAAGGGCATGGGCAATTGAACTACAAAAGAGGGTTTATAGCTGTATTAGGTGGAGATGCCCATCTTAGGAAATCTTAGTGTCAGAAATACAGCTTATTGCCCATTTTCTGCTGAGGGAAAAGTGAACTTTCCCATTTATTGTAGAGGCAGAGGAAGGGCCGAAGGTTGGATGTTCCACTTCTCTTAAGTGATCGGCGTATGAATTGTGCATTTTGTGATGCTGCAATTGCCAAACCCTCTGTGAATCTACCCCAAAATCATTAACTAAAAATGATGTAACACAATCACCATTAACACATGGTGCAGCTCCCAGCAGTCCAATGTGCTGCCCATCTGAAATACTCAGAATAACCTGGAAACTTAGAAGTCATGTCTGTTTTTTTTCCTTCTCAGTAGCAGCTTCTCGACAGAGTTGGAAACACTTAGTATTTATCTCTGAAAGCAGCTTAAATGACAGTCACTTGAACGCTGGGAATATTGATGACCTAAGATGTTTATTCACCTTTGACTGATCCTAATGCACCGGGCAACTGGAATAGCAAAGCCACAATTATAAGAAAACATAATGAGTAGGATCAAAGAACAGTGAAAAGTTTAATGGCAGCTTCCTTAGCAAGTGTTCCTAATTCATTCATTAATTCATTGTTCCCAATTAAATGTTTCATATTAACCAGATTTAAAAAGATGGTCTGCTAGCTGACAGCAGTGGGTGACGGTTCTCAACTGCAGCAAAAAAAAGACTTGGTATTGGCTTGTCTCAAGGTAAAATGTCATGAGGCGAAAACAAAACCATCAAAACAAACATATAAAGAACTGTAGCACCCTTACATAGTAAGAATGAGACCTAATTTAGCCCAAATGTTGGACATGTCACTTATATGGCAGTGAACCCACCATGACTGTTTTATCTGTGTAGTCTCCTGGTTCCAGTAGTAAAGTGTCTTGGCAAAGGACGGCAACTTCTGAAGTTGTACATCTCAGGGGTTCAGCAAGTTAGATAAAGCAGTGTAACACTGTCATTAAGAAGGGACTTGATGCTATTATGTGTTGTAAAGTTTTCTTATTAGCCCTGAACAGTGAAGCAATTAATGGGTTTTTTTTGTACCTAGTTTTAAATTAATGCAGGTAATACCTATATACATCAGTATCAAATATTTTCTCTGTGTACATGAAACAATCTATTTTAGGATTGCTTTGGAGGGCTTTTTTTTCTTCTAGTTGGGAACATCTCACTTTTTTACCTGCAAAGCTAGTTGCCTCAAGTAATTTGAGCAACTCCTTTGAATTAGCTTTCTGAAATACAGAAAAAACAGTAAATGTAATTCTTTCCAGCTCTCAAAAAAAAAGACACTAAAATAGATTCTCTGTGCCTGTAGTGTAGCAGTTTCTGGTATTCTAACATTCTTCTGCTTTGAAGCCCTGTACTCACTTCACTTTTATCCTGCCGTAATCGTTCTCTCATTGCCTGCCTTTTCTGCAAATGTTATAAACTCACTGGAGTGATGGGGAGGGCAGACGAGATGATTGAGTTTTCATTTTCAATTGTGCGTACGTAATACAGGTCACCTCTTCTGAGAGGGTTTGTATACTGAAATAACTTTTTTTTTAAAATCTCCATTATTTCAAGTGAAGCAATTTCATAATCTGTTTCTAAAGTAGGCAGATTAAGAAGAAATATCAGTTACATAAATATGCAACTGTAGATGGTAAGGGTTTACAGTCACCAGGTATGCTAAAGATGATGCTGACATTAAACTTTGTTCTTTGTCATAAGGAGGAGCAGTATAAATAGACTCCTAAATAACTCTTCTTGTAGAATAAGCGTATTGCTATTGTACTTCTTCACTTGAACTTCAAAAATATTTTTGTTTTTACTGTGTCATGATAATGTTGTACCATTAGGTAGTTTTCCTGTCTTAGTCTGATGTGAGTAATAGAAAATTAAATTGCGTTATTTAGTGATTGTTAGAATAATTCTTCTCTGTCCTCCTCCTGAATATATCTTCCAGCAGCCAGATAGCATGCGGAGCATCCAAGCAGTAGCCAGAAGCAACGCTGTGATGCAGTTCTCTTCTAGTCTGGTGCAGGCAACTGAGTATCTCCAGGATCCATTGGAAAGCAAGGCAGAAATTGGAAGTCAATGCATGCAGCTGGGAATGCCCTACAAAGTCAGGACATCCCTTGCAAACTAGCACATCTAGTCATGCAAGGCTCTCCTGATATTTTATGTTGTCAGGAAGGCAAAAACTGTTCTGTTTCTGTCAATGTACCACAGCAAAGCAGACTTTCTGCAGGATGATAAATGACAGATTTTTAATACTATTTGACACAGCTGCATTAAGTCTGTTGCTGAAAGAATGACAATATTTTTTTTTTTTTTTTAATTCAAAACCACATGATCGTGTAGCAGAACTTCATTTAGACATGAAAGGTTAAATCATGTTACTTCTTACACTACTCATTCATCTGTTTGGAAGATTGCTATTTTGGTTTGAAGAACTTGCCAGAAGGTAAGTTCTTGGCTGTGGGTCGTGAATATATAAATCTTTATTCCATAGTGGTAAATTTTACTCTCCTTCTACATCTAAGTTCATGAAAGAGAGTATCTTCTGCTATGACATTCTGCCCGAGTAGTACACTCTCAGGCCTTATGAACAGATAAATCATTTAGCATTTTTTTTTTAATTACTGAAGAACACCATACTCTGACTATTTTTGCGAATTATTAGAACATTGATGAATACTATAGTTTGTAAGGAAGACGCAGAAAAATAAGAACATATTTTGTGAAGGATAGCTGTGCAAATATGCCAACTGACAGTACATTTTTTGGTAATGAAGCATTTTAGGTAAGTCATGTAGCACTTCTATTTCAGAACATGAAAATTTCATAGTGATTTTAGAAGTTGGCTTTAGAATGAAATCTTTTCTTCATTTTTTCATTACAAGAAATAAAAATACACGTGGATTTGTTAAGCCATTCCATGTCACAACATGATCCTCAGTGGTAGTCCCTCATGTATACTCCTCTCCGTACCCAACAGTAGCTAGCAATAACCAAAATGAAAGAAGGAAAACAATATTTTGTTCATTTGACTGCATTATCCCCTCTTAGTATTTTAAGTTCCCTGTTAACTGTCCGATGTCTTTACATCTGCTAGATCTTTTCAGACCTCTTCAGTTTTTGAAGAAATAATAAACTGCTTCTTGGTATAAAACATCAGTCAGATATTCCATTTAATTCCTAGTCTTGACTCTGTTGTAGATGCCTTTGCGTAATGCCCTTGGGTCCTGTAGTAACTGCTCTGTAAATGTGGTGGCATTTTCCATTCATCATTTTTGTTTGAAGGAAGAAAATAGTGTCTTCAGTAGTCTCTTACTCTTATCTGGATTATGTGTACCTGTAAGAAAAATTCAAATTAACATAAAAAGCATTGTGAATCAAGCTTTTAAATATAATTTACTGTAGGAATTCAGTTACTTTTTGTCATTACCAGTATGATTTTATGTGGCAAAGGACTGTTTTTTACTTCCCTCTGAAACTTTTTTCAGTTAGGAAGCATTTCTTTTCTTTTTTAAAGCATACAGTTGGTAAGAAAAATCACTTTACAAAAATGCTCTATTGTAATTCTGCTTTTATAACCTATTATCATTTAAGTGTTTTATTTTTTACAGTCAAGATACTTCTTAGGAGCACTTACTTTTTTACTCCTCCTGCACTTTAAAAGCATTAGTATGAATTATGTCCTATTGGAATACTGATGAAGGCTTTTTGGGGGAGGAAGGTTGTAGGGCGCGGCCGTAGTCCACTCTGCATCTCTGAACTTGTACGCTCTTGTTCTAGAATGAGTTGCTATAGAAGTGTGTGTTGTTTTTGTAGTACTAAGGCACTGACAGAATTTTACACTAGTGGTCTCAGAGTTGATTTTTGAGACAGGTAAGAAAGGCTGGATGGACGTGGTGTTGGTAATGCTAAGGTCAGTGAAGTGCACTTTTTATTTTGACACGCTAGAAATACCAGACTAGAGAACTGCTCCTGCCTCTCCTTGCCTGAGAGAATTGCTGTTTCCACTATACATAATAGTCTTAATTTGTTTGGACTGAGGATGTCTGATGATAACCCAGGATGGCTCTCAGGATTTCATGAGGTTAGTTCACGGTTACAGGAAGCTTAAAAAGCCTTCCCAGTTATCCTGTCGTACATGAACTGTTTGATTACGCAATCAAACTGAAAGAAAACTTGGCAAGAGCAAAGCTGGAACACTACTGAAAATAATTAACTCTGCCATAAATCATCATCAATAATGTAAAAATTAATCTTAACAATAGTGTGATTTTATTGCTGTTGTTAGGAAAGCCCACTGATCTACACACCTTTGGAAACTTTTATTTTTTCCTTAGATGCTTTTGGGTTTTTTTAACCTCTGGTTAGCTAATGTAAGTGTTCAGTACCAGGACAGGGTTTTTTTCAGAGCTGAGAATACTCTCCAGATCTTCACCGATTTTAAGAAAGATTTAGAAAAGCCTTTGTACTCATTAACATTTACATATATTTTCTGTAGTTTCCCCAGCAAGACCTAATATCATGAGAAATAATATCTTTACAAGGTTGGAAAATAACAAATAAGAAGATGCTATACTGAGTCAAGCAAAATGAAGTTGTCAGAAGTGACTAGAAACCCAGTAACTTATTTAGGGAGACAGGATTTTGTTATTTATCTATCATCTCTACCAAAAGAGGTGATTTACATGCAGAGAACAATCATAAAACAATTTCTCATTAACAGCAGCCATAACTCAACAACTCTATGGTTGATGGTTACCAGGAAAAGTAGGAATAAATCTATGCAGCTCATGAAAAGGAGGTAATAATTAGACAAAGTATTCTAATGTATTTAATAAAATCCCCTTTCATGTCTTGCAATAAGCTAAAAATAGGTAAGACTGCAAATACAAGTGTGTTATATGCCATCAGGATCAGTAATGCAAAAACTTAATTGAAAATTAGCTTCTGGTGTAAAGTGGAGCTTCTGAAGAGTTGCGATACGAATGCAAGCAAGACACTATAGGAAAAGGTCTTGAAAGTGTGGGTTGATTTTTATGGTGGTACTATTAAATAAACAGTTAAAGATAATTAAAACTGAACCCACCATGTCACGGGGCAGCCTGCCAATGGAAAAGCAGGCTTGAAAATGATCTCATGAACCAAAATCATCAGCACCTGTTCTGCCACTTTTTGAGCAATTTTTTAAGCAAAGAATTAACCTGATTGGTTGGATATTGTAGTTTCTTTGCCTTTGGGCTATCTGTCTTCCCAGTTAGGAAAATCCTTATGTTCACCACAGCTGTCTGTCTCCCCCACAAGCAAACCGATAAAAAATGTCCCCCCTAAGCCCCTTTGTTCGTCAAAGGGAGTCCTATTGGAAATACTGTGGAAATCCAAGAAACCAAGTACATCTTGAATTGAAGAAAAGCTAGCTGCTCATTTGGTAAGATCCTTGGCAATAAATAATCAATAATTTCTCAAGCTGTGGGGAGGATCTCCTGATGCTTTTTGCCTGTTTGAAACACTGATGCATTGCTTTCTGTTATTTCTATAGAAGTCGTCCATTCTATATAAGGTTTTCTACATTCAGGGAATTTTTTTATTTATATGTATGCACACAGAAATGCACATTTCTTTTTTATAAAGAGAGGGAATAGTTGTTTGTTTGGGGTTTTTTTTGCCTCTGTTCTGTCTCTAAATGGGACGACAATTAGTTTTCAGGGCTGGCAGCTAGTTCGGGAGAGGAGGAGGTAAAAATGTATGTTTTGTGTATAAGGGGAGATACATTAAATTATTTGGGGAAAAAGGTTTCAGGTTTTGTTACTGGCCTCTAATGAAAAGAAAAGTTATAATGTATTCTTAAATGCTACAACTTTAAAATTTCTATAGGAACTTAATATTTGGGGTTGGGATAGGTATATATGTGTTCTAGTGTAATCCACAGATCTATGGGCTTTTTGTTTCAAAGGCTAGGATTAGGATTTTTATTTGCACTGTATGAAGTGGAAGTGATCAAAGTATCAACTATGTTGTTCTCTAGAGTACTTGTGACCTGCGTTATCCTTCTGTCATGCAATTCTAGCGCTCTAAATTGAACGTCCTACATGAGAAAACACCTGCACAGTAATTGCAGATAGTCTTGCAAATGAGGCAGTGTGTATATTCCCCTTGTTTAGGGGAAGATTTATCTGCCTAAAACTCCTTTGAAAATGGAGGATATTGTTGCCTTGCCTTGCTACTTAGCAATGTTACAACTATTTTATGTCCTATCTATAGCCTTGTAGGGAATAGTGCAGTCTCCTAACTCTCTCTTTCTGCAGCCAGCTGAAGTGATTTGCAACTAAAACACAGACATCACCCATACTTTTAAATTTTGCTGGACACGAGGATGAAAGCTTAATACACTATTGCAGATCTGGATGAAACCAGTAACTTAAGTACACTGTAAGGAATGTATGCTGGTGCATTAACTTTCCTGGAGACCACTCGTAGCTGCAAATCCTGGCTGTGAGTATGCTGGCTTTCACAGGATTGCCCAGGAGGACCTTCTTCTTCCTCACCTTTCTAATAGGTAGATACCTTCGCTCCCTTGCCTTCCCTCTCTCCCATGCTATGCTCCTTGCTTTTAGCTATGTCACCAGCCCCACATTATTTTCTGAGCACCACTGCATGTTCAGGAGTCTTTTGCATAGTGAGAGATGATAGAAGTCCTGTAAATCAGTGTATCTGAAACTTAAGTGGCAACTTAGCAGAGATGCTGTATTTCTGTTCTGCTTCCAGGCCTATTTAATGTTAATGCAAGTTGTGCATGAATAACAATAGATTAGGACTTTTTTCCCTTTCTTTTTTTTTTTCTTTTTTTCCTTTTTCTCCTTTTTTTTTTCCAAAAAAAAAAAGCAACACTGCAAGCAAAAATGTTAGCAAGGATCAGTGATGCTATTGAAGATGTAGTTAGACTGTTTTACAAAGAAGTAATATGATCTAATGATATTCCAGCAGGTTGAAAATCCAAGTAATTTGTTTTGTAATCAGTAGCCTATAATCCTGCTCTGTAAAGAAAATTAAATCTTTATAATTAATTGATATAAATTAGAGAGGATGGAATGGACTAAGCCTAAGATGGGCTCTGAGTTCAGGATTGCTTTGGTATGAGAATGGTTTGTGAGCTAAAAGTACTCTTGTGTACTTTTGAGGGGTGTTATACTACTTCATCCCAATGTATGCCTTACAATTTTCCTCTGATCCTGAAGACAAAATGTATAGTTATTGCATAAGTTTATTCATAATGTGAAAAAGTAGTTAGAAATACAATATGTTGATACCTTTTGACAAAAAAACTCAACACACCGACTTCCGAAAAAGACTCTAAGTACCTTTATGCTCTTACATAGTGTTTACTGTAAAGTTTAATGGGATATTAAGAGAAGAAAGTTAAGGCATGAATTTCTTAGTTGCCTCACCTCAAACAAAAGTAAGGCTTTCATGACAAGATTAGTAACAGGAGTCGATGATGAGATTTAAAGGGATTGTTCTAGTTTGTTCTTTCACAGACTGGTTGTGTAATCTGGGGTAGGTTTTAAAATCTTTTTGCCTCAGTTCCCTACTTAGAAGATTCTTCATAGAAAATATAAGCAATTTCTTCTTTCTTTTTTTGTTGAACCTTTCAGGAGATGAGATATATACATATATATCTTTTTTTATATATATATATATATATATAAAAAACCAACAACTTTTCAGAGCTTTTCTCTCTTCATTTCTCTTCTAGGGAAGCTTCATGCTGTTAGGGCTCAGAATTTCAATAGAAATAGAGGGACTGAATGTATGAGAGAGTAATTTTCTGCAGGATTCCTTTTATTTCATTTTAAGGAAAAAAATCCCAAACAAATTACTGTTAGCCAAACTGCCTAAATGCTTAAGTTTGTTCCTTCCTGTTGTAAAGCATATGTACACTTGCAATTGCATGTTGGGGTGTTAGATATATGAAGCCGTTTTCAGTAGGAAATGCTGCTAGACTTCCTTCTGGTCTTGCTATGGAGTGAGGTAAAGAGAACTTTTTAACTTCAGCATTGTCAAGGGTGAATTCAGCTTTGTTAGGCCTTTTCCCCTTTTAAGTCTTGATGTGAAACTATAGTGTGGTTGACATGGACTGAGGAAGCTATAGCCTGGTTGATACGGGCTGATCTGTGCCACTGTACTGGTACTTCCCTCTTTGGATAAAAGACACAAGGGTATTCTTGTGTAGATGATAACAACGAAAAGAGCCTGAACTACCCTCTTAAATGGAGACTTCTGTGTTTCCTTTTTGATAATAGAAAGTTGGCTTTTATATAAAGTAAACGTAGAACCTATAGACTGGTTTCTAAATATAGATTTGATGTGATTGATATCAATTTAGTATGTTTGGAAGGAAAGAGAATGTGGCATGGAATGTCAATTAACTGTTCTGTTAAGTGGAGCAGAAGACCTAAGTAGCATCACTGTATCATGCAGAACGTATTTGACATAATAATCTCCTAAAACTTCTTGAAATATTTCTGCAAGGACTTTCTTTTTCTTTTTCCTTAAAGATGCCTACATATGATTAGCATTTAAAACACAAACTTCGCTAGATGTATTACTCTATTTCATTAACCTAACAGTTTTTTTGTGTTCTGTATGTATTATTTGAAATAGAATTTCTGCTAATACTTATTACTTTAAAGGAGTTGCATGGTATTATTTCACAGACAGAATTTAGCCAGCCAGTAGATAATAGTACAGGTATATAGAACTTTGAATATCTTTCATGGAGCATTGCTGATATGCATGGAGCATTGCTGAAATAATGGAAACTCTGGAACATATGTGTCATTCGTATATAACTTCCACATCTTCTAGTTTGTTGTTTCCTCTCTAAAATAAGCAAAAGCATTTATAGATTTTTTTTTAACCATGTGTTACTGTTAATACTAACAATATCAATAGGAATATCATATGTAATATGAATATCAGCTATGTATTACTGTAATAGTGTTGTGTGAGCTGTGTCTTGTGGCTTCAAGTGTGTGTGTGTGGACATGTGCACGTGATATATCTTTGTTCCATGTGCTTGCTACTGCAACCAAATGAAAGAACAAATTTTCACCAGTCAATAGTTCTTCCAAACCGAAGTGTACTGGATGCCAGCTGAAATGGGAAGAAAGTGTAAACGAGGAAACTGATTTCAGTGACTTGCAAAGCAGAATTGCTGATGACAGTATAACAATTAATAAACACTTTTTTTTAATCAGTGTCCTTTTGAGGATTCATGCTTATTGTAAGGTAGCGTAAAAATGGTCTATATAAACCCTTGTATTTTTGGATGAAAGGTGATGTGATCAATGGCAATTTTGCTGATTCTAATTTTTGAGGTATGTGAATGGGTACTCACCTAACTGTTTGCATTTTTTTCCCGTCAGCTCTGGCAATGTGAGTTTTAAACCTTTAGGAAATTTTCAAAAGCTGAATAGCCATGATAAATGTCATGGAGTGAAAAAAATCATGCCATGCCTTAGGTATGAATTTTCCTAAGCCTTCATTAAGAAGTAGTTCCAGTGAAGCTGAGGAAAAGCCCTCAAGATATGAGTGAAAAAAATGAGGTGTATCAAACAGGACTTGTTTTTCCTACAGCTTTGGGAAATCTGCTGTATAAATTATTGTCAGATTGCTTTTTCTTTTCTCTTTTGGGTTTTTTTAATATCCATTTCAACATGACAACTTGATGATAATATAGGGTGAAGACTGTAACCAGTCTTTAGGTAGTTATTTCATCCCTCTTCTTTCCAAACTGTGCTTTAATGTCCATTATTAATTTTTGAAACTAGAAATAGGCTTGTTCTCTACCCAACAAAAAACCTGTATAAAGACTTTTCTTGGAAATAGAAAGAAAATAATAGCATAGTCTTTTTCAAGTGGTACTCACTTTTAAGAGGAAATCATTAAAACTTAACTTGGTAAAAATTATATTTGTAAGAGATGTTCTAAAAGAAAAATCATAATATCATCTTCTGCTAATCTCTCTGTCATTCAATAACTTGTATCTAATTAAAATAATAAGATTTATGGAAAACAAGACATAAATGACTGTTTTTTTTTTTCTTCCCCCAAATAAAACACTAAATGTTAGCAGCTAAACCACTGGAAGCCTACTCTTGTAGTACTGGCTCTAATAATGCATGGATCCTTAGTCTAATACTTGATCTCAAATAATGACCAGTACCATAATATTTCAGAGAAAGAGTCAAGAAACCTTAAGTACAGGTCTCATTGTAATCTTGAGCTGACCCATTTATACGTTTTTGTAATATTTAAGGAGAAGTTATACTGTGTCACACTTTGTTTTATCTAACACAGCATCTAGTATCCTAAGCATCAGTAAGCTGAGTCTGGGGTAAGAGTAGAAGCCGGGCAAGAATATGAGATGCTTCCCACTTACTCTTCCATCCTCCAACTGTTTGCAGCTCAGTGGTTTTCTGTGCTGAATGTTTGTTTTTTTTTTTTTTTTTAATTTAGCAACCATCACTGGATTATTTTTCCCCAGAAATTTGTCCATCCTCCCCCTCAACCCATGTAAATTTCCAGAGCAACAGGCCCTTTAAATTATTTTCATTACTTTGCTGTCTGTTCCTTGAAGAGCCACCTTCTTCTTCTTTTTTCTAAATCTGCGCCCTACTATATTTTTGTTCTAGAAGAGAGTGACCAGTTGATTCCTAACCGTCGTCTGCATTATACGAATATCCTCCTCCAAACTGCCTGTCTTCTAAGCTGAAGAGCTCTATGCCCAGTTTTCCTTGCACAGGAGCTGTTCCATACTTTTTGCCTTTTTTCCCCTCATTTGCTTTGTTCTTATGTTTATCCCAAGACATCTGCTGTTGGATTAGTACCCAGTTAGTGTCAGAGACAGTATGCTAGACTAGATGATCTTGGTCTGAGCCAGTATGGTTATGCCTAAGTCCTTCAACAGCCTGTGCTGTTGTCTAGTACTGCATATTGTATAAATACGGTGAATCTGTGAGCAATTTAGAAAAATACATACAGAAGAAAGAAGTCTGGTTCTCCCACCTACAGTAAAGTTTACCACGCTTTATATTTAACAAGAATTCTTCACATTCATTAAATGCTCATGTTTGGGCCCACAGTTTGATTGACCAGACTACTACTCAGATATTACACAGATTTTGCTAGGTTTTTTTAGATACAGTAGCCTAACTTGAATTCATCTGACTCATCTGTTACGACAGAGAAATTCTAGGGGTTCTTACGTGTGTGAGACTCACAGTGAATGTGGTCATTTCTTTCTATCCTTTCTGTTTACAAGTAAATGAAAGTAATGCACTGAGACTTCTGGCAGGTTATATACAGAGAGCAAAGACTTACAAGCTGTTCATATCTGGAAAAAATATTTAAGATTACCTTTGTATTGGTTTTTTTTTAATTCCTGTTACATATCTTTTTAGCCTTTGTCTTTGTAGTGAAGATGTAATGTTTTGTTTGGCTAATGCTAGTGGAAGCAAGGGAATCCCTTAGACTCTATGTACTTTGCTTTCTGAAGCACTTCAAACCCTTTTTTTTGGTTGTTTGGTTTGGGTTTTTTTTGATAGGCATTGCAGATCCTATAGAGTAATTTTTTAAAATTTATTAACATTATTGTGGAAGTTGATGTGAGATAATTTCCTTAAGTTCACAGCCCTTAGGCTTTAATGTGTGATCCCTGATTTTTAGGATGTCTTAATGAATATTTCTCTCTTCAAATTAATTTCTATCTTATGATTTGAAAACTGTAATTTAACTTACAGCTTCAGGTCAGAAAGCTTCCTTAGGTGAGATTATAGTTATGAAAAAAAAAATGCTGTGCACCATTTGTTAAAATCCATTGCATATTTAAAAAAAATCATTACTATATAATCTAAATATTTAGTATGAAAATCCAGCTGTGCCATTTGACTGTCGTACTTGCTGTTTTCACAGCACCATTCTTTATATGCCTATGATTTGTTGACAACTGAATATCAGGATGCATATGATAGATCTTACTTCTTTGAGGCATTTCTAGTCATGCCCTAATGTTTAAAGTGGTATGGCTGGAATTTCATTCAATATTCCAGATAATTTAGGAGTCTGATTTTGGATTTCTCAATAGTTCAAAAGGCTATTCTTGCTTGTGTTAGAAATACAGGGGCAAGAGAGAGAAAATAAAGGAATTGATATGTTGTTGGATGCCTGTACCACAGTTGCTACCCATGTGTGACTATCTTGCAGATTCAGGAATATTTTGCGGGTGCCCAATTGTAGGCATTTTATTTTTTTATCTATCTATTCTGTAAACCTTCTGTAGTCCAAAATGGTTTTGATTGCTGTGGTCTCTGTAGAGGTGATACAAGTTCCTACCGTTCTCTCCACAAAAGAAAGAAGCAGAACTTGCTTGCTTTTTTATTTATTTTTGGTCTCTCCTAGAGACTCTAATGAAGACCAAAGTGCTGCCAACATAGTATTTGTCCAACTACTCAATATCTAAGTTATTTTAATATCCAAATGCAGACACTTTATTGACCAAAATCTTAGCTCTGAGCAGTGAGGAAGCATTAATGTCAGTAGTAAGTACTCAAATTTCTTTTGCTTGTGATAGACTCTTGTTGCACACAAGATCAGGAGCTTAACTTGTATAATGTTTCTTGTAAATGGGGAGATAGCTTTAAAGACTGAATTAATTACCTGGTTCTTTTCAGTTGGGTGTCTGATTCCCAAGTGTGTCTCAAAATCTCCCTATCTCCCTCTTGTATATTAATAGAGAGAGAAACATGTTCTTTGATTAGCATTTTACAATATGGACTTCCTTAACAAAGATCAATTTATCCATGCATCAATTTATCCATGTCGTCGTAACATATTCCTGTAAAACAGAGCAAATACGTCATAAAAGATTATAAAGAAATCAACATGGTGACCTGACTCATATATCATAGTCAAGCTGTGTCATTAAAATGTGCAAACAAGTATTTGGAATTCAATATTTTCTTCTAATATCGGTAAATAATACTGATATACAGGAAGCATAGAAAGTGCTAAGGTGATGTTAATCTTACTATGTCAGTCTATTGCATACAAAGCAAGTAAGGTACAAAATCAGATCTTAAAATGGCATCTTTATATTGTTTGCATTTTTTATCATGATAAAATGCATGACGTGAAAGTACCAACAATTTTCAAGTCCTTAATCCACTTCTAAAATGCATTTTGTAAAGGCAAATCTGTCAAACAAACGTGCCGTATCTCAACATGTCAAGTTAGTTGTGGGCACTGAAGGATTTCGTTTTGGGAAAGTCTTGAGTATTCCCAACTCTTTTGTAGTGAACAGGAGTTTGTGTTCTGTGTTTTACTGTTTCAAAGTTGCTGTAATAGGACTGTAGAAGTTTGCAGTTAGTTGAACAAATGCAGCATTTATGTTTTGTATTCAACCAACGTATGTTTGCCATTTTTAGAGCAATGCCAGTTAAATTAAAACACACTGTGTGTGTGTATCTTGTTTTTGTTTTTTCTTCTCAGAAGTTATGTTACTGACAAGCTTGAATAATTGCAGAGGAGTCAGTAGAATACTGATCAATTATTTATTGTGTAATGAACTGATGCTTAAAAAGAAGATTGTCCGTATTGTCCTTGAGCACATAGAGAAAAATCACTGCTGGTACGCGTGCAGATAGGTCCACCATTGTTTAAGATATGAGGTGATAAGGCAGATGTTTTTTGTGTTGAACTGCATATTGAAACGGAATAAATTTGGAACAGTCATTTCAGTTGGATTTTGTCCATTGCACTGTGTCCATGCGTTAGTATGCCCAAATATGAAAGGTTCATGAGCTGTATTGTATGCACTAATCTGCAAGTGTTTAGAACATCTTTCAAATGCTACACTGGAGCAGGGAGCAAGTTTTTCTTTTCCTTCATTTATATTTGATTATTCCTGCTCAGATGGAGGATGGGGTAACTCTTTGTGCCCCATCTGGCCAAAGACTATGACAGAGTGGTTTTTTTCAGCAATAAAGCTGTAGAAAATTTGTAACATTTGGTTTTGTTAAAATGTTTATGGTGTATTTCAGAAGTGTGTGAAAACACTGTTTGATAGTTGTTCACCACCTATGTGTTTATACAAATAGTATTTATTTTTTCATCTCCCCTACCCTTCTTTGACTAAATCAGTGAATTAAAATGGAAGGAGAATGTGATTAAGTATAATGATGAAAAAACAGTCAGTGAAACAAAGTGATTTTTCTTTGGTCTGTGAATGTTACTTTGGGCTAAGTTGTAGTAATTGCAGGTTCCAGTGACTAGTAGATTAATACAGAATTCAGGAAGGGAAAATATAGTCTGTGTTAATTTTCTTGGGGGATACATTGTAGAAGGTCAGGGATAACAGATCCCTGTTATCTGTTCTTAAAGGAAAGAGTGGATTCTGCAAGTTTCAAGAAAAACGGGAATGCTTAGTGGAAGAAGCTCTTCTCAGAACAGCCTCAGCTGTTGAACATGGGTGTATTTTCAGTGCACCATGAGCAATCTAGAATACGCTGTGCAGAGTGGTCCTATACTAGTGAGAAATGAATCGGAACAGGCTGCTGGGAGGGGTTTGCAGGATGCATCCTTGGAGGTTTTCAAGACAGGCTGAATAAAGCCCTGAGCAATCTGGTCAGACCTCAGAGCTGCCCCCCCGAGCAGGAGGTTGAACTAGAGACCTCCTGAGGTCCCTGCCAAGCCATGCTATCCTGCTATCCTATCACGTGGGTAACCAGGAGTTCTCTCCAACAACGCTGCACAGTGTTAACTGTCACTGCTATTCAAGCATGGGAACACTGGTAATACTGAAAAAAAAAAAAAAAAAAAATCATCTTTTCATTTTTGACCGTTAAGCTGGTCCTGTAATAGCGAACTTGAAACTCTTCTTCCTTCCTTCCTACCCAGACCCTCACACTAAAATACTCAGTTGACTAAGACCAGCTTCATTCAGATGGAGACAATAAGGGATATCAGGATCCAGCATTTACCCCAGGAGTGTTCTTCCTGATCTGCCCACTGCAGCTGTCTTGGCGTGGCAGGACTAGTGGTATCCAAACAAAAAATAGTAAAAAGAGGCTAACAACGTTGAAATAATGTTCACTGCTTTGTTAAATTCAGTGGAATAACTGTTTTTTTTAATGCACATTCCTGTGAAGAGCAATGGCTTAAGAAGAAAAAGTGCATTTGTTACAGTGTTGTCAACATGTTGGTTTCATTTAGTAGCTTCCCACTACAGTATTCAACACCAACCTGCTTGACACCAACTATGAAGTTTGAGTTGATTACCTGTCACATTAGGAAGGCTCAGTCTTGCCAGAGTTATCCTGGAAAAGAAAAATGCATGCAATGCTACTAGCACCTGTGGTGTCTTGTATCAGAGCAGGGTGTGCTGCTAGAAAAACTAGAATTAAAAAATGTGAAAGAAAAAAAAAAAAGGCAAACATTCCCCCCCCGCCAAACTGGTTACTCTTACTCAGCGGTTCCATAAAAACGTGCCAGGATCTGTGAGCACATCTATTTGCTTGTGTTTTGTGTTTTGTATGTCACATACAGCTGTTTTCAGAATGTATTGAGTTAACAAATCCTTGGTGCTGTTGCTCTGCCCATGCTGTTTGCATCTTGATTTGCAACTCATCAAACTGTAAATAAGTAGTTCTTGATTGTTCTGGAGTTCTGTCATTTATATGTTAATAAAATTTACAAAAGCATATGCAAGGATAGGAAAACATATAGTGGATTTTCCTCCTCATTTGACCATCACTTCAGGGGGTAAATTTAAATTCTGACTTAAAATTTAGTTCTGTAGATCTGAGATACATAATGACCTTCATTTTCTTTGTAATTCTTGATGAATATGAGGTTTTAACCAGAAATTATTAAAAACAGCCCATGGAAAAATAAGGATCTTTAGCTGGTTGGGGTGTTTGGTTTTTGAGAGATTCTTAACACTCTGAATTCAATGAATATTTTCTGGATTGCTTGTTTTACAGAACCAAGAGTTTATTTCTTGTGCAGATGTGTGAGCCTAAGTGATGTTTGGCTTGTATGAAAACAGGTGATTAAAGCCATTCAGTTATAAAGTAGTCTGTTAAAACCTTTGAGGAGAAAATGTGTGGTTTAGATTGGAATTTGGTACTCTGGTTGATTTCTGCCCTTAAAAAGAGGGAAGCCCTACTGTGCAGTGCTGTGTTTAAATCATGCACAAAAAATGCTGCAAGTATGGTGATTGATAAGGCAAGTGCAGTGAACATTAGATCATTGCCCTTTCAAAATGCCTTGAGGGTCCTCTAAACAATCAAATTATCTTAGCCTGGCATTTAAGTGACCCTTAAATTAGTGGAGAGACATTTGAGAAATACTCTTACAGAACTGACATGCAATGCAGAGATAAATTTATCTATCCATACCTCCCCCCCAAAAAAAAAAAAAGTAAAGGAATAAAAAAGTGTATTTGGACATTACTTGGTCTGTTGTCCTTCTTAAGAGTAGGATGGATAGATAAAGCACTACTGACATATATTTGTTCAACTTGTTCCTAATTGCCTGCCTGATGAAGATGACTTCTCAGAAAGATTTGATAGATCTTTCTAGGTTTCTTCTTTCTAGGTTATCTACCTGTCTGGTTAGTCAGTCTTACTGGATCCCCCCCTCTCCCTCAGAGTATCTATCCTAAGTCTTACTCCTTTATCATTTGCTTCCCAGTTAACCCAGTGAGGATTTTATTCCTCTTTCTCCTGGCAACAACCTTTCACAGATATGAAGACTCTTACCACTTCTCTATCTTCTTTTATTCAAGGTTAACAATCCCAATTCTTTTCAGCCATGCCTTTTAAGCTGTTTCTTATGGCTTCTCTCTAGTCTCCTTAAATGGCCCATTTCTGCACAAAATTGGATGCATACTCTAGACTGAAGGTAATGAAGGGAATCACCTCACATGTGAGGCTTATTCTTGAACATACCAGCTGTATTTTGCCTGTTTGCAGAGGTAGTATACTTTAGACACTAGTTTGTCTGTTTTTTGAGACAGATGCATAGTATGTTGTTGAGTTCCTGGGTATGTGCTACTTGGGACCTTCTAAATAGTTGGTTAAGATGTCGCAAGTGATAACTTATCTGCTTTATTTATGCTCTTACTTGTCCATATCAAATTTTCTTAATTATATATGTCTTTTTGTTAATTGTGGGTGGTAACATAAGAATCCCTTCTTGGAGCTCATTTGGTAAACTTTTCTAGACATAATTCTGGGTTTTGGCATTTCAAGCTCATCCTTTTTTAATACTGAAAAAGTTTTGCAGATAAAAAGTATTTTGTTACATATAATACACCATGTTTTGGAGTGAAATAGATCATTATATATAGATAGAATGATAGAATCATTTAGGTTGGAAAAGACCTTTAAGGTCATCAAGTCCAACTGTAAACCTAACACTGCCAAGTCCACCACTAAACCATGTCCCTGAGTGCCACGTCTGCATGTCTTTTAAAGACCCCCAGGGATGGTGACTCAGCCACTTTCCTGGGCAGCCTGTTCCAACGCTTGACAATCCTTTCGGTGAAGAATTTTTCCTAATATCCAAGCTAAACCTCCCCTGGCAACTTGAAGCCATTTCCTCTCATCCTATCACTTGTTACTTGGGAGAAGAGACCGACCCCCACCTCCCTAGAACCTCCTTTCAGGTGGTTGTAGAGCGCGATGAGGTCTCCCCTCAGCCTCCTTTTCTCCAGGCTAAACAGTCCCAGTTCCCTCAGCTGCTCCTCACAAGACTTGTGCTCCAGACCCTTCACCAGCTTCGTTGCCCTTCTTTGGACGTGCTCCATCACCTCCATGTCCTTCTTGTAATGAGGGACCCAAAACTGAACACAGTATTCGAGGTGTGGTCTCACCAGTGCCGAGTACAGGGGACAATCACTTCCCTACTCCTGCTGGCCACACTATTTCTGATACAGGCCAGGATGCCATTGGCTTTCTTGGCCACCTGGGCACACTGCCGGCTCATGTTCAGCCGGCTGTCAGCCAGCACCCCCAGGTCCTTTTCCTCTGGGCAGCTTTCCAGCCACTCTTCCCCAAGCCTGTAGCATTGCCTGGGGTTGTTGTGGCCGAAGTGCAGGACCTGTCACTTGGCCTTGTTGAACCTCATACAGTTGGCCTCAGCCCATCGATCCAGCCTGTCCAGATCCCTCTGCAGAGCCTTCCTACCCTCGAGCAGATCAACACTCCCGCCCAGCTTGGTGTCGTCTGCAAACTTACTGAGGGAGCACTCGATCCCCTCGTCCAGATCATTGATAAAGATATTGAACAGGACCGGCCCCAGTACTGAGCCCTGGGGAACACCGCTCGTGACCGGCCGCCAACTGGATTTAACTCCATTCACCCCAACTCTCTGGGCTCGGCCGTCCAGCCAGTTTTTTATCCAGCGAAGAGTACGCCCATCCAAGCCATGAGCAGCCAGTTTCTCCAGAAGAATGCTGTGGGAAACGGTGTCAAAGGCTTTACTAAAATCCAGGTAAACAGATGCATGTTTTATTTCAACTTTCTTTAAGGGAATTCCAATCTGGTGTCTTATGCCCTACTGGCAATCAGCTAAGAAATGTGAAAGCTGGTGTTACAACTAATGACAAACATGTTTCTGTGCCTTAGCTATAAACCAACAAAACCACTTAGCAACCTGAATCCTCTAAGAAATGCTACTAACTTCTGTGATGCTCTGAGTAATGGGTTGCGATTTCTGGGTTTCACTTAGCTGGGTGGCTCCCTTGGCTACACAGCTGAGGCTCAGAAGCACGTTTGCCCAAGAGAGTGGTGTCCTGCAGTTGACATTCACAGAGAGGTGCTAATGATCCAACAAAGCCAGCAAGCTGCTATGCTTAATACAGTTATCATTTGTACTGTAGATTGGACTTTAATTAAATTTCTTCATTAGGCTAAAATCCAATAAATCTAGAAATGTTAACTAGCAGGAGCCAGGTCAGGGGACAACTGTGTTTTAACTTGTTATCCTGCCTTTGTAGTTTAGGCAAGATCTGAGTTGAATAAAAGTTCTTGTATCTGCTCACGTTTTTTGTCAAAACAAAATTACTTGTTCATGTTGGTTTACTCCTGGCCTCGTTTTGGAGACCATCGATTATTTAAAAAAAAAGAAGACTATAAATATAGTATGTTACGGAAATATATTTTTAGTGCTATATAAGAATAGAATATTATGTGTCAACTCTTTACCTGGATTCCTATTGATCAATGCATTCATATTATTAATTCATTAAGTATCTATTTCTATCTTAGAAATCTGTGGTGCTGCTCTTGAATCAGGACCTCAGTTCTGAAAGTTCAGTCATCAATTTTCTCAATTTCAACAATTTCTTATTGGGATGATGTAATAGTATTTACAAATTTTTTCATAACTCTGCTCCTTAACAAGAATGACTGGAGATATTCTTCAGGTTACAACACATTTCTAAAGAGCAGTTTAAGGGGGCTTCCCTTTTATTCCATGCCTTTGGAATTAGAGCAGATTGCACTAAAATTTCCAAAGACGATTACCAAGTTTCATGGAGCTTAAAGTAAACAAGTAGTGTATGCGTAGGAGAATCTAGTTCCGTGTGTGTAAATCATGTTCTCCTCCCTCTGCAAACATGCTGATGACTTGCTTGTAGCAGTACTAAGTCATATTTTATAAACATCAAAACCAAAAGGGAAGGGATAATTTATCCTATTGCAGTACAGAAGCCAGAGGATCTCGTGGGATAAAGTGATGACTTACTTTCTGTTACCTTCTGGGTGAAATAGTACCAATACATATCAATTATCTTACAGGTAAATTTTATTTTCTCCCCAAATGTTACTGCTTGGCTTGGCATTTTGATGTTAATTAGGTGGCTAACTTACACATACTGTATCCTGTAAACCTTAATTAAGTTATTTTTTAAAATTTTAAAAACAATTTCTCCTTTGTGTGTTAAGTGTTCAGTGGTCTGAAATTAATTATCTTTGAACCCATCAAATTTGAAATACAATAACATTTCATATTTAGCAATGTTCCACTATAAAGTTTAATTGAATTTTGTTTGTTTTACAACAGCTGTTGTGCTTTCAGCAAATGAATTGCCATAGTTAAAGAATACTGTGAAGAGTCCTACAAGAATTTTAAAAAGCTTTCAGGTGAACATTGGCTGTATGATGACAGAAGAAATTTAGTGCAGGTTTGCTCAAGGTGATACACGTGGAAATGAGGAATTGTAATGTCTGCTAGCTTTTAAATTGTAATGGATGCATGCAAGGTAGTGAACAGCTTGCTTTAAAAGCCTTTGGGCCGTGCTGAACCAAAAAGAACAAACCCAACACCCTGACCTGGGTGATAGGAACAGAGAGTGGTAATTAGCGCTCTAATGCCCTCACTACCACATAAATGGTAGTGTGGACCGCATTAGTTCTCTATAGGCTTACCATTTAACAAAGGAAATCTGTGCTAGAAATACGAGTTCAAAGTACCCATCTATCCATTTTAACCCCTTTAAGGACCTCTAAATGACATGATATTAAAAATGTTATGTTTTCCTGATTTAGAGAGAAGATGCATAAGAACTGCTATGTTGGTAAAAAAAATTAACTTGTTGCGTATATGTGTATATTTTATATATATTTAAATATATATATAAAAATATACATATATATAAATTATTGCTGTGTAGAAAAGGACTAAGTATAAGCCAGCTGAATTGTATCTAAGGACTGCATCCCTTTTACATGGCTTCTTCAATATATTTTATCCGCAGCACGTGCACTTCTGCTGATGGTTGCACTTTCCTTGACTTTATTGTTCCATTGTCCCTAATAAATATGGATACTTTGATGCAGTAGCATGCATATGTTAGTTCTCTTTTTCTAGTATATCTTTGCTGACTCAAGCAGCAGTCTGTTTCATCTGAAACTTTATTTACTGGCAGGTGTTTATATAAATACACATTAAAAAAAGGGTGGTATAAAGCCAAGTGATTTATCAAATGTGGGAAAACCAAATTAAAAAACCAATAAACAAACCTGAAACAAGACAAAGAATTTCTCAGAACATTTCTTTTCAGCATTCAAGTTATAGATAATAATGCAGTGCAGAATTTTTTTTTAAAAGCTCATTATTGTATGTTTTGTATTAAAGATGGTGTTATAAAGAAAGCGAAAAACAAATCAATACTTTTAACTCTGTCAGGAAAACAGATCAGGTCATAGTTAGTATTGCAGATGATAATTTTATTTGAGATAAACCATCTTAACTGAATTGTGAATAAAAAATATTTGGTACAATGTATTTGGTATTGCAGAGAATTTGACTTGATATTTCCTGACATAATGTTAGAAAAATATTTCAAAATTAACTTGTTATAGAGCAAATAAATGTAAAGCAAGTTTACACTTTTCCTGGAACTGGGTTTACTTTTTTTTTTTTTTTTTTGCAAATTTAGTAGGGCAGCAGGACATTAAAAAAAAAGAAAAAGGGAGAGAGTGGTATGTGAACATCACTGAGCTGCAGTTAGAGATGCTGAGCTTGAACTTTATGATCTGGCAAAGTAAAATAAGCTGAGTTATGTTACTGCTGACAGGCCAGCAAGCATTTTAAGCTCAGCATATGTCACGATGATGAGAGCTGCGAGGAACTGCTTTGTGGAAGTGTTAGAAGCAGGTTTGTCTCTGGTTCCCATACTCATATTCCTGAAACGTGGATATTTTACACATTTGTATGGACACATCTTTGAAATGCCAAAGGGAGTGTAACAAACACGGGAAACCCCACCCTGCTCAGGGTGCGTCCCCCAGGCACTGTGCCCCTCAGGCTGCCTCCTCCCCGTGTCACCACTATGGACTCTGGCTGTTTTACTGGGGTATTGCACGTTCCAGCTAAAGTTCCTCCTGACCTTTGTGAACACCAGTGTGATGCTTTGGTAGGGTCACTGCGTCTGGGCTGAGGGACCAGGACGTTAGGCATCCCAGAAACAGACTTCTGCCAAATCTCTATCCATTTCTGAACAGTGTTTAATGACAGCATCCTGCTTTGGTGTACGTATTACTGTGTGTCTGTAAATTTTTATATACATATCATATGGTATAAAAAGTGTGAGGAGAGGAAGGAAAAAGGATTTCAGACACCAGGCTTTGGGAGGTGTGTTTCTACTTTTAATTTATTTACTTAGTGGAACAAGATTAGTTTCTCTAATGTATCTTGAGAAAGCCATGACAGCCATATTTTTATAACACACTGATTTTCACAGCTGGTAATTCCAGCTCCTGCTAGGGAGGCTAGAGGCTGTACTTCATGATATGAAAGTGAAGGGAAAGCTCTGTTAAAATATAACTCAGTGGATTCCTACCTTTCTGTTCCTTAATGACCAAAATTGCTCCAACATTTTTTCCTCAGTCCCTGTTTGTAGGTGTTTACTCCTCAAGAAAGGACAGTGAATCTCTAAACTGGTGAGGCACTGTTTGCAGATAGGGGCACACCCCTAGCTTTTGTTAAATCGAGCTGATGGCAGTGGAAGAGTTGACAAGGTCTTGGGCATGCAGTCTTTTAATCAGGTCTGAAACACAAGAAGCAATCTTCAAAGGCCAGCTTATGTTGAGCTAAGAAGACTTGTTCTGACTTTAATTAGATATGGATCAGCCAGAACATCTCTAGAGGAAGACGTATTTAGTACTCATGGCATACAAAGGATATTAATGTGATGAGGAGGATGGAAAGACGTGATGAGGTATTTGTCTCCAATGGGAGAGAGAGAACGGGTTCATCCTCTGTAGAACGTGAAGATGGGAGAGGAGATGGGGCAGAGGGAGAATATAATCCAGTATATAAAAAAAAGCCTGTATTGAGGTTGTAGTTTTGGTATCCACTAGTCTTGGACTTTCTTTCGTACATGTGAGGTGTGGCTTTGGTGCAGCTATTGAATAAAGAAGAACCAAAAATGTCAAAGCCTCCCCTCTTTCTGTGCATAGCAGTAACTGAAACAGGGCTTGTAGTGTTCAGTCTTAGGGACTGAAAAATCTATGGTAGATAAGTTGCACTTATCAACATATATTGATTGCCTCTTTTAAGAAATACCACTAGCTCTTTGCGTCTCTGAATACCTAAATACCTTTTGACTTGTAGATGCATTTTCCGTAATAGTTGTAAAATTTTATACGATCTGTTGTGAAGCGTGCCACTGTCAGACATGAAATCTCCATGGTAGGGACATCTGAAGAATTCAGTTTGGTAAATAACTGGACAGGAATTAACAGAGAACTAGAATTGAACAGCCAGCATGCTTCATGTTGCTGCATCTCTACAGCGCTTCCTTTTGGTGCTCTTGGCAAAATGGCTGGAGAGGGGTGTTGCTCCATCGCGGGGTAATTGTTCCATAAAGGCAAGTACCTGAAGAGCGTTTGGATTGATTTTTTTTTTCCTCCCATCCCCTATGACTATGGTTTTAATTGGAAGCAGCTCTTTGTTCGTGTAAAACTAGTGTGAAGCCCTTTACTGAAAGATAGTGATGTCTTTGTATCAAACAGTGCCTGTTTCAAACTGTTACGCTTGTCTTTTTGTTTAATTGGACTTGCCAAGGTTTCTGGGAGAATGAAACTTTTGTCATCTGCTCCTGCGAATCACGTTAACATGCTGTCTCTGAGTACAAAAATCTCCCTTTTATGAGTAGGTGGAATAATATGCTAGCTGGATTCTGATATTTATTAAATTTTAAGTCTTTGTCGAAACCTGGGAGAGAGCACTGAGAAGCACAGGATTTGCAGATGTACATACATGTGTTTTTTTCCCAATCACTATGAAGTCTTTATTGAGCACACAGGATCTGTGCACTCCATAGCTGCTCTGCGTAACTCTGAGAAATGTAGATACTTGTAACTTTGCTGTTAGAATTGAAGCATTTACTAATAATATACTACAAACAACATCAAAGAGGTTGCTCAATTTGTGTCTTAACAGAGCTAATTGATGCTGTTAGGTATACAAAGCGCAGGTTTTCTTCCGAGGCAGGGATAACTGCTGAGCTGCAGCCCAAGCACATACGACTCGGCCGCCCCGAGTTGCTGACTCACGGGGTGACCTTGCGTAAACCTCTTCCCTTGGCATACGCTGCCTGCAAAGAAGTACTAGCAATGGCCTGTGTAGTTATTCTTGGATGATGAGTTCTGTGAAACTGCAGATCTGATGTAAATGATTTGTTTTGTTTCATGTTTTATTAGCCTTACGATAGGCACTGTGTGTCGGTAATAAAAAGGAAGATAGGGGTATATGTGTCGAGGGACAGAAAGGAGAGAACTGGGATGGAGGGTTGATGTGGGGTGTTGAACGACTATCTTTGGCTTCCTTGATTTTAGAGTATATGCTAGGTGATCATGCAACACTGATTCAAAGTTATTAAGAGGGCTGTGTTTTAAAAAGCAAAAATAATAATAAGAAAAGCTAATGCTGAAATTTAAAAATCAAACTTCTCCCAATTTAATGTTACTTCTGATTTGACTGGGTATGGCTTTTTGTATGCATACATGTCTGTGCTTAGGAATATACATCTTACGGAACTAGAAAGAGATAGTAGCATTATGGTGGACTGTCTCTGTAATGGTTCTTTGATATCTTCTCTACCTCCTCTTGACAGATAATTTTATCCTGTTCAGACAGAATATATTCTAGCTTTCCAAATCTTTGACATGTTTCAGATAGCTACTGTTCTTCCTTTTTTTGAACTAACTGTCCAAAAAATTATTGAGTTACAAGGGTTTGTAAAAAAGAGCAGCCCTTAAAGCCAGGAATTTGTCTCAAAGAAGTGGAAAAGTTTAAGGGAAATACTGTGTAATCCTACAAGATCTTTGTAAAATTGTAAACCAGAAGCTTATACTTTTCCAGTTGTTCACACAATACCAGCTTCCAGCTGGCAAAGATCCTTGGCATAGCACTTGGCTCTCATTTTGGTTGCAATTTTAAACGTACTAATTTCAAATTTTCTCTTATTGAACAACATATTTGAAGACTGCTGGTACCTGTAAGGATCTGGCTTTTAAAGGGAAGGACTGCCGTAGAGCTGCAAGAAAAGTTTTTTGAATAGTTTGTCAAAACCGCTGAAAAATAAAACGCATTCCATGAAGTATTGCTGTTGTGACACAGTGCAGATTTCTTATGAGTACGCAAGGCAATCTAAAGCGAATGCTATTATTTGTAGCAATAGTCACATGTGACTGTTTCCAAACTCATGCTAAAGGCTGATGTGAAAATTTCTTACTTTTTAATTAATCATACCAGAGTCAATTAAGCTAAATGAGTAAATTCTAGCCTTTGCATAAGGGGTTTTCAAGATTAAGACATAAGAAACAAACTTAAGGTTGTTCAGGCTTTAGGAATCCAATTGTTTCTGTACAGGGCCATCCATATGTATTTGCTCTTATAAATGCTAAATGAATGTCATACATATTTATACACTGCATGAACTGCTGAGGCAAAATAGCAAATAAACAAGCCATATGTGAGAGAAGCTAAAAGGCCTGAATAGCCTAATAAATCTTGCATTAGACTTAAGTTTAATAAATACTAGGCCCTGAGGAGCACCAGTGGAAAAATAGTAGTTCTTTTTGGGGGCCAAAACCTTTGCTTTTCCATCCTGTGAAGGACTTTGGATATACAAATACATGTAATTGCCTTATCAGTGACAGATGTATGAAGAATCCTTGTTCAGGCTTTAAAACTGCAAAATCTCTAATATCTGAAATAGCGAGGAAGACAGTTAGTCCATAAGTAAGCTTATATTCCCTTTGAGGGCCAGTGATATTACATCAGCAATCTTGGTCACTTTGATAATGCGGTACTAAATGCTGTGTGTGGGACTGGGGAGGAAAAATAGCATTGTAAACCTTCATTGCTCCAGACTATGTCTTTGAGTGAGATGTAAAAGAGCAAGACAAAATAGCTTCAATTGCTGGGTCAGTCCAGGGCCCAAAAAATGATATTCAGCAGCTTGAAACTGATCTGGAAGGAAACTACTGCCAATAGAGAGCAACGGCACAACATCTCCCTTCATGCTTACCCCATTCAAGGGGTGAGCCCATAGAGTCTGTGCAGGCTGAACTCCGACTGCTGCAGCACCAAGCAGACAGAGCAAGAGTCACTAAGCCAAGGAATGAGGGTTGTGCTGAACTGGTTTTGAAGCCTATGCGTGGCTGGAAACTCCCTCTGGATCTCTCTATCAGGCAGAAAAGACTGTATAGCAAGTGTGTCAAAATGCATTCATTTGTTCTTAAAAGTTCTTGAGTAAACTCACTGGTGTTTAAGACAGTATAAGGAAAAGAATATTCCAGCAAGTTTCTTAATGCACTCAACACTGCTCCTACTGAAGTGCTGAACCCCCTGATTTTATCCTTTACTGTAGACTATTAGTATGGATGGTTGTATAATACTTTGACATTCCTGTCTCTCTTGCATTTATATAAGTCCTACGGTAACATAAACATTAATGTTATACACGTAAAAGGATAGTCTATTTTTGTAAGGTCTGAGAAGCCTAAGACCTGTTACCTGTATGGAACCTGTCTAGAAGCTAATTTGGTGAGAAAGGGGTCTCGGAGGGGAAAGCCTCCAGGAAGTAGGTTGGCTCTTTTGGCAGACTTGGGAACAAAAAGAGTCCACAAACTTGTGTAACCAGGGTGAGAGGTGTCACCAGTCACAGCCTCCAGCAAGGAAATCTGAGTCAGGGAAAACATTTTATGTTGAGTGTTTTATTATATATAGATTTTTTTTTTTAATGTATAAAAAGACTGGTTCTTAGTGTGAATGAGGCTGTGTACTCTCTGGCCATGCTCACTGAAAGCTCATTGAATCTGTTTTTAAAAAAAAATACATGGGACATTAATGTGCATCTAATGAATACAGAATGTCATTCATAACTTTGATTATTAGTTAATTGCTGGTAGTCTTTAAGGAGATAATTTCACATGGATAATTTTCCCCCACCCAATTACTACTTCATTCCAGTCATCTTAATTACCAAGAAAGTTTTTATATATCTTTATTACACATAAGCCCTATGTAACATAGAGAATATAGATTTGCCTCCTTTTGCACACAAAAGCAACTGTGTCCTGCAATTTGCACACTATATTTGTCACATAAAATCTAGTAAATACTGTAATTAACTTATTTTCTAAGTGTATTTTATGGTGTTAAGTCGACTGTACAAGCAAGTCACCCTCATTCTTCTGAAACACCTGCTCAAGAATTCCTATTGCTTCCTACTTCAGAAGAAAGAGAAAGAATAGGAAGATTTTTCTTTGCGTTGACAATCCAATTAGAACAACAAGGTGGCAGGAATGATATCAATTCCTATGAAAGCGCTGTTGCATGATGCACTGCCTACCAGCCATTTGTAGGCCCTCCATCTGGGAATTGTGGCATCGTAATCTGCAGTAAGGCAATACAGAACAACACAGAAACAAACTTCAATTGTTGACCTATTTTTGGGAGTCCACCATTGCTGGCAGAAGTTTAAATGAATCCCAAGGAGTGACTTGTTATGGGGATGCCAAAACAGAAAGCTATAATACAGAAGAGGCAGGAAAGAGAATGATTATTTTTATGTCTGTCATTGTTTCTAGTATCCAAATAAAAATTCTGTTTCATCCACCAAAGATGTATTTTGCAATAAAAACTACAGATTAAAACAGATTAGGAAAGTTTCCATCAGTGTTCCTGGTAGTCATCGAAGAAGCATTTGTAGGCAAGAACTTGCTGCTTATCATGTCTTTGATTTCTGCTATATCAACTTCAAAGTCGATATTAGAAATAAGAAGTAGGAAAAAGTTCCCAAAGTCATTCTGTCCTCTTTAAGTTTGTTCACTATATAAAGAATGGAGATGGTGGTTGTGAATTTTGCTGAGTGTATGTTGCTGAGGATATGTGGAGTGGTCTATAAACGTCACGTCGCAGTATTTTCTTGCTGATAAGTCTTTGCGTTGAAAGGCGATGCCTCTGTCCTTTTTCTACCTTAGGCCGTGATGCATTCACAATGCTTTACATTGAAGTTTCTACTTAGATTGTCATTGCTTTCTGGTGATTCTTTTAAATACCATTTTTTCTATCTGCTTTTGGTGCAGCCATAGCAGAAGGCATCACATTTTCTGGTTGTAATATAGTATACTAGGTGGAGAATGAATGGGCAAAGGAGAGAGCAAGTGATATGTATGGGATACAAGTGTTTGTTGCTGACATGTTCTGGCTGTCGACATGTCAAGTCCCATTCATGAAGGGCTGCATCTGTGCTGCTTTTATTTATGTGTAAATAAATTCTTTGCTCTGCTGGAAATCCCAAGGAATCTGGTACCAAAGCAAACATCACATTCTTAGAAATCAAAGACTAGAGGCAAGAATGGGAAGACGCAATCTTCTTGCATGTAATTTGTATGCCTGATAAATATATGTCTTATTGACAAATTATAAATCAAATTAATATTATGGATATAAAGCTTTAGACTGGAAAACAAGGTACTGTAGTAAAATGTCATGGGTTTTTGGAAAGAAGTATGCTTTTTTAATACTTGAACATTTGATGACAAGAAGGAACCCCCTTCCCTCCCTCCTCTGACTGTCGATTAGAGTAACTTCTGACAGAAAGCCAATGGTAATGTACATTCCCGTTACAAAGCATTTGCCAAGCAAAATTTCTAGTAACAACTGCAGAGAACTCACAGATGTGCTCAGCAGTGTATTCCCAAAGGAATTGCCTTTTATTTGGGTCATTCTTGTCACTGTCTACCATGCTTTATGCTTAGTCATTTGAAAACCAAAAAGCCTTGTTTCCAAAAAATCTTCAAAATGTGGATCCGCTGTACAAGGATATAGGGAGATCTTCCAAAATATTTGGAGAAACTACTTTGCTGTTACCACATGCTAAGGACGCGATTGTTGTTTATCTCATTTTTCTGCTCTGAAGATTAGAGTTGGACCCTGCCTGTTGCTGTTTAAGGTGTGTGGAGGACAGGAAGGAGGGTTATTACCTCTCTTGTATTGAAAAAGCAGTTGAGATTATTTTCCACCCCCCCGCTTGTAGTCCACAGACCCTGCATGTATGAACTGTATGCGACATCACCTCAATTGCCAGAGGAACTGTCTCTAAAATAGCCAAAATCTCTAAAATAGCTGTCCATCTTAGTAGTCTCTCTCTCTCTCTCTCTCTTTTTTTAAAACCTTCTGCAAATGGTGCACTCTGTTTAAGAGTTAAAATGGACTCAGATGTCCCATACGAACAGATTTGGCTAAAATCTCTGAGAATCTGTGTGCTTTGCCTATTCTGGGAATCTAAAGGAAAAAATGGAGGTTGGCATCAGTGTTTACTCTCTTACCTTGAAATTTACGTTGCTTTCAAGATATGGTGCTACCTGACATGATGGAATAATGTGTGAGAAACAGAATTTTCACTAAAGATTCTATATATTTCAGTTTGTAATTAAAAAAACCCCAAACAAAAAAACTTGGATACTTTCTGGCTTTTCCTAACTATTTGGGAAGTGTCGACAGATTTGCAAGTCATTGCCATGTAAACAGAAATAAAACCTTTATTTTTGTCACACGGAACTTTTGTCCAGAGAGCCATTATATAATAAAGCACATAACTGAATCAACTTTCTTTATTTAGCATGTACTGCCATAACTACAGGATATGAATATGTTGGTGACTTTATTACATTGAGTGAAATCAGTCATTTATAAAACATTAGCTCATCTGTCCAATTATTTCTATAATAGTTTTGGATCTCTGAGGACTTTTTGGCACACATGGTATATTTTGAGTTCTGAATGAATTTGAACAGTGTGGTCTATGTTCTGGTTTTTGTAGATTAACAGATACATTTCCACAGCAATAGCTTCCCCTCTTTATCCTTCCCCCCCGCCCCCCCCGCCTTAGAAGTAGATTTAGCTTAGCAGTTACTGGAAATGAGAAATTAAGTATCCAATTATTTTAAGTTATTTTTGTATTACTATATCTTTTAAGAAGCTATAGGAAGATTACTGAAGGATTATCGGGTTGTAGTTTTCCAGTGATTGCTGGTAATTTGTTGTGAATAGCACTCTAGCAACTTTGAACGGCTGGCATTATGAAATGTTTCAAGTTTGCCATAGTTTCTGCAAGACTTATTGCCAATTAGTCTTCTTTTTAAATCTCACTGATATGCTATGCCACTGAAACATCCACTTTAAAAAGTATATATTGTTACATTGCTATACTATTTTTATTATATATGCTATTATTGCTGCAGCTTGAAATTGCAGGTTCTAGATCTATGTTCATCCTTCTCTCGAAACTTTTGTAAACACTGTTCTCTTTATACAGGGAGGTCATCTGGCCAATAATATTATTAAGATACTTTTTACTTCCATGTTTACTAGAGAATTTAAATACAACTGTTAATCTTAATGGCAAGTTTTCTAGAATCTAAGACCTTCTCTTTTAAACGAGTTGGTATTGTGGAATGAATAGATCTGCTAAAACTTAAATACATTTTTAAATGTAGAAAACTTACCTGGGTAATTTTTGAATTTGAAGTTGTGTGTGGTTTTTTTTTTTTCTTTTGAGACTTATACTGTGTGTATTTAGCAAGGACTTTGTTCTAACTTTGTTTTGTTGTCCTCTTACTGGCCTGATTGCTGTCTTCACTTTCTTTGACAAGTAAATTCTTGCTTTCTCTTAGATGTTTCTGCATTTAATGTCAACCATGGCAAAACCTTCTCTTTCTCTTTTATTCAAATGTATTCAAATTGCTTCCTGAAGGCCAGATGAAAGCAACAAGATGTTGTTTTATGTGGAATAACGATATTGGAATATTTACGAACAAAGCAATTCAAAAAGGATGAAGATAGGGTAAAGTCAGACGTATCTGACGTCATAAAACATTGAGGTACTTGGCCTCCCTGTCTCCCTATATAAATAAATTGAATTCCTCTTTTTCCAACCTTCTGTGCTACTTAAAGATGCTGACTAAGCTGTTTTCAGCACTTTGATCTCCTGCCATGATCTGGCCCTAGCTGTACTTTCATCCTCTTCAAAAGTATTCTCTCACAGCAGAGAATTTGGCCCTAAGGAAATGAGTATGGAGATTTTTTCCCCATTAAATACTGCCTAGATGGCTGTCTTTATTGAACAAATAAGCTGGTAAATTATTCCCTGAGGATTTAGTTTTTAAGCCACTAACAACAGAATCAACTCTGTAACCTTTAACAAACCACTAGAAATGAGCGCAATACTTCCCAGCAAAGGAAATAATTTAGGAGTTACAGTTTTGGAACTCGTACCATTGGATGCAAGCTTGACATATTTTATGTTATCTGTCATGTTTCAGTGCTGTTCAGACGTGGTATCTTGCCTGGCTTCCAGCTTTCTTGCCCAAAAGGCCAGGGACTTTGATCAGTTCTGTGTCATGCCTGCCAGCCCTCTGCTTTGGAGACCCCGGTATGGCCATGTCTGCACTAGACAATGCTGGAATGTTTGCCTTGTCTGAATCACTTTTACTCAATCACTGACTTAGGCTTTAACACAAAGGGCATACCATGAGAAGATTTGTTATTTAGGAGACTTTATTCTCTTTTCTGTACTGCACAGCATAAATAAAGGTGCTGTCATAGGTGTTTAGAGACTCTAGGAAAACTGGGTTAGATGAGACTCATTAAGGAACTTGACTTTCCTTTAATCATTAAGCTTTTGGAGTGCTATTTTCAATAAAGATATTTCCATAAACATAATTTTATTTCTGTAAATAGATTTTTCTGTGCATGGGAAATATCAATCCACACTAACACGTAGTGCATATCAACAAAAATTTGAATGCTTCTGTTGTTTCCCCTTGTGATCAAAATATGTTGAAATATTATGAAGAAATGTGAAGTGAAACAATATCAAGGCTTTGTGCATCTCTCTTGATTATTTTTTTTTTCCAGAGAGGAAGTTGTCATCATACCTTCACTGTATAGGAGAGTTAGACACAGATAGAAGAATAGGATTCAGGTTTTCTGAAATTCAGTCTTGTCCTCTTTTCAACAGGACACATGATAACTTCCTTATGTTGGTATATTTTTGGTATTTATAAAGATCCATGGCAGTGGTTGGTCTGTATGTGACAATTTATAGGTGGCCACCATGACAGTGTAAGCCTGTAGCCCACAAACAACTGATGTTGAAATGGAATACAAATTTAGTGTTAGCTATGCTGAGTTAACAGTCTGGATTGACCTGGTCTAATTGTTAAGTAGCTTTGCAGCTTTCATCCTGCTTTCATTGAGGACCATCTAGCAAAGACGACCATGAATTAGACTCTGCGTATGTGTTCTTAATAGGAAGAAGATGCCACACTTGTAATTTTGCATGATACCTTATTCTGCTGCATTTTGTTACCCTGCACAAATATTTCTTTCATTGCATTGCTACCATCAAAGTTGTTAATCAAATCTGATTTGGATTAAATCTCTTTTCTTTTTTTTTAACAGATGATGTCACTAATATTGCTCAGAAATCCCTCCTTGCTGATGAAAAAGAGAACGTGCCAACAGGAGTAGGAGTTGTGGTGTGCAAAGTCCCAGTACAAACATACCTAGTGACTTAGCTACTGGTGCTCCTCAGTCTTCACCTCTTTAAGTTAAAATTGAACACAGCTGCCTCAGAAACCAGTGGAAAAGAGAAAGGTACTGCGCATTGCCAGCATGTTGGTTGGGTAAGAAGAGAATAAATCTACAATACAGATATGATGTTATCAATTTATTAGAGACAATATTATTTGAAGCTTCAAGTTTGAAATTTTTTTTGTACTGAGATAGACTTTAAACCTGACCAGATTTTGCAGGCATTAAAATAAACCAAATCTGTACTCACTTTTTGTCTTTGTTTTAATATGGTTCTCTTTACATAGAGACTTTTTCAAGTGAATAAATTTCTTGATGTTATGAACATTTTCTCACTCACGATTTTTCTTCATTAATTTTGTAAGGCATTTCCCCCCTGCCCATAGCATCTAAAATATGCAGTACAGAATGTTGCTCAGTGTCTTATGTTTATCATATGCTTGCTAACTTGACCACTGTCTTACTTCAGCTATACCTGCCACCATTAATAAAGAAGAAGGGCTTTAATTGCTTTGGTCTCAGTTGGATGCTAAGCTGCTTTGACAGACTTTCCCAACCTTCTGCTGACTTTTATGTGTTTATAGTATGCACAAGGCTGGGTATTCAGAAGGCAGCTATATATGCTATGCATAAAAACCCACCACAATATGTTGGTTGCTTCAAGGGACCATCTACTATATGGGGAAAAGTAGCAGTTGCTTCCTATTGGAGAAGTATGGTGAGGATGACAGTTTAACACAATGCCTGATTCCTGGCTTTTTCATCTTGTAGTAGTCCTGCAGTGGAACTGCAGTGATGATGCAGTTACTAGGATTAGAAATATTAGAAGAACTGGGCAACCCCCACTCTGTGTAACTGTCCTTACTGCAGCAAAATGCCATTGGTCCCTAGAAATGATATTTTTATCTAGAAAGAAGTTGCGAATATAATCGAGGTTTGTCAGAAAACTGTAATGCAGAAAGAAAAGGAAAGCAGCAGTAACCCAGGAAATATCCTTTCCTGGTGGATATTTTGCAGTTTACATGCTGAAATTGTTGCCTCTTTGCTGCTCACGAACCTTGCGTTTATATTGGGTATAGTGCATTGTGAACACTTAGTTTTCATTTCTGAATGGAAGGGTAAAATACGACTCTAAGTAAGGCAAGTGCTATGGGAAATGACAGCTGTAGAGTGCATGATCACTACCAAAAAATTCACGAAGAAGGAAAGAGTAAAGTAAAAAAAAGTAGGGTACAGAACATGCCTTAGGGCCCCTCTGGGTAGTATTTGCTTGTCTTCTATGACACTCAAGTACAGCTAATAGTTCATTAGTATCTTAGATTTTAATGCTTCAGAGAATTTGATTGTACTGTAGTCATTATAAGGCAACATATAAAGAGTGAAAAAATATGTCTAAAATAATTTGGTGTTCATTAATGGAATGAACTTTTACTATAGAGAATAATTATGGTGATGAAATTTGTTTTGGGGGCAACAGATGATAAACTAACATGACCCTAAATTCTCTCTTCTGTAATTGGGAGGGCAGCTCAACATTCACTTCTGACTGGGTTTAACTCTTTATGGTACATGCATGAGGAGCTTCAGTCATAAATGTATCTAAAAAAATCACCTTTGTATCTACTTAATAGTAGAAATTAGATGATGCTGATTTTGAAAAGAATTAAAATGCTGAACTCTAAAACCAGCTGTTGAATATTATAACTCAGCTTTTCACTAAGCTGAATGCGTTTTTGATTTTTAAATCTCAAAGGAATGCTATTTAAAGATTCCCCCCCCATATTGTTCTTTAGTCTGTCCTGTTCCTGTACAAACAGTTGAACATAGATTAACAAATTGATTTAGACTTAATATTTTATTTAGCTGACTCTGCGTAATGAAAATGAAACATGACAGAGCCTTCAACAACTAATGTATTTTGGAAAGTGATTTTGCATGTGCAAATTATCTATAAGGGGGCTTCCTATTACTTGGAACTAGCTTATGAAAATCTGAGCAGAGGGATTTCATCTGGATTGCACATTTGCCCAATGCTATAGGAAAAAACCCTCCCTATCTGGTCCCTATTTGTCTTACTTAATTAGTCATGTTTCTTGCATATCAGTGTCTTATTTTTTTGGCTAGGCTGTTTCTTAGATCTCCAAACTATCTCCTCAGAATGGTGGTGTAAACACAAACATTTGTGCAGGAACAGTGCTGTTACATTGCGCAGCTATGTGTGGGCACTTTGCTTTAGAGAAAGACTGGCTGCTTCTGTGAAAAATTAGGATTGCTGCAATGTGTTGGGTATAGGGCCAGGCACATTTTTAAAAACGGCTCTTTCTTTGTTTTGCTGACTGATCGTGAAGTCTGCCAAAACTGATATTTTTCCCCTCTTGTTAAATTGATGGAAATTAAATTTAGGTAAACTTTGGTATTACTCTCATATTTCCATTTTTTTTCTTAACATCCTTTGAACAATCCATCTGTGCTGACTAATCCTCTGCACAAATATTACTTATGTTCCCTGCGATGTGATTACAGATCCATTACTCTTCAAACACAGAAAAGAAGTACTTCAACATGCTTGTGTCTGAGTAGTTTCTTTTACTTGCAAATATAACAAGGTAGTACATTTGGGTAGCTGATAGCTGTACAGCTGCTGGCAGAATTCCCACACACGTTTTACCATTAGATAAGTCTGTGGCTGGTAGTGGTCGTGTTGAGATAAGATAGGTAATGTTTCACTTAGTCATCTAAAAGTACTTGTCTGTGTGTTGAATGTTTGCAAGAGGTGTTAAAAAGAAAACCAAACAAACTTTTCCAACACCTTGGAAAGGTCTTTCATATATTAAGCTGTCTGATATTAAGCACAACAGATCTTCAGCCTATTATGAAGCTCCTTGTCTATTCATAAATGAGTATGAGTGGAAAAAGAAGGTATGAACTATGAGAAACCTGTAGCCTACATGGTATGCATTCAGTAAATAATAGTGAGAGATCATTAAGTTGGTAGGTTTGACAATTCTTTAGGATACTGTCCTTTTAATATCTGGTGCTTTTTTTTTGGTTATAGTTGTCTTTCTAGCTTTTTGTTTGTTTTTTCTCAGCTCTTCCATTCAATTCATTTGTAACTTCAATAGCTCTGAATGATGTGTTATGAATATTAAATAGCTTTGATAATGTTGTTTGATTATGGCAATATATGGCGGGGGGGGGGAAAGCATGTTTTATGTATAAGTGTTGATTTCCAGGAGAATAGTTTTGAAGGACAGTAATTATCTCACCACCTGAAACTTATCCTTTCTGAAGGAAACCCATCCTGTGCACATACACACGTACTATATTTATACATATTTATGTTAAGTATATTATGACGATCTTTGTATTACAAATAGTGTTAAGCAAAAACCCATTTAAAAATGTACCTTTATGTGTTTCCGTATTATAATCAGCTTGGACAATAACAATTGATTCCAGGTTGTTAGTCAGTAGCTCAATACTGCAGTTCTGCAATCAAATACTGTGGAGTGGCATAATATATTATTTTGAGGAAACTGCTTTCTATTAGACTTTTGTTTAATTCATGGAGACCTTTCTGCACCTTTTTTGCCTTGTTGCACATCCTATATCTTACATAAAATTGGGAGTCAGTGTGCCTGAAAAATGTTACATACTGAAACACTCCAATCTCCCAGATGAGTTTGCTTTTTATTTAGTGTGGACTGTCTTCAGCGTCTGTGTCAAAAACTTAACTTCAACACAAACTAGAAAGTTTGAAAAGTGACTTCAGATGTGAACATATTTGGTAGAATCACATTTATTAACATTTCCTATTAAAAAATGTATGAGTAGCTCTTGTGTGTGTTGGTTATAGCAGGAAACAGAAATGAGGAAAGCAAAATATGGAGAAGAATGAATGTCTCATAGGACCATAAGTGTGAGTACGGAAACTGAACTGAATAAAACAGAGCATCAGCCCAGCAATACTAGTTAGCGAATACAACCCACCACAATGACGAAAAAAACCCTTTCCATGAATATACTCTTTTAGGTCTGGATGGAGCTGAGTAGCATAAATATATATCATGACTGCAGAATTGACCAACAGAGTTCTGATTTGTGTTGAAAAATTGCTTGCTCATCAAAAATGTTAATTTGAAGATACAGTATTAGCATAGGGTACTAGATGGTGTCATTTTCAGGTATTCTCCTAAGTTCTGTTTTATTCACTTTCTGTAAGTATTTTGATCTTGAAGAAATACATTTTGTCAGCTATGAAGTCTGAAACTTATTTCACAGATTGAATATCTGTGATTCTCTTTACCTGAATTGTTTTCAAATCTTGAACCACTGTTTAGAGATTGTATCCAAACTAACAAACATATGTATTAAGCATTTATAGTCTGGAAAAGACACCATATTATAAAAATCAGAAGTTTTACTGGCTATCGAAAATTTATCACATGTTTATCATTACAGTGCCCTGCCCTGGCGACAATACTGGTTCATGATCCAGGAAGAGTTCTCTCTATTTACGCTTTAGGAAAGGGGGATAAGAGAAGCTGACAATTCAAGTTTGTTAAAGACTGTGACAGACTAGACAGACTACGTCTGAGAGGGATTCTTGTGTAGACAGAATGATGGGTTTTGTAGGTGTGCTCTGAAGTCAGGACCATCAGGGATGCAAATCTGTGTTTAGTCCTGAAGGTGATCAAGATGGAAAATTGAGAGAATCAGAACATGGAGAGGATCAGAATTAATTAAATCATTTGAATAGGAGAAAAGTTTAAATTTGATTAATTGGCAACCCTTGAACACGGTGCTGTGCAGGCTTGATAAGCATCTTTGCCACAACCCTGCTAGCCTGTGCACTACTTGCTGTTAAAACCAAAGGAAAAGTTTTGGGGAGGGAAATAAATTCTGGTTGACTTATGTGAAATCTATCTTAAAATTAAGAAATGCAAAGGGGAATCAGGAGAGGGAATATACTGACATGTAAATGACAAATGTCCGATCTGTAGCAGAGGCGTTTCTAATGCTTCATTGAGGAGCTTGCATTTCTTTATTGAGGGAATACTTTATTGCCTTCTGGTTGTTTCAGACAAGACGTAGAAAGGGATGCAAAAGAATGATAGTATTTTACTGTTCTTCTGAGACTTACCCTGGTATTGTTTTGCCTTTGGGATCAGTTGCACTTCATTCCGTCTGTTCAAAAGTGGCAGTTTAATATTTCTGTGCTTTTCAGGAAACTGTGGAAAACTGACTTCCCATCTTTCTCAAGTAAAAGAACTTGTGTTAAACTGCTTGTAAGAATGCAGTTGTAACAATTTCCTGCAAGCATACTTTTGTATTTCCCCTGCCTTACATTTAGTGATCAATATATGACTGAATTTTTAAAGTTACTAAAAGTCAGTGAAAAAGGGGGAGCAGGGAAAGGGGGTTATATTGCTGGTGGAGAGCAGTTTCCAGGTGTGCTGGATGTTATTACAACCCAAGAAGAAAAAAGAAATTTGGTAGCAGAAAGGAGGTGGAGAGTATTTGGGCATTTCAATTAACTTCCAACAATCTAAGATTTAAAAGTGGATCCTCCAGTCAGGACAGTGAAAGGAAACCCATTACCTAGCTATTTACTGGTGAAGACCTGCATATCTCAAAAATAACATCTAGTAATTTCCTGTCTTTAATCCCTTACAATGTTTGGGAAGTGTTAATGAAGATCTTTATGACTTGATGTTTCCAGATTTTTACTGCTAAAAAAAAAAAATAAAAATGTTTGTAGCATAGCCATTTGAATTGATATTCCCTGGGGGGGAAAGAACATGGTCACACTTAAGAGCTCCTGGTTTTCACGTCGTTCACTGAAGCAGGCAGCATTTCAGCCTTTTCCCTTTCCTGTACAAGGGCAGTGTATGCAGGTAACAACTAAGTCTTGATTTGTGTGTAGCTTTCAGCTTTCATCTTACCCTTATTTTTTCTTTTTCCTCTTCTGATATGCACTTTCCTTTCTTCTGTCTGTGAGAACTGGTGGTTCTGAGGAATGAGCTGGGACACAGTCCTCGGTGCTGGGGAGTAACAGACAAACAACAGATACGACTCTTATTTAGGCTAGTGATACGGAGTGGGCTACATCATTGAGAAGAGTAGCTCTCTTTCTTTATTAGAGCCTTCTTCCTAAGCAAGCTCTGTTCTGGTAGTCCATTCCCCAAGATACATTCCACCACCCCTCCTTCTCCGCCCCCCCCTTTCCTACTTTGGAAACAGCTGGTAAAAGCTTTGCTGTTTCACAGGTGAAAAATTGCAGTGTTACTGCCACTGCTGTGCTAACCTTAACCGTAAAGCAAAATCTCATTCAGAGATTCAGCTAAAGTTTAGGGAGATTATGTGTGTTGTGGAAAGAATAGTTCTTTTGGCAATACCTATTTTCATATTTCTCCACTGAATCTTCTTTAAGACTTAAGTGTGCCTGTAAAGTCACTGCCAGGACCCTGACTTCTGAGGCTTCCCTCTGCCACCTCTTTTAGGGGATGAGGTGGGAAGAGGGACAGAACTGAATACTAAGATCAATTCATAGCAGAAATTATATGAATATGAATATATTTTTACACAACTGGAGACAAAGTTAGGATTGCTACTGTATCCGATTTACATGATAATGCAACCTGAATAAAGATTTTTGTCCATGGCCAAAGATGATTTACAGAACCATTTAGACCTTGCAGAGAACGGTCTTCATTGCAGGCACCATGGGAAGAAGGAGGTTGTGTTCATAAGGAATGAAGCATAAACATCTTTCTTTCAACCACAGGGACTCCTGTAAGCTTTAGGTGACACGTCTTGGCCTCAACTTTACCTAACACACTGTACGTCTTCATGGCCTGCACTCTGAAACAGAATACTGAAATGAAAACTTGATTTCCCAATGAAGGAAAAATGTTATATAGGTTATAAGGAATAAGGATGTTTTCCTCAGAGTGAACAATAAATCACTTTTTTATTCCCCGAAATGACCAAAACAGCCTGACTATGACAGCATCCAGCAGTTTGAGATATACTGCTAGCAGTGCTGTGCCGCCCATAAGTTGGATACCCCCATAAGTTGGATGTGCAACTTGCTTACTAGAAAGCTCAAAATTGCGTGTGCAAGTAATCTCTGTTCTGTGTCTAACCATTCTTTCAAATTTAGGAAGCTTTGTTTCCATATATGTATATTTGTATGCATTGATTAATTGCTGAGCTTCAAAATACTTGGGACAGTCTAATCTGGGCAACAGTCGGTCTCATACTCTATAGTGGCTTGTCACAGAGTAGTTCTGGAGCTTTGTATTTATATCTAACTGCATGTTTCTCTCTTTTTAAGCTGAATTATGACTGAATTTGTCTTTCTTTTTTAACATTCTGAGGTATGCTATCTTTAAAATTATGATTTTGATACATGTATTGGGATGAAAGTATTTTCTGCAAGTCTTCATGGCCACCACATTCAACTCTAAGCATCTTTAGAAAGCACATTCGTATTTCTGGTGGCCGACTTGCCAACAACCTTTCCAACAAGCCTGGCATGGTTTGAATCAAATTTGCTGGCAGTTACCAGAAGGATGTTTTATTGGTAGTCTTCTCACGGTGGTAGAGCGTTTTCAGTTTGTGGGTATTGGAGGCTGGTTACACAAAGAATGTCTTTAGTTCACAGAGTTTCTCCTCTGTGCTTTTCTTGTGCTTTGTCATGCTTGTCTTCGTCCTATTTAAGCTGAGTAAGAAATGAAAGTTTGTCTCCAGGCTCTTGCTGTGTTAGTATCTAGCTGTGCATTTTACTGGCTGGAGTTTTAAGCTGCGGCATTGCTCCCTTATGGAATTGAGAGAATTGAGAGAGGAAAGAAGCTATTGTCTGGCTGAAATATCCAGTTTAAATATTTTATCCCAGGTGATGCAGTTCCATCAGCCTGTACTGCAGCACCAGAGGGACTTAAACTCTGTTCACTCCAATGCGCTTTCACTCAAATATCAATACCTGAAATGCCAGCGTTAGCTGGCTGATTATCAGAGCACTGTTAAGAGAAAGTTAACAGATCTTGTGAGGGAATTGCAGTTTTGTGGGACACTAAATTTGATGGTTCCTGCCAACTCAGGAACAACAATCGTCAGCTCTTGCTGGGTTCTCATAAGCCCCGTTTCTCATAATCCCTATTCACTGTCTCATATTTTAATATTGTCCTCAGAATATCTTTCTGAGGTAGGCAAGTGTAATACCTATTTTACTAAGAAATGAAGTGGTTTGTTCAAGGTCATACAAGAATCTGTGACAGAACCGTAAATGGAACCAAAATCCATCAAGCCTTAGCCCAGTGTGTTGCCCATAAAAACAAAAAAACACCCCCCCCAACCCCCAAACTATTATAATTGTTATTATTATCCAGTTAGATTTGAAATTAAATTTGAATGTGAAGTGTCTTACTTCAAGAACATTGAAGTTAAGCAGGGGTCCTTGACAATGGCAGTCAAATGTAAATTTAAGGTCCTAAATTCCTGAGGGCAGGTAGATACTTTTTGAGGATTCTGTGACTCTTCAAAATTTAAGCAACAACTCTGCCAGGTCTGTAGTGTATATATTTATTTTGATCTCAGGAACCAAGGAACTTGGCTTTAAAAGTGAAGCATGATGGCATCTTTGGAAAAAATAAAGCATGTTCTTTTATCAGTCTTCTATATTACTGGAACAGGCTAACGTCTTCATTTTGGCTAAGAGTCCTGATTTTAATGAGAAGATTTGTTGAAGTTGAGCTGCCCCTTGATAGGTGAGGAAGTTTTGTCATTAACCTGCTCAGAGTTATAACTTTCTTCATTGTGCTGGCTGATACGCTTGTGCTGCTCTGCACATAGCTGTGTAATTCTTCTGTGATGGAGCAGTAAGGTGGGAATGTGGCCTGGCTGGCACAATACGAGGTAGCTTGCAGGTTTAGTAAAGGTGATTAATTGCACACAATAATTCTTGAAATCAGAGACAGTGAAATCAAATCATGCCACCTCTGTTTTCGCTGTTCAGCTCGGAACTAGATCACATCCAGATATGCCTTTTCTCCTCCTTACACTTGACCTTTCAAGTCTATCCTACTGATTTACAAAATAATAAAGTAAATACTCAACATTTGGTAAAGTGTTAGACTGCCCAGTTTTTCTCCCACTGAGGTTCCACCTCTCTTGAGTCATCAAATTGGGAATCTGAACCTCTCTCCCCAAGCCTGTCAGTCATTTTGCACATATCCTACACAGCTGTTATCCCTGAATTTTTCATTTTTCCAATTCCAGGTTTTAACTATTCTAACCCTTTACGATAAAAATAATAATGATTTAAAAAAAAAATCCAAAGGAACCTTCCTGCAAAAATCAGATAAATAACTAAACAAAAGCAGTCCAGTATAATCCAAAAGCCTGAATTTGGCAGGATGATTAATCTCTGGGGTGTCAGTGACAGTGAATAAAGATATTAGAATCTGTCTCCATATTTGCGATTTCTCTAGCCCTAATTGGGAAATGCTACAACTTGCCCTTTCTTCTTGCTCCTGTTTTTGCTCTTAAGTACTGTGCTTTAGAACAGTGCTGCTCCTCAGTGGAAGCCCAGGGATCTCCCTGCACCGCACCCAGGGTACAATCAGAAGGCAGGAGGCTGGACGTACGTCGTGCTAGACAGCAGGCATCTTGTCGGGTCTCCTGTGCATGCTCAAAAGAAAGGGATTGGCACAGAGATCAGAGGAACAGCTCTGCCTGGAGCTGCCTCTCTGGGGTTGCAGTTAACCCAGCACCCTAAAAGGCTCTGACTCTGTAATAGAGCTGAGTTTGGAAGGTCATGGAGGGAGGGTTTTGTTTTATTACTTTTAGTTGCATTTGAACTTTGCCTTTTTGTGCTACTGTCTTTTTGATTTTATGTGTGTCAGATATAAACACTGGACTGCTGTTTGTAGCGGTTTGTCTTTTAATATGGTTAGTAGGGTGATTTTAATAATTAATCTACAAAACAGTGCTATAAGTGAGATTGGGTAAATATTAATAAAAAATGATAATTCACTGAAGCCAATGAATATTTTTTATTTACTTTAAAGGCCTGGGATCAAGCTCATAACTTTTTGAGAAGGGATTCAGGTCAGGTTTTTGGTACCTCCTAGTATATTAAAGTGTTGGGTAGTGCAGAAAGGGAGTTGCTGAGTGCATCTGCGTCGGGTCTTGAAGGGGCCAGCAGAGCTAGGGGAGGGGACGTGGCAACAACGGTTTGGAGGAGATCTGGTTCAGTTCCTCTCCAAAGGGGGCTGTAGTGGAGCCGGTGCTTTCCACCAGTTTTCTGCACGAAGACTATGTAATACTGTATTGTAAGGCAGCTGTGCTGCTCGCTGGGCACCTCACAGATGTCTCCAAACAAGCTGTGGTGTTGTGCGAACACATGCGTAGTGCGTATTTGCCTCCGGTTTTTGGTGCCATCCGATTATGTAAATTTGTTATTTTGATTGTTCTCTGCTGTTCCAGTAGCTTTGACCTGATGAGCTGTAGTGATTTGAGGAGATTATCAATTTCAGGATATCAGACAGGGATCTCATATCTGGGGTTAGCATTTTTACACCCAAAATGTTGCATTTCTGTTGTTGCTTGGCAGTGGAATGGCAGTGACAATTGTCTGTAGTTGCAGTAAATAGTCCATTCAAAGTTACATTTTTGAACTGGTCTTTCATTTGCCCTCAAAAATAACCTGTAAAATCAGAGACCTGTTGTTCCTTTAAATCCTTTTCCATCATGTAACTATTCTGTGGTTCCTGTTCTAAATGGCTTGCAAGGATTACTGAAGATACTGTCCCGTCTGTAAATAGGTTTAACACAGATTTTTAAAAAATTGTGTTCAAATTAATCTTGGTGACTAAATGCATATGTGATTCCTTCCCTTCCCCCTGCCTTGTCCTCTCCAGCTCAAACATTCCCTTTTACTTGTGATAATTTCTTGTAAGTTAAGAGCTAGCATTGATTTTGGGTGGGCTGCTTATGTCCTTTGACTAGAATGAGGCCGTTAATGTACTGGATGCTATCCAATGGCCTGCAGTAGTACCAATCAAAAATAATTATTCAGTGTTATATGGTTGTCAATAGTAGGTATGCATATGTTTGAGTGGGTGCATAGGATTTAAATGAGTTTGATATACTTAAATTTTTTTTTTTTTTGGTGGTATGCAGTGACTTGGAAACATATTTTAGTTGCATATTTTAGTATTTTAAGAGATGCATACATGACACAGGTGAAATTCATTCTGAAACTTGCCAAACTCTAGTTCTGTTAACTGCTCCGTAAGGACCTGGCAGGAAGTGATTTGTGATGGGATGTTAAGCCATGGGTACTGATTCCTGGGGGCATTGGGAATTTTCTGAAAGACTATGGCAATAGATACAGAATCTCAGCAGATCACCTTCCTGAGGTGCCATTGAAAAAAATAATGGAAGCAATTACTATCCTTGACAGAAGAGCTAACTGACTTACCCTGCGGATGAGCACAGTATTTGTATCACCCGTTATGGAATCTTCTGAGTGAGGTGTCATGAAAGACTAACTCATGCTACACTGGAATCTCCACCAAGCAAAGAAGCTACCTCTGTTCAACATGGCTCAACAGGATTACATCACTATGAGCTGTTTTGGCAAAACAATGAAAAATGCTTAGAGTTTCTTGATGATTGCTTTCCATATAGTTTGGACCTTATGTATATTGTTATTAAAGCAAGAATGGCTCAGGACTGTAGGCTGTGAATCTGCAAAAATGAATGTGGGGCTGTTAGTTAACAATAAAGATGTTTTTCTTTTTATCCACCAAAAAAATCACAAATGGTGCTTACAAAAGTGTTCCACGGTAAGGAAAGTCTGCATTTCCCTAAGTGGGATAGGATTTAAAACAACCCTCAAAAGCTCTACTGTTACAGAAATAGATTTGTCTTAGTAGGTAGCTAATGAATGGGTATCTAAAATGTGACTGGTCTACGATATACTTAGAAAATTGTTCCGATAATTTGTATTTATATTTTTTGGCTGGGAAAAGTATTATTTTACATCCTGTAGAGATGCTTTTGCTTTTATCCATTCAGTCATGTTTTATTACATAAAACTGAGAATTAAAGCAGGAAATGTAGGTCATCCGAACTGTGTGAGAAATGCACCTTGGGCATTGAGGGCTATGAACGTTGTCTTTCCCGTACAGTCACTGGTTGATTATGACTGGGTTTTAAACTATAACGTAGGTGAACTGGCAGTTACTTCTGAAGTTAACATTGTACCTGTGTCCACCACATTTACTATTGTCAGGTGCTAAGGTAATAAAATTTATTTTAAACTTCTTGAATATTCAGAATTGTGCTGTACTAAGAATGTACTTACATCTCATGTTCACAAGCATAATAAGGGTTATAGGTAGCCCATAGTAGGCTCCGCAGTATTATAAGAGAAAGGTTGAAGTAAAATGGAAAAACACTATGTGGAGGTGAAGCGTCTAGATGAAGAAGCTTTTTTTTTTTTTTTCACCCTGCACCTGAGTTTTTGCTTGGTATTTCAGCTGAGATGACTCATTAACAACTTCACCTTCCAAAAATCATGTTGAAGCTGAATAATGTTGTTCATGTCTGAATCAAGACTGGAATGCTGAATTTTGGATGACAACATTTAATAATTTTTTCTTGTTACCATGTTATTTTATCCATATTACTTGAGTTTATGGGTGTACTTACTATTCCTGTTCATTACTGTTTACTGCTGTAAGACTCACTCTCTAAAGATATAACCCTCCACTTAATTTCATGTATTCAGTACAGAATCATGTTTAAAGACTTGCATTTCTTTAAATGGGGTTATTTTTCACCAGAAACTATTAAGTTCCTTCTTTTCTTACTCTTAAGTAATCAAAATTCTTTGATGCTACACTTTCACATTTTTTGCAGTAATTAATTTTTCTTTTTTTACTGTTATGTTTTATTGATATTTAATATCTAGAAGTATCATATAGCAATTAATGACTTAGTTCTAAAACTAAAGTTCTAAAACCAGGGAAGAGATTGAGGTAGTGATAAAGTACATCCTTTAAATCAGTAAAGCAAATAGGGGAGAAATTGGAAGTTATGATTGAAACACTGTTCAGCTGTGTACCTTAGAAATTTAATGGATTTCCCAAAATGTCTAACACAAATGGAATAATAATTTGTTAATCATGTTAAATATTTTGATGTCTCACACACCAACCCCCCAAACTGCTGAAAAGTTGATTCAAATCCAATCAAGTTTCTTTCTTTTGTTGTTTTTCTTTTTCTTGAATTACAAGTGCCCCTATACCTATCAAGTAGAGTGAGACACTTGGTATGTTCCAGAGACTGCAGAAAAGGTGACTTGTGATTTAAAATCCATTCCTCTTTCCTATGCTTTTTTTTTTTTGTGTGTGAAATATAAAATATATTCAAATGATCTTGAGGTTTGCAATAAGTATGTAGAACTTGCAGCAGAGGAAGTGGCTATTGTTATTCATGGAGTGATTGTGGGACTGTATTGTGGTGGCTTCATGAACTTGCCTCTTAACTGACATATGGTGAGTTAATAAATAGGTTATTGGTTGAAGTTTCTCAGTCAGTAAAGTCAAATTTTGTCAGAGTTGAATATTTTTTCCTTCTTTTTTTTCCTCTGTGTTTACAAGTTTTTGTTGTTGTTGTTGTTGTTGTTGTGTTTTTTTTTTTTTTATCCTGACCTTTATCCAAACAGTAAATGTGAGTAGTCAACTAGAAGGAATCTAGGCACTCACTGGTTCTAACCCTTTCATTTGGGAATCAGGATGCATGCTCTTCCGCTGTAGCCCTTGTGTGTCTGGGCTTTGTGCCTCTCTGAGTGTATAGAGAGGCTTTGTGTTGCCACAGTTCCTGCTTTTGAAATAGATAGGCTGGAAGCTTTATCTAGGGAGGAGTAAAAATGGAAATATTTCTGTGCCCACCAATGCACGTTGATGGGTTGGTTTTTTTTTTGGTTTTGGTTTGTTTGTTTGTTTTCTTAATGCCTATAAGAGGGTGATTTTCTTCAGGTTCTGGGTCTAAGCTTTTATTTTACCTGACAGGTACAATTTTTAACTGTTGCGAGTTACAGGAAAAAGATTGAGAACAATGTTTTGAGATTGCAATTTTTTTAAATTCCAAAGAGTACTTCAAAGAGTAGTGCTGAACTCTTTATTTTTAAGGCTAATTTAAGTGCTAAATGTAATTTGAACACCTTTAAATAATGCATATCATATTTAGACCCCCACATTTTCAAAGGTGGTACCTTACCATAGGACCTGATTTGTTAAAGGGTTTGAGTGGTGGTGACTCCGGGGTAGAATATGAACTCTGCAGTCATTGAGAGTTTTACATGACCAGGACTTCAGAGACAGGCCATCCCCTGAAGTGCATGAATATAAGTTTAGATGTTCATATTGAATGGTCTAGTATCTTCATAATGTGCTTATGAAGATACAGGAACATGGTACGGTCAGGAGAGATTATTGTTACTGAACAAAATACACGTGGTAATTTCAAAACACTCCACATTTCAAATCTCTTTTTCAGTTCTCTAGGTGTCATGTATATCCACATCAAGCACAGTTACCTCACTTTCTCATTTTCTGATGGAGAAGCAAACATGTCTATCACTTAAATGTTTATTCCAAACTGTAATTGAGATGGGGGGGCAGGGGTCTAATGAGGTTAATATTCATGTAGCCAGGCCAGTGAGGGATGTTTTTGGTTTCCTTAACTTAGTTAATCATCTACTGAATTAAATCATATATAATCTGGCTGCATCAGGAATTTTCTTTTAGTGAGGATTTCAGGAATAATTCCTCAATAGTATCTGAATACCCCAGATAGCCTTTGAGATAAGGAACCATTCATTTCCCCTTCCACCACTGTAAATGTTGTGGAATCATTATAGATTGGATTTGCACATCTATATTATTTTAGATTTTCTTTACAAATTGACCAGGGAAATAACACTAGCAACTCATTTTGAATTCAAATTTTCCATATAGTTAAGGATTTTGGATGAAATATATTGATTAAATAGTCTTTAGCATCATGGAAACTCCATAGATTAAGAGCATTAAATTCCTTTATTAAGAACAATAATTCCTCAAGTTTCTTCTACTCACTGAAGAGTTCTTTGTTTCAAGTTACTGTAAGAATATTGCTAATATTTTTTTCTTGAATCAACAATCACGTGTAAAATCAGAGTAGCAATAGTGTTTATTTGTTTTGTAAGATGTTTGATACATAAATAAAATTAAAATTTAACTCAATTTCCTGTTTTTTTTTTCATAAATTATATATTAAAAATGCTCACTATAATGAATTTAAGGAACAGATTAAATTTTATCGCATAGGATAAATTATAGATTATTAGTTTGGAAGGAAAGACATCTGATATTACAAAACAAAACAATGATTTCATTTAAGTTACTTCAGCAAATAATTGGTGTAGTTGGTCTTTTTTTCAATTGCTTTTTATAAATGAAAGAACTCCATGGGAATATTTTCAAACAGACTGAGACTTGGTGTCCTGAGTTCTGTTCACTTTTCGCCTGATTTGACTTGTCATTTTGAGCAAGATATTTAACTCCTCATTTTTTGTTTACCAGTCCTTAAAAAGGAGAATAAAACTTATGTATTTAGTTGAACTCATCAATGGTGTTTGTCTGTACACACCTGAGGTGTTAGTTGTGAACCCTTTAGAAAGTATGTGCTAAAGAATGCATGGGATTTTCATTATAATACGGTTTCTAAAATAACTCCCAGTAGAAGTAGGTTGGAAAGAGCAAATTACTGTTTGAAGGCAATTTGGGAGCAATTTTCTTGGAAGTATAATACTCCAGGAATGTAGTTCAGTATTAAAGTAGGAACCTCTCTGCTTTGTCGTTAATTTAATGATGAAAATTGTGTGGATATTTAAAATGAGCAGAGGATGTGGATTTGGAAACTAATTCAGCACTGATAGCACTTGTTGCTCAGTTTGTTCTTGTGGAGCACCAGGTTATTCTTAGAGGAGAGCAGACAGGAAAAAAAAAAAGCAGATTAAGCTTCTATAACTACTCATGAAGCAAACTAATTGTGGGATTTCCTAATTATTGGAATTAGGGTTCTTCGTCTGCTACTATTCTGCTTGAATATTACATGAAGCTGATTTAAATAATTGAATACTTTTTAAGCTTAGGGGCATGCTGGGGAATGAAAATGAAGTTAAATACCTTCATGTTGTGATTAGGGCATTTCAAACAGTATCAACCCTGAACGTAAGCAGTTTATATATATGACATTTTTAAGAAGTAATTTTAAAATGTTTTTCCAGTTTTGTGATACTTTTTCCATATAACCTGATGTTGTGAGACTCTATGATAATTATGAATAATACATTATAACTGATACATTAAGGTGAGAAGTGCTTTCTTCTTACTATAGGAAATAAACTATTCCCACTGAAGCACCACCAGCCTCAGTTAATTTATGGTTGTCCCTGTGCCTCTTGGAAATCCTGAGCATGGACCAAGTCAGGTCTTGAGTAAGATATGATTTATGTTTATGTGCTATATTCACTATAACTGTAAAGAGTTTTACTTCTGTGGACATCAGATTACGGTGGATAGGGTTTAGATAAGATGATGAAATATTGTGTAACTTCTTCTTTTCTGATTTATTTCTTTCAAAGTCTAGTACACCATGCAATATAGTGTCTAATACAAGGAAGTTCAGTGTGCTTTAAAACTGGATGTTAAGTCTGATGTTTGATTCTGCTCAATGCTGTAGCCTAATTCTATTCCCACTACTTTGTTTCTTCCAGGACATGAGACACTGTTCCCGCAATGGCAGAGATTTGTGTGAAAGATTTTGCTGAACACTACGTGACTCTTAAATACTAAAAGCGGAAGGCGCTAACTGGTAGCTCAGTGTGGAGCAAAAATTTTATTTTAGACTTCAAAAATAATTATGTCAAAGAAAAGTCGTGCCAAGGGAGAGAAGTCCGACATGGAGATTGAAGCCCTGCAAGCTGCTAATGAGGAGCTACGAACTAAACTAACCAACATCCAGATAGAATTTCAGCAAGAAAAAAGCAAGGTATTTGTCTGTCTATAGTTTGTGATCATTCTTCTTAGCACTAGTACTGTTAGAAACCAGCAGAGCTTGAATCTCAAACTACTTCACTACTAAAAAGTATTAGCCTTAAAAGAAAAACGTGACAAAGAAGTGAAATCAGAAGAACCACTGATGAACTGAAACAGGTGCCAACTATTTTAAATGATGTGCCAAAGGAAATAAATATTGCCAAACATCCAGTCACTGAAATGTGCAGTCACAGCAATACAAATGGCACTAGCTTAGTGTGACTTAAAGGCAACAAGGGAGTTTTGTATTTGATCTTAGCACTGAAAACTGTATGTTGTAAAAAGAACTGTCTTCAAAGTCAAACATCAGCACCATATTCAAAGCATGTCACTTTAAATGCCTATGGAGTATTTAAGTTAACTGGAAATCATCTGTGTAGGAGTCCTGATTTCATTTGCTGAGGTTATGTGTGCCGTTGCTCTGACCTGTCAATGATGTATCTGATTGCTAATGAAACAGATCCATCGATATTTGTCTATCTAGCACATGTTCAACAGGTATTTGAGTAATCAAGAGAACACCTAGGAGAAATTGTTCATTCATGAAGTACATATATATTTATAAAGATTAGCATTTACTTTTATCTCTGTAGCAGTTTAAAATATGGACAAACCAATAAGGTTATTTCTATTTTATTAGTTTATTAATCTCAGTTAGCGCATTTGACTTTGCACAAGACAGTCCTGGAGGTGAATCTGTGTGGAGATGGATTTATCTGTGTTTGTTTGGTGATACTGTAGTTGCAAGAGTCTCACGGACTTCCCAGTGGAACAAGTATGCACTGAAAACCTGTGTTCACTTTATATAACATAACTTTGTTCTAGCCTTGTTTCTTTATATCGGTGTAAAATTTGGAACACCTGAATAATAATATTCCTGTATGTTCTAGTTTCTTTAACAGCCTTGTGTGATACTCAACTTTGAATAGTCTTGTTTTTCATATTTTAGTTAAAAAAAGCAAACAAAAAACGCCCTACAAATATGATCTTCAGAATTTATTTCTTACACAGGAAAAAGAAACAGTAAAGCCTAAGTTCTTGTTTGACTGATACAATAGGTTCAGTATACATCAGCCAACCAGATTTGTGTTGCCTTGGAAATTTTTCTTCTTCACAAACTAAAGCAAAAAGTCACGTCTCGTATGGGTCAGCAGTATTGATGAGTGAACAGAAAAGCCAGGGTTTTTTGCTATTAGCTTCCTCATCCAAGTTCTCCTACTCTTGTTTAATATAATGAGAATAAATTATAAAACGAGAGTGGCACAAAGTACTTGTGCTTCTTAAAAGCACACACCATGAAATTCACTAGTGGCTGATACCCTCTAAAATTGAATTTACCAGCTGATAAATTGTGTTATTTCACTGTCATTTTTAGTGTCTCAGTGCTTCTGTTTGGAAGGAGACTTATGAGCTGATGGTACATTACATTTACATTAGTAAATTTTTCTTTTTAGTTATTTTGCCTTATTTCCTATTTTGTTCTGTATCACTTTTTATGTCGAAATACAGATGTCAATTTTATTATCATCTTTTAATTGCATTAAAAAGATCACATAATTATAAAGTTATCTTATACCTTGGACAGAAGAAAGAAATAATCTTGAGTGTTTAAATTACTCAGATTCTAAAAAAATCTACAAAAAGATTACATGAACCCTAAGAAGAGTTTAGCCCTGATATGCTTCCAAGTTTGATGCTTTACCTGTAATAGTGTCAATTTTAATTCTGATTCAACTAAGAATAAAGTGTAGCTACACGACCATGACAGCTGTAGGAACATTTTCTATAACTAGTCCGCTTATTTACCTATATCCAGTCTGGTAAGAGTTGCTTCAGTTTGGTTACCTGTTCATCTTTCTACAGTTTGAGAATTTCATATTTTCTGGAGTATTGAGGTTGTTATAGGAGACACATCTGTGTGTTGTGCGCATATCTGTGCAGAGAAATGAGTGAGCTCGCATACGTAATGTGTAGGTGAATATGGAGGAGGAAATTACAGCCAGAATGCTCTAAAATCCTACTAAATATACAGCGCGGTCTGTAGTGAATTCTGCGGCACGTTGGAGTGCATTTATGGGAGGATGGGGGAAGAGGTCTTCAACCTCTTTCCCACATCTTTGCTGTGGTGTTGGCTCTAAAACATTTATCTAGAATTGCACCCTGTAGTTTATTTCCCGCCATCCAGGCAACAGCTCTCTGTCTGTGCAGCAGTTTTATGCCTTGACTGACAAGATGAGTAAATTAAAGCCATAGAGATTTTTCCCCTTTAGACTGTAGCTTAAAAATGAGTAACAAAACCAACAGAAATTACGGCTCGGTATCAGAAAAGTAAAAACACTGTGCCTAGAGAATTCTAAATAAATTAGATGGCTTTATTGTCACAGAGGTAAGAGGGAATGTATTGAAGCTGCGAGAGAGACAGCTCTGTGGCCCATGGGACATAAACTGTATTAGGAAAGGTAACAAACTCTTGTGGGGCCAATTAATTTAATTTAATTCTCCTAAACTATTTTGTCCCTCACGTATATGCCTATATTAATGATTTATCTGAGGAAGAACCTTCTAATTGATGAGAGACATCACAAATGGAAATTAGTCTTAACATACTTCTGCCTGCAAAATACTGGTTTCTTTGAAATAAAATTATACCCAAGAGACATCCAAAACTTTGTGCATAATTTCACAGTTCATTTTGTTTCATTTGTTGTTGAACCATTTAAAGAAGTTTCTCCTGTAAAACTGTTTCCCTCCGTGCTTATGCAATACCTGATCCAAAAGTGATACGTTTGCAGTTCTTTGAGTATGCATCATCGTGGATCTTGCTGGTGGTGCTTTGGGCCTCTGGTGTACAAGCAGCTGGATTCATTTATGTTGCCAAAGGGGTGAAGCAAAAGTTGTGGCCCTGCCTTAGTTCCCTTTTACTGCCTTTTGTTTTAGGAACACTTGTTTGATGTGTTTGGGCAGCCTGTTGATACCTAGCGTGTCCTCCTGGGATTGTAGGTTTGCTGCCATCTCCAGGAGAGCCTGGAGAAGGAAATGCATGAGCTGAACATGGCTCACATACTGCCCTCTGCTAGTGGAAATGTTTGGTTGGAAGACATCCAAAATTTGGGTGTCAAGTAACAAAAAGAGTTGACCGAAGCACGAAAATTATACTTATTTTAACATGAACGGAGGCAGGACTCCCTCTAACTGAACCTTAAAGTCTGGTGCAGTAAGCACAAGGAGCTACAGTGAATGAGCGTGGTCTTGGCAGTCAGGGTCAAGAAAATGTGAATCAGCTCAGTGGTTTTATAAATGCCTATGCTGAGATCCATGAATATTTAGGAACAAGTATTACGAAGTACCTATTCCTACTGAGATGGTTAGCAAACATGAGAAGATAGTCTTCCAATACTTTGGGTAATATTTTGTTCCTGATAGCAAGGTGTTATAGTGTTATAGTGTCACTATTGCTCCATCTTCACCGAATTCTGCTATTGCTTTTAAATATCCATATTCTGCTTGTGACTGTACATTTATAGAGTTGATATCATAACACATCTAGGAGTTAGGATAAATGAGATGTTTCAGTTGCTTTCAGTTGATTACAGTTGCTACTGTATCACCTCACAATTTTATAGATTGTTTTTGTAAGTCCTCATGCTTTTCCCAGATTTCTTTGGGGTTTTTGAGCTTTGATGTCAGATGTTGAATCTGTGTGTAACAGTGATTCCTTGTAAGTTGAAAAAAAAATCTATTTTCAATATGTGAAATTAAAAAAAAAATGAGATAGCATGTCATACTGTCAAAACAGCTTTATTTAGTGGGGATTAAAAAAGTCATATGGAAGAGAGTTATGGCCAGTATGTATGGAAGAACTCTGAATACAGCTGTTGATTTGAGAATCCAGACATACTGAATATATATATAAACGAATGTTATTCCCGTCTGCTATGTATGGAACAAGAAAGGAGCTGGCTAACTTACTGCACTATAAGGAGTGTACTGAATAGCAAGGAGGCACTACGGTATTGTAATTGGGAATGAAATACAGCAACCCTCTTGCAGCAGGGAAATGGATGAAGTATTGGTAAAACCATGTATAGTTACTCCTGCCACTATTGACTGGGATTAAAAGGAAGCACATCCCTTTGGGTAGGTTGTTTCCTGACAGCAGTTGAAGGGCATTTGAATTCAGCTGTTCTCTACTATTGATATATAAATGTAAATTCTCAATACTTAATAAAATCACTAAAACGAGAGAATTTTGGGCATCTGTCAAACATTGGACAGTAACAAAGTTATTAAGAATAAATGTGGCAGTGTTACTTCAATCAGATTTCAAAATTATTAAATGAGTGAATATGCTAGACGTAATGTGATTTCTAACCCAGGTAAAACAGATATTGGAGAGCAGTGAGACATCAATAGACAGATATTAAGCAATGATTGTCCTTAATTTGGAAGGATCAACAAGAAAGTATGATAGTACTTAGTATTTAGATGGTATCATGTTGGAAAAAGTTGACAGAAAACACAGTGCAAGAGATCCAAAAAAGTCTGATGTTACAGTGTGATCTACAGGAAAATTCTGCTCAGAACTGTAGTAGGGCCTTTAAAATTAATGTATCTTATCAAATTATATATCTAAACTATTTAAATCTGGAATAAAAGAACAATCACTGGAGTCTTCAGAAGTTTCTGAGGGATCCAAATAGCACAGGGAAAAGAGATAGGATTCATATATTCAGATATGAGAAGAAACACATTTTATGTGATCCTTTGATATTGTTACATAATCTCAAGGGTTTTTGTTAAAAGACGTGGAAACACTTGAGGCAAGAATGATTACAGTAGATGTGGTGCCTTGATTTTTTTATTTATGCTTTTTAAAGAGTTTTTTTATTTATTTGTTGCTGGAAATGGGCATGCAAGAAGAGGATATTTATGAAAGTGGACGGAATAAAGAGTGAACACAGGAGGCTTTTTGCTATGGAGAAGGAACAATGAGTAAGATCATAGATAAACAAAGCAAGCAGTAGAGGTAGATGGACTGGAAAAACGGTGCCGCAGTGTACTGGTTTTGGCTGGGATAAAGTTAAATTTCTTCACAGTTGCTTGTATGAGGCTATGTTTTGGATTTGTTCTGAAAACAGCGTGGATAACGCAGAGATGTTTTCGTTACTGCTGAGCAGCGCTTACACAGAGTCAAGGCCTTTTCCAAGGCTTCTCACCCCACCCCACCAGCGAGTAGGCTGGGGGTGCACAAGAAGTTGGGAGGGGACACAGCTGGGACAGCTGACCCCAACTGACCAAAGGGGTATTCCATACCATATGACGTCATGCTCAGCATATAAAGCTGGGGGGGGGAGACTGGCAGGGGAGCTGCTGCTGGGGGACTGGCTGGGCATTGGTCCGTTGATGGTGAGCAATTGTTTTCATTTGCATCACTTGTCTTTCTTGGGTTTTCTTTTCCTCTCTCTGTTTGTTTTTTTTTTCTCTTTTCCTTACAATTTTAAAAAATTATTATTATTTCTTTTTAATTATTAAACTGCTTTTATCTCAACCGATGAGTTTCTTTCTCAATTTTACCCTTCCAATTCTTTAAAATTATTATTATTTCTTTTTAATTATTAAACTGTTTTTATCTCAACCCATGAATTTCTTTCTCACTTTTACGCTTCCAATTCTTCCTCCATCTCACCAGGGTGGGTGGAGTGAGTGAGCGGAGCGGCTGCGTCGTGCTTAGTTGCTGGCAGGGGTTAAACCACGTAACTGAGCAGTGAGTACAAGTTCCATCAAAGCAACGTCTGATACGGCGCAGTCATGTCCGACTGCTGCTTCTGCCACTTCTAAGTTCTTATCAGGGGAGAAGGAGATTTGGAGAAGTGGTTGCCTGAAAGCAGAAACAAGGTATAACAGGTCAGATTCGTGGACAACTGGAAGTGATAAAAGCTACATTCAGAAAATGCAATATGATGCTGTAATTAGGAAAGAAGCCAGGAGATTTCGTAGGCTGTGAACTGATGTGACCACTTGTCACTGCCAATAAAAAGATGAAATCAGGCCTGCAAGTTCTCCAGAAGTCTTTCACTAGCTTCCTTAAGTTTCAAACATCTACATTTGCAAGTTTAATACTCCACAGAAAAGTTATCGCATCCCAAAAAGTACAGATTTTTAGCATGTTTTCCCCCAAAATAGTTTAAATTTTGTTCATTTTAGCACAGAGGTCTTGCCATCCAGTTGATGGAAAATTTACCATTGACACACGGAATCAATTCAAATAATTATCAACCTTTCAGGTTGAGCATCTTCATCTTTTTGTTCTGACACTAGCCTGTTGCACAGCAATTTTCTCTTGGTTCTGCTATAAGATATATCAGTATACCATGTCACTTTGAAGTAGGACCTTCAGGTGTCCAGCAGTTATAAGTCATCCAGTGCCCTAAGACTGACTGAGTAGTCTCCGATATGGAGACCAAAGTGTGAGTTTGTGTTTGGGGGGACGGTGATTACTGCTGCTGTTTCTACTCAGCTCCCTGCTGTAGCATTGTGTGGAGTGCCTTTTAGAGACTCAGCTTTCGGGGTTGCTTGGCACTTCTCCTCCTTATCCTTTGATGCCACACCAGTGTAGACATATTAAAGTTGATCCAAGTAGATCTACAGATCTCCTGGATGAATCTTTTAGACCCGTCCCCCCCACCAGAGTTGACTGAGAATCCCCCCCTAGAAATCAGTGGATTTCTGCTATGACTGGAGACTGCAAAGCTGATCCCTTTCCAATTTCAGTATCAGCTCTTTTTAGCTTATAACCAGGAAAAGATCAGGCAAACAAAGCTGCTTCACTAGCGGTGACACCTACAGATTCAATGTGATTGATGTGGATGCAAAATACCTTTTCATGAAGAGCTTTCCCAGTGGCCTAGCAACAGCTCATTAGTCTTCAGATACGCAGTTAAACACCTTGACCCTGGCGCTGGTGAAGGAAGATTGCTAGGAAGGCAACAATACTTTCCTTTTCTAGCCAGCTGCGGGGTGGAAGGTCTGTACGCAAGGGAAGTGTTTCTTTCCTGCCTGGAAAAACACAAGAGAAGGAGAAAAGGAAGAATTGTGCAGGATTTACCTGCCAAATTGGAATTTCAGAAGCATATGGCAAGTTGACTTGGTATGTCTGATTACAACCTGATAATACCAGTGCTTCCCTATCTAAAGTAAATTGAGCTGGCTCTGAATATGGAGCAATGAAACCTTGTGTTGTCCTGGGGAAGTGATGTTTCAGAGCACTTTGCTCAGGAATATTCAGCATCAGGCCCAGAAAAATATACTTCCATTAAATTTTGTTGAAATTCTTCAAATGATCGTGGTTGGAGCAGGCTTAAGCTGCATTGGTTACCATTGGGTTTATGTGTACAGGGACATACCAAAAAGATAAAGAAAGAGAGAGTTTATTACTTGTACTGGTTTTGTTGTTTTGTCCCTTTTCATGTCACTGGAAATTAGATCTGTATTAAAAAAAAGTGGTTTTTCTACACATTTTCCAAAATGAGGCATTCAGATTGCTCTACTCTGTTGCAGGGAAGAAGTTTTTCAGGATATTGCTGTAGATATTGCTGCAATTCAGTGAAGCCATATTTAGTCTCACAGTATGATAGATAATTTGCCATTTTTTTTTTATTTCTTGTCCTTTTACTTACAGTTAGATGATGTCTTTAATTTAAAAAAGCAAGGTAAATTCAGATTTTTAAGAGAAACATAAAATATGCTGCTGAATATGTTCTTTCTCTTTCAAGTATCAGTTTGTATTGGACTACTGACCCTGCTTTTGAACGTAAAAAGGTATTGGGGAATTTTTCTGGTGATGGTAGAATCCCTGTGGAGTTAAACTAGAGTGTACAAATCTGGTCAGTGTGTGTTTGCAGTGATGAAAAAATGTATTTGAACATGAGTCTTTGAACATTTGAACAATGTGCTCTTGTGGCAAAGAAGGCTAATGGTATCCTGGGCTGCATTAGGAGGAGCGTTGCCAGCAGGTGGAAGGAGGTGATCCTTCCCCTCTGCTCAGCACCGGTGAGGCCACATCTGGAGTGCTGGGTTCGGCGTTGGGATCCCCAATACAAAAGAGACATAGAGACACTGGATCAAATCCAGTGAAGAGCTATGAAAATGGTGAATGGCTTGGAGCACCTGATGCACAAGGAAAGGTTGAGTGGTCTGGGACTGTTTAGGCTAGAGAAGAGAAGGCCTGGGGGGACATTATCAATGTGTATAAGTACCTGATAGGGAAAATAAAGATGGGGCCAGACACTCTCAGTCGTGCCCAGTGAAAGGACAGGAGGCAGTGGGCATAAACTGAGAGACAAGAAATACCATTTAAATGTAAGATTTCTTTTTTTTTTTTTTTTTTAAAACTGTGAGGTGATTGAACACTGTAACAGGTTGCTCAGGCAGATTGTGAAGGCCATGTCCTTGGAGATATTAAAAATCTAACCGGACATTGTCTAGAGCATCTTGCTCTGGTTGACCCTGCTTTGAGCAGGGCTGGACTAGATGACCTCTGGAGATTCTTTCCAACCTCAGCTATTGTATGACACTATATTCCCTAACTCCAAGCACAAATTATCTAAGTACAGTTCAATTAATTTTTTAAAAGCTAGTGTAGATGCTGTAATATTTTTAAATGGAAGACCAGTAAACCTTTTTTTTTTTCTTTCCCTTGAAGCATGCAAATATTTAAAAGGTAAATTTCTTTAGTGTAATTTAAATAGTAAAGTTTCCAAAGTCATTATGGAAAGATATAAGATTTTCTTCCCAGCATGTGGTTTTCATTGTGCTGTGTAACCTGTGGTTTAACTGAGCTTTCGAATTTGGAATTGCATTGCACAAAGCATTGTGGAAGTGTGAAGTGTTGTCCAATTAACTCCTTCTTGGAATCCATGAGGAATGGGCCAGGGGGATTGAAGAAGGGTAGGCAAATAGAGAACTTTGTCAGGAAAGGAAACTCGTTACTTGACACAAACAAACCAACCCAAAACCAATCAACCAACCATCTTCAAAAGTTTGTTCTTAGTTGTTGGAGAAGCTAAAATCTAGGCTGAACTCTGCAAATCATGACAAGTGCTTTGTATCTTGGATTGCTATTACTGAGGCCCCTTCCGCCTCAGTATTTGGCTGTTATGTTGCTAAAAATGGGGCCAGTGTAAGGGCTGCCTTTTTCATAGTGACGAGTGGCATTCCTTATTGGGACTAGTGCTGTTTAACATCTTTGTTGGCAACATGGACAGTGGGATTGAGTGCACCCTCAGCAAGTTCGCCGACGACACCAAGCTGTATGGTGCGGTTGACATGCTGGAGGGAAGGGATGCCGTCCAGAGGGACCTTGACAGGCTTGAGAGGGGGGCCCAAGCGAACCTCATGAACAAGGCCAAGTGCCAGGTCCTGCACATGGGTCGGGGCAATCCCAAGCACAAATACAGGCTGGGCAGAGAACGGATTGAGAGCAGCCCTGAGGACTTGGGGGTGTTGGCTGATGAGAAGCTCAAAATGACCTGGCAATGCACGCTTGCAGCCCAGAAAGCCACCCGTGTCCTGGGCCGCATCAAAAGAAGCGTGACCAGCAGGTTGAGGGAGTGATTCTCCCCCTCTACTCCACTCTTGTGAGACCCCACCTGGAGCACTGTGTTCAGCTTTTGGGCCCCCAACACAAGAAGGACATAGACCTGTTGGAGCGAGCCCAGAGGAGGGCCACGAAGATAATCAGAGGGCTAGTATGAAGACAGGCTGAGAGAGTTGGGACTGTTCAGCCTGGAGAAGAGGAGGCTCCAGGGAGACCTTATAACAGCCTTCCAGTACCTGAAGGGGGCTGACAGGAAAGCTGGAGAGGGACTTTTTACAAGGGCATGTAGTGATAGGACACGGGGTAATGGCTTTAAACTGAAAGAGGATAGATTTAGATTAGATATAAGGAAGAAATTCTTCACTATGAGGGTCGTGAGGCACTGGAACAGGTTGCCCAGAGAAGTTGTGGATGCCCCATCCCTGGAAGTCTTCAAGGCCAGGTTGGATGGGGCTTTGAGCCACCTGGTCTAGTGGAAGATGTCCCTGCTCATGGCAGGGGGGTTGGAACTAGATGATCTTTAAGGTCCCTTCCAACCCAAACAAACCATTCTATGATTCTATGATCTTTGGTTGCTTATGTCCACAGCAGTCTTGCCTAAGTGAATAATTTTTAATGGCATGATCCAATGCACGCTGAAATTTTAATAGAAAGGATGCTGTTGGCTGGACACTAGATTACACTATAAGTGTGCTTAAATAGGAGTAGAGTTTACATATTCTTTAGAAAAAGCAAAGCATACAGGCTTCTTTTTTTCTTGTTGAAGGAAAGTTGCTATTGCATTTGACTTTTAAAATAAACAGTAGCATCTTTGCTTGTTGGCCTCACCCCTAGTAACCTGCCTTTTTCACAGTTGGCAATAAGTTGCCTACCATAACCTGAGTTCCTGGCAAAAAGCTGTGTGGAGAGTATCCCTCCCGCCCCCCAAATGATTGACTATTGTGCCACAAATGAAAAATACCTGCTTTTAAATCCAAGGGAAAAAAATGAGGTAGTCCTTAGTAAGTTCTTATCATAACATTTTTATTGGGGTGGTGGTTCAGTAGCACTTGGAAACCTGTATGTGTTAATAGGTTATTGCCTTTTAGGAAATACATAATTTTAAAATTATGTCATTGACTCCAGTTCATAAAACTGAACTATTACATTTCTGTCTCAAGTGCACAAAGTACCTTGTCAAAGAAAGCAACACCAGATGCAAATATTCTATGATAATATAATCGTATTATTTTAAAGAAAATCCTTCTTTCAGGCACTGTTCAGACATAAGGAAGGGAAGAAGCAATGACGTTTGGCATTATTTTTCCAAGAAGCTAGCTTCTGCTTTTGGCAACATCAATGTGCACCGATTGTTAAAGATTTAATTTAGAAAGGCAGAAAATACCTGTTTTATTGGTGCCCTTGGTGCCCTGATATCCTGCCTGGCTTTGTTTCCCTATTGGCTTCATTTCTTGGTTATGCTTCATGTTCTGCCTATGAAGAGAACAGCTTTCTTCATTTAAAAAAAAAAAAAAGAAGAGTGCCGGAAATTAAGAAAAGACAAATTGATTTAAAGTTTAAGTTCATTTTGAAACTGAGACTTAGGCATATGGGAAAATGCCACACTACTATTTTCATTCAGTCAGTTGCTCTGGAAGCCAGACGTGTACAGATATGCATAGTGTGTGGGATAAAAGGATGGAGGGAATGCAGGAAGGACAGCTTATGGCTTTCAGGGAAGACCTAAGAGACAGATCTAACTTTCCCTCTTGTCTGACAAGAAGCAATAACAAGAAAAGACTTTTTAAAGACCTTGAGAATTATGATGTATCTTTTTTACTGGGTCATGAGGAGTGATAGACATTTAAGATGCAGCACAAAAATCCAGGGGTTTTAGAAGGATTCTTATTCTTCTTGTTTACATTGCTCCTGCTGAAACTCTGTAGGTAAAATAACTAGATGATATATGGTAATATTCAGTTACTCTGAGTGGTTTAATATGTGTTGTCACAGACAGCAGCAATGCATATAGATGTTGCCTTTCCTTAGTTCAGTGAAAGATGAAAAAAATTCACCAAGTGTGCCATTTTGTGTAACTCAGTACTTCTCAGAATCCAGAATCCTCAGATTTCAGAATCCATTTCTCGTATATTAAAAATCCTTTTAGGAACTCACATTCATTAATGTGTTGTATTGAAAACTGCCTTTCAATTGCATGCTTTATGTACAGTATGACTAATTTTAAATTACTGTAGTTCTGGAAGTATATTAACCTTGCCTGTTGTTCTGGTGGCTGGCAACTAAGCCCCACCCAGCCACTCGCTCACTGCCCCCTGGGTGGGATGGGGCAGAGAATCGGAAGAGCAAAAGTGAGAAAACCCTTGGGTTGAGATGAAGACACTTTAACAGGTAAAGCAAAAGCCGCGCATGCAAGCAAAGCAAACCAAGGAATTCATTCACTGCTTCCCATTGGCAGGCGGGTGTTCAGCCATCTCCAGGAAAGCAGGGCTCCATCATGCGTAATGGTTACTTGGGAAGACAAACACCGTAACTCCGAACGTCCCCCCCTTCCTTCTTCTTCCCCCAGCTTTATATGCTGAGCATGACATCATATGGTATGGAATATCCCTTTGGTCAGTTGGGGTCAGCTGTCCCAGCTGTGTCCCCTCCCAACCTCTTGTGCACCCCCAGCCTGCTCGCTGGTGGGGTGGGGTGAGAAGCAGAAAAGGCCTTGACTCTGTGTAAGCGCTGCTCAGCAGTAACTAAAACATCCCTGTGTTATCAACAGTTTTCAACACAAATCCAAAATATAGCCCCTTACTAGCTACTATAGAGAAAATTAATGATCCCAGTCAAAACCAGGACACCTATATATGCCATTATACGGTTTGTTTTCCTGTGTTGTCTTTACTGGGTTTCATTTTTCAGTTTCATTTCAACTTTCTTTGCTCACCAGTAAGGAAATAACTGATAGATTTAAGTGGTTCATTTGCAAATTTATCTATAAACTCATCCACTTGTGATAGTAAATAGGTGTATAAGTGGTTTAGCTTTGTCGTAGAATCATAGAATGGTCTATGTTGAAAGGGACCTTTAAAGATCATCTAGTCCAATCCCCATGCTATGGGGAGGGATGGGGGAGTCTTAGACTTTCCTATGGAATTGGGTACCCTAATCCAAACATTGAAAATCAGTGCTATCCACTACAGGCTTGGAACTAAATGTCATCCCACCAGGAGAAATAACACATGAATATCTCCTGCAGATAATTTCTAATAGCCAGACTTGGGAGAAAAAAAAAGATCGAAAAAAGATAGAAAAAATCTATCTTTCTTCGTAAAGATATGTTATCTGAATCATCCTGGAGTAGAGTAACAGTATCTGTGCAATAAAATCTGCTTCTGATGGTTTCTGATTCAGAACTGTTACTTTTTCCACAGCTGTAATTATAGTGCTGTCTCGGCTGGTGTTTAGTCCACAGTGTATCTAGAAGATTACTTTCATGAAAATGTAGATACCTTCCCTCTTTCTCCTGCTTCAGTCTGTTTACTTTTTATTTTTATTTTATTTTGTTTAAATCTATGATAAATTTGAGTTGGTTAAACAGGATCATAACATCTGCACAGGGAAAGTGTGCTGTCCCTACTGTCTGAAGACTTCAGGTGAAGTTCAGACTCTGGAAATCCTGCTGTCAGTGCTGTGGGTTCGACAAGTAACATGTCGGTCTCATTTTATAGTCACTCTTAAATAGTAATCTTGGATTCATTGGATGAGTTATATCTGAGGCTTTTGAGTTAAGATGTCCCATTTTTCCTAAACTGAACACACAAAAGTACCTGTTCGGATCCAACCTGCTTTCAATAAACAAAATAATGAAGGTTTCTGGGCCTTGCCTGAACTAGTGTTACTGCTTTTAATTAACCCTTTGCTTTTGTTTTGACTGTAGAATCAAGAACCATGCAAAAAATAATTTGTTTTAATTATACCTTCATAGTAAATGACCGTCTGAATATTAATAGAGATCTCCCATCCTTTCTGCTCAATCTGAGGCAAGTTGCAATTCTGGCTTAGTTTAGCATAGATTAAATGTCTTGTATGACTACAGGTCCCAGCTTTGTATAGCATAGATGCAAGCAGTCTAGGAATATCGTGACAGTGACTAACATCCTGCTGCTTGGTAGCCTCCCTTTGCCATGAAGCACTGTTTGGTATGTATGATTGTATTGCCACTCAAGGTTAAAACACAAGTCTTTGAAATCTCTGCCTCTGACTTTGCTTTAGATGAGAAGTACATGTATAGAGTTCATATTTTGGCAGTCACTGTGACAGGGACAGTAGAAAGATGTTTCTGACACTACTCATGATGAAATACATTATAGCCTTTCTGGTATACTATAATAGAGAAGCAAGCCTTTCTCGTTATTTTTTTCTTTTTTTATCTTTTTTCTAAATTAATATCTAATCCCACTTGGAAAAAGCATTGCTTTCCATGCAGCCTGCTGAGCATCATTTTATAATGAGGTTTCATCACAGTGGGTATTACTATAATAGGCTATAAGACCTTTCCCCTACTCCCCCCACAACCCTTAAAGTCACTGGCCTATATTTTCTGAAGTGTCTGGGGACTGTGAATAGCCTCAGTTTTGGGGTGTCCTGTCTGAGGCCCCTTGAGTAGACTTGATTTTTCAGAAGGCCAATTCTTTTGGCTTATCTAATAAGGACTTTCCCATTAAAATAGCTAAGAAATTAAGAAATCAAAAATCAATGTCTCTTTTTCTCTCCCCCCTGCCACTTTAATTTAGTTTTTATTCCCCATGTTCCTACTGATAAGAATGCCCCTTTGTTGATAGGATCTCTTCTCTCTGTTCCTTCAAGGCAAGATCGTTTCTCATCTGATTAGCAGGAAGTATCTTAGGTCAGGTAGCGGATTCGGGTATAGGAATTTGGGACTCAAACCCTAAAGACAGTATGTGTATAAATTAGGTAAATCAGTCTATGCCTGTCTGAGCATCCCATCTGTAAAACAGTGATAGTGCTGCTTAGCTACAGAAGGATGTTGTGGGAATGACTTAATTGAACGTATGTGAAGATCTAAGTCACTATGAGCATCCTTGAAGTATGGTCCTTCAAATGCTAGAAAGTTTTCTAGCGTTTCCTTCCCAGCATAAACAGAAACTCTTCTCTCTGTTTGATTTGTTTTCCATCTGCTTGTAGGGCACAGTAGAGGGGTTATGGATGAGAGTACTCTGGGGAGGTTGGTGGAGGAGATAAGGAGAGAACTAGATTGGATGCTGTGCCATTTTATTTTATTGCTGAGAACTTGTCACCAAGAGCACATCTCCATAGCAGATTCCTGCACACACGCATGGCCTTTTCCTGGCCCTGGTTCTCCAGTTGTGTACTGGAGAGAGAAGCGTCAGGTATGCGGTCTTTGCTTTTGAATATTCAGGATGAGTTTTTAATAATGTTTTAGGAAAAGCTCCCTTGAAGACTTTTAAAAGTGTGGTAGCACTTGTTAATCAATATTTTATATTGATGTTCCAGGTGGGTAAATTGAGAGAGAAAATCCAAGAGGTTAAGCAAGAAAGGGAGCAGGAGCAGCATAAGCACACTGCCTATGTTTCTGAACTGAAAGCCAAGCTCCACGAGGAGAAAATGAAGGAACTTCAGAGTGTCAGAGAGCTACTGATCCGGCAGCACGAGCAGGAGGTAGCGAGAATGGTGAAAATCAAAGATGGTGAAATTCAGCGTTTGCAGTCAACAGTCAACGTCCTGCGGGACGGGGCGGCTGACAAAGTGAAGACGGCACTGCTGAGTGAAGCGAAGGAGGAGGCTCGCAAGGCCTTCGACGGTGAACGGATGAAGTTGCAACAGGAGATCTTGGAGCTGAAATCTGGCAAAAAGCAGCTTGAAGAAGCTTTGAACAACATTATGCAAGCAGATAAAATGAAAGCTGCTGACCTGCGCACGGCTTATCAGTCCCATCAGGATGAGATTAATAGAATAAAGCGGGAATGTGAAAGAGAGATCCGCAGGCTGGTAAGTTCATTAAGTAATGTATGCTTCTTTCAATTTATAGCAGGTATTAGTATATTGCTGTATGTGCCAATAAATATCAAACCACTCTTTTGCAGTGGCATCTTTCATCAGCGCTGGTTGTTACAGTAGGCCGCTATTTCCCCTACTTTCTCCCCCTTACAGCATAGATGAACTTTGGCTCCATGTTTAGCCCAACCCAATCCAAAGCTTTATGGCCCTCGGAATAGAATATGAATGAACCAAGACTTTCCAGGATCAATTTTCTCAACAGATCAAAGAAAGAGACTTTCCCTTTCCCACTTCCTCAACTATATTTCCTTACAAATTCCTGTTGATCAAAACAGTCAGGCATTGCTCAATTGGCAATGCAAGAACACCTTTGTGAGGTGGCCAAATTAACTTTTCAGAGAGCTTTTATATTTAAATTGGAGGAACCAACTGTGCAGAAACAAGACAATGTCTTTGCTGTTTCTGCATCATTATCCAGGTCATTCGATTTTAAGCATTGTTGCCCTTTTTTATTTTTTAAAATTTCTGTTTTTTCTGTAGCAGCAGAAAAGTTAGGGCCTAGGACAGCAGGCTTTTTTCACGCTTTGTAAACCCCAGGACTTCAGCACAGATGGCAGACTACGCTGTTTGTATAAAATCGAAAACCAGGCAATATTTCCCAACAGCAGGTGCCCCAAATATTTCAAATTATGCAGCTTTGTAAAATGTAAAGAATCTAAGATGGGCTGTTCACAGTAGTACATTTAGAGAGTTCATCATCAAACGACACTTCTGTTTGGTACTATGGTATTTTCCATGTATATGTATATATCTGATAATCTGTCTAAACTAGCAGTACAACAGCTATGCAAATAAAATCTGAAATTATAATAAGCATAATATTTATCATATATCAAGAAGTACAGACTTTAAATAGAATGAAACATCAGTTTTCTTAAGAAAAATATTTTATCAGTTTGTGTTTACGCAGATAAGTCTTCTTATTTCTTGTATTCCTTAGGAAAAATGATGGTGAGGGCAAGCTACAAACGTGTAATATCTGTTTAATGGTGGTGATTTTCTGCTGAGACAATGAAAGCTTTTAATGCACTTAATATTTATGCTTTAAATAAATTGGAGGTTGATCAAGTCTCAGGGGTATCATTTCCTTGATTAATTAAAGACCACTGCAAAGACTGACAACATGAGGTTTCTGTAAGCATAGTTTCTTTCATATTTTGTTCCGTATTATAAATGTAGAATTTTAAAATCCCGACTATAATGTACAGGTAATTTTAAGAAGTGTTAAAGAGGAGAGGAAGTTGTTGTGTTGTGGCCTGTGTTTTTCTAGAGAATAGTTTCTAATTAATTTTAACCTTCTCAAACCCAAGAAATGGTGAGGTGAGGCACCTCAAATTCTGTCATCCCAAATTGCCCCAGAAAACACGCCTATGCCATGTCTCTGGGTGGTGTTGTAAAGGAACGGCTTTTCTTTTCTCTTTCAAGAGTGCATGCTTTCAGCCTGCTACGATACAAAGAATTCAGTCAGAATTATAATTGGGGCCTTACTGGGCCTCCGTTACTCCATACACCTAAAAAGGTGACTGTATTTGGAGAGCATGCAGATAACTCCTGTTTCCTATTCCCAGCCCTAGAGGAAGCCCGGCGTCAGTCTCGTGGGCTTTCACTGGAAGTGTTCGCGCCTTCTACCCTCGGGAGAAGTACAGGGGAAAAAAATCAGGAGCCTGGTGTTGCCTTGCAGTGCCTCGACTCATTTCAGATAACGAATTTCAATTTTTTTCATTAAATTGTATGGGTTGTTTTTATGAGAGAGAAGCGTTTCTTCTAGGAATTCATAGCAATTTGGGCAATTGTTATGGCACAGGGCACTCCCTGAATCTGGGGAGAGGTAAAAAATACTGCAGAGTTCCTAGATGCTGCTCTCTTTCTCCAGGAGAGCAAGTGGGATTATAGAATCAGATCATCAGGATACTTCCCTCCCTCCTCTCCCCCCCCATTTTAATTAGTGCAAGGGATGCTTGCCTTCAATTTCAGATTAACTGTATAAAATTTGGGGTACTCGGTTGGTTTAGTTCCTACCCTTGTGGGATGAAATGGCAAAGATGTGGCAGGCAGTGTTATTAGTATTAGCACAGTTCTGTAACTGAGCTTCAATTAATGTGTGTTGTGTTTTATGGCACTATGAAGAAATCAGCATCTTTGGTATTAACGGCCTAAATGGGCTGGCCATACTGTAATTCAAATTCAGATAGAGTAATTCAGGATGCAGTGTCTGATTGTCTTGTCAGACTTGGCTGATTTATTTTGCATTTTAGATCACAGGTTGGTTTTGCAAATGTATTTCATATAAATATTGCAGCTAAAAAACAAAATAGATATTTTTACCATTGATTATAATACCCATGACTAATTTGAGTAAAATCTTGCTTTTTTTTTGGCTTGCTGTCAAAAAAAAAGTAGTGAGAAAGGAAAAAGCAAAATCCATTGTCTATGAATATATGGATACATTTACATTGTGTGCACAAACAGCCATGCTTGTACTGCACAAATGTCAGTATTTTAGAAATATGATTAATCAATTTTGAGATTGTCTTCACAGTTTTGAATTGAGCCATGAAAAATACTCAATAAGCCTCAATACAAACAAGATTGGATGGGGAAGATCCTAGTGCCTAATAAGGGAAAGTAAAATAGCTGTTTGGCAAAAAATATAACACACTTTTTCTCTGTGCAGTATGAAATTATATTGGAATTTGTCAGTTCCTGTAATTGACTTAATATAACAGTGATATAAATGTTTACATTAATTTAAGGAATGCTTGTGGGCATGGATTCCCCCTCCCTGCCGCCAAAAGAAAGTATATTCTTGCTGTATATATGCATCAGCACAATGTGCTGGCAGCTAAGAAACTGGACATAAAAATAACTAGTAACAAACTGGACAAATGAAACAGATGTTTTAAAAGTAAAGAGACAACTGGGAGAGTAAGATAAGAAACCAAGAACAGCTATTAATTGATTTTTTCAGCCAATATTTTCTCAGTAGTTGAGTCTTAACAGTTGTATTGTTCTGGAATATGAAAACTATGCTGATACAGATTCAGGTACTTAAAAAAAGAAATAACATTGAAAACCAGCAAATAGGAAAAAAGAAAAAAAAATCAGAAATAGCAAACTGAAAAATAATCTGCATGAAGGAGAAATGTTAAAGCCTGTTTTTATGGATCAGTTTTTTAAAAAAAAAAAAATTGTAATTGGACTTTTTCATTCATGGAGCTTCAGTATAAACAGCCTGGAAGCATACATTAAGCTGAGGGCTCTATAGGCAAGCATGTGCATACCTAAATAACTCTGTTTCACCAGACTTCTCTTTTAATGGCATCCTTGTAAGCAGTATGTCTGTGCAGGTTTCCTTCTGAAGTTTGGGCTGGTACAAGTTAAGTTTAATACAAACCTGATTAATGGTGAAGAGAAGTTGAGTTTATTAAGTTGTGTTTATGAAGTAGCTTAAAGAGCAGAACTGCACTACGAGGGCATTTAATGTTTTAATCTAAATATAAAAAAGTATACAAAATAACAGTATATTTCAGCCAATTTTGTTGGGCCTCAATTAAGCTTGTCGTTTAAGCTTGTCATTTAACTGACTTATTTAGTTTTAAAATCAGGTTTAAAGTTAGTTTTCAGTGGTCGGTAAAGCTTCTCTCTTTTGCCTGAAATTGGTGAAATACCATATTCAAATTGTTGGTGAGTTTTGGCAATAGACCAACCTTATTCTGTTATCAGCACAGCTGTGAAGGAGGGCATGAATATTAAGTATATCGTATTAGTTAGAGGTTACATTCATTCTGGGACTACCTGGACACTGTTTTTAGAAGACCCTTACTTTGCAAGGCACGTTTCTCTAGATACTCTTTTTGCAGAGATAAGAACAATGGACACTTTGCAGTGCTTGCCTTGGAAAATATATGCAAAAAACCAATAATTAAAAGTATATTGAATTATGTCATCACTGATTTACTCATTTATAGTATTCCTTGAATAAGAAGGAAAATGAATGTTTATTTTGTCAGACACTGTTAATATAAACATAATATTTCAACTTTGGAATAAAGAGATGACACCTGCGTCCTGTATTTTGTGGTGTAAGGTTTTAGTAAATATTATTTCCTCTATTGGAAATGTCTTTAACATCAAACCTTTCACCTATTTTACAGACAAATACCATTCAATCTTGTTAAAATCTTTGTACCTGTGGTCTTCCTAAATATTCATAAACAGCTTGGAATGAAATTAATTGAAAGACTTATTTCACTTTAATGTACAATAGTCCCAGTTTTCTTAACCACAAAATCAATGCAAAAGATTCCACTGATCTTATTAGATGCACAATCAGATCCATGATTAAGAGGGCACACAGTACACCAGATGAATTAAATTTGCTTATTTCAATTGTATTCTCAAATAACCTCATAAAATTGTCTAAAGAGTAATGTGCCATTACTGCAGATTCATAATTGCAAGGAAAAAAATCCTTTTACTGTTAATAGAATCAAAGTAAAAGAAATCGTTTTGAGGAGTGATTTTCAGAAGTTCCTATCAGCCATGATTTATGACGATAGATGCACTCTTTAAGTGTCCTTGGTCTCCTTAGTCCGAATTCTCTAGTTGCATGAATTAAAAACTCTTTCCAGTGTGGAACCCTTCTTCTGTTTAGTGTTTCCCAAAGATACGTAATGCAGTACCTGGAAGAATGTAATTCAAACTAATAGATTAAGCAGTTTTTAAAGGTGAAAATCAAGGCAATTTCACTTAAACTTCTGTTCAAAGAGCAGAAAAACCCTCTGCTGAAACAAGTTTATGTACCATTTATATAATGATTTTTTTATTATTATTATTTCAGTTTTGTGTATAAAACTGTATCTCATGATTAAAGCGAAAGCTTCTGAAAGACTGAGAGTAACATCTTTTCAGAATTAAGTATTAGATTGTTCCGGTTCAGGACAAAACCAAATTTCAACTCAAGTCCTTCACAAGTTAGTATTTTCTAACCTTGCACAGCTCTTAATGCGTTTGCCTGCCTATAAGTCCTTAGTGTATTACTTAGCATTGGCATTCCATACATGAACTGCAGTATCATACAATCACGGAAAAATTTAAATGGTGAGGGTCCTCTTGAGGTCATCTGGTCCAACGTCCTGCTTGAAGCAGGGCTGCCTTGCAAGTTGGATCAGGTTGCTCTGGGCCTCCTGCAGTCCGATTTGAAAAATCTCAGAAGAGACGAGATCCACAGTCGCTGTGACAACCTGCCCCAATGCCGAGTCACTGTGAAATTTTTTTCTTCTTCCTCTTTCTGTAATCTTTGATTATAACCCTTTTCCTTTTGCTGTGCATCTCTGAGAAGCATCTGCCTTGTTCATCCCTGTATCCCTCTTTAGATAGTTGAACGGGTACCCGCAATTGTAGCGCATCCCGCAGTCTTCTCTCTGGCTGGCTGAGCAAGCCGGGCTCCCTCACCCATTCCTTGAATGCCATATGCTGCAGCTCCATCGTGGTCTTACTGGCCTTCCTCCAGTTTATGGCACTTGTGCCAGTTTGTCAATATCTTTTTTTGTGCTGGGGAGCCCAAAAATGACTGCGCTGCTCCTAGTGTGGTTTCACAAGCGCTTAATAAAAGGCTAAATCACTTCTCTATCCTTCTGGCTACGCTCCTCCTGATTTCGCCCAGTATCAAGTTAACTTCAGTTGTTGCAAGCTCTCACCACTGACCCATCCAACTTGCCTTCCAGGGCACCAAAGTTTTTCCTTTTTTCTTTCTTTTGGCCTTTTTTTTTTCCTTTTCCTCCTTGCAGAACTACCAAATTCAGTTGGCACCCAGCCTTTTCTGTTGCAGGAATTTAAACCCTCCCAGGGGCAGAACGTTGTACCTGTCTTAGGCAAACTTTATGAGGGTTTTTTAGCCCATTTCTCAAACATGTCAAAGTCCCCTCTGAATGGTGCTCCTGTCTTCTAGTGTAATAACAGCTCCCCCAAATTTGGGATCAACCACAAATTTGGGGATGGTGCATTCCATTTCTTCATCTGGGCAGTTGATAAAGTTGTTAAAATTTGTTATTGTCTTCAGATTTTAAGGGGTAAAATTTAGATGACCAAATAAAAAGCTTTTGCTTTCTGAGAGATTCATTTTATTTTATTTTTCATTAAAACATGAAAAATAGTAGGAGCAAAAGTTTAACACTCTACCAAACCCCAAAATACTGTGGTGGCAACTATTTTCTAATAACATTCACTTTCTCCTGCATTCCCATTACTAGGGTTTTGCCAGTTTAAGGCAGTGAAATTCATATCTCTAGGTTACATTCAGCAGTGGGGGTGATGCAGAGACCTTTTGTCTCTGAAAATTCCGGTGCAGAGGGACAAGTTGGCTGTTGGCAGGGGCACTCCGTGATCCTCTGCTGCCCTGAGAAGAAGGATGGAGCCTGGTTTTTCTCACTTCACTTGTGCAGTGGCACATATGCATGAGTTTTGTTTCCTGATGCAAATCTTGAATTTTGAGACTGGAAAGCTGAGTTTCGAATCATCCAAGTGTGTGCAGTTGTGCATGGTTGGGTAGAGCCTGCTGTAGCATGCTTCTTATCAGCTGCTTAAACCCGCATGTATTTCACACACAGCTGCTGATATCAGATTGTAGGCTGCTTCTCTGGATTTTGCCATCTGTTTGAGGCGCGTGTTTCAGCTACGTTCCAAGGCTGAGCTAATCCCCTGCAAAGACCCTTCCACCACCTTCAACATTTTATGACTGCAAATAATACTTTGCTTTCCATCCTCTCAAGATTTATGCTTGTCCTCTCAGAGCTAACAGGGCAGCATTCCACCGGGGGCTTGTTTTTTCCTGAATCAAGCAGATCTAATGAAAGCTTTTTATAGTGCAGGCTCAGCATTTTGTGTTTATTCTTAGGATTTTCTAAGGACTCTATTATGGTAGGTAGGTCACAAATCGGACTTTTATATCTCTTTACAAAATATGGAAGAGTATTAAAACCCCACAGAAATGGTGTGGCACCTGAACAAAAAACTCCTTAAGTTTGAATTACTTAGTCCTCCTACATTTTTGATCTTTTTGACTACTTGTTCATTGAGGCTCTGTCAATGAACACTTGTAATAGGTATCAGGAGAGATCCAGTAGTAGAGGTTGTAGTCAGTTACAATAATGCATGGTGCTTTTGAGAAAGATGTGAGAAGCCTCCTATCAGTAAGTTCTGGAATTGTCTGCCCATATGGTGTTTCTTGTATAATTTATCAAAACTTTTAATATATGTCTTACCTATGAGATTTACACACTTCAAAAAAGTATGTGGGAAAAGCTATTGGAACAAAATACTGACTATTGGTTTAGAAAAATTACACATGAAATTAAGAATAAGTCCCATCTACCTGTGTCTATGGCCCCTACTTCTCCACTGGATGGCTGGCATCTTTTCTCCCTCTTCCCCTAATGTTCCTAAATAATCAGCAAACATTTATTTAAATAGATCGCCATGTCTGACGTAGAGAACGCTATGCACAACACAGGAGTATTTTAATTCCTCCCTCCAGGTGGGCTTTCAGCTTGGGATATTGTTGTTAGGTCTTAGTGTCCCTTTATAAATGTAAGAGGTGTTAATTCCATTTAGTTCTATTTGAGTAGAATCTCCTTTTTGTTTTTGCTAGTAACTAGCAATCATTCTGTCAAGATATCCCAATTTTCAGTGTCAAGCATTTAGTGTAAAGATTAGTTCAATTTCTTTTGGAGAAGAGCACTGTAGAATTTTGTTCTGCAGTTGGCAAGGAGATAACTTTGATGAGGGTGGGTAAAGAGGAAGGTCTTACACTTGGCAATGTAGCAGCTGGCTTTTTCCACTTTGAAAACTGAGTATGTCACTGCCTTGATAGATCTAGCTTTTAATTCCCTGGGAATTTCTCTTTCAACTTTGTGAGAGGCTAAAGTTCCCCCAAAGGTCTCTGACTTTCTTTCACTGTATCTGTTGAAGTGTGGGATAATTGGCAGGGGGATACTTTTTCCAATGGCTGGCTTGGTTTTGTTTCATGTTTGATAAATATTATTAAAACACGTATTTCTGCTCATTTCTTATAGCTGTTAGGAGGAGGTTAGATACCCGTTCTTAGGAAACTCTGTAATTTTGACAAAGGCTATAAATGCTAGCTCTCCATTGATATAGTGCAGGTAATTGCTGTGTTCAGCATCTAACATTTGACAGCACAAACGCCATTAATTAATAAATGTTACTTTAGAAAGCTGTATTTTTAACCAAGAGCTCCAGAGTTACTTAGGCTATCCAAGGTGATTTCTTAGTAATTTCCCTCCACAGCTGCTTGTGGATGATCTTATTTTCTTTGAAATCCTCTTTCGGAGGGTGTTTCTGCAAAGCATGTAATTGAAAATGTGTCCTAACCTCATGTTGCTCCACTGCCTTCCTATCACAGACTTTTTGTACTGAATTGTACCATGCTTAATTGCATAAAGAAAAATGTGGCTATTCTAAAATGCTTTAAAATCCATGCAAAACAGAAAGTAAGAGTTCATGTGACCCTGTTTTATTGTGTAGCTGCAAAAAGTGGGCAAATTTGTTTTAAACTGAGAACAAATTTGAAACCAAAGCAGCCACTTGGAAGGAATTTCTGGAAGGAAGGAAGGAATTGATTTAACATAATGCCTGTGAGCCCAATGCATGGATTGGGATCTCCTTGTGCTAAATATGTTGGAAGAAAAGATGGTCTCTACCCTTTGTATCTCAGTGGGAGGTCTCAAATGAATAGTAGTACAGGGAGGAATACATGAAAGCAGTGGTAGGAGATGAGTGCAGTCAGCTTTCAGCTGCTACGTGTTGCTTGTCCCAGCTACATTGTGCCACAGATGCAGAAACCTCTTACAGGCACCTGGCGTGGCAGATCCTGCACCATGCTCCCTGCACCATGAGGGGTTGAGGAGCACAGGGGGGGCATCTACTTGCTCAGAATCCGGTCATGAATCATCAGGTGAGAACTGATCCATCCAGGTTTATTAGCTTCAGCTCAGTGCTGGCCTTGACATTCCTGCATCGCTTCCAATAGAGAAATTCCTGCATTGCTATAATGTGCTTCCTATGTCTTAGGTTCTCAGGGATTTGTTAGTTTAGTTACTCTGTTTGATGACCAGACAATAGATTGTGATCTCAGCAGTGTAATTTCTGTTAAGTATTTATAGTTTTTTCATCGTTTCCTTTTGTATTTTAGAGGTGTCATGGAAAAGGAGAGATATAAGAGGAATTTAGAAGGTCAGTCAGGTAACTAAATGGGTATTTGTGGAGTGTCCCTTCAAGTAGGAATGGTGGCATGGGAGAAAATATGAAAATGCATGACTGCATATATGACAAGCTGATATTGGGGAGGGGACATAGCACCCTAATATTAGATAAGGGATGAATGGACTCCAATTACGCTGTGAACATTTTTGACAGTGAGAGTGATTTTTGTTGTTGTTGATGATGTTGTTGTCTAACGTAGTAAAAAGAAAAACAGCTTAGAGAATCCAGAGATGAGAGTTTTGTGAAAAGAGCATCATTAACAGCAGCATTCACATTGGATAGTTTCATTCACAAGGCAGGACTGCATTTAAAGTCAGAAAGGAGAACGTTGTGATGACTAAGGCATGATACAAGGTAAAAATCTACCTGTGTGTACGGATTTTAGAGCTGATAGGCAAAAAGAGTCTTTAGATGTAATCAAATTGCACCTGGGAGAGAACAGAATTAAAGATGACAACTATTTTATGTAAGTGATGAGTAGTTTGGGGATGGCTCCCTAGTGATGTAAAACAGACATTAAAAGGCATGAAAAAGAAAGGAATGCTATGCATGGTAAAGTAACAAATTCTGGATGCTGTTTGGTGAATGAACATTGTAGTAATAGAATACAAGGTTCAATCTTTAAACTTGAGAGGTCATGAGGGGACCACTAATTGTTATTTCACTTAATATCATAAAAGCCAATGATGTTCAGCTTGTCTACAATAGTCATAAATGACAATTGGAAAATACCTCAAAATGTGAGTGTGTATATATGTGTGTGTGTATATATATATGTATATGTACACTGTGTGTGTTTGTGTATGTACATATATACACATATGTGTATACATATCATATATATATAGAAAGAGACCAAAACATTTATGGGAAAAGCAAACTTACATAGGTGGAAAAGTTGACAAGCTTTTAAGCATACAGCTTCTTAATCGGGTGAAGGACTTCTGTACCTGAAAGCATGTTTCTTTCCAACTCTGTCACTTGGTCTAATAAAAAATATTCCTTCTCTTTTAGACCATGTGGATTCCTAGACAATCTTGGCTATGACAGTGTGGCTTCCACAACATGTATTTGATCAAAATAGCAAGCAGGCGGGAACCCAGATTAATCCATTTTGATTTTCATTTACCTAATGGAAGATACTCCTCTCCCCACTAAAATAAAGACTGTAATACATGGTCTAATTACATAAGGCTGTTTTCTTTTATGCTGCCAACTTTTTTTTCTTTGTGTAACCAAATGTGGCAAGAATTCGAGAAAAGAGTATTTCCCCAGTGGTACAGAACTGGCATGGAGATTTTTTGAATATATAAGAATATTCAAGAATATATTAGAATATATAAGACTAAGGTAAGCTAAAGTCTTTTGGGAGTAGTTGACCTTTCTTCTCTAACTGTCAGCTTATGTTCAGTCTAAACCTAAACCATACCTCTCCTTTTCCTAGTCTTGCACGTCCTCTCTCTTTGCCTGCCTGCCCCTTGACCTGCCACCTCTCCCACATGGAACTGAGGGATGTTGCATCCCTGTAATATATTTCTCTTTCTTTTTTTTTCCCTCTCTGGAGTAATTTGTACTCTCTGTTAAGAAAGCAGACAGGGAAGATGAACAAGTTTGCTCTGTAGTGTGCAAGTCTGAAGAAAGATGGTAAAGGCATCTTTCGGGTCAGGCATTGGGGTAAATTTACAAAAATTGAGTCATTGACTGGGTTGATGCAGTTACATTGGAGAAATCAAAGGTGTAACTGTCCCCTTGAGGAAAGGAGAATTGTATTGTGCCCCAGGCTTTTGAAACAGAACTTAAGGTAGAGGCGTTACTGCTACAGTTCTGTTCATCTTTATCAGCTTGTAATAAGTTAGTTGCTCCGAAATTCTTGTTTCTGCTAGTTTGTGCTTATAAAAAAAGTGCTATTGCAATGCTCTGTGTATTTATGTGTGTGCGCACGGGCATATGTTTACATGGGTAAGAGATTCTCTAGTGCCTACCTGTAACTTAAAATATAAGCCCAAAATAAAAAAGGATGTGCAGCTATTGCTATTGTATTGCTATTCTCAGTTATTATCAACGTGTCAAAGATTTTTCTATTTGACTGAAACATGGGGTGTTTCTTTTTTCTGAAAGTTTCACCACATGTAGATTTTATGGTAGAAAAATCAGTAGTAGGAAAAGCAGAGGAGAATTCTGCCTTCTCTCCTGCTTTCCCCTAACCCCACCCCAAAGCCAGGCTCTTTCAATGGCATTTCTTTCTGATTTGTGTGAGCTTGTGTGCTTTGATCTATGGAAGTGTGTGTGAAGGATGACATGGGCATGATTTCACTGGTCACATCTGTTTCAAACGATCTGTTCTGCTGCAGTTCAGCAAGTAGCAGTCCATACCGAGATTGTTGCTTTCTTTTTTCTTCCAACTTGAACACCTATGTCATTCCATTTACTATTTAAGTTGTGAGAATATGAAGAGTATGAAATGTGCTACTAATTGGGTAACTAAAATCAAGGCTGCCTATGTAACCTTGGTTCTTCCTTGTTAAATGTATGCCTTGCATGGCCAAATTTCTCTCTCAATTACATAGATGTTCAGTGTGAACACCTGTGTAATTGAAAGCGAAACTTTGTCCACGGTATTTAGTTACATGACATTTTTTCCTCCCAAGGGGTCCTTGATAGATCAGTGCTCATGACAGATAGCATTCAGGGAATGAGGCAGCTGCTTAATTTTTGTCATTGCTGTTCACTGCACAGTCCCTCTGAAACCCTGCATGTTGCAAGTTCTTCCGTTAATAAAAACTGCATTCTTTTCCTGGAAGTCCTTTTTGGCATACTTGAAAGTCTCACAAATCTGAATTAACGTACTGGGAAGTATTATACCTATTCACTGGATGAGGAATTGAGACCCAGCGATTTTCCCCAATCAGGAAAGAAATCTCCATCAGAACCAATCTCCATCCGTTCTAGTTGGAACTTAAAAGTAATGTAGACCGGCTTATTCACTTCAAATCTGACCTTTTTATCTTCGATCGTGACTTGACTTGGTTCAACCAGGCCATCTCCTGCCACTCAGGTTCTGTACACAAACTAATTTCATGTGCTTTGTAGACTGTGAAAGGAGTAAGGCAAGAATCCCGAAGAAGCAAATTGTATCTGATCATGTAATCTGATTGTGTTAATCCTGTACATCACTCAGACCTAACTATAAGTTACTTCCAACATTTCCTTTTTTTTCTTTTTTTTTTGGTGTAACTTGACATAAAGGACTTCTATGGATGTAAGGTTATAATAAACAACAAATATATGACTTAACAAGTTCATTATTTTATTTTATTTTTTAAAATAAGACTATAGTAGTCTTATTTCCAAAATTCCATGGGTTTATGTTGGCCAAGAAAACAATTTAGTAAACTGAAGGAGATACAGCACAGTTCCAATAAATATATTGTTAATGGTTAACGTTCTTGTTAAGAAATCTGTTTCTATAGTAACTGCTGCAGATTGTCACTTCCTCTAGCACTTGGAATAGTACCAAAGTGAATTTAACACTGATGCTGCGAGGGACAAATCCTGTGAGAGCTGCAGTAGATCACTACTAGCAGTATGCTTTATTTGGTATCAAGATGTATGAACAACACAGTTCAGTAACGATAGATGGTGTTTAAGAACTAATTCTTCTTACCCTTTATTTTAATGCTCTGTGTGCAGTTGCTTTTTCTCCTTCTGTACAAAGACTAGTCCTCATTTGAATCTTATAGCAAGGGCACATAAAATACATAGGTATGCTTAAGATTTTAAGTTTAAATGTGTGTGCGTGTATATGCTACTAATTTTTAAATGTCTGTGAAGAGATTCACCACGTGTGATTTTCACTAATAAAGAGGGAGTCAACATGGGGCAAATGCATATGGCTCAAGCTTTAAAACGAAGCCCAGGTGAGTTTTAAAGGGTGTGTTTGTCTTATCTTGTACTAGCCCTGTGTTTCTTCTCTGAACCGTAGTGAAGGGAGATTTTTCTTCTGCTTATAGAAGTGCGTATCCTCAGATGAAGTGGATGGTTTCAGTGGCTATGTATTCTGTGTCAGTGCACGTTTGTATCTATTTTTGTTTGTCTTTGGAGTTGAGATTGCACTGAGCAAACTCATGATCAAGTGGAGGCTGGAACTTTTTTAAGGGGAGGGGAAAAGGCTTCAGAGGAGATGCATCTTCTTTTTAGCAACCACAGTTTGGCTGCTTGTGTAATTCTGAGAGAAACAGAACTTTGTTTTTGCAAGTTTGAGGATATGCATGCAGTGAACACTTGGAGATGTTACAGAAACTTCCTTCTTGCTTTATTTCTTTCCAGATGGATGAGATAAAAGGCAAAGACAGAGTGATTCTGGCTCTGGAGAAAGACCTCGGTGTCCAGGCAGGCCATACACAGAAACTGCTCCTTCAGAAAGAAGCTTTGGATGAACAGCTTGTCCAAGTGAAGGAGGCAGAACGATACCACAGTAGTCCTAAGAGAGAGCTTCCTGCGGGAGTGGGGGATATCACTGAACTGATGGGAAGCCCGGTAAGGAAATTGTGTTTTCTTCAGATGTTCAACACAGGATGGTTGCTGCCTGGGTGTACACATTGGTTTTGTGGTTACTTTTAAAATACTAGAAGGACTAATTCATGGTAAATGGCCCTGCACTGCACTGTGCTGTTTCACTGCTGATTTAGAAAGTCCTTGGATCTCTTGAATTTCAAAGAATGTTGAAAAATATGTGGATATAGAACTTTTAGAATTTACATTGTGAACTTCAGCTGTGAACCCCATTATTTTCTTAGCTATTTATTTCATAACTTTAGGAATTATTTTAACCAATGGCAAATAGATACTATACTTTTCAAAAACTGTACCATGTGATTTTAATCTGTGTCCTATGCACTAGATTTTTTTACTTATAGCTAATAGTAAGAAATCTGGTGAGAAATAATCAATAATACTTGAAATATTATTTATCTAACTTTTTTTTTTAATTGTTAAACCTTTACATACATTTCACAAGTAGACACTTTTCATGTAATATATCATGTAGCATTTTCACAGGATGTTATTGTTCAGTGTTTCAGTTGATTAAAATTAGTTTTCTAGACATTGGTGTAAAGAGTCTATTTTAAATTTACACAATCCACTTGCTAAACCATGATATTAAATTTATGGATAGTAAAATATTTGTTAAAAGGTAATTTTATATATCTATATGTTTTTGATGTAAAGGAGCAGCATTTGGATGAACGAGATGTGCGGAGATTTCAGTTAAAAATTGCTGAACTGAATGCTGTAATAAGGAAGCTGGAAGACAGAAATACTCTCTTAGCAGATGAAAGAAATGAACTGGTAAATTAATTAGTAATAACACAGATGGTGACTGGGAGGTCATCTTTATGGTAAAAGATTTAATGTTGGAAAGTCAGTGTTATAAATAATTTACAAATCAGTCCTGGTTGGCCTTAATCAATTGTATCTAAATATAACTGAGATTTCTATAGAAATTCACTTTGTGACCATAAAAGATATGGATGGAATCTCTCTTGTTCCAGAAAAATAAAACTTTATAAATTTATTTTGGGGTCATTGTAATCAAATTGACTGGTAGCTTGCCTGTGGCACTGTGTAATGATGTTGTGTAAAACATGCATAATCTATGCACTTAAATTACTGTATTAATCTTTTTGAAATTTGACATTGGTTTTGTGACATGCTTACGCTAGCTAGAAGTTAAAAAAGCTTTTTTGTGCTGGAGATGAAAAATCTGCCATTTCTCAAGGGAAATCTCTTACGTAGCTGAAATTATCCTAGGAGAGTGATAGTAACTTACAAAAGAAAGGATATGACAAGAATTTTAAGAATGAATTTTATTAGCCTGCATCGCTACTTAATTGCTTGTACTGAGGTTAATGGTAAAACTCCCATTGACTGCAATGGGAGGTCAGTTTTAACAATAGGAATTTTTACACATGTCCTCTTATAATAGCCTAATTCTAGTGGCAGGAGAAAAGATTTTTCATTCTAATCAGATGGAATTTTTCCCCCATGCAACCTATGTATTTGATTCTAAAATAATGCTATTATGTACGGTGAGGGCAGAAGGGGAGGGCACTCTTGCCACATGTCAGTCGTATAGATGAGTGAAGCATTGACACGGTCTTCCTCGCTTTGTCAGACTTAGCTCTTCATGTTGACATATGAAGGCTTTGCTTTATGATAAAAGGACTTAATTTAGTTATGACGTCTCAATGATTATCAGAAGAGCTAATTTTTGAAATTTCCTTCTCAACATCTTGGCTGACTCTAGATTAGTGAAGTCAGTTGAACAATGCTAGACTAAAACTGGATGAATTGAGAACGTAATCGTTTTTTTCTTTAAACTTTTCCTCTTTAAATAGCTGTATAGTCTAAACTGCCCTTTCATATGGCAAAAATTGATTCCTCATTAACAATTTAAGTGTCTTGGAGTAAGAAGAACATGCGTTTTAGCCTGGGTACAGTTCACCATTTTTCCTACTTTGTCTAGATGCTGAGTGTTTGCTGTTTTGGTTTTTTGTTTCCCCACTTTTACTGCCACAGTTGCTTTTTCAGCGCTATACTCTCAAGAACATCTTGCCTTTTTTCAAGATTGCATTATATAAAGACAAGATAATTCAGCCTCCTAATCCTTTCTGTGGACATAAGTCATTCAAAACATCCCTGAGGAATGCTAAAGTACTGCAACATCTATCCTTCAGGGTCCCTCTAGATGGAGGGCATGTATGACTCAGTCAAATACTCTTCTTGATGCTAGACCTAGAGGCATAAGAAATATATTTTGGAAAAGATATGGAGAAGGTTTTGTCATATTATGAGACAATATTACATCAAACCAGTAATATCAGTAAGCTCGTATGATTAAGCACTGTGAAAAAATATTTTTCTTCTGAGAATGAAACAGAAAACCAAATACTCAGTGAAGTTATCTCAGGAGAAAGATCTTTTTCTCATTTCCAGTTAAAACTCAGTAAATTGAAAAATCTTTTGATTGGAAAAAATAGATTTTTTTTTTACAAACAAAACAGCTCAAGGATTAATGAAATAAAAAGAGTGAAATATTGAATGCACACATGCAAGAAAGGGCAGTAATTTGCTTCACATAATTGTCTAACATCATAAAACCACAGGAACAAAATTGAGCAGCTTGAAAATGTCAGCAGAATGCTGTGCCCTCTGGCTGACTTTCTCATTGCTCTAATTACACATTAGGTATAGGGTTTTCAAAGTAGAGTAGGAAGAGTTTAGTCCTACTAAGGGATAGTGAAAACGACTACCCTAGAGACCTAGCTGTTCACAAGAAGCTTATGTACAACGAGATTAGTTTATTGAGAAATCAATTTTATGGAGCATTGTAAGCGATTTCCAAGAGCAAAATCCGGTGGCCAGATCTAGTGTTTTTGTAGGCTGTACAAAAATGCTATTTCTTATTGGACTCTGTAGTTCTTAGTTCAGCAGTAGTCTATCTCAGATGCCACTTAACAAAAGAACTAAACTTTCTGAATGAAGAAAGAAGGCAAGTGAAAACACACATATTTCTTCTTTCCCACAAGTATAAACTAAAGCACAGCTAACTTTGTTCCTTTGCCATTTGCAGCTGAAACGTTCTCGGGAGACAGAAAGTCAGCTGAAGCCTTTGGTAGAAAAAAATAGGAGGATGAGCAAAAAAAATGATGATATGCTGCAATGTATCCAGAGAATGGAAGAGAAAATAAAAAATCTATCAAGGGAAAATGTAGAATTGGTAAGTAATCATCTCTGACATCATGTTATTAGAACATATTGCACACAGTTACTTTTGAGGTGGAAGTGCTTGTAAGGCTTCTACTCTAATACAGACATTTCAGAGTCTTAAATTGAGCCAATGCAACTGAATATTCATACTCTAAATTCAGAGTGGCATGTGCTTTGTGTTGTATCAATTCACGCTGATTAAGGGATGTGTTTGGAGGCTATAAAAATGTATGACTGAAAATCAGCTTTAATAAATGCTGCTTTTATGATTAGAAGTCAGAACGGAATTTCAGTGCATGTGCCAAAGGTTTTATTATGTTAGATCATTGAGTTCACTTGTCTGCTAATTTTGTTCCAGACTATGTTCTTTGATTCTGTTTTAAAATATCTTACGTGAGATATTAACGCTGAGGCATACAGAAAGTGTAATTTGTTTTTTTTGTTGAAAAAGGCCTTATGTTGTAGTGGAGTATGCACTGATGAGTCCAAAGACTTCTTGATTACTACATCACACATGAGAATTTTCCTCCTATTACAGCAAGACACTTTAAAACGTTCTTTACATTTAATTTTTTTTTCAATTTTATTTTAATTCTTGTAGAAAGAGAAGTTATCTGCACAACCAGCACTGAAGAGGCACACATCTTTGAATGATCTCAGCAGCACACGGGAGGAACAAGAAATTGAATTCCTTAGACTGCAAGTCAAAGAACAGCAGCATGTTATTGATGATCTCACAGTGGTAATGCTTATGACTGGTATACATACGTGCATGCACACACGTCTATAGGCAAGCTAAGGATTTGAGAGCAATATTTTAACTCCAGTTGTAGTAGTGATACAGAAATAGTTTTTTTGGCATTGAAGGGTTCCTGTTATTTCTCAGGTAGTGAACGAATTTGGAATGTGTATGAATCTCTGTATTATAAAATATTTACCTATTATGAGCTGCTTGTGAAAAGAAGTGCATCAGTCCATCCACCTTACTTACAAAATTGGCTGTCAACAACTGAGGAACTTGAGGAAAGGACACGTTCCAAAACGTAATGGCTGAAACGTGTTGGATGTAGACCCTGGTGTAAACTCAACCGCTCCCCTGATCTAGAAGTTCTCGTAAAAGAAAGGAAGATGCAGGGTGGCATTAATTTCACCTAACTAAGCATCTCTAACTGAGCTGGCCACACTAACTGTCTTTATAACAAATGGAGAGAAATATGCACAGTTCATCTAACCAAAGGTAGCAGCATAGTTTAAGATTAGAATTGCACAGCTGCTGCCCTCTGTCTGTGGAGACTCCTTAAGATGACGCTCATAGATGTTTGCACTGTTTGATCAGGACTCTTTTGAGTTATGTTAGAGGTGTCTAGTGCTATTTAGTGCAACTTACGCTACACCCTTCTGGTGCTGGCAGAAATGACATCTCATCTCTGAGAGATCCCTGCCCTTCTGGAGCAGCATTTGGAACTCAGGCAGACTCAGAGCATCTCAAATGGCACTGCTGACTGCTACAAAATGATAAATTGAATTTAAGATCATTCTGTCTAAATAGAAAATTAAACAATTGGATACAACATTGAAAATAAAAATAGAAGATCCAAAAAGATAAAACAACAAGATGTGTTATTGCTCTGTCTGGAACATTGTCTCTATTCCTGGCAGTTCTTCCAAGATTTTGACCCAGGAATTCTCTCTGTAATCATTGCCAAAGATTAATGTCTGCGTGCATTCTCCAATGTCACAGTGTTACAAGCAGTAGGATGTTACTCAGACACTATGATGTAGGGCCTGATTCACAGGGCAATGCTGCTTTATCTTCCAAATACAACTGTACAGACAGGGTCTATGACATGATATTAAATTCCCAGTATATGGCAGATATAACCTCACTTATATTTCAGTGTAAAGTGGGTACGAAAGGACTGTCTTTTTACTGTCTCAGCCAGTAACCTGAGGAATTATATTGTATCCTGACCTTGGTCAAATAGTATTAACTTGTGTTTAGTGTGAAAGTAAAATAAATAAATATTTTAAAATATGGTTTCATTTTGGCTTTGTTTCCTATTTACAGATACTTTTTCACTCACAGAAATAAGTTAAATTGTTAACTAAGATACTGCTTTGGTTGGCAGTACAAACTAATTGATGCTTCGCCTTCAATGTGAATGCAGTGGAATTCTGCACTTCCATTATGCTTTTTAGCTATCTTTTCTGGCTCAAACCACACCTCTACAGAATACAAATGTATCATAATTATCAAGATGACCCACGTGTCACATACCTGATTAATACAAAAGTCATCAGCTTACCTCCAGCTGAGACCAATATAATACACAGAAATAAGAACAGTAGTCTTATGCAATAGGGTAGTCTGAATTGATTAAGATTGTTGTTTGTAGGATATCTTTGATGCTGTTGAAGCCGTATCAACTTGAGTTCTCCCACAACAGTGGTGTTCTGGTCAGTTCTTAAAAGGAAAGCTGTCAGGATAAGCTCAGATGATTGCAAAAGATGCTAGTGATTCAGCAAATGGTGGTTTTTAATTGGCATTATTATTGTTCTGGTAGCTTGATGTATTATTGAGACAGTAAATTAAGCAGTCTTCTTACCAGATTAAAAACAGGAATGAGTGGGGGATTTTGGAAGTGTTTGTTCATTCTGCACTTAGGTGACTGGAAAGTCCAACTGTTTTGGACTTGGGTTGCTTGGGTTGCAAGAGACCCAGGTTAAAGCAGGGACTGTGCCTTAACCAGGTACCTGAGGAGGGAGCATTTTTCTCCAGCACTGTAAAATTCAACTGTATGGTTTCAGCTTTAGCTTAATATATTATATTATATTGTTCTGCAGCTTGAAATACCTGCTCCATTCTACCTTGGCAGTCATTACTTTTCCTTATTATGAAAACCACATGTATTAAAGGTGCTATATAAGTTGTTGTGCTTTTCTGGATTATTTTGTATTTTCCAAAACATCATTCCTGGAACAATGTGCTGATAAAGATGAATTATATTATTGTGTTTTCCACTGGGAGCTTCCTATTTGTCGTTTCTGAACTGAACGTAAAGCAAATAACTCTGAATAGAATAATACCATGCAGTGAGCAATAACTGCTAGAGAAGCACTTGGAACTACTATCATTCTTTTAAAAATAGAGATGCTGCAAACAAAGATGCAAAGCTAAGGAAAGAATCAGGAAAAAGGCAAGGAGAAGATCACCTGCCTCCTGTGTTGGGGTTTTTTTTGCTTGCTCCTTTGCATTTTTTACCTTCTCTTCCTCCTCTTTTCCTTTGGACCTCAAGGCAGTATTCTTGGGTTTAAGTGTTCATAAACCCTGCATTTTTCCAGTTATAACCTCCTCCTGTTACGATATAGTCAATTGTGATCTTGTTCCAAAGCCATGGTAGAAAAAAGACACCGACTAAGTTGACACAGACTGAGAGTGCCTTTGGATTTGAGACTTTTGCCCTGCAAGGATAAGTCACATGTAACACTGTATCTGCATATGCATGCTTGTATATCAGAGTGTGCCTGATATAATGACTTGTAATTACTAAGGCTGGACTCATTTTTGGCTACCGACCTGCTTCTTCAGGATGGTTGAACACTGGAGTGAGAATGTGAATTCTGTTTCCATAGTGAGCTTCTTGGTAAAAGAGTCAAAAGAACTGTCAGAAATCTGTGCCCAGTATCTAACAAAGCCTTTTTTTGCCAACTTCCCATCAAGTGTGTAAAGTATATGGCTGAAGATTTGTTTGCTAGAGGGATAAAGCTGCAGTACAGAGTGGTGTTATACCAGCATGGCGTTATTCAAAGGGATAAAGACATTGTCTTTGTGCTAGCTTTACCATAGGCTTTAAGAAAATTTTAATGATACTTCTTTATGTTAGACATATCTAAATGTTTTAAAGGAAACCCATACCAAAATGTTCTCTTTCCTTCTAGGAAAGGGAACGGTTATTACGGTCTAAAAAACAAAAGAGGAAAAGCCTGAAACCTCCAAAGGTGAGCAAACCTTCGGTTTCCATGCATTTCCGTTACTGTGAACAGTGCTTGTTTCAAATATTGCCTGAAATCAGAGCTCTACTTAAATTAATGGTAAAATTTCATATAATTTTCCTGTTTTTTCTAATAACTGCTTATCCACTTTTTCTTAGGATAAATCAGGAGCTGCAAGTTTTGTACTGCACCCAAGTGGTGTTGTTTTGTTTTTTGTTTTAAATAAACAATATAATTACACTTTTAGCCATTGTAGCCTAAATATTCAAGTGGCTTGAGGCCTAAATGATATAATGACTCAAACCAGCTACCATTTCAAAGGACAAATATCAGTCCTTTTCAAAGAAAATACACCCTTTAAACTACTCATACCAAGTTACTGCTTAATTGCAATTGAAAACTTTAACTCATGCTAGGGATGTTATTGAAATGATATTTCGGTATGTGATATATAAATGCTAAAAAGATTCCTACTATTTTTCTCTAGTAACTATTTTACTCTAGAACGCAAAGTACAAGAGAAAAATTTAGGTTGTGGAAACAGAATAGTTTTGCTTCAGATTGTACCTTTGGTGTTCATTATAACATGTGCTTAAAGTAATTAATTTTGCTGAATAACGTTTTTTTGTGAAGTTGAACATTAGCAGTCTGGAGCGTGTGAGGGGAGGAGAATGGGGTGAGAGGGAGAAAATGGAAGTGAAGAGTGGAGAGATGATTATCATCTATATGGTAGCTTAAGATACATTCTGTCATAAATGGGTGCTTGTTGTCACTGTGTTCCACGTAGTATATTCCTGGTGACCTCCAGGTGGTGCTTTTTTATTGCTCTGCGTTCTGTAATACCTGTATTCTGAAAGATTTATCCTTTGCAATTCTCTGCTTCAGCCGTAATTTCTTCAAATTATGCTTCGAATAATGATGTGTCTTTTACATGTGAAGGAAGAAAAATTCAGAAGTAACAACAAATCTTGCATACATTTTTCTGTTATGTAATGGAAGGCTGATAGACGCCAAATATATTTACAGTAACCCTGAATCATTCTTTCTTGGTGTAGTGTACCTGGAAGTTTATGTCCTGAGAAACAGGACATAAAATTAAAAAAAAAAAAAAAAAAGTGTAACTACTAATGTAATTTTTATAGTCCTTTAATTACTAGGCCTTATCCAATTTGAAATTAATTGTGTAAGATCTTTTGCTAAATTGTAAAGTTCTTAATGAAACAAAACCAGTTAATTTAATTTTTTAGGAATTGATAACTAGTGATGCTAATTTCTATAGGCTGAAAACTTCCATAATCATTCATGTATGTTATTAAAAAGTTCTGTGTTAATAGAACTTCAGCTGACCTAGACTCCGTACCCTTTCATTTTCCCTGTTTTCTCTTGAGCGAGCTGCTGCTTTTGTGGTATCTTCTTCTTTTCCTTATTGACCAAAGCAAGAGTTAAACAACATGAGGGTTGGAGAAAATGTGCGTGATACCATTAAAAAATTTGCGGCAGTGCTATTCTTCATGTGGTAAGAGTACTATAATTGGTGGACTTCTGCAGAGATTACTGCAAGAATTGTGTGCATATGAGCAGCAGAGTTAGTAGGGGCTTGCTTCTTATTATGATATGATAGGTACACCAGAAAGAACAAATTAATCAGTAGCAAACATAACTCCCACTAGTTATTCCATCCCCTGTCCATTAGCTCTTCGGTGCCCATATGAAATTGGCCATTTGAAATTTTATTTGATGCTATCTCATCAAAGAAAGAGCAGGACTATAAAACAAAAACAAGTGAAAAAGAGAGAGAAAGTTGTGAGAGAAGAGTGAATGGGATTATATATACTATACTAGTTACACTATATATACTATACTAGTTATTATATAACTCTATATATAGTTTCTAAATGAGCTCATTCCTTAAGGAAGGAAAGAAGTCATCAATAATATATTTATTAGTATCCTATTACCTGCCATCGAGTAAACCTGTAGGCTATTCACATGTATATGCAGTGTTGACTTGGAGTTTAAACACTGTTGATGTTAGCTTCTAAAAATCCAGTCCTGGCATACAGACTGGTTTTCTTCCAGTCTGTGCGGTCCTGTGAGGATCAAAATCCTCAAAGGATGCTGGGTTTCCCACAATTTTCCAGCAGTCTTGTATTTAGCCTGTCTATGTAGAATGATGAGCTGTTGGGGTTGTACCATCTTCATCCTCTCTGTTTTTACAGCCTATCTCAGGAATCCAGATGGAAACAGTAGAATTCATCTAACCAAGAATTGCAAATGCTTGGTTAGATGTCATTAACGGAGGTGAGATATAGACATCTCACTCTGGACAGAGTGGCAACATTGAGTAGTGATTGTTCTCCTCTGGAAGTAGATCTCTAAATAGGCCATATGATTTTTGTCCTAAAATTGCTTATTTCTCTCCATGGACTATAAAGGCGGTCTAAGATGAGTTGCTTTATATATAGACATGTACAGTGCAAGTGTATTTCTGTCTATGGTCTGTGCAAGATTTTTATATCATACAGATGATAACCTATATATAATAGCAGGAGAAATTATGGGTGTATCTGTCCTAACCAACCACTCAGAAGGAGAAATTACTGACGTAAATCTTTGGCTTTGCTTTTCTAAGATTTGTTAAATGTAGAATTAGCATTAACACAGTGAGTTACCAAGTTTGGCTGTTGGAGCTGTATCTGTTTCCAGCTGTGTCCCACTTCCCTTGACAAAGTGAAAAAGGAAATAACTGATGAGAATTAGGTTTCATGAATGTGGTCAGATAAGCTCAGACTAGAAGGTACAGAAAGGTTCCTTTTTTGTTCTAATAAACAGGAACTTGGTGCACAGGGTGAAGACTTGAACTCATCTACTGTTGCAGCTTCTCCTAAATGGGTACTTTTGTAGTCCAGCTTCCTTAATTTTCGAGGTGCTCTGGCTGGACAGTGTCTGTGTTTGTTTTCTAATATGAGTGTTTTCCTGACAGTGATTCCTGTTAACTGGAACAGAATCCATGGTATGCCTTTCTCCATCTTTAAGACAGCTTGTGTGAATGATCTGTCAGGCTAGTCCAGTAGCCTGTATAGTCCAACTGAGTCTAAATAACATCAGTTCACTGAGAAGCTTTGGAAAATACCAAGGATATTTTTTTTCTGCAATTAGATGTCTGTGTTATTTCTGGAGCTCTGTAGGTGCACTAGGTTACTGTTGCTAGTGTAGCTTTGACTGAGCACTCTTTTAATTACCAAGGGGCATAGGAGCCCAAAGAGCAGAGCTGGCAACCGGCTTGGGTTCCCCGAGGAAAAGAGCAGCATAGTGGGATGGGGCTTTATAACCTCTGTGGCTGCAAGGTGTTTAGAGGAGTAATATAATGATCTGTATAGTCAGGTACTGTAGGATAGTTTTCTCTGAAGTGAAGCAGCCTAATAGAGGCTGCTTTTGTGTTTTTCATATTTTTTTGGTGTTTTTTTTTTCCTACGTTAAGGTGCCATTAAACGTAATGTGCCAGGAAAAAGATGTACCAGAGGTGAATCTTCTTTTGCTGTTTAAAGCATGCCTTTTTCCAGGTGTGTTTTTCTTTTTATTTTTTTTTTCCTCCCAGTTTTGGTAGTGAAATAACCAAGAAACTCCAGAAACAGTATTTTTGGGGTTTTGTTTATTTTTGACATGAAGAATGGAGTTACAGTGATTCCATGATTGATGGAGTCATGCATTTGAAAATAAGGCATAATTGCCTGGTTTGTTTGGAAACTGCAGGACTCTATGGATTTGTTTCTTTAATTAAACTTTAATAAATAAACTGTATTCGTGATAGTGGAAAGCCTCCACACTGGTGTGATGGAGTTTATATTTCTTGTTTTATATTTTTCTTTTTTTATCTGCCTCTGTGCTTTGGTGTGCTTGTATTTTTCTGGCTGCCAAGAAATGACATATAAGCATGAAGGTAAGAATTTACTGATAAGCTCATCTGATTGCATTACAAGGAAATTAATCTTGGATCATTTTCATCATGTTAGATTAAGTACTTGAAATGGAGATATTTAAATGTAAAGTGAAACTACTTTAGCAACAGATAAATCAGATTATTTATATGTAAGTATATCTAACCGAAACCATTAAAAATATGAGGATATATTGAAATTTGCATATAATATAGTCTATGTGTCACTATTGATTTATAACATTCTAAACTTCGATGTTTACTGAGCACCATACTTCAGTAGAAGCATTAATACTTGAGCTATAAAGACCTAATGCATAATTTTACTTTAAAATTACATGAAAACATTGATATAAATCCACATGAAAAATACTTGCTGTTAAATGCATGGCAGTAGTCAATGGAAATTAGAATTTAAATCAGAATTTTTCATCAATTTATATGACTGTTTTCTCAGTTATGAAGTTATGATTTAGAAGTAACAACTGTACAAATCAATATAAAAGAATCTTTAAGTTGTTAATTGAGAATGTTCCCATTTTTAAGAAAAGTTTGAATGAAACTTGAATGAAAATAGTGTATAGTTACAAAAATCCAGTGAGTATTGTCCATGTTTGTATATACTTTTCAAAAACCATTGTGATTCAGCTTTTGAGCAATATATGGAATCTCCCTTGGAGTTGGTGTATTTATTTATGCCTTATTATTTATTACAGTGTTTATCAACTTTGTATGAATCAGATGTCTTTTTTTTCCATTTTTTTTTTCTCTCTACAGCTGTTCCCTTGCCAGTTAATTTGTTCTGGTTTTGCTGTGAATCACTTCTTGTAGCTAGTTGCTTCAGATACTAGATGATCAACAATAAAACCAGCTATTTTGTAATTATATCGTGAAGCAATTCATACATGTGCAATTAATATACACTGGTTAAATGCCTTATCTCTATTTCTATGGAAAGTATCTGCTCCACAAAATGATAAATGTACAGCTTCTCTAAAGAGGAAGGAGTCATTAAAAATAAATAAGTGGTTCACTCATAACTCCAAATATTATAGGTAGTCTGTATAGCATTTAACAGTTTTTGACTTTTACCTCTCCTTGAAGTGTTGGGGTTTTTTAGTGTGATGGGAAATACTAATTTTCTTGCATAATTCCCTCCTGTCTAATAATCAAGTGATTTATTTAATAATATATGCAAATTATTTTCCCCTACTTTTGCTACTACTGAAATGTTTAAATGCAGCTAGTATCTTTTGTCAAAATAATGACATTGCTATAAGTATCTTCTCGAACCTATATACATTTATGTAAAATCAAACCCACCGTTGTTTTACTGTTGTTTTTTCACTCCTTGAAACAGTGTGAGTGGGTGTGTGCATGCAGGGTTAAAGGAAGATGCATACTTAAGCTGAGTTATCTACAAAAGTGGCTGTAGTTTGAAGTATATCAAAAAGCCCCATAGATATGATAAGTCTTATTGTCACTTTTAAGTAAGCTGCTGCTGACCTTCATGGTACTGTGTTCTCTGTGCCATATATATAATAATAAATTGGAGTTTTGTTCTTCATCTTTTAGAAGTCCCTTCTACCAGCCTTTTCAAAGTCAAGACTTGACGCTATTTTGTCAGCCCTCGAGCCTATACTTTATTGCAGGTTTTGGTCGAGCTTTGCTCAAGTGCGATGGTCATTTTTGAGGCCAAGCACCCTTGAAACAGAAGGCATGAGCAGGGTCAGCTGTTCTTCAGTCCTCTGAGTTGCTTGTCCATGGCTAGGTTCCTCCAAAGCACAGGCTAGTTGTTCTGAGCCCCATCCACAGACAAGCTGGTACGGGCAGAAGAGCAGAGTATAAAAGTATTGGCATAAGATTTGGGTATCTTATTGGCATAAGATATTGGCATAATTTGGGTTTACTCTCAGCACCTTTGAGTAAAAAGTATCTGCTCTGCAAAATGAGGATGAGGTTTTCATGAAAGTCTTTTGGTTTTTGTTTACCTGCCATCATCTTCTTTACCTCCATATAATCCACCTTCATCTTTGTGAAACTGTATCTGCTCATTGGTTTGGAGTCAGAAAGTTCTTCCTGATGAGTTGACCTGGCAACCCAAACTGTAAATTTGTCTTCCTTACAACTTGAAGGTAGCACCACTTCTTTAGCCCTCTTTTGAACTCCCAATATTTACTTGTAGCATTACTGTTAGATGATTGTAGGCTGCAACCAGTATTCAGGAGAAATGCTGGATGGGCCTCTCCCAGGACTAATTACACCTCAATTTTTGTGGTAAACCTTTGTACTTATGAGAGAGGAGTCTGAAATGTTTGTAATTCCAGTGTGAGAGAACACATTAGCTTTCTGGATAAGTCTTTATATTTCTAGAAGAGAGCTTGAACCTGTTCCCCGTGTCCTTTGTTTTGTTAAGTAGGACAGAATGGTGAATAAACTGGTGTAGCATGTGAACGCTGGAGGAAAGGATTAAATTATCCCAGGAAAGTGTTTGTCTTAAGCACCTTAGACATAGCTCTGCCTGGTGAAAGGATCACAGTGCTTCCTAAACAACTGAGAGAAGAGTAGTGTGTCTTTAGTACTATAACTACGATCCTTTTCTTTTCTTGTGAATATACTAAATATGGTCTAGTAGCCTGCAAAAGGAAGGTTGTTTCTAAAGATTGTTCAGAAGCTCTTTGCCTTCTGTGCTGCATCATATTTATCTGTATGCATATGGATAAGCACAGTCTATTTGGAAAAGATGTGGCTTTGGGGGTTTGGTTTTTTTTCTGAGTGCATAACATCCGTTCAGAAGGAGATTTTAGTAGAACCAGTTAATTTAAAAATGCAGTCTGAATGAAAATTTTAAGTTATTATTTGAAGGACTTATCTTAAGTGAAGCAATTAAGTGGTTCAGAACTGGGCCTTGAAGCTGTCTTCAGTAGTTTGAGTGGGATTAGCTGTACTGTGAAACTATGATGGAGTTTAGCTTACGAGTGATGAGACTGTGACCTGGTGGACCATGGTAACCAGGGCTGCAGACTGTAAATGGAGTGCATGGTGTCATGCATGCAGGCACCAAGTCACACCTACGAGCTCGATTTTATGGTACGACTTAAATCAAGATAGAGTATTTTAGCTGTTGATGAGAGCTGTGCTGAGCCAAAAGAATATATTAAACATTATGGGGCTTTGTAAGAAAGTGAAGACAGTACTTTGTAGACATACTGGAAGAATGTATAAAGTTAGATAAGTCTAGAAGACTGCAATGAAAGGTAAATATTTGGAATTCATCATGAGATAGGGCATTATAGATAAACTAAAACCTTTCAGTATCTTGAATGAAATTGATAACTTAATTGATAACTTAATTGATAACTTGATAATTCCACTCACTTAGCCAGTTTGGCTTTGCTCAGATGTAAGATGTCTGATGTTCTGAGTTAATAACAACTGGTAATTTTTTTCATCCTTTAGGCTTTTTTAATGAACAGGGCTATTATCTTCTCACATGCAACCTGTGGTTTATAGTTGTCTTTTTTTTTAAAAAAAACCCCAAACTGTGACATCAGGATCTGTGATTCAGCATCAAGCAGTGCCAAAAAATACAGAGATGGATAGACAGATTTTTCTTCATCTTCTTAGAGCCACCTCTCTCCACGAGCCTCCCTGTCTAGGATGCTTCATCACCTGACTCCATTTTTCCAGCAACACCCTTTTTTTTTTCCTTAATTTTCCTGCTTCTCTGAATTTGTGTTGGGTTATTAAAACACTTGTATGGTGAAAAGTTAAGCTTTCTATTGATTAATAACCATTAAGTTTTGTTATTGTTATTTTGGAAGGAAAAATACTTGAAAACCTTTTTCTAGTTAAATGTAAGCAATTTTTTTTTCTTTTTTTGAACAGCAGAATTTTAAATGCTGGAAATTTGCTGCTTTCTAAGCATATGATAGAAAACTGATGGAAAGGGGGCTCTTAAAATGGTGAATTATTGCAGTTGTGATGTTTTATATAAAACATCGCAGTTTTCACAATGAGTATTGTACTATTCACTTCCATTGGCTACTCATTTTCTCTAGTTTCCTGTAAGCATGCATTTAATTGATTACATTGTATAAAATCTTTAAAATCTGCATTGAAATGCTAGTTTTCCCTAAGCATAGTTTTTTTGGTTAGTCATAGTATTGGAGCAAACTTTTGAAAAAAATTGAGAATGATGGTGTTGGAAAGATAAATGGAAAGCAACAATTTATACTTTTAAGTAGGGTTTTGCAAAACAGATATTATAAATTAATATCTTTTTTTTTCTTTTTTTATTTTTTAAAATTAGTATGAATGACAAAATTTGTTCCACATTGTTCTTCAGAATATTTTTTTTCCCTTTTGGTTCCACATCTTATGTGTTACGTTGTACTGGGTTACTTTCTTCTGAATAGATATTGCACTCCTCCACTGTGAATCTTGTAGGATCAGTATGATTTTGGTAATTAACTTTTATACTTTTGCTAAAGCATTATTCTATTGGCATTACCCAGTGCTATGTGCAGTTCAGTTCTTGGAGGTTCTTATACAAATGGTGTTGGAGAGGTAGCTCATTTAATCAGAGAACAAGGGTTTACAAAGAAACCTTTTCTCTTCCTAAATACTAAAATAATGGTCAGAGAAGACCTTGGCAACTACTTACTGGGTCATTGGGGTTTTCCAACTGTTTTGTTAGTAACTAAGAAAAACTAACTTTTCAGAGGCATGTTGTGGAGACATTTTTTGGATTTGATGAAGAATCTCTTGATTCAGAAACATCATCTGTAACTTCATATAACACAGATAAAACAGACAGGACACCAGCAACACCAGAAGAAGATTTGGAAGATGTAAGTAGTAGATGATTTATTCTTAAGTTCTATAAAAATTGACATGGAGTATAAATGCAAAATTTTTTTCAGCTATTCTGCCACAGGAACTATGAAAGACTTGGCAGAGAATTGCTCTGTTTCGTTTCATAGTCCAGTAACACATCCACAGTCATTGCAATAGAATTAATAAGATAATATTCTGCCTGACAGATTTGGCAGATATTGGGCTGAGAAATAAACTTGTTTTTCTCAAACCCTTTCTTATCAGTCAAAAGAAAATGAATAGGCACATTGCTTTGCCAAAAGTCAATAGTTACTAGACAATAGTTTGCCTTTCAACCTTATAATTTATTTGACTGTTTTGATACAACCAGGATTTTCTTTCTCTACTTACAATACTCAGAAGGGCTTTTGCAATTCATTAAGGCTTAAATGATCATAGGTAGTAAATACCCACTGACAAGTTTTGTCTCAGCTCTGTGATACACACTGCAGCTGCCCTACTTTAAAAGATTGCAGGGCTGAGGACAAAGTATGAATTAGATGCTCTTTTTCATCTTTCTTTCCTGTTCACTAACTTGTGCCTAATACTCCTTAGTCACAAGAAGCTTTGTATTTTTCTAGGTTTAATATCTAATAATATTGTAATCTCTTTTCCTTGGAGCTCGAGTTCCTGGAGCAAAAATTAATTAAAGGGAAGGACATTTCTTGCCCTCAGCATTATAGGAAAGACCTTGGAAGTGTTGATGTCAGTTGCTCAAAATTCAAAGAAAATTAAGACATTAAAAATACTTCATGTAAAAAAAAAAAAAAAGAATTTAAAAAACCATCTTATGGCTTTTGAAGTATAACTTCTGTGTTAGTGTGCTTGTGCTTGTAAAATGCTTTACCCTGGCATTGTAGAGAATAAGAGTAAGGAGGGAGTGATGGACTGCATGACAAATAGAACAAACCCCTTCTGAAGTCCCTGTGCTCTGGAGACAGTGGTGCATAGAACTGTTCCCTCTCATCTTTCCCCAGTCAGTTTCTTCCCATTTCTATACATTACTGCCTCATATAGTAATTTATACTGTCCTGAAATTGTAAGGTAGACACAGTTACTGATCTCTGCATTTCTGTGTCAACCTCAAATCATCCTTCCTTCCATTTCCACTTGTTCTAGTTTTTTAAACCTTTACTAAACTTTGAGACTCAGTATGAGCTCTGTTGCTGGTTGTATTTGTGAGTCTGTCTATATAAACAAACCCATTGTCATATATATTTATAGAAACCCACTTTTTTTTCCCTCTTCCTTAAGAGCACGCCTAAAGAAGAAGCTGAACTAAGGTTCTGCCAGCTAACAAGAGAGTATCAAGCTTTGCAAAGAGCATATGCATTGCTTCAAGAACAAGTTGGTGGAACCCTGGATGCAGAGAGAGAAGCAAGGGTAATTTTTTAACTGAAATTTCTTTTAACGCTGAAATCATTGAAAAAGCTGAAAAAACTTGCAATAGCAGGAGATATCTTTGCAGGTCAGTGAAATGCAAAGCACAATGTTTTTGAGGATTAGAGGATATTTTCAGTAATGTGACAATTTAGATTCATCTGGTGCGATCTGAACAAAGATATCATTAAACTTTATTCTAGCATGCATAATATATTAACGATTTCAGTAGTAAGACAGTGTTATTGAGAATGATATCCCAACTGAACCTGCAATTTGGATAGCAACGTGATGGATTTAAAATGAATCGGAGAATAGGTTGTTATAAGTACTTAGGTACTTTTATCATATGAGTATATTAAAAATCTGACCCAAATCTGACAAAAGAAGTTTTTCTTCAAGTGTTTTGTCAAATATATGAAATCATAATTTGTTTTTAAAAATCTCAGTTTGAGAGTATTCTTCCACTAAAAAGTACATAGCTAACTGTTCCTATTAGTTCAGCATGTGTGATTGTTTACTCTCTCTGAAATAAATGTTTTTTTATCCTCGCAGCAATCTCTGTACTATAGGTATTTGAGGTGTGAGAGAGTATGTATTCTGTTTTCATTTACCCTTCTGCCACCACTGAGTTTAGTGCAGAGTGCATTTAGTGCAGAGAGAGGTCAGCAGAAGTCATGCTAACATCTTCCTTTCTGTTTTTTCCAAACCGGGGAGGAGAGAAATCACTTCATAATGAATTGGTGAGCTCTGACTCAGTCCCCAGACCAATTCACTGAACAGCAGTGGCATCAAAAAAGAGCTGAGTTAACTAGAGGCAAAATCTCTTCTACTTTATCCCAACTCCTTGCAGATGGGAGCATGTCTAGAAATGTAGCATATTTACAAGTCACCCTCCATTTGAATGACTATTGTGATCGATGACCAAAGAACATGGAACATCCAAATGGGCAAGCAATAGCCATAGGGCTGGAAACTTCATCATCTTCACCTCATGTCCTTCATTCTGCATCAAGTACAGCTTGAACCTGTAGATTACTGATTACTAAGAGAGTTGACGGATGTCGTTGCGACGCCACTCTCAATTATCTTTGAAGGGTCATGGCAATTGTGGGAGGTTCCTGAGGACTGTAAGAAAGCAAATGGCACTTTTGTCTTCAAGAAAGGCAAGAAGGAGGATCTGGGGAACTGAAGGCTGGTCGTTCTCACCTCAGTCCCTAGGAAAGGGATGGAGCAAATAATCATGGAAACCATTTCCAAATATCTGAAGGACAAGAAGGTGACTCGATGTGATCAGCATGGACCTATGAAAGGGAAATCATGCTTAACCAGCTTGATAGCCTTCTATGATGAGATGACTAGCTTGGCAGATGAGTTGAGAGCAGTGAATGTTGTTTATCTTGACTGTAGTAAGTCTTTTGACACTCTCCCCCTTAAGATTCTCATGGACAAACTGATGAAGTACAGAGTTAGACAGGTGGACAGTGAGGTGGACTGAAAATTGGCTGAAATCGCTTAAAGGGTTGTGATCAGTGGCAGAAAGTTCAGCTGGAAGTGTGTCACCAGTATCACTGCAGGGGTTGATACTGGGTCTAGTACTATTTAACCTCTTAATGACCGTGATGATTGAACAGAGTGCTTCTGCAGCAAGTTTGCAGATGATACAAAATTGAGAGGAGTGGTTGACACATGAGATGGTTGTGCTGCCATTCAGAGGGACCATTCGACTGCCTGAAGAAATGTGTAAAGAGGAATCTCATTAAATTCAACAAAGGGAAGGAAGAGTCCTGCATGTGGGGAAGAATAACTCCATGCACCGGTACAGACTTGGGGCTGGCTTGCTGGCAAGCAGTTTAAAGAATGTGGGGGTCCTGGTGGACACCAAGCTGAACACGAGCCGGCAATGTGCCCTTGCAGCAGAGAAGGCCAACAGCCTCCTCAGCTGCATTAGGAAGAAAGTCCCCAGCAGACCAATGGAGGTGATCCTTCCTCTCTACTCAATATTGATGAGGCCACATCTGGAGTGCTGGGTCCATCTCTGGGCTCCCCCAGTACAAGAAAAACATGGACATATGGGACGGAATCCAGTGAAGGGCCACGAAGATGATTAAGGGTTTGGAGAACCTGATACGCAAGGAGAGGCTGAGCAAGCTGGGACTGTTCAGCCTGGATGAGAAGGCTCAGGGGTATCTTATCAATTTGTGTAAATACCTGATGGAGGGAGTAAAGAACATGGAACCAGACTCTTCTGAGTGGGATCCAATGAAAGGACAAGATACAACAGGCACAAATTCAAATACAAGAAATACCATTTAAATGTAAGGAAGATCCTTCTTCCTCTAAGGGCAGTCAAACATTGAAACAGGTTTCCCAGAGAGGTTGTGGAGTCTTCATCCTTGGAGATATTCAGAACCCCACTGGACAAGGTCTTGAACAACTTGCTCTACCTGCCCCCCTGCTTTGAGCACAGGAGTTGGACAGGAGATCCCTTCCAACCTTAATGAGATTGTGATTTAAGCATTAAAAAAACCCCTAACCCACTTCTCCTCCCCCAAAAAAACTCTGAGTTGCCAAAATGGAGAAATGTGTTAAATATTGTGAATTATTACATATTACTGCATTGCTACATGTGGCCTTCATTGTATTGTGCCACTGCAACATGTTGCTAATAATGCAGGAAGACAAAGATTTTTGGTTTAAAAATTACTGGTGAGGATGGACTCAATTTATCCCAAAGGTAGGAGCTGCCACTAGCTTAATGGTTCCACTGCTTAGAACAATTAATAAAGTATTCACAAAATTCTATATTGCTAGATTGCTGATGGTTATTAGGCATCCATGTGCACTATTTCATCCATGTCATTTTTTCTGGCAAGCATTTTAAAATCCACTTACTGAATATTCTCAGGTGTAGAAACAGTATGCTTGTGGGAGCAGAATTTCTGTGTGTTAATAAGCAAAGCTTTCCAGATAAGACTTACAGAAGAATGCAGACTGGTTGACATTAGCTGGAGTTATTTACAGTTAAAAATGTTTGTCTATTATTCCCAGCCGGTATTTAGAAGATTCAGGGTTTACTTTAAAATGTTGTGGTTTTTTTTTCCAAGGTTCTTTGAAGTGGCTCTCAACCAACCTGAACTTTTTTTTTCCTGTGAAACACAGTTCTTATAATAGTAGAATTATTGCTTTATGGTTTTATTTGTTAGAGTTCTCAGCATCTTACAAAAGCCTAGTCACATTTGACACTCTCTTTTTAAGTAGGACACTTAGCCAAGGAAAGCATTAAGGACTTTGGAGAGCACTTCTCAAGCTAGAATTGGGATAGGGAGCATAATTACATCTACTATTAAAGTAAGATTTCAGAGGCACTCATGTGTTTAACAGTTATGAAAGACCATTATATATTTCCTTTGGCTTCATGGGAAGGGAAACTCTGGTATGAATATTTTTGTAATAGCTTGTTTAAATTTTATTTTGCAGGCATTTGCAGACTGTCTCTTTAGTACACTTTGGAATTGTTGCTCTTTCTGGCATTTTGGTTTCTTTTGTCACATCCATGCAAATCCATCTTTTGAGTGAGTCAGAAGGTAGCTTTTTGCATGGTTAGTTTTGTAGCGCCCAGTGTTCTGGTGGGATGAACATTTCCTATTACTTTTAGATGAAGCTTAAAGTAAATAACAAGGACCCAAAGATGCAAAGATGCAGAACGAAAACCTGTGGGAATTTTTGAACTGCTTGGGTGAAAGAGTACCTGAAGTAGGGTGGGAAAAGTACTTGCAGTAGCTCAAAGAGCCGCAGCAACTGAAGGTCTCCAGAGATATCCTTTGGTTTATATCCTTTTTGTTTAGTACCTTGTATGATCCAGTCCCTTTTAGGACATTACTGGACTCAGGGGGTAATTCCTACTGTAGTGTAATAGTTAGTGTAATAATCATGTAGAATGACGAAAACTGACTGGTGTATGCTGTTTATGGGATAAATAAATTATTTTGGGTCAATATATTTTGTTTACCTAGAGGCCTTTTTCAGTGCTTATTGCAATTCCCTTTTTCTCTTGCCCCTTTTTTCCCAATTGCCTTGAATTACTAAAACTTATTAATAGCTTCTTAGCGCTCTTTCAGTTCCTAACTTTTTTTTTTCCTGGGAAGAGCTTTGTCACTGAATATGTGATGATAACATCTTTTTAGGCAAGGAAGGAAAAATGTTGTTAAACTGATGGCTTTAAATATTTTGTAACATAAACACAAAAGCAATTATTTTAATGAAAAGCATTAAAAGCTGACTGGACAGCCCATAAGTGGGTAGAAAGTATCTTTACTTTGGTTCTATGTGTAATTAAATCTACTTGTCTACCTGGATGTGCATGCATATACACACACTTTTTAATACTATTTTTTCCCCAGACTCGTGAACAACTGCAAACTGATCTTCTCAGGTGTCAGGCAAAAATTGAGGACCTGGAGAAAGCTCTAATCGAGAAAGGACAGGTAAAAGGCTCTCTTAATGTCCTCTACCACATCATTTTCTCCCTTGCATGCAGTGGTGCCCTTGCCATCTTCATTGCTTGCTGGTGTGTTAGTGTGACTGATGCAGCTTAATTGCTACTCCAGCAATAGATTACTTAAATAAAGGAAAGTATTATATAGGCTAAGAAAATGCCATTCAAGATTCATTTTCTAACACAAAATACACTAAAGCATAATATTGAAGTAACCGCGTGTACATGCATTGTAAATTCTGTTCCCATTGTCATTTGGTGCAGGCTTTTCTCCTGTTTTCCATTTTGTTTATATTTGCTATAAATTCCAATAAAATAAATATTCTATATTTGTACTGGAGAATATTTTTGGTGTGTAGCATAGAAAAATTCAAAAAACAAATCACTTCCACACACACTTCAGCTAGAGAAATGAACCACTTGCGTATTACTTTCCTGGGCTTAAATAATTGGAGGATCCAACTGCTTTCAAATTCCCATACCATCACACACAGTAAAATTAGGCCTTATGCTTCAGTATATCTTGTAAATACTTGACGAAGATGTGGCTACTAATGCATACTTAATAATGTCTAGGATATGAAGGCTGATTAAGAGTTATGAGAGTGCCTTTAAAAGATGTTCAGTTGCATACTGCTAGAACGCACTGAGAAAATTGGGGAGATGTTATTTTATGCTTTATTATTTGAAACAACAATTTTAAAAATGCAGGTAGCATATGGTAATAAAATAAGATATAGCTATCTATAGTATACATTTCAAAGACTAATGATCCTGTAGCAGTGAATACAAGCAACCTATGAATAATGCCAAGTTAATGATATTAGTATTTTTATGGTTTATTCTTTGAAAAAAAACTTTCTGTAAGATTCTGTATAAATACAAAGGTTTTGGGACCATATTCAAATTAAGGATAAAAATTGTTTATGCTAGCTTCCACACAAACTGCAATTTGCTTAGTAAATTCCATGTAAATAAAATATTACTAAAAATAGAGAACACGTTATCAATCTAAACATGATGCCTCACCGAGCTTCCGGAAGAATATATGGAACTGAAGTCCTCTTGAGGATCTACTGCTGACATTTTAGTGTGTTGATGATAAAGGTGTTGTGGGCAAATTGCTGTGTAATTGAAAACATTAATAAAATAATTGAGTATTACAGTGTGAAATGTAAGTACTGTGTATGTAAATAAGATAAGTGAACATGGATATCCATGTAAGAAATTACTTCTGTGATTTTGCTTCCAGAATGGTGTGTCAAAAGGTATACCTGGAAATTAGAACTTAGTTATTACTTTGTGAGAGTCATAACCACATTTTCAACCTTGTATCTCTTAGTAATCCCGAGAAGGCCAACAGGGACATGACAAGGAGCAATATGATATTGTCTCTAGTGGGCTAGTTTGTACTCTGAGCATTAGCTTTCCACAGAAGTGGTGACAGTGTCTTCCTGGGAGCTCTAGCACCTGCTCAGTTCTCCTGACCTGTTAGTATTTACATTCAACAAAATAAATGGTTGTGATGATAAACTGACTTTTTTGTGCACTATGTGTTTTTTTTTTTTTTTTTTATTACTACTTTGTCATGTAGGTGGTCATGGTAATGATGATGATATAATAATACTTGTGAAATGTTCATTTGGGTAACCAGTCCCTAAAGTGCTTTTGAGAAGGAAACAGTGAATCAAAAGATCCTGTTGCATTATCCCAGGAATTTTTAGTCTTACTTACAGCTTTAGGAAACAGAAGCAGCAAAGACCTTCACGATTTTCCTGAAGTCAAATTCAGAGCAAGAGATTAGAATCTTATTGTTAAAAAATTATTTGAAGCTTGGCTTATAACAATTTATGTGTAATTTCAAAGTAAGTATCAATGGCTCTTGTTAATCTCTCATCAGCTAGATGATGAATTCCCCTAGATGTAAAACAAGACTAATAATCCATTTTTGCAAGTTACATTGAGGTGGATGCATAAGAAACGTTATGTTAAGGGAAGAAATTCTTACAAAATATTAATAGCGGTAAATAATAAATCTCAAAATATTGGAGTATGTAATGTGCCAGATGGATTTTTTTCTTAATCCTCAGCTCTCTCAGTGACCTAGTGTGTATATAAATACAATCCCATTGAAGTTAAGGTTTTCTCAGAAAGTTGAATTGAACTAACTTCATCAAGACAGACACAAAAATTAATTATCAATAGGGCAAATGAATCGATTTTTTCTACTTGTGTGAACTGGAGTAGTGGAACCTGCAGGTCTGATGTAACTGTTGAACCTGCCTTTTACCATATGCATGCATTGGAATATCCACCCTAAGTCTGTGAGTGCAACTCTTTGTTCATTCCTTTACCTTAGTAAAATGCTAGTTGAATGTTAAACTAGATTTTATTTTCAACATTTCTTTCATTTGTTTCAAAAATTCTTGACAAATGTAATGCCTTTTCAGTACTTATTTTATTCTTAACATTTATTATTCTTAGTATGATACTTTTAACATCATAACCCTGAAGAGCTTGTTTACTGCATGAAAGTTAAAGCGCACTTGTGCATTCTTGTATATGAGTGGGAAAAGGAGAAAGAACAGTAGAATATGAAACTGTAGTGGACAGTAGGTAGAAAAACTAGCTTTAAACTTTTTAAAAAAATTCTAATTGGAGTAAATATTGTCTCATAATGTTTTAGATTTTTTTCGTTGACATTTCAAGGCTAGTTAATGGACTGGGATATCCAGATGTTATTAATTTCTCGTGCAGCATCAATGTGCAAATACCTTGCTGACAAAGGAAGTATCAGCCTTAATACTTTAGTAAAGACATTTAGATTTTAAATAAATTGTCCTTTTTACCTAGAAAATAATTTGATCTAGAGTTAGTACGGCATATTAAGTGTTGGCTATTGTTTTATTAAACTTATTAGAGCAGTAGGAGCTAGATTACGTAAATACTTTTCTCTACAGGGAGAACAGAGCGAATTTGCCTGTTACAATCCGTTAAACCTGAATGTCCAGCTATGACTGGCAGCGAGTTTTTGGGTCTTAAAAGGGATATTTGATGAGGCCTCTTGAAACCATGGAAAAACCTAAAGGAAAGATCAGCTTTGGAACAAGTGATCAAATGGAAACATGGTTTTCAAATGGAAATATGGTTTTCAAATGGAGTATAGAATATCTTATATCACCTCTCTTCCGCCATAGCCTTGAATTTCTTATCACAAACACTGTGTATTAGCCTGATTCTCACACTTTTAGCAGAGGGCAATTAACTGCATACCACTGAAGCTTATTTTCAGTCATTTGGGGTAATTAAATGCTTTTTTTCCCTTTCTCCATTGGGATTTGCATTACACCACTCAAAATGGGATGATTTTGCAAGAAAGTTCCCAACTCTGTGCAATGGAAAGAAATAGTTTTGAGTTAAGCTGAGTAAATAAATGTTTTTAAAATGACATAAAATATCATATAACTGTGTTCACCCACAATTGCTATATGTAAAGATTTTAAAATATATGCTTAGCTGGAACATATTAGGAAACAAGATACTCAGCTTCAGGAAAAGAAAGGAACTTTCATTTTCTCTGCAGTTTAAAATGCTATTTATCCTTGAAATATTTATGATAGCTTTATTTTTTGATGTGTGACCATTTTTATACTTGAATGTATAATGTCTGAAATCTAATTATTGTGGTTATTAATTTGTCTTGTTTAACAAAATATATATAATTTTAATGTTTTTAATCCTCTTCCTCATAGGATTCAAAATGGGTAGAAGAAAAGCAGCTCTTAATCAGAACAAATCAGGAGTTGCTAGAGAAGGTACGTGTTCAGAATCTGGGAATATTTTCACAATTGCTGCCCTTTATCATAAAAAGAATGGTAAAAGGAAATGGATGTACTAAGTACTGGAACATCAACATGAAGATTGCTTACTTTATTTCTCTCCAGAAACAGAAATTCTGATAAAAGCCTCTGATTAAAGTACCAATATGCTTTTGTACTCTGTGGGAATGGAAGCCGCTCTTTATTGTGGAATTACATGTTGTATAGCCAACAGTAGAACCCAAGTTGGCTGATGTTCTTAGTGTCCAACAAAATACAGTCTAAAATATTAAGCATAATGCAGAATCTTCTATTTTGCCAAACAGTTACACAAAGATTATTATTGTCATGATCACTAATAAAATTGCCTGCACCCTTCAGCCTTCCATTTTTACAGTTTTGTCACACATAAAGTAATACTGATTGATTTAAGACTATTGTATCTTTTACTGTCTGAGATACTCAGAGCTGAGCATCCTCATTGTTCTTCACTGATATTGGTGGGAAAGTTAGCTAGTACTTAGGAAGTCAAAGAGTTATTTTTGTTAATTAGTAGCTCAATATTAATATAATAGGAATAAGACAACCAAACAAAAATTCATGACTAAAAGTAGCTACAGCCAGACTTAATTTATTCAGACACTTACATGAGTATTATAAGAGTTATAGTACATTATGCCAGATGTTACACTTCTGTTTAGATTCATACAAATAAAAAGGTCACTCAGTTAAGGTAGACAGTAGACCAAAGCTATTAGTTGGCATAATTAATAGTCAATTTTGAATTTCTGTCATTGTTAGTGCCCCAAAGCACAAATCTGGAAAATTAAAAAGTAGGCATTAAAACCCCTCCATTATTGTCTTTCATATACCGTAAAGAGTAGAGGTCTTTAGGCAAAGACAATGAGAACAGTCTACCCAAATGTTAATGTAATCCAGTTTCATTCACTCGATTTTAAAAGAAAGCTTGTATTGCTTAACTTATTTAGATGTAATATTCGTATCACTTTTCATACTACTTCCAGATTACTATTCTAGGAGATCGTTGACCATTTTCTGCTGGCAGTTCTCACAAATACTTTCTGATGTGATGTTCTTTCTTTATCTGTAAGACACGGCCCAACTTCTAATGAGAAAGTGAAATAATTAACAGTTTTATCTAAACCCCTGGCCTGTAACTGTGTACAGTACCTTTTCCATTGCTTACAGGGTGTTATGATGTTGTGTTTGTCTCATAGATTTACAGAATGGAACAAGAAGAGCATCAGCTTAAGAACGAGATGCAAGATGCAAAAGACCAGAACGAGCTGTTAGAATTCAGAGTGCTAGAGCTTGAAGTAAGAGATTCTCTCTGTTGCAAACTCTCAAACGGAGCAGAAATTATGTTTGAACCCAAGCTGAAATTCCTGTAAAGTTTACTGGTGCATGTTTAAGGGAAATCGCTTAGGTATCTATTTTTTAAATGTTGTATCTTGGGATAATGAAATTGATACCACTGCCTTAATATGTTTTGGAGAGAGTGCTCACTAATGTTTATAAAGATGTAATATAGCTAATATATATTGCATATAGTTTGTTTTTCATCTAATAAAATATTTTGTTTTGCAATATTTTGCCTTTTTTATTTGTTTCATTTCCATAACTGCTCCTTTCCTGCATGTAAAATCACTTGGTATGTATACTACAGCCTTGGTTGACATTGTTTAAATTAACACACCTTCTCACGTCTTGCATGCAGTGAAATCTGAAGATCTGACACATCCATCACATCAATGTATAGTTGCTTTTAATTACATTGATTTAAGATTGACAACATTAATATGAAGTAAAATGATCTTAAAATAACACGTTTTGATAGCAGCTTTGAAAGAATTTCTCTTACCTGAAATCCATTTTCTGATGGTATATAATGGTCATGGACTGGAAATAATTGGCATGAATCAATGAAAAAAGGAAAAAAAACCCTCTGAGAATGTCAAAGTTAAAGTGGTGAAGTGCAAATACAACTTCTGTACATGGAAGTAGTATGTTGCCCATAGCAAACCAATTCTATACTTTGCATAAATGAAATAACAGTGAAATTATTTGAACATGTAGCATGTGTTTACAGTAAAAAGCAACGGTTCTCATCACCTCGTAAATGGGACCCGTGTCAAATTTAATAACACTAAACTACTCGTGTGTGATGCAGAAGTTGTCACACAGTTGTATTGCCTGATAACACATTGTTCAGTTTCAAAGATCATCAACGTTCTTAACACCATTTAGAATAAACACTCCAAGAAACCTGTCATTGTCACTTCTCCATAATTTTCATCACCCAGCACGTTTCACCAAAAATCTTGGCATGTGTAACTTCTCTGATAAAGACGAAAATGTCATGTCTTCCTGTCATGTGGACGTTCTGCTTTTTGTCTTTGGCATTTCTTAATCTGTTTTTAAACCTTTACTTTATCAACTATATATTTTGATGACATAGCCCATTATATTCAAAATTATGAATTTAGGTTATTAAAATTTCAATAGATGTTTGGGAAAATAAAGATGCTTTTTAATATATATATTTATATTTTATTAAGAAACTGTAAATTAAAATACTGAACAATTTAGCATTTGAGTTGGCAGTTACACTAGAAACTGCTTCCTAAAGTGCAGGTGTTCTTAAAAGTAAAGCAATCAAAAAAATTTTCTTAGGAAAAGAAAAAAAGTGCTTCAGTACATCCTTCATGAATGTCTTTTTCACATGGAAGAATCACATGAAAAATAGCTCAGTGAGATGTGTCAAGTTTTGTCATATGCCAAATCTTTAAGGACCTGTTTCACAGAATAACAATGGAAGTATTTTTGTGTGATTACAAGAAAAGATTTTTTTTTCCTTAGTAAGTAAGCATGTAGACACAAATGTGACTGACAATGTGAATGCTTTACTAAAATCATGAATGCTTCTGGTAATCATGACAGTATTTTTTTGAGAGCAATTAAATTATTTTGGATGAAAATTAGGCTAGAGTAGAAAACACAATCATTTGTCTATAATTTAATGCAAGCAAATTCAGATGAGTTTAATGCAATAAAATAATTTTTAAAAAAATTTAAACTAGTAACTGAATTTGGACAAGAATTAAACTTCTGGTTTTGGATTACAACAGCCATGTCATTTAAGTTAATGCAAAAAATTATTTAAAATAGCACCTATGAGGGAGAAAATGTATAGAGTACATTGTAATTTCAAATCAGGTTTAAGCTAGTTAATGAACAAGAGTTGCCATGCTTTGTAACTTGCTTAAGTGAATGGATGCAGCCTGCTTGCCATATCAATTAAAGCATCTCATTTTGTTATTTAGGAAATTGGGCAATGCATGGATGGTCATAGGAACTAAAATATTTGCAATAGCTCTCTTTCATTATACTGCCAGAAACTGAAGCTCTTGTCATCAGTGCCTTCTCTTGTAATATGGAGAGGAAATCTGATTTTCCTCACTCGTCTTCCCATGGCCATAGAGAATTCAGAGTAAGACCCAGTGCCTTGGTTGCCCAGAGCCTTCAATCCAGTCATTTTCACAAGCACGTTAAAAATTAGTTTAAGTAAAATTGCTTATTTATTGATTTACTGTATTTCTGCTTTCTGAAGAAATAATAGGTTGGTGTTTTGAAGAAACACATGAAAGTCAAGTAGATGGGCTGGATAAGTTTTAGAAATACTATAGTTTTAGATAAATGAGAATTTATAATTCTTAGTTTTGGCGCAAAGAGCATCATAGAGTAGTGCTGCCTTTCAACGTATGCAGACATCTTGGGTTGTGCAGTGAATAGGACTGGGGATTTTACATGCTCTAATAGAAAGGTTAACTGTAGAATAAACAGGGAGCAGATGCACAGCTTTAATTTTATTGAGAAAATCTTCAGTGATAATACTGTTTCATGATGGATTTTAAATTTTTTTCTGTAGTTTCTTCTTCCTAAATTGTTCTTTGTTTCATGAAAGAAAGCAATAGTTAAAAAAGGTTCTAACCAACATCATAAAAACCTGCAGAGTTTTTTAGGACTCCAGTCAGTTATTTGGCCAGCGTGCAAGGGTTCCCGCATCTGAGGAGTGTTGGTTAACTTTGCAGAAACTGTGTGTGCATGGAATCACTTGGAAACTAATGCCATTTTTGTGCTTAACTAAAGCCAAAATCCTTCAAATATGGTGAAAGTAGGAGGAGATACCATACATTTGGGATTTGAATAGGAATCTGCCTTTTTAATGTACAAGTATGTTTTGTAAAGATGGGAAATAAATGTTTACATATAATCACATGTGTTGTTTTTAAACAAAATCTTTCCTCAGGAGAGAGAACGAAGGTCGCCGGCATTTAATCTTCATATAACCACCTTCCCTGAAAACAATGGAAGTGCACTTCAACTGTTCTGTCAACAGGAAGGAATAAAGGTATATGTAGGAATAAAGGTATATGTAACAGTTGGATGGCCAGGAACTTTTTCGGAATGACCAACCCAATATCCAAACGAATGGTTTGCCATCTTACTGTAGGGAAGAAAATCTGAAAAAATAAATATAGTAAGAAAAGAGATTTTTAACTGGGGAAAGCGTTTCATAAGAATATGATCTGGTAGTCTGTCGGGAGTTCATCAATGAAAATGAAGGCTGGTCAATCAGGATAATTTACATTTAGTCTAGGGTACTGCTGTAAAAACATTGCAGAGAAGAATGCGGCTGTTGATGTGATTCATTGTCAGGCTTGCTACAGTACTTTGTTCTTGATATTAAATGTTTTCATCTAAGGTCAGAAATATGACATTCACCTATTATTTTACAGCCAATTTAGTGAAGCACCTATGCATTTTGTTTGTTGAATTAATACGCTTAAGTTATTTGCCTAGGCCAGGGCCTTGAAACATGCGGTGCCTGATCCAAAACTCATTGAATAGGTGAGACTCTATCTATCATTTTAGATCAAGCACAAGATAAACATTGGGATCTCACCTGGTTAGCTTCTGCTATGAGGAAGCAAGAATTACTCTTTTCACTTCTGTTCTCCCTTGTACAGGCTAGCTGTACAAATTGATTTGCATGCTGGTTTGCTTAAGACTGAATTCAGACTTGCTTTGTTAGTAATGTTGTGCAACAGGCCAGGGTAACTTTTCTGTGAGTAACTGAAGTGGAATATCGCTGTGTGTTATACTCCATGGCACTCACTAGTAATTTATGCTTGTATTTGTAATTGTGTTTACAAGTCCTCTTATAGAAGACTTATTTCTATTCAGTGCCTTAATAAGCACAATACTATCTGTAGTGGAAATAAACTGAAATTGTAGGCTGCGTATTCTTAGGGAGTTGAGTAGTCTAAAAGAAAAAAAAGTTAAAACCCGATACTTACCTACAGGTTTGGTTGGGTAGTCATTTCCCAAACCGCACCAAGAGTCATCAGTTAGCATATTATCTTTCAAATAGAGCCTCCACGGGATGCCAGTCCTGCTTTTTAGCTTATCTGTTATTCTAATTTGCATGTTGGCTCTAGCAGGTACAGCTTACCAGGACTTAGAATTCATATTTTTTCCATTGTCTTCTGTTGCATTCCTAACAGAGGTGTTTTTTTCAATTTGCCTTTCAGTTCACTTACGCGGAAGCAGGGACAGTCACCTAATATGGGCATACTGAAATTGTTGACTTTTTATATGTTTTCAGTGTCTTTTGAAATTGTTAGCCATCAGTAGCAAATCAGATTCTAGAATGATGGTTTCTAAATCTTCCTATATGCTTCATCGTGGAAATAAATGAATTAGAATGAGCATTTCTGGCTCAATAGGTGCAAGAACTTGCATGTCTTACTGAATGATCACTAGTGTAACTGATCAGCTAAAGAAGTTTCCATTCAACGTTGTCAATGCTGATCATAATAGTTTTGTTTTTAACACCGATCCAAACACAAGTGTGTATTAAGCTCCGCACCATTCTAAAATTACTGATGTGCAGTGTTTAACAGCTAATGTAACATTTGGAGACACTGCTGAAGTGTTTGGGGGGAGAGAGAAGAGAGGGAGGGGACCAACTTGAACACCTCACATTATTCCTTCTTTAGAGCCAGGATGGACTAATTTGTAGATTCTCTCCCACATCTGTGTCTAGTCTTCAGGAAATCTTTCATTTCTTATTAAGCCTTCCTAACTGGAGTCTGTTGGGTACAGAATCATGAGCAAATATATTCTGATGTAGCTATGTAATTTGCAAGCATAGCTAATTTAGCTTTAAAAAATTTTAAAGATTGATCATCCTGACTACCGACATAATGCAGTTGCACAACACATAGATGTGAACCAGCATGTTAGGTACTGTAAGTAATGAAACTAGTGAGCCAAGACACAGCCCTGTGAAACGTTTGCCTCTTCTAAGAAGTGCTGAATAGGAGTAGAAGTTGAGGGTGCCAGCATTTAACAAGGCTGTCTTGCTTTATGCGTGTGTATTAAGCATTTTGGACTAACATGAACTGGTCTTTACCCATGCTCTCAAGCCTTTCTACCTTTGAATAGCCCAGCTGCATACAAGCTGTCAACGGGAATGATCCCTGGTCCACGTTAACCTGTGGACCATACTTGGGATAGTTCAGGAGAATGTGATTACCACAGGTTAAACAGTTCCATGAACCTTTCCAACAACTTTTTAAAGTAGAAAATAGAGTTCTGGGGCCGAGGAATGGTCCCTGGCACTGTGTAAAATACAGACATCGTGTGAATTTATTCCTCTCTTTTTTTTGTATCAGAGGACTGTTTTTCTTGATTTCAGTGACTGGGCCTTAATAAGGATGACTTGTTCGCTGCTTTTTGTGGATCTGGGGGCTGACTGGCACAGAAACATGGCTTTCTACTCACAAAGGTTGTGAGCTGATAGTGTTCGGAGGAGCGTGTTCAGCCCACTGTGTGTATTCCTTTCTGCCACTGTAAGGCTGATTTGAAACTCCACTCTCTTGTTTGACAAAGAAAATAAAACCCAAACCACCCAACAAACCTTCTTGGCAATTATTTTGTTCATGCTCTCTGTCCTTTTAACTTCTGTAGCTTGATGTGCTTGATGCTCCACTCCAAAAAACCAGAAAAAACCAGTCCTTTAAGCCTGTTTATCGGTTTTGATCTTTCATCTGCATACATCAGCAGGGTGATAAATGTGAATGGTACAGGAACATTCTGCCGTCATACACAGACATCCAGGTTGCTTGCTATAATCAAGAGTGATGTTTGGTTTTGTCTCTGAAAGTATCAATCACACTTTTGTAACTGTGATGCAAAACTAAGGTTTCACTTATTTACATTTCAAGTCTTTTCGCATGCAGAAGTGAATAAAGGGTACATAAAATGTATCATATAAAAACTGTTTCTCACCTACTTTATAAAAAATAAGTGTTGAACATCTTTTTCAGGATGTGAATATATCTGAACTTATGAAGAAGCTAGATATTCTTGGAGATAATGGGGTAACAAATTTTTAATTTCAAATATACTTCTAGTTTTATGGTTATTTTAAAGCAGGTTTTTTTTTTTTCCCACAGCAGAAAATAACATTCAAGAAAATAATCAGGGTGGTTTTTATATGCCTATATTTGCACGAACAATATGAATGGTTAGGTACTACTTTTACAAATTTAAAAGAAAATCTTTCAGTTAAACTGATGTTAGTGAAAAGTGTATTTTCTCAAGATAGGATTTGATCTTGGCTGAATGACATGGCAAAAAGGCACTGTAGCAGCAGAGGGAAAAGATATTAAACAGGCTAAGGGAGAAAAATAAGGAAGACAAAGCCAGTCCAAGTTATTCCTGAATTTTTCCTCTTGAGTAGCAATAGTAGCACCTACTACTGTGAAGGATGCCTCTGCCAGGAATGGATTTTCTGGGAGAAAGGGCAAAGATAACTGGTTCCCTTTCTTCCCCCGTGTTGCCAAATACAGTACAAAATCTTGGTCATGCAGTTGGGACACAAACATCCATGGAGCTGCATCCAGTTTATAGGTAGCTTTAATAGTTTGAGGTCTTTATAATACTAGTTTTAAGCTCTAGATTAACTTTTTATGTTGAAAGTTCTGTAGAGGTTTCTATGGTACTTGCTCTTTCTTTGCATTGTTTTCATTACTGGGAAATCTAGCTCTGAAGTGCATGAGGGGGAGATTCACTTGCTGCAGGGCTATAGTGCCGTGAACTGGCATTTTTCTGGCTAGAAAAAAAAAAAACCATTTCAAAATCTCTGACAGAAACCACTTAATTTTCATTGAATAATGAACTGTTGCAAAGGTGTTGTGGGAGTGGTGTACTGAAATAGAGTGGAGACTAAGTACCCTTGGCTTAGCTTTCAATACTTTCAACCATGGGATCCTTTCTGGTCACGTTTATAAAATCCTAAAGGTTATAGCTATACAATTTATTGCTTGTGTTAAAGGATGGATTTCCAATCCAATTTAAAATGCATCTTTTTGTATTTTAGAATTTGAGAAATGAAGAACAGGTTGCAATAATCCAAGCTGGGACTGTGCTTTCCCTCTGTGAAAAGGTAGAATTCAGTAAAGATTTTTCTCTGCCTAAAGACTGACCATGTCTTCTAAAATATCACATAACTTTGCCAGGGAAGCATGGCTTTTCTGTTCAGGTCATCTGGATTGGAGCATGTATTCACCCTTATATGACTGTGATGGCTTGAGGTAAAATAAAACTTACAAAATAAATCCAATTTAAAAATAAAAACATGCTTTGGAGATAGAATAAAGTACTAAAAAGCCACTTAACAAAAGAGACTTCATTCTCAGATGTGCCAGTGTTCTCAGCTCTCTGGGAACAGAGTGCTGTGAAGTCCTCTGTAAGTCATACTACTGTGGTCCTCATTTCTGTGTACGACCGAAAAAGCTCCGAGTGGTCTGTGGTCCTTTCCTCTGTCAGTTAGTGGGCATGGATAGCGAAAAAGTAGTTTGTACAAGATAGGTAGTCAATCAGGTCACTCAGTTCTGCATGAGTAGTTCTTTACTTCTCCAATTACAGAGAGAATATAATCTGTATATGAATAAAGATGACATTTAGAACTAAGAGAGGCTCTCCTTTTCCTCTGAAGAAGCTTTGCCCGTCCTTTTTGTAGTTTTCTATTAAATCTTTCCTAGATGCATTTTTGAAATTCAGAATCAGAACTTTAAAATTAAAATGTGAGTATTTTGTAATAATTGCTTTAATTGGTAGAATTTTGATAATCTACTTATCTAAATATCTTAATGTAGATAATCTAAATTAGGTGATTTAATAAGCATTGATTTAAGTGAGTAATTGCTATAAGCAAAATAAAAATGAGGAAAAGTGCTAAAATCCCTATGCTTTTCATTGTGTTATAGCATTAAAAAGAGGAGGTGACGATCATAGCCCTTTACATCCAATAAGGAAACTGGAAGAACCCCAGTACACAAGGCTAAGATAGAGACCAAAACTGGCCAGACTTTAGGGACTGGGTTGGGTTATTATTGCTCAAGTAAATTAGTGCTTGTGCAGAAAGTGCCACTGGAATTACAGAGCTTGTTTAATTTGTGTCAGTGGTGCAGAATAGAACATACACTTTGTTATCTATAAATTATTTCCATTAGCAACTGATCACAGCAAGAAGGGATTGGAAGCTTTGTCAACTGAAATAATTCCTTAAATGAATAGAAACATACAATTACAATAGAGAATTTATTTATTTATTTATGCTAAAGTTGGTCTATAATTTCATTTCACATTTTTTTTTCTTTTTTTGACAAAAGTTTCTAGTTTGCCTTAACAGATTTTTTTTGTGGTCTTATCAGGTAATTAAACACTCCATCAGAAAGATGGAGATTTTAGTTTTGTCTTGTATAGGTAAATAGACTGCATTTAGAGTGAGATGAAAATAGCTCATGTTGTCTACGGACTCTATCCATTCTATGTCATTTTAGTGAAGTGCCTCACAGTAACCTAGTAAGTACAAACTGATAGTAAATTGAATCAAGAGGGTACTCTGAGAAGCATGAAATCTCTTCCTCTTTTTCATAGTGCACATTTGAGGTACAGGCTAATCAAGTGACTCCGATTTTCTCAATAAGAGAAGGCACTATCCATGTCCAAAGTTTACTAAGACAAAGAATAACAGAAAATAGTCTTATGCTGTCCTTAACAAAGCAAACATGATACCACGTTTCATAATATTGTGTTTAACAGCACAGACAAAATCAGGCAAAATCTGATAAGGAAGATTGGATGATTGTTTTAACATAAGTTTGCTTGGGTGCATATATTGAATTTAGATTAAAGGAAATTTAAAGCAACTCCACTGCCTTCTCCAGTGTAATGTAACCATCTCAGATGTCCCTCTAAATAAGGACCAGACAGCTTCCCTTGTGCATTCCTATAGTTCCCTAATGACAAGAAACTATCATACAAAATCATCTCACAATGGGATCTTTTGGTAGAGAAGTGGTACTACAGACATAGGTGTTGTGCTAGTTATATTCACATGTGCTAATTAATCACACTCAGTGTTTATTTAGATCAAATCTGTTATACTCGGTCACTATAAGTGATCTTTTGGAAAGTTTCTGTGTTCTGCTGGCACAATTCCAGAAGCTTATTTTGAATGCTACAACTGATTATGACTTCTAAATATGTGGTTGTCTCTTCCGTGTCTCTTGGTTCCAGAAAGGCTTACAGGCACAGGAAGACCAGAATCAACATTTAGTTTTGCATATCATTCATACCTTCAAAAAAATTAGACCTCTAATTTTTGCAAATAACCCTTCATTTGCAAATATCGAGGGTAGCTGTGAGAGATGCTGAGGACTTCCCATTTCTATTGATTTCAAGGGTTCAGAATGCTCACTGTCTTGCTGAATCCTTAATCAGCAGTAAGACTTTCCTTAGGAATATCTTCAGTCTGTCACCTTCGAAATGAAGAAAACAAAGATGATGAAAATAGAATCACTAGGGAATACAGTGTTCCTGTTCACTTTTTCCAGCCCTGTAAAAAGCTAAACCTACTAAGTAGATAAAACAAGTTTCCATTTTCCCACCAGTCTCTTAAATAGTGTAAGGTCCAAAAGGATGAAGTAATGAATTCACATTTTGCTTATTTGTAAACTTATGTTTGCAAATTTCCTATCTAAATCCTTGGGAAAAAATGGATACGTCATTAATTCCTTTGAGTCTGAGCCCCAGTGAATTCACCAAAACCCTAAATTAAAAAAGTTAATGTGTAATGCTTACCAAAAGAATTAAAGTAAATGGGAGTAATCTAGTGTTAGTAAGCAAAGCATTTGAGGAAAGTGATAAATCCTCAGTGGCAAATCTACAGTTGGTCTTAATGGGACTTGGCGCTACAAAAAGAAGCATTAGTCTTAACTATACTCTCTGTAAGCTAGTCATTGATCCTTATTGTAGACCAATAAGGAAATGAAATAAAATAATTCAGAACTGAGCATTCCCATCCATTCCAATAAACAATATTTATATTAATATAATCCTCGTGACAGTAATTAAGCAAGAACCTTCTATCCATGCATTTAGATATTACAATACGTAATTTTACCTTTGGAATGCAATAACCATTCTTCTTAATTCTGATTGTTTTGTTTATCACCAGAATAGTAAGGGATTCATGGTAGCAGCCGCACAAACTTCCATCTGTCTGTCCGTTTTATTGTTCCCTCTACATTACCAATGTTTTAGAAATGAGCCTCTTCCCACAAAGGGTGCAGCAAACTGTGCGAAATAAAGGACTGAGTTTGCCACCTTGTTTTTTGTTTAAATTGCCATCTGGAGAAATGCAGGGCTGGTGCCCTGAAATCATATGATGGTTTTGCAAATCAGGCCAGCAAGCATTGGGTATATCAAGTTGCAATCAGGTTAATTTTGCATTCTTCACCCAAGTCTATTTTGTACCTTGAACTTTACAGGGGGAAAAAACCTTTATTTATTGTAGGAAAACAGCCTCCACTTGTTAATCTTTAGTATATTTCTACAGCCCTCCATTCTGCCTATGTTTTCACAACCTGTTTATTCATGTGTAACCTCAAAGTGAATTGGTAGTATGGGGGAAGCATATGCCTGGGAGTGTTGGCAACAAACTTGCAAAATGTTTGGTGCAAATTTTTCAAAAGCTCTGTTTTTTTTTCATTTTCTATTTTTTCCTCTTCACTCTGCTATGTTCACGTAGTGGTTAAAACAGATAGAGGGAACAGAAGCTGCACTGACACAGAAGATGTTAGACCTGGAGAATGAAAAGGTAAGGAATAATAACTAAAAATATAATTCATTTAGGTAAAACTCATCTCAAGGAAATGTGTATAAACTTTATCACAGGTTGATTTGCTGCCTTTCTCTGCTTAACAAAGATTGCTTCATGATAAAATTGGCAAGAGGTTTCTAGAGGGTGAGAAGGAACTGTCAAAGCTATATAGAACAAAACCAGCAAAATACATACAAATTAGGACACGAAGGCATAACTTTACAGAGCGTATTAACGAAACAGTGTGAAATCGTCTTTGTGCTTTCTCTGTGTATTAATTTGTCTGGCAACAGCATCGTCTTTTTAATCTTGAGGTCGTGTTAGTAGAATTGTCAAGGATATTCCTTCGCTCTCTGGTATTCAGCTTCTGGACAAATTGTGAAGACCTCTTACTCCAGATGACCTTTCTTGCCCTGAGGTCTTCACGCTTAAAGACAGAACGTTTTCTCAAAAGCAGTTCTGTCTTGCATAACAAACTTAGTGCTATACTGACCTTATTTTTCAATATATTGAACAAAGAGTTTTGGAATGAGTGTTTGGTTTTATTGGTTTACCATGCATGCTGTGCTTCTCATCTTCAAATGGCTTTACAAACATGGATTAATCCTCGCCACACCTTTTACAGGTAGATAACTAATCAACATTACATTCCTCTCAAAGAATGGGAAACTGAGACAGGGAGGTTAAGCGATTTGCCCAGGGCCACTGAAGAAGTGTGTATTTGGTCCACAATTAAAAAAGAAGTGCTCAGACTATGTTCTCTGTTGAGTGTAGCCTATCATACTGGTTGTACTTTAACATAGGTATGATCCTTTCCACATTTAGTATTTCTTTATTTTTAACTCTTGTTATGGAAGAACGCAAAGGTTTTGGAGAGGGAAAGTGCCCACAAATACTAGATTCTTTTATAAAAGGAATTGGAAAATGATAGTTTCTTTCTAACTTGGTTTATTATCTTCCCACTTACTATCTGTGATTTTTTCGAGTCTTACTCTGGATAGGCCTGTATCGATTTGTTTAGCATAGCAATCTAAGAGTCTGCATTGCCTATGATTGACTCAACTGCGAAATGAGTTTAGAAATGATATTCTGGCGTGACACTTTCAGAAGGGCTGAGCACAGGTTTAATTGTCCTTGGAACCCATGTTAAGAGTTTGAGATCCTATTCTTGTTTCCTTCCCTCTTGCTTTTTGTGGCCAGATTTTACAACAGCTTTTAGAGAAGTAACATGTTCAGGGCAGCTGCATTGCTATTCCGGGATCTGTTGGTAGCTCTGACCCTCTCCATCGTCTTGGGCAAGTCAGTCTACTCCTCTGGTGTCAGCCACTTGTAAGCACATTCAGACCAGGCCTGTCCTTTACTGTGCATTACACAGTGCATGGTGGTATTGCGTCTTGTACAACAGCCATGCAGCTGTTGCTGTAATCCACATAAGAAAATAATGCCACCTGGGTAATCAAGGTGAGGTTCAGTTGTGTCTGGAGATGTCCACAAGGGGCTGAGAAATATGTCCTGCAGGACCTGTTGGAGACCCCTGCCCTTCTGGACCAGCAGCTGAATAGCATAACCTAAAATGGGTAACTGAATTCCAGCCCCAAGATCAAAGCCTGACTTAAACTTTGGTTCTACTTTCAATATTAATTCACAGGTAATTAAAAGAACTCCAAGTTTACAAAAAACCTGAATAATAGATATTATCGTTCTTATATAGAGAACAAATAGCAAATTATTCCTCTGAGTCCTCTAATATTGGTCTTGTATGTTGCTGCTGTCACCAATTATGAGTTGTTCTTAATGAGTGGGAGGTCATCTGTAGTCATTTTATGCTCTGAGCCCCTACCAAGCATTAATTTGCTGATCAGAATGGATTTGTTTTAAACCAGATGTTTGGAGTGAGAATTCATCCTCATGGTTCATACTTAGGCAAATTCTATGCCAGTGCTACACTGACAGCTGACAGAAAAACTGTCGGAAATTCACATATATGTCTGAAGGCAAAATTTGGCCAAATAAGTGACTTTGGGGCAATCCCATATCCAATAAAACTAACCAGACCAGCAACATTTGATTTTATTTTTTTATACTGTTAATAAAAACCACAATCAATCATCTTAAGAACCCTATATATTTAATTTGGCATTTATTCTATATGTTGCGGAAATGTAACAGTTTGTTGAATAGAAAAAAGAATCATGAAAAATATTAAATTCAATCAAAGGGCCTTTCTGCTTTCTGGAGTACTACTTATTTTTTTGATCATGACAACCTGCCTTGAAAGAAAGCTAATAAAATCAAGTAACTATTTTATCTTCTACTTACTATCATCCAAAACACTCTAAAGGCATGTCTTACAAGAGCACTGTCACCAGTCAGTTCTCACTTGACTGTTCAGACAATCATTCCACATGTCCACAATTTTCCTGCAACATCATGCTTTTGGATACTGAGTTCCACTGAAATCCCAGCCTGTGTTACAACTGCAAGGTTTTGCTTCTGTGAAAGTTGGGGAGTTTGATTTTAAAAACAAAAGCAAAAAATCCCTCTAAATCCTAGGTATGTTGAAAACTTCTTCAGCTAAAGTCACTTAACCTCCCTGGGCATCACTTTACCCATTTCAAATTGGCTTCCTACCTTTACAAGTTGAGAACTGAGCTTTTACTTCTGCTTCACTAATGCAGCAGGAAATGTTGCTGCAGAACCCAGCCAGCGCCCTGCATGTTCTGGCTTCGTGCCCAGAAGACCAGGCCGGAGAACACAGATTACGGTTTCCTCATGATTTCCTTAAGGCTGTGCATCGGATATTTTCAGAGAAGCAGTAAAGTGCCCTTACTTGTGTTTCTTGCTTTCCTCCCTTGGCCTGCCCTGTGCAAGTAATGACTGTTGGACCACACGCATGCACATTCCCATTCGCCTTTCAGCCTTTGTGTGCACTTCTGTCAGGTCAAGGCAGGTTTGTACACTGGTGTAGAGGTCTATACTTTATAGGTACAACTCGTTAATATGATACACGTATTTTAAGTGCTAATATTGTAAATTTGATATTCCAAATATCCTTAGGATGAATGTGGTCATTGGCTATAGATTTTCTTTGCTTTCAAGTGGAAAGCTCACATAAAAATGATGGCATTTATGATTCTTCATGAATTAGGATAAAGAACAATCACTCCCTTGTTTTTATTATTGCTCAGGACCTGTTCAGTAAACAGAAGGGTTATTTAGAGGAAGAACTCGACTACAGGAAGCAAGCTCTGGACCAGGCATACATGGTAGGAAAAGATCAGTCATTAAATTTTAATGTTTGAACAAATTTGATAAAATACAGGGTTTTTTTTTCCTTTTATTTATAAATAGGGTTCTTTTTAAATTGATTTATTTTTCTGCCAAACTAGGGAATCAAATACTACTTAAATGGAGACTTAGGAAATGGATTATAGTATTTAGAAGTGTAATGTTTTTGCATTGCATTTTTTATTCTAAAATATGTGAACATCTTTTTAGTACATCTGGAACGGGAAGAGCTGGTCTATGTGTGCACAAAATTATCACTAGTAAAATACACCAGAAATTACTTTAGAACTTTTCCAATTTTGCTTTTTCCTAAGCATTTGCAAATATTACTGCTGTTAACCTATCCCAAGCTGGGAATGCCTGTTCTTCCTATGCAATTCCTTCCTGTGCTGTCCTATCCAACATTACCTTTCCTAGTTTTCAAAAGAGAAGCTGCAACCTTGCATTCTCTCAGGCTAAGTAACAATTAGGAATTATCTAGGAATTGGTAAAACTGCACACGCAACTTTGTTAATAGTGAGACTTCAGGGAATCAAAATATAATGGCCTGAAGAATTATTTATACGTTGTAAATATTTCTTATGGAGAAAATGTTTTCAGAAAAGAAGCAAGGTATAGTGCTGAGATCAGATAACAGATAAAAGCAAGCAGGCTCTATTTCTAGCACTGTGACCTTGGGCAAGCCATTTAACCTCTCTGTGCAGCTTTTATGCATCACTAATATGGATAGAATTACCTACCTCACAAAGGTGTTATGAGGGCTAAAGGGATGTTGTCAGATGCTCTTGATCCAAATATTGTCAGTCTGGTTTTTAATAGGATCACACTAACCCCAGTAATCAGGGAAACACGGCCATGATTCCTTTCTTTCTTTCCTCTTGGGAATATAGTTCTCTGTATGAATGTAAAGTTCTCTGTGCTCTCTGCTTTGCGAAGTACTGCAGTTTTGGTCAGTGCATGAGAATCTGGTTAGGAATCTGGCAAATGGCAAGAGACTTAATGTATGCAAGTGTATGCAAGCATTCCTCTCTTCATTGCTTATGGCAACTTGAACTAAGCCAGTGACATAGACTTGAGCAATGGATGGCAGGACAGTAGGGCCAGAGAGAGGGAGACAGTAAGATTTCAGTTCTCCCTGTGGGCTTTTTATTTTATAGGATGGCTTAACAATTCAGTTGCAGTTGGAGGGAATCTGTTAGCTTGCATTCATTTAATGTTGAGCATCAGAGGTTGGGGTTTTGTATTGAGCACAGACCTACCATCTGAATCCTTCTTAAATAGAAGAAATCAATCATTTACTAGAATGGGAAGCATTGCCTGGGTGTAAATCAGTACGGGGAGGCTACATGCACTCTGTGTGGAATGCTCCTCACTGCTCACGACTGCCGCTTTCTGTCTACCTGTCTGTGTCCGTCCTTCCCTCCTGCCTAAGGCTTCGCTTGCTAGCCTTCTCCTCTAGCTGTTGGTGGGTCGTTTGCTTGCTGGATTCAAATGGCAGCCTGTCTGTATGTGATTTGGGTTGCATTAGAAAATCCAGGAGCTGGAAGCCACGCTGTATAATGCCCTGCAGCAGGATCCAGGAAGGCGGGCAAGTGAGTCGCTGACCGAAGCCCAGAGGGAGGATTTGCGAGCTGCAGTGGAGAAGGTGCGGCGGCAGATCCTGAGGCAAAGCCGTGAGTTTGACAGCCAGATCTTGCACGAGCGAATGGAGCTGCTGCAGCAGGCACAGCAGGTAATCCTGGTTCTCTCTCCTCCCCCTTCTTGGTGTTACCTCTGTGGTTGCCACCACTGCCCATACAACAGCATCGCTTCACCCTCACCTCGTTGAGTTACACTTAAGTCTGTTCTTTGTATTGCTCCCGTGTCGAGGAGAGGAGCAGTGTTAGGACCCGGTTGTGCTGGGCACGGTACACACACAAAACGAGTCACTGTCTCACTACAAGGTCCTGCTGCACAATCTGTTTCATGTGTGTACAACCACATAGTTTTCCACAGGACTCCAAGGGGAGCTTGTTGCAAGTTTAAGGCCTAAATTAGAAAAAGCCGGAATGGAAGGTTGTAAGAGTGTAACATTATGAAAAGAGGAAAGGCAGAAGCTGTAGTTACAGGAATCGAATTTTTTTTTTATTTTCCCCCCCTTCTATTTCTTTTAGCTGTTTGTGAAATCTTTTAAAATTAAATTAAAAAAAAAAAGAAGAAGTCATAAGAAGTCTTTTAAGAGCCCATTTACAAGCCTTCATGCCTTTAAATTAGTTCAGAAAAGACTTGTCTGTCTAAGCCAATTCCTTAAGGACAAATACTGACAACTTGAATTCAGGCAAGTTCCTGGCATGTGTGGTAATTATTTTCTGAAGAATCATTTGGTAGGTTAGCTAGTTTTTCTGTGCAAATATTCAGGGAAACAAGAGAGCTGCATGTGTCAGGGTGTTAATTATTCCAGCAGGAATAATTGTTCCTAGGGATTGTGGTTCCTCTTTATAGTACCCTCTGGAAGATGCAACCAGATGTCTTAGATCTTGAGAACTGCCCTCCAGTTGCTCTAGCTACTTTGTGTGCAAATCTGGAATCACATATTGTAAACGCCAAACTCTGCTATGCAGATGTGTTCAGGATGTTGTTGCTTTCTCAGATGCTGGTTACTGGGGCAAGGACTGCATTTTGTTTCGTCCAAGCCTCTCTCTGTTCAGGTTGGCTTTGTAGATGAATGTAGACCACAACTGATGTAATGTACTGACCTGGCACTGTTGTGTTCACCTCCTGTCATCCTGCAGTGATGAGAAGTGCTTATGGTGCCAGTGTTAGAGCTGAGCTCTGACTTCCTAGAAGTCTCCTTTCTCTTACTCCTTCACTGTGTTCCCTTGGTTTGGAACATGTAACATTGAGATCAGGAGATGAATTTTTTTAATGGGTGTCAGACCAGCAATGGTGTACAAAAAGCTGGAGAAGGTAGGCACCAGCTTGTGCTAAAAGTGTCAGAAAGAGAGAGTAGAGTGAATATATGAAATTTGGTAAATAAAGGTGGAGCCAGAAGTTATTAGCTTAATGTTATTAGTGTAGCTGAAAATTAGTGAGAATGGGGTGTTTTTTGCCAGTCTCTCAGACAGTCCAATTTCCTAGCCAGGTATCAGGGGTTTAATTTGGACCATGTTCCATTTGGTCCCATGGACTGCTATCAGTCAGAGCACCTTAGGTGTACATCTGGAGCACATCTTCAGTTAAGTACGGTTCATGTATTCACAGATTGCTCCACAACATAAAGTTAAATATGATAAATGTGGAAGAAAACTTTGCTCCTGCTCTGAACAAAAATGCTAGCGTAAACATCATTAGCCATGGATGTTTATGTACCTGTCTCCAGATCCATTTTATACTTTGTCCTTAGAGTTTCGTGTTATGCCCATCTCATTACACATGCTAATGTTATAGCCCTGCAGGACACGTTCAACTGAATTCTACTGCTTAATGAGGAGCGAAGTATTTTAGTCATCTATTTTTAACCCCCCCTAGGAAAAACAAAGGCAAAGATGGTAATGAATTTGCGTGGGGTATGGGAGATTAAAAGATTGCATTTGAAATCCTTTGCTCAGTTTCTTCTTCTCAATTGTTTTCTTCTTGAAGGTTGTATTTGTGGATCCTTATGGGACCAGTGGTCAACACTGATAAGCTAGTAGTTGTATGAAAATGTCCATGGCTTAAAAACAAACAAACAAACAAACAAACAAAACCCCCTAGAAGGGATCAGTAGTGTCACAGGGCTAGTTCTCATAGGATTACATATGTCTACACTAGCAGATGACAGCAGCTGAAATGCTACAAAAATGAGAGCATACCTGCGTAGGCAGAGTCCCAAGGTATGGATGAAGCTGCTCTAAGTATAGTACATCCCTAGATGCTACTTTAAATTAATCCCCGCTTTTATTTTGCTGACAATGTGGCATTAGTAAGCACCCATTACACTTTATTCTGGCAAAACTGTAGTCTAGACCTCGTCATATTTTTACAGTCTGCAGTGGCTTTACAGTATGTACCACCCTTCTTACTCTGCTGACGTGGAGGTTATGGAGAATGATACGACAGCATGATGGACCTGCAAGACTTAATACGGAATGTCCTTGTTGCAAACACTCTCATACTTTCCCTGAAATGGAAACCATGTATTAAAGACTCCAAATTATCTGAAACTCTGGAAGTTTGATCCCTTCCAGAAGGCCTGTTTCTTTGCTTCCATTACCTTCTGGTCTGCCCGATACAAGGGCTTCAAAAGAACTCTGCTTACCCCGGCAGGCTGGCTACAACCTTCTCTGAGTCAGAGTTTCTGTGTCAGACATACAGAGTGGGGGTCCAAGAAGATCTGATGATGGAAAGGGAGGAGTTCTCTCCTTCTGCATGTAAATGATCCTTGACCATACTGCACGTTGCAGCAGTGGCAAGGCATGTGATGAACGCTACAGGTAGGTCTGCAGGGTTTCATTATAGGTGAACTGCTTCATGCAGGGACTTTGAGGATTTAGCTTGTGAGATGCTAAATGAGCTGGGGAATGTACTGTTGGTGGAATGTGCTGTCTGAAAGGGACAGGGACGTGCATAAGAAAGAGGGTAAACTGTTGTCCAGTTGTGAGCCTCTGCAGCTTTATGTGTGCTTCTTTGTCCAGTATAAAGCCTTAGTTCTTAGCCACTGGGTATTGACTTTGTTCCAGTGAAATAAATATATTTGAGGATGTTAGGCTCTGTTTTACATTGGTAGGTCTGTTCACCTTGGGCATGTATAGCCCCACATTATTATTGTTCATTAGTATATAAATGGAACCATTCATGTATACCCATGGTGTATTAAGGAAACCAGGCCGCTGTGGAGCCAAATTAGACAGACTGTGTGATTAGATCTGCTTGCTAAGACATACAACCTTTTATTAAACCCAGAATGCAACATGCAGGTCTGGGGGACAGATCCTCAGCTGAAGCATATTAACAGAACTCCCTTTAAGTCAGAGAAGGTGCTTTGATTTACACCATCCTCTCTATTTGGAGGAGGCAAAATATGTTAATTAAAAATCTGTCATGAGCAGCTTGTGATATTTGCTTCTAGCCATAGGGTATGTGCAGTTCAACTGCCGTTCTTGCATATATTGCCATCAAAAATATCTCATTGTGCTACACTGTTATTGTAAGCTTTTGTCAATCGGTGTCTGTTTTTTTTTTAGCAGGACTTCATTTAAAAGTAACATTTGTGCTCTAGTCAGTGCAGTGGCATGACTTTTGTGCATTTTGGAAAATATGAAGATCATTACTAGCAGGTTCTGTTAAGAAGGGTAACTTTTTATATATATATAACATGCTAAGCCATTTCTAGAGAGAGAGAAAAATGTGTTGGTATAGCTATAAAATCCTGAGAAATATATCTCAGAGGAACCTATATATCTCAGAAAAAATATTTCAAACGGAGCAATACAACATGTTTCTGAAGTAGTGATATTAACATCTTAATTAAGTAAACTCAAAAAAAAAAACCACCCCACAAAAATGCACACAGCATCATGGTTAGATTGCTTTAAAAATATATTGTGATTGTGTTATCTACTGAAATTAATAAATATTTAAGGATCAAATTATGCTTTATATAAACCAAATGGGATCTAACTTGAAATATATTCCTGTTGGTTTGACTGTAGCTGCTTCTGGAGTAAGAAACTGTAGAAAGTCATCAGAACCAGGCTTTAAATTAGGATAGATTAATTCAAATTGCATTGTTGGCAGTATTTAAACATGAAGAAAATTTATAATAGCAATAGAATTTATTCTGATTTCATTTTAAGTTGTTTTAAATACAAAAAGAAGCTAGAAAACCCTTGAAGAACAGCAGGTTGACACACAGTCAGTTCCAAAAATGGTTGCTGCCAATCCTAAAGTATATGAGAGACAGATTTTATTAATGTAATCCAATAATTTCCCAGAGTAGTCTTAGGTTTGTATAAAATGGTAAGAAAAAATAAATAGAAAAGATGTGTTAGTTCATTGTGTCATCAAAAAGTGAAACTTCTTTTTCTCTGAGTTGCACTGTAGTACTGTACTAAGCTGGGGGTGTTTTATTCTAACCTGGATGAGAATACTCTTGGGTGGAGCTCAGTTTTACAGAGTAAAACAAACCATCGCGTCAGATCTAGACCTGAATATAATACATATATGGAATGCTGAAGGCATCCAAATTCCAACCTAAATAGTTGGAATATAGCTGTAAATATTTTAACTATGTTTTCTGTAAACTATAGCATTTACTCCTATGACCAGGTTGGATTATTCATTGGTAATAAAAGCAGAAATTGCCACTTTATTTGCACGTTTTACTAGAAGAAGGCATAGGATAATCCTTTAGGACAAAACAGGTATAACATAAAACTGACCTCTGTATGTCACTGCCATAGAGAAGGATTCACTGCAAATGCAATGCCTCAGGCACTTTTTTTCATTGACACCAAGGAAAAGTCAGAAACAGTGATGTTTTTTTTTCATCCTGAAACGTCAAAATATAAATATAGCTTGAAATTTAGAAATACCAAACTAATTTCCTTTACCAAGTTTCTTCGTTCCTTTTTTTTCTGACCTGAAGAGCCAAGTTCTTACTGCTTAAAGGTCAAATAAATCTATAGTGGATGCCATTCCTCCATGAGTTCTCCCTGCTTTCTTGTGGGTAGGACACCTTTTTCATACTGGGAGTTTGTTTACAAATCCATAGGGTTGGCTGTCACCATATCTACAAGATCATATTGGCTCAGCCATTTGGAATACACATTTGGGTTTTTTGTTGTTTTTTTCTGAAAACCTTCATTTAAAAAAAATTAATTTCTTAATACAGTAATTGCCAGGGTCAAGTAGGAACCTGAGATTTGCCACTTGATGTACTATGGATGTTCAGGTAAAGCTTGGATAAATTCAGCAGTTGTTCTGCTCCCCTTTGCTGTGTAATCTGTTACAATTGGTAGATCATCTATTTTTCACCTGAGGAGAATTATTAAGGTTTAATGTTTCCTGGGAAGGCTCTTGGAGGAGGAAGAGAAGAAGGGAGGATGCTGTGCTGAAGGTACCTCATTGATAGGCATGAATCATAGAATCATAGAATCATTAAGGTTGGAAAAGACCTCTAAGATCATCGAGTCCAACCGTCAACCCAACACCACCATACGCACTACACCATGTCACTAAGCGCCTCATCTACACGTCTTTTAAATACTTCCAGGGATGGTGACTCAACCACTTCCCTGGGCAGCCTGTTCCAAGGCCTGACCACTCTTTCAAGGCCTGTTCCAAGGCCTGACCACTCTTTCTTCATGAGGGGGTGTGTCTTAAATTTGTCCTCTTTGGCCAGCCAGAGAGGCTGGTTTGGTCAAAACCTCACAGCTTTGTCAAGCAATTTAGAAAGTAGGTAGAAGTATTACTAATAAGGTTACTTACACAATAATAATTGGGGAAGGTCTCAGATCATTTTACATCCTGTCGTGGTTTAACCTGGCAGGCAACCAAACACCATGCAGCTGCTCGCTCCCCCTTCCCCCCCCCCCGCCCCGCCCCCAGCGGGACGGGGAGAGAATTTGAAGGGTAAGAGTGAGAAAAACTCATGGATTGAGATAAAGACAGTTTAATAGAACAGAAAAGGGAAAATAGTAATAATAATGATGATGATGATGATGATGATGATGATGATAGAATATACAAAATGAGTGATGCACAATGCAATTGCTCACCACCTGTGCTGACCGATAACCAAGTAGCGATCGCTACTTCCTGGAACACGCCTACCATTCATATACTGAGCATGACGTCACATGGTATGGAATACCCTGTTGGCCAGCTGGGCCAGCTGTCCCGGCTATGCTCCCTCCCAGCCTCTTCCAGAGCATGGAAGCTGAATGTCCTTGACTAGCAGGGTACTTAGCAACAACTGAAAACATCAGTGTGTTATCAACATTCTTATACTAAATCCAAAACACAGCACTAGGAAGAAATTTAACTCTATTCCAGTCGAAATCAGGACACATCCAAATCTATATAGATACAATCTGTTTTAATGTTTTTATTTTAAATCTGAAGTATTAAGGTGCTAGCAAAGTTCATTGCGAGCTATTTACATACAACTATACGTGAAGAAGAATACATAGGGCAACCAGTGATTTTTATTTTTTTTTGCAATTACTAATGCTTGCAGTTGAGAAATGTTCTGTGCCTTGCTGTTCAACATATAATAGTTTACTGTTGATAATGCATTTTTTATATTCATGAATTGCTCTTCGAGGCATCTGATATCATAGCTGTCTAAGCGTCATCTGTATTCATCAACCACATCATGACTAGGTTGATCATAGTTGACCTGTGATATTGATTTGTCATGCAGGAGTGAATGTTGAGTCTTTCAAGGCATCATTGCTGCTATAATGACAAAATCGCAATAAACTTCTGTAATTTCCCACAGGTGACATGCATGGCAGATGAGAGTTAATTTTAGTCATTTCTATATGTTTATCTTACAATGTTTCCTTATGTATGTTTTCTGTATATTTAGGCTTCAGATCAAACCATGCCTGCTTTGCTAACTGCCTTAGTGATGCTAGTTGTCTGAATAAGTGATGATAGCAGGACTGGTGTAATACCTACAAAATAGGGGGGTGAAATCGGCAGCCCAGCTCAAGTACATCTATACCAATGCACGCAGCATGGGCGGCAAACAGGAGGAGCTGGAAGCCATTGTGCAGCAGGAGAGCTACGACTTAGTCACCATCACAGAAACATGGTGGGATGAGTCTCATGACTGGAGTGCTGCAATGGATGGCTATAAGCTCTTCAGAAGGGACAGGCAAGGAAGGAGAGGTGGTGGGGTGGCTCTGTATGTTAGGGAGTGTTTCGATTGTCTAGAGCTCAATGATTGTGATGATAAAGTCGAGTGCTTGTGGGTAAGGATGAGAGGGAAGGCCAACAAGGCAGATATCCTGCTGGGATTCTGTTATAGACCACCTAACCAGGATGAAGAGGCAGATGAAGCGTACTACAAGTGGCTGGCAGAAGTCTCACAATTGCTAGCCCTTGTTCTCGTGGGGGACTTCAACTTTCCAGACATCTGCTGGAAATACAACTTGGCAGAGAGGAAACAGTCGAGGAGGTTCCTGGAGTGTGTGGAAGATAACTTCCTGACACAGCTGGTGAGTGAGCCCACCAGGGGAGGTGCCTCGCTTGACCTGCTGTTCCAAACAGAGAAGGACTGGTGGGAGATGTGGTGGTCGGAGGCCGTCTTGGGCTTAGCGACCATGAAATGACAGAATTCTCGATTCTTGGTGAAGTAAGGACGGGGGTCAGCAAAACCACTACCATGGACTTCCAGAGGGCGGACTTTGGCCTGCTCAGGACACTGGTCGAAAGAGTCCCTTGGGAGACAGTCCTGAAGGGCAAAGGGGTCCAGGAAGGCTGGACGTTCTTCAAGAAGGAAGTCTTAAAGGCGCAGGAGCAGACTGTCCCCACGTGCCATAAGAAGAACGAGTGGGGAAGACGACCGGCCTGGCTGAATGGGGAGCTGTTGCTGGGACTCAAGAAAAAAAGGAGAGTTTATCACCTTTGGAAGAAGGGGCAGGCAACTCAAGGAGAGTACAGGGGTCTCGTTAGGTCACGCAGAGAGAAAATTAGAAAGGCAGAAGCCCAGCTAGATCTCAACCTGGCCACTGTCGTGAGAGATAACAAAAAATGTTTTTACAAGTATATTAATGACAAAAAGAGAGCCAAGGAGAATCTCCATCCTTTATTGGATGCGGGGGGGTAACATTGCCACCAAGGATGAGGAAAAGGCTGAGGTACTTAATGCCTTCTTTGCCTCAGTTTTTAATAGTCAGAGCAGTTATCCTCAGGGTACTCAGCCCCCTGAGCTGGAAGACAGGGACGGCGAGCAGGATAAACCCCCTGTAATCCAAGAGGAAGCACTTAGCGACCTGCTACACCACCTGGACGTTCACAAATCTATGGGGCTGGATGGGATCCACCTGAAGGTACTGAGGGAGCTGGCAGAGGAGCTTGCCAAGCTGCTCTCTGTCATTTATCAGCAGTCCTGGTTAACAGGGGAGGTCCCAGACAACTGGAGGCTTGCCAATGTGATGCCCATCTACAAGAAGGGCCGGAAGGAGGATCCAGGGAACTACAGGCCTGTCACCCTCACCTTGGTGCCAGGGAAGATTATGGAGCAGTTCATCTTGAGGGCGCTCACAAGCCATGTACAGGACAACCAGGGGATCAGGCCCAGCCAGCACGGATTCATGGAAGGTAGGTCCTGCTTGACCAACCTGATCTCCTTCTATGACCAGATGACCTGCCTAGGGGATGACGGAAAGGCTGTGGATGTGGTCTACCTGGACTTCAGCAAAGCCTTTGACACTGTCTCCCACAGCATTCTCCTAGAGAAGCTGGCGGCTCACGGCTCAGACAGGTGCACTCTTCGCTGGGTAAAAAACTGGCTGGACGGCCAAGCCCAGAGAGTTGTGGTGAACGGAGTTAAATCCAGTTGGCGGCCGGTCACGAGCGGTGTTCCCCAGGGCTCAGTACTGGTGCCGGTCCTGTTCAATATCTTTATCAACGATCTGGACGAAGGGATCGAGTGCTCCCTCAGTCAGTTTGCAGACGACACCAAGCTGGGCGGGAGTGTTGATCTGCTGGAGGGTAGGAAGGCTCTGCAGAGGGACCTGGACAGGCTGGATCGATGGGCTCAGGCCAATTGTATGAGGTTTAACAAGGCCAAGTGCCGGGTCCTGCACTTTGGCCACAACAACCCCAGGCAACGTTACAGGCTTGGGGAAGAGTGGCTGGAAAGCTGCCCAGCGGAAAAGGACCTGGGGGTGCTGGCTGACAGCCGGCTGAACATGAGCCGGCAGTGTGCCCAGGTGGCCAAGAAGGCCAACGGCATCCTGGCCTGTATCAGAAATAGTGTGGCCAGCAGGAGCAGGGAGGTGATCGTGCCCCTGTACTCGGCACTGGTGAGGCCGCACCTCGAATCCTGTGTTCAGTTTTGGGCCCCTCACTACAAGAAGGACATGGAGGTTTTGGAGCATGTCCAGAGAAGGGCAATAAAGCTGGTGAAGGGCCTGGAGCACAAGTCTTACAAGGAGGAGCTGAGGAAATTGGGACTGTTTAGTCTGGAGAAGAGGAGGCTGAGGGGAGACCTCATCACGCTCTACAACTACCTGAAAGGAGGTTGTAGTGAGGTGGGTGTTGGTCTCTTCTCCCAAGTAACTAGCGATAGGACAAGAGGAAATGGCCTCAAGTTGCACCCAGGGAGGTTTAGACTGGACATTAGGAAAAATTTCTTTACTGAAAGAGTGGTCAGGCCTTGGAACAGGCTGCCCAGGGAAGTGGTTGAGTCACCATCCCTGGAAGTATTTAAAAGACGTGTAGATGAGGCCCTTAGGGACCTGGTGTAGTGGGCATGGTGGTGTTGGGTTGACGGTTGGACTCGATGATCTTAGAGGTCTTTTCCAACCTAAATGATTCTATGATTCCATGATTCTATATCTGAAAGGTCTGCTCCCTTTGTCCTAAACAAGGTGTGATTGAGGTTGTACTCAAGAGCAACCGTATGCCTTAAAGCAATATTAGAATCAAGAAAACTCTCATCTGAAGTTTGAATGCTGAAATTCTCTCATCTGAAATCCTGAATGCCCTATGTTTCTTAGGAAAGGCCAGTGGGAGCTAAGGAAAGGCAAGTCTAAAAAAGAAGGTGTTGTGAAGTTTGTTACCAAAGTGAAGATTAAATGTGTTTTCATATGCACAATTCATACATATATCATGAAAATTACTTACATGGAAATTTGCTACTTAAATATCAGAATGTAAAATAATCTAAATTTGATGCTAAGTAAATATTACATGATGCTTTTTTTTTTGCTTGATAATGAGTCTAGGCTGTCAATGAGTCAATTTTAAGATGTTGAATGTGTTTTGTCTTCTGAGCTCACAGAGACTTAGAATAGCCATTCTGTGTAGATATAAGTCTAATGTGGCTTTAATTATTGTTTTTCCCTAATGAAAAGCAATAGGACTGTTGATATTCTTCTGTTAGATATCAATGTATGATGTAGTTTTACTATAGCATAAATGAAAAGACTCTCAGTGTTAAAAAAAAAAAAATTGTTTACTAGTAAATATTAAGCCATATCTTCATGTACATATAGTCATTCAGTATCAGCTTACAGCACATATAGTTATTTTAAGCTAAATGCTTTATAAAATTCACTGATTTACTATTAAGACTAATGTGATTGAATACATATTAACTTTCATGCTGAGAAATGCCTCAGTGCAGCTGCTAAAAGGTTCATTCTCCTCAGGAAAGCAAATAGAGAAACTAGAAATGCATAGTAAAGTTTAACAAGAACAATTCTACTTCAGTAACTATTAATTGGATTATCATGGTTGAGACTGCAGAACAGTCTCAAGGAATGATATTTTTACCTGCTATGTAAAGAAAGACCTTGGTGAGAATCAGAGAAGTACAGTATATCCAAAATGATCTATTATTTTCATATTTAACTGGCTGAAATTTATATTAAGTTTTCATTCATAAAGTAAAACAAGATGGCAACAAAAATACCTTAAGCTAATGCTGTTACAGTGTGCTTGCTTGTTTCGTTATGACCATTATGCAAAATCACATTCTAGGAATATGGGACTAAAGGGAACATTTGGATTCCTGAATCCACACCCCTTACAGTAGCAGATCCAACAGCTTGAGTAAATGCATATGGCAATTACCTATGCAAATTGCATTGTAAACACAGTAGAGGCTTTTAAACAGCTGTTAAAATGCATTAGATTTAAAAAAAAAAATCAAGAAAATAATATATTTATTTTCATTACGGAATTTTAGCCATCAGCTTTAGTGATTTGAATAATAGCTAAAGGCAAGTCAGTTTATATTCATCTTTGTTTAAATTTATACATGTAACATAGTTATGCTGTTCACATTATTAAAGATCTTACATACCTGTGTCTTAACAGTGTTGAGAAGCTGCTTAAAATAATGATATAATGAAACAATATTGATTCTTCCCTTTGTCAGATTGATAAAATATTTCCCTTGCTAAACTTTGCTGCAGAATGAGATACATTCTTGATCATAAGCTGGCTTCAAAGATTCAAAACACGGTTCATGTCTGACATAGTCCATCTATGGTGTCTATCCTGTGAATGTACATCAACCTAAACCTTTCCAACATTTCAGAGCCGAGGCTTTAAGCAGCTTAGCAAATCCTTCTTTGTCTGCTTTGTGCTAAAATTATCAAATTGTATTCTTGGATTTGCTGATGAATGTAAATCCAATAAGAGTGTGTCACAGGAACTATTAAGGTGATTTCTAACCCCCCTGATTAGTACATTCTTGTGTTTTCACAACTAGAGTAGCATGGCAAGGAGCATATTTTGCAGTCAGATAAATTGATCTTCTTGATATTGCTGTCAGTAAAACAGTATGTTTGTTCAGATGGGCTCTTTACTGACACTTACCTAGGAAACAAGAACATCAGTTCTGCAGCTTGACACCTACGTGAAGGATAATGTGGTCATTGTTGTCTGGAAGATGAAATTTGTCACAGAAGTTCCTTTCCTGGTAGCATTTTCCCCATTTGGCAAAGCTCCTTGAGGATTTGAAGGCATCTAAGATGTTGGTTCAGGACTGTGAATGTCTGGCTAATGCTATGAGTGAATTGGAGAGGACAAAAGGTTTGGATGAAGAAGTCCACTTCATCTAGCCTGCATCACTATCCAATAAACAGAAAACACCGAAATTCTCAGAATCTGTGTTTGCTACTAAAAAGGTAGCTAGGAGATCGGGTCAAAAAAACCAGAATGTTTTTAATCTGTGTACATCCAACCATGTAATTGTAGAGAGACATAGTCCATATATCATCCTAATTTGAGGTATCGTGAAAGAAAAATTAAAACAAATGAGGAAATACGCACATTTTGTTTGCTTGGTGGAGGAAATTTGGACCTAGCATCTTAGAGTAGTAGGCCACTTCATTTCATCTCAGATCAATTTTCTTTCTTTGTAATGCTGAAGTTCCTCCCATGACAAACTCTCAAAATGATGACAAATCATTACTGGGCTGATTTATTGCCTCCAGCAGAAAAATGATAGCTCCGAGACTGCAATCCAGGGCTCACTGAACTCAGCAGTAGGATTTCCATTTATTTCAGTGCTCCTTTACAACGGGCGCTATGTTAATGGAAACGGTACTTAATGTAGATGGATTGCTATTATAACACAAGTTGGGCACACGTACCTCATCGTATACTGTGTGGGAATACAATTAGCTTTTTTTTTTTTTTAATAGAACAGTATATATTCGTTTTGGCTAAACCATTCAATGACGTTAAGTAATGGAAGTGCAATACTATCATTTCCACTATCAGCTTCATTATTTTTATTTCTTTGCTCCGTAATGCAAGCTGAGTTTTCTAAGCCTGTGTTATTGGAATTTCTCTGTTAGTGAAAGTAGAGTAATATTTCCAGCACACATCCACCGTCATGCTGCTTACATTTCACCTAAACTTTGATTCCTCAGGCATCCCAGAGATGTGGCTTGCAACCTTGAGATTGCAGTATAGCCACAGGAGTCAGACCATGCTAAAAATTACAGAAATTTCCCTTTTCAAATCAGTACCTGGCTGGTTCTCCACTGGCAATGCATTATTATCATTCCATTGGGCCTGACCTCTGATTTGAATGGTCTGCAAGGAACCAATTGACTTTAATTCAGTTTTTAAAACTGTATTATCCCTTTTTTTACACCTTTCTACAAGGGATTCATGACTATAATGAATTTGCATCTAGGGTTGTCTAGCCTTTTGCTGAGCTTGGATGTATTTGGGAAACAAAAATCTGTAGGGAAATTATCCAACTGTCAGGAAAACTGAGCTCTAGGTGCAGAGACACCTGAATTGGTCCCGCATAGGCCAGCTTAGGCAGCATATTACCTGTAAAGCAATGCTTCATGCAAACTTAGAGACTTCCCTCCTGGACGAAGGTCAGAACTGCTGGGAGTAATAATGTCATGTAGTTCCATCTTGGTATCTCAGCCCTCTCTTACTTCAGAAAGGAAGAGCTAACTTGTCTTAATTTCCCTACCAGTACTGGAAGATACACGCTAAAGGCACTTGCCATCCAAATTTACCAAAGAGAAGTAATTGCTTAAGTGAATAATTGCACTTCAAGAAGTGTATCCTGTTTCCCAGAAAGACGAACTTCCCATCATGAGGTGAAAGGAAATGAGGGTTACGAGCATTTAGGAGGAATCTTCTGCACATTAGGAATCTTCTGCTGAGAAAAACATTTAATTTCCCACTTTTGGGCAATTTGACAGCTCTTTGTGTTTGGGAGCTCTCCAAGCATTGGATTGAAGAGGAGGGGCAGTATATGATCACTGCAGTCAGTGAACATATAATTTATACAATTGGAAATGACTGATGGTAAATTTCCCTTTTATGGCTCTGTTCAGGAATGTCATATATAGTGCCGCGTTAGGGGTGCTTTTGCAGACTTTCAGTCATATGCCTGTCTTTGCACTATAGACTTCCAAAGGAAATGTATGCTTTAGCTTCCTGAACTTTCTGGATGTTCTCTCTCTTCCCTAACTGTTAGCTTTTTTAGGCTGTCCATCAGGGTTTTAGCTATGGCACCTACCTTTGTATATATAATGTATACGTAACTACTATTAAGAAAAATTTTATAATGGAACGTAAAAATCTGTTCAAATTGCAGTTAAGTAATAAGTAAGGCATTCGTTGTACATCTTTAGCATCTTTGTTCTGTAGCTGGAAATGCAAATGGATTTCACAGCTGAGCCTCATTCCTGACAGAGCTGAAGTTGCTGTTCCAGCCGTAGCTTGGCCGGCAGAGCCATCTGCTGCCAGCTCAGTACAGCAGTAGGGCCCCTTCAGCCCCTGCTGCTTTCTGGATGCTTGCGAGCACTTACTCAGAAGTGACAGCAAACTTCATTGCTAGTGCGAGGATGATCAAGTAGGTGCCTGCCATACTGAAACGGATGGTCGTCCAACCCTCTTTCCAAAACTCAGGAGAGCTCCATGTGAGTGAAGGTAGTAACAGGGAGTATTCACAAATCTACCCATCTATCATCTTAAAGTTTTGTGAGGTTTTATTTGCTATTGCAATAAAATCAATGACAGATTATTATTCATTATTTTGGCAGGTTGGCTTTGAGTGCGGTTGAGGTGGACAGCATTAAGAATCCATGTCCCTCACGTTTGTGCTCTTCTCTTTCATGGTTAGAGCCTCATTGCACTATTTTTGTCTGACTGGCTTTTTGTTTGCCTACAGTAATTCCTTTGTATGGCCCCATGATTTGACAACACAGTGTTATTCTCATGAATCCTGTCAGTCCCGAAAAGATGCACTCATGTGACTGAGGGGCAGCTATTAACCGTAGGAACACAGGAATTGCTAGAACCCAGCAGAACACTGCTCCACTTTGTCCCTAATCCTTGCTCTGATTGTGACCAACGCTAGGGGCTTAAAGGAAACATAAGCACTGTCCTGGTTTTAGATTATCTTTCCATGACTTCTGTTCCTCCCTTTTTAAAAAATGAGAATAAACAAAAGAACAGCCTGTGGCTTTCTTCTCAACCAAGACTTCTCAATGTTTTGATAGCAAGATATAGTAGATTTTTGTTTCTTCCTCCCATAGTCTTTTGTGCAGTTGAAAATGCTCTGGATTTACCCTGCAAGGTTCCTGAGAGCCTTGTCAAGGATAGAGCTGAATGCCTCTTTTATAGCACAACTGTTATAATTCTATATGACATAGTAGGAAAAGCTTGGCTTACTGATCATCAATTTATGCCCTGAAGCATGAAAGTAGGTAGAATTTCTTGATAACAATAAAATAGTTCTGCGTGATTTGTTGTCACAGTTATGCTTTTGCAAATATAAACAAATCAGAATTCACTGAAAGCATCTAATCAAGTGTTGAAAACCTGAGAGTGAGTCCACAGCTTCTTGATTGCTAATTCTTGCAAATAAAAGGAACAGTAGTTAAAGATGTAAATGCTTATACTGAATCTCAAGCAGTCCTGCCTTTGGTTTTAATTAGTATGTGTAATTTTTGTGTAATTTCCTTCTCGGTATTTTAACATAACCTTTGACTAAGGAACATCTCTTGCTACTTCTAGAAGATACTTTTTTTGTTAAAGCTAGGATTATTGCATGTAGCGTACACATATTTTTTAAAGTCATATTTTGGAAATTGTTATCTTTGTATGATCAAGATAATGCTGTAAATGCAGATAGGTACAATGGGGGAAAAAAATTATTTTTAAGTGTTAAACACCGTATGCAGATGTAAATCTGTTTTTTCCTGCCGATATATTGCATATATATGTATATATTTTTAAGGCCATCTCTGCAGTTAAGTGGAAAGTTAAATCAGATTTTTCAGGATATATAAATAGCTAGCTAGGCTGGTTATCTTCCAGTGCTGACACTGTGCAATCAGAGGATATTGATGGGAATAGCTACGCCCACTTCATCCTCCTGGATAATCCTCCCCACAATACTCCAGGGGAAAGCAAGTAAACAACTGAAAGTAAACAACCCCAAGCTTTGATACCTGATGGAAAATTCCAGCCCGTGGTTGTGTTTTAGAACAAATTCTGACCTGTCTAGGTTTGAACCCTTAATTTCTGTAGTAAAGAAGTTGGTTACAAAATCTTACTCATTTGCAGCATAAGTCTTCTGTCATTGTGATTTCCACTCGTATAAGGGGAATTCTAGCTATTTAAAGACTAGTCACCTGTCTCCAACATATTACCCTTAGTTGGCAAGTCTGGAACAGGTCTACATATACACATATATACATGTAAATATCTGCCCTATGGACTATATCAACCCTGTATATATCTGCCTCACTGACATAATTCTAGTTGTTTTGAGGATTTTTTGTAGATTTTCATTGCTAAGAAATTCAACCCTATGTGTATTCCATTTTAATTGCTAGGTTGTCTTTGTATTTAAACTGATTTTTAGGAAAGTGTATATTTCTTCACCCTAAAACTGTTCTCTATCTTTCATCTCACAAAGTTTAACGATTATGATGGTTTATGGGTGGGAATTGGAAAACAGAAGCCTTAGCCCTTTTTTTTTAGAACTATTCTGAATAGCTGGAGAGAATAGCTGAATAGCTGTAATCTTTTGAAAAGATTAAAAATTCATAAGGGAATAATAACATCTCAATTTTTACTTAATTAACAGAATTCCCAAATGTGAAAAATGCCATCTTATCCTAATTAACATGTTCTTTTATAAAAGAGCTGTAAACCCTGAGGTGAGAAAGCCACCAGATGTTTGGGGGCTTTTTTATTTCCTTTTTTTTCTGGGGGCGAGTTCTCAACAGATATTGAAAAAATATCTCACATGATAAATCTTGAAGGTGAAAATAGTATTTAAAAATATTGCTTCTCTTCACTTATCTCCCCATGGTCAAATTTTATCACAGAGCATAGCAGGACCCCCAGAGAATTGAAGTCTGTCACTCAGTGCTGGGATGTGGTTGTAACTAGGAATTGGCATAACTGAAATGAGTGGGAGAGAAACAAAAGTGTAACCTGATGAACCAGAGATCTCAGAGGTGATTACATCTGCCTGATTCTCATCCCATGGCCTTTTACAGTGATTGTAATATTCCTGGTACATACAGTATATGGAGATGATCACTTGAGAGATAGACTTGCCTTGAGCAGGGAGTAGATGAAGTATAAATCAATTCAAATGCAATAGAGGAAAAGTGAAATTAATACAGCTGTGCTTGGGGCATTTGTTACTGTCAGCAAAGCTGCATGCACTTGTGTCACACGAGGATAATCTGGTTTGTGCTTTTATATTATCTGGGGAAATCTCTGAGCAATGCAGCATGATACAGTGGAGGTTTTGATTGACTTATTCTGACTGCATAATATTCAAAACAGTCATTTAAGCAAAAACCTTTATGTTAAAACAGCAGCAACAATAACAACGCTATTGCTTGTGACCCGTCTGCAATATTTGTGTGGAGACTAGCATGGCTTAGGCAAGGTGAACCGCAGCGTGGATGTACCTCATCTTTGGGGTAGCTCCAGGTTAGAAATGTTCAAGGCGAGCTCTCAAAACCAATACAAAATGGTCATTGGATCAGCTGCTTCCTTGCTGCGACTGTCCTGGGCTACCATAGGTGTGGGGCACTTCCCGCTATTTGAGGTCTTTGAATTGAATGCAGGTAATCAACTATCAACGTCAGTTGATCACCCAGGTTTATAAATAATGATTTGATGTTGTTTTGAAAGAGATACTATAGTTCAAATCAATTTGGGACTAATAAAATAATTTGGGAGCTGCTACATTAATTTTGCTGGCCTATACATAGAAATTAGACTAGATGATAATTTCTCTTTCTAAGTTCAGGAACTGTTAATAACCTTAACTATTGTAGGCCAGGCAAGGGTTAGGTAGTTAATCCTGCGCAACACTGGTAGTATAAAGTTTCTCCTTGATTCCCACTGGCTGTTAGTAGGAGATTCCAGGTTTCAGCCTATTAAAAAAAAAAAATGTATGAACTTACTTTATCTGTAACAATATACTAAAAGTGTAATAAAATGCATCTTCTTAATGTAGAAGCCCAGAAAAATAAAAAAAAAAAAAAAAGGAAAAACAAAAGAAGCATAATTTATAGAAATGAAACAAGGGGATAGAAATAAGATAGGGTATGTGGACCCAACAACAGTCATATTTTTGGAGAACCTTTGTGAAACTGAACAAGGAAAATCCTTAAAAATAGGGAGAGCTACGCTGAAGGAGACATTCCCTCTGATGCTGGTGGGAGGTGGCTCTGGTAATAGGACAGAGCTGATTCTCTGGATGGTGTCTTGGTGATGATCTGAAAATCTGTGTGCTCTGTTTTTCTGGTATAGCATGACTATGCCAGAAGCATAGTTATGTTTTATAGGAAATGAAAATAGAGTGTTCAAATGAAATGTAATAGTATAATCTACTGACTGTCAGGTAAGTAGAAAAACTTCTGCAGTTGCAGAGAAAGAACTGTAAGAAATTTGGTGCTAATTGGAATAGTCTGTGTGTATGTGTTAAAATTATGATTAATGAGTGGTGATGATTAGGCTTCCTGGTAGTAAACATGATCTAAATCTGCAGCTTGTTTGAAATGCCATGGTTTCATGGAAACGTGGAGCAATTCTGCCATGAACGTGCCTAATATAACTGTAAAGGAAGTGTTGTATTAATAATGGGCATTTGTTCTCTTAATCTATTTGTTATCTTTTTGATTTATATACTTTTCAAATTAGATACAATAATTTCTATTTTGCTTTTTTCTGTTCCAGCGAATTCGAGAACTAGAAGATAAAATAGAACTTCAAAAGAGGCAACTCAAAGAAATTGAGGAAAAGGTAAATAAATGCCTGGGCAATGCCAATGGATTTTTTTTCCCATACTAATTTATTTTTCTCGGTTGCATCGACATTAATAGTACTTAACCTAATATCACGGAATCTGTTTTAAAACAAGAAAGATAAAATTTGAGTTCAAGTCATTGCTGCATGAAATGAAGCTCCATCCCTAATCTGCTCAAAATTATTTGCTATCTGGGTTTTCTAGCAAGTACAGAAAGGAATCAAGGGGTCTGGAAAGACACTAGACTAGAAGGGGGAGGATTTGCTGTGGCTTAGATGAAGAAACAACATAAAGATTTGTCTCTGTTTGACAGAAGTGGTTAGCTCAGCCCTGTTCTTCGAATAACACTGCTTTGCAAAACTTGCAAACACTGAAAATTTAAAAAAAGTTAATGAGGTGCATGTGGCGAACACTGCAAACAATTTCTTGCTTTAAGATAGAAACAGGTTCCAAATTAATATCCCAGATCCAAATTTTCTCCTCTTTTGAAGAAGCTCTGATTGAGGCTTAAGACAGCAAATGTATTTGGGTCACTGTGGTCCCGGGCAAGAGATGGCACGAGGTTCCTGGACCATGGGCTCAAGTGTTTCCCAGGTCTGTGGAGTTTAGGCTGATCTGCGGGGCACAGGCTGACAACGGGGCTTTCTCTAAGCTCTAGCAAAGTGTTTTAGTCACGTTGCTTTTGCTAAAACAGTGCCTAGATCCCAAGATGAGTCACATCATCTCAGGTTCATGTTCTCTGGTACATATGGGTACAAATCTGCTGCTGGGCTGAATAGAGAAGTTAGGGCAGTTTTCAGTCATTGTTCTTTTCCTTCCGGATCAGAACAGGATACAAGAGCAAAAGGAAGGCTTTTGGAGGACTCTGAATGGGAGTTGGAAGAGGTCAGTGGGGGTTGCAGAACTGAGGCTTTGAGGAGCAGAGCGCTGGATGTGGGAAGATTTCTTCCTCACCCTTCACTAATCTCATTGTCCCTTCATCTGCTCTCAGAATGTGGCAGTCCCCCCTGTGTCACCCTCTGGGGGTATTGCATTTCTAGTAGCTACTCCAATTCCCTCAGCAGCTTCCTTGGCCCCTTCTGCTCCCACAGTAGTTCTCTCCCCTCTGCAGTACCTCGTCCTGCACTTTTTGAACCATGATATCCAGCTGTGTTTATGGAAAAGCCAGGAGAAGAGCCGTGAGGATCTGGGCTGTCTGCCGCTGTTGCTAATTGCCACTTTACATCACCCCCACTACCCCCTGGCTGGGGCTTGTCTGTCTGTATCCATCAGGGAGGCAGTGGTCCCTGTTTCCACTAGCAGAGAAACGCAGGCAGTATCCGCCCCTTAAAGGGCTCCTTTGCTGCCTTTGCCCTCTTCTGCCCTGGACCACTTCTATACCTGAAGATGTTCCTGCCTAGCAGCCAGTGATGTCTACAGTTAACTCCTCAAGGTAGAGAAACCTTGAGGGATAGGTGGTATCTCTACATGTTAATTATTGCAAATATTAGTGTTTATCCACCTATTCTAAAACATCAAAATCTCTAGATGCTGCTATTACCAAAATGTAAGCCTTTAATCATTGCCATTACAGATTACAGAGTAGGTATTGGATTAGACAGACTGCTAATTTTGAAAATGGAAGTTAGCGTTATCTGTGCTGGTTCATCAGTGCAATGGATGGGGAAAAGCATTGGAAAAGAAACAGCTTAATCACAAGCTTAGCAGAAAGCTGTTAATGATGTAAAATGATTAAGGTTCTCTTTGCTTTAATGTTTCATTAGCAGGAGACCTCAAAAAAGCTTCATCATTTTCTGTTATCCTTCAGCTCCTGGATGGGTGGAGGGCTTCCTTCTATCTGCATTACATTTGAATTTTTTTTTCTTGGGTTTAAATCCCTTTCTGAATTTGACTGCCCGAAGGAAGATTGTGTTGTCAGAGAATAATGAATGATATACTTCTACTTCATTGTTCTTCTGAAGGTTTAATATGTCAGTGGGTGCAGACTGACACCTACATGCTGCTGAATCTGAGCACAATAATTTCTTGTGGAGAGAAGTCTTATGCTTCTGAAGGAAGGGCAGTATTTATAGCTGAGCCTCATTGCTGGTTGTAGCTAAGGGCTATGCACCACTTACAGTTACGGTGTCATGAATATGGCTTTTTATTTTTCTTTAGGAATGGATTCAATTTTTAAGTTTTATGTAAAATTCTGTCAAATCAGAACATAAAGATGACAATATTTTTGCCCTATAGATTCTTCAGCAAACTGTCCTGCTTCTAAAGGCTATACAAAAGAATAATGTAAAATCTCAGTTTTATTCTACGAGTTGATGCATGAGGAACAAGTGTGTTTAAATACGTCATGCTTTTCTCATAATTGATTCTCATCCTTTAAGTTGTGTTTATTTTGTGCCCTTGGCTTGGTAAGTCTTGGTTTAGGAAAGTTTTTAGATGTGTAATTATAAGTACTTCCTTAACTGAGTCACAGAGCTGAGCCTAATATTTCTGAAATTACATAATCCACAAATGTTACTGTTTGCAAAGCTGCCCTCAAATACTGAATTTTGGACCCTGTTACCTCTCTTTAGAGTAAAATTGGTATACTGTATCTCTCTTTCAGATCAACTCAATTAATATTGATGTAAGAGTAACTGCTGTAAAGTAATGTCATTGGATTTCATATTACATATCTTACATCTTTTTTCTTTTCTTTTTTCCTCATTTTCTTTTGATCTTATGTTATAGTTTTTGTTCCTTTTTTTGTTTTTTTCACTAGCATTCATTCTGTGGCCTTGATGACACAGCTGAGCCAAGACGTGTGGTTGGTATTCTTTATATTTCTTTGTCAGTTTTTAACTCTTAGATTTTGCCATGTTTTGGGAATCATCTTTGTAAGACCCTGAAACCATGAGGGGAGGGTATACTGGTTTTGCTTGCACAGAGAGGAAGAGTAACCTATAAAATCTGACTTGGATGCCTTCAGATACCTTCCTAGACTTCTGCAGAAGGTCGCTGAGTGTTCAACGAGAAATGATTTTGCATTCTAAGATACTGACTGCCCTAATTGCAGTGGGTGCTTTTCAATTCTGCAGAGCAGGTAGATTTTGTCTAAAAGTTCAGGTATTGCTGTAGCATCCTACCTTCTGTCATGCAGGATGGAGACGTGGCAAACACTGTTTGGTTTTCAGTTTTGTTTTCTAAAAAGCCCTGTAAGCATCACCATCTATGCAAAGAAGGGGTTCATTTCATTACTAGTATTGTTGCATATGTTTTATATTTTGCAATAAAATGATGGTAGATGCAGATAGGTGGAATGTAATCCAAGGGTGTTATTGATTTGTTATAAGTGCAATAACTTTCTTTTGGTTGCTACATGGGTGTTGAAAATTAGTTGAAATTGAGCAATATTTTTACAGCATTTTGAACATTCCTTTTGAAATTTCCTTTATTTTGTCAAAAAATGAGCATATGCTTATAGATATGTATTTGAAGAAAAGAGAAGCCTTGTGGTACACTATTCACCTTACCACAGTTTGAGTTGAATTTTCTGTTCTGTGGAGATCGGAAAGGACAGATGCTATTTTGGTTAATGTAACTTTGAAAGAGTAATGTTAAAGCAAGTCACCAAACTATTGTCTTTGAGTTTCATCCAGCTTTTTTACTCTAGTTCTGCTTAGAGGTGCTAACATCTGGATGAACATATTTGTTTTTAAATACTGTGAAAATTATACTGGCCATGTTTAGAGACACTTAATAAACATTCTATAAACTTAGTGAGATTTAAAATATTTTGAAATTCTGTTAGTTCAAAAATTTTTATGAGTTCAAGGCTTAGGCCTGATCTAGAGGCTTCTGTGCTGATATAGCTGGTAGTATTATGGGTCCCCTTTGAAAAAAAACCCAAAAAAACCCAAAAAACCAACCTGAAAGTATGATTAGTCTCCAGAAAATACATTGTGCTGCTATAACCCGCTATTCTTCCTGTTAACAGCAACTATTTAAGTAGTTAAATTCAAGGTTGGTGACAAGTATTTTGAGGGGATAACACAGGGGTAATGGCTGTGTAACCATATGGCTACTCAACACTCACATTTCTAGGAGTGCCCGTCATACTGCGGTGCTAGTGTGGAGGGCAATTTCCTTTAACTCATCTTGCCAGAGGTGAATCTGTCTCTGATTAATGTAACACAGCAAAGACTATTTTAAGAGACTTAACTATAGTTGGACTCTTGAACATTGTTCATTATTTCAAGGCAAACCAGGTGGTTTACTGATAGTAATTTTGGTTCTTGTTATTTTGAAGCTAATATAAAACTTTTAGAAAGAGATCGTGATGTCTGTGAATTTAGGCCTGCGTACCAACACTTATTTCTAAATTAATGTTATCTATCTAAAGCTCAGCAGACTTTTGCTTTTTGTTGTTGTTTTTATTTTCTGTTTTTGTTTTGTATACAGGCTATTAAAAGAACCTATGGAGTGAACAGCTGAGTCCACGTGCAAAAATATAGAAAATATTTATTGAACAGCTTTAAATTGGTGCATTTTTTTTCATAAAACACTTTGCATAATACTTGAAGCTGCAAAACATTTGAATTTGGAATTAGAGATTTTTTTAAAGGTATAGCTTCAAGCTGGAATGATTTGATAATCAAATAAGGACCAGCACATCATAAACACTGAAAAAAATCTAAACAGAATTTACACTCTCACACCAATCAAACACTGGAAAAAATACAAGTGCAATTACTGGCTGCTATGTGAACTGTTATCTACCAAATGGTTTTCTTACAGTACTGAGATCTTTGTCTCCATACTGCATGCTTTCAAAAAACGTGGTTTGCATTTCACCCAAGAAACACAGAATCTCCTTTTTAATATCTATATAAAAAAGCTAAGTGTTTGACAATAAGTTCTCTATAGTAAATAGCTGACAGGAAAAAAAACTGTTCAAAGTTGGAAACAAATAGATATATACAACCCTGCAGTGGTAAAATTCATATTAAATTCATAAGTTGGAAATCCACAGGTGGAGAAGAGATGGGTTTTGGAGAAAGGCAAGATTGCAGATTGAACTAACAAAACTTTGAAGTGGGTAAGAACTGTGTGGGAAAAATGATTTTTTGAATGTTTCTTGAAAATTAAGGCAATAGCTTGTGAAGATAGCACTGGGAGAATGGAAGATCTGAGGTAGCCTAAGAGGTTGGGAAAAAAGAATGCATGATGCGCTGTGGCTCAGTTATCTCTTCAAGAAGAAAGAGGGGCTTGAAGAAATGAGTGTGTAGATGAATATGATAAGCAGAGAAATAGTTGGAAATAAATATTTGGAAATCATGGCATCCTCCCAGGTGAAATAAAAAAATGTTGACTTTGGCTACCAGGAAGCAAAAATGGCACAACCTCAACCGGCAGAGGTAGATAAACAGTCAAGGACATTGACCACCTGAACTGCAAGAAAAATTTTGGGCAAAGCACAGATTGAAAAAATGAAGTTGAAAAGAGTTGTTTAAGATGGAGAATGGTTAGAAAATTCAAAAAGGTTAGGCTTTTCTTTCAAAGAGGGAAAAGCAAATTGTTGTTTCAGAGCTGGAAAGGCAATTTGAAGAAATAGATAATTTTAATTATTTCTGGAATGTTGAGGTAAGCTGAAAATATTAAGAGCACAATATTAAAAGATAACTTTCTCTTCCCTCACATTTTCTTGAAAATCATCTTACTGTTAAAAGGGCTACATAAAAAGCTACAGAGAAACAAGTCTGCTCCTATGGACACACTGAACTCCAACATGAATGTAGAGTGGAATAAGATGGTTATGATAATATATCAGATAAAGTGGAAATTATGATTGAAAAAATAACATAAGGCAAAGAATAATCAAGGCAGCACAAAGAAAGTTGAGGAAGAGGTTTGTCATAGCAACTGAATATCTCACTGTTGGAGATGCAGGAATCAGCCTCAAAAGGAGCCAGTTTTCTCAGATAATTTTTAGGCTCTGAAGTGAGACCAGAGATGCACTCTTCACAAAGAAGCACCAGACAAGATCATTTACCTGCTGAAGGAGCTGAGGCACTCCACAAGATTAATTCAGTCAGATGCAGCGAACTGTGGCTGAGGATCTGAATAACCCTGTTTCCTGGTACAAAGCACAATTTAAATTGGAAACAAGGATCATGCAGAAGTTTGGAAATTTGATCTCCAAAAGAATATGTTGCTCACAATGTGTTGTTCAAAAGGAACAAGCATTCTGAGAATGTGTTTTCAAATACAGATTTTTCATGTTTTAGTTAAAGCTTTTAGCGGTGTGATGACAGAATGTGGAAAAAATGAGGTCTTCACTGCAAAAGGAAGACGAAATCTTTTGCCATTACTCTGAAGAGAATGACCATAACTGGAGATAAACAGAGCTTGGGATAACCAAACCAGGTGCTGATGAAGGAACAGAAATTGGAAAGTGTGATTCACTTGGCAAAGAAACACTCTTTATTCTCATAGACATAGTTTTGCTCATCACTGCTTTGGAAATGGAACCATAAGCACAAACATGGGATGGTCACAGCATGTGGCTGCAACGGTAAGCGCACTACAGAGACAGGAGATGGTCTTGTTACAAAGCAGAAAAGGTACGAGCAGTTTAGTTTTCTTATTTTTTCATGTGTTTTGTTACATTGTAATGCACATGTGACAGTTTTCTCAAAGAAACTGGCTGATTTGGGTGATATTTTCCATGACATTCATGATATTTTTATTCTGTGCCAAGCTAGCAGAATTTGTAGTTTTGGAAAATTTTCCGGTCTTACTATCCATTGCATGGTGACATTTATTATAGAGCTGAGAACAGGTATAATGACTATACTCAGTCCATTCAAGATGCTGGGCCTGATTTTCACTTAAAAACCTGACACAGGTTTTCAATCATCTCTCGAGCTACATAAGCGAAAAAGGAAACAGTAAGTTTCTTGTTTCTGCTATCAGTCGTAACGGCTTTCCTGCTTTTATGCTGAAGTACTCAGTAGTTTTCAGGATGAAGCATCAGAAGTGTAGAGGCCTAATGGATCATGAGGTTTGAGATCAACTTTAGAAATTGTTGTATTAACTTTCATTATATCTAGATCAGTGAATAAAAGTGTGCTTATAAACAAGAACATGTAATAGAATTATGTGAGTAGAAATCAGTGTAGTGATTTTAAGTGTCAGTTTATTTCCTGCCTCGTCCATCCTCTCCATTTTTACCTGTTGACTACTTTCTGCAAAATATACCACTAAGAATTTATCTTTTTACAGCTTATGAGTTGGATACTAGACTGGGGCAGAGATGAAAATGACATTACTTTGGCTTCCACTGTAAATTGTTAATAAGTAGAGTAACAATGTCCACTATTATTATATATTCCTTTTGCAGTGGTGTTCAGGGATGCCCATTGTCAGGGAGCAGGATGTCTATTCACTTTGCAAATAATAAATACAGAGAAAATATTAGTGTCTCAAGGAAATAAAAATCAAAGATACTGTTCCATTTGGCAAATTATACAGGCCAGGGGAGAGCCATGATTATGTGGACAGGTCTCAGGAATGCATGGTCTCTGAGAAGGGGCTGGGCTTGCTAAGTCGAGAGAAGATCACAAAGTGGTTTGAACTTTGTTGTCCATGTGGATTTATACTTTCTTTGTCTTTCCACACCTGTAGCTTTTAAGTATCATGGCTTTTCAAGGGACTGAGGAGTGGCTGAATCTTTTCAGCTCTATGTCCTTGTGTGGCTGACATAAGGTCAGTGAGTGATACAATGGGCCAAAATAATAAAATTTTATGTAATTCATCATACATGTGAATAGCACATATCAAAACATGGGGCAATAAGAGAAAAACTGTGTGTTTATTCTTTTTGCGCTGATTTTGTGCTATTTTCTACTCTTCAGTGGCAAAAATAAATGTTACTTTTTCTTCTTCTTCTTTGCCCTGTAGGTTCAGCATTTGTTTACAAAAAAAAAAAAAAAAAAAAAAATTTGCATTATTTCCTGGAGAGCAGGTCCAAACTCAGTGGTTGAATTCCAATTACAGATCCAATTCCAAATCAATACAAATGCAGCAAAAGCAAAGGCATTTCACAGATGCCAGTTATAGGACTATACTTACTGAAGAGAGTTTCTGTAAAGGTGAACAGCAGGCTGAAGAACTTTTAGAGCTATTGCTAAAAGAGGCAAAGGAAAAGAAGCAAACTTAGCTTGCCTTCCCAAGCCCAAGTTTAAAAATTCCTTTTAGGCATGGTTTCATAACCTGTCAGAGGTGAAGTAGACTTTTAAGTAAAATACTGAATGCAGAATTCCAAATACCAGTAAAATATACTAAATATTTCTCTGTAATAGTAATAGATTGCCTTTTGACTAGGAAATATCCTTTTTTAATCTTATGTCTTGAAACAATAAAAATATCATACATTTATCCAAAATAAGTATGATTTTTTTTTGTGATAAACATACTCAATTTTATGAACTCTTCAATTTAGTAGAAAATTATCCTCTTTTCAAAACTTTGATGCCTAATTCCTTCATGAATTAGTCTAATTGAATCTTCTATGGGGATCTCATGTTGTGAACTGCATCTCCTTTCATACATGCTGAATTACTTTGGGGCTAATGAAATGAGACTTTCTCATAAATAATAAATGTGTTCAGAATTGAGAAGGACTGTTCATTTGATCATCAGAGGCTTAGACTCTTTTATTGCATGCTTAGACTGCAGTACATTGAGAATCTAACAATTTGGCGTTTTTTTATCATGGATCCTTCATCTGGAGGAGGGAGAGAACAAGAATTTTGTTACTGTATTAAAATGCCCAGTAATGAAGGATTTGATATCCTGAATGTCAATGTTAAAATTGATACTTCCTGGATTTTCCAGGATTTAGAAGATGCAAGCATACCTGATAAACAAGTAAACAGTGCTGGAGAAGAGAATTTGAACCTCAGAATAAAAGAGCTGGAAAAGTTGGAGCAAAAACTGAAAGGTCTTCTAGGGGACTACATGGAGTCGGATTCTGTCCTAAGAAATAGGTAAATAAAAGTTTTTTTTGTATTAAAAATTAATGTGATGTGACAAAGGTACTCTTCCCTTTGCCCCATGTACTGGCTGGTGAAATGATACATGCAAAACCAGCAAAAAGAAAGACTTCATGTGTTTTTAGGGTGCCTGATAAGATGCATGTATAAGTGTTTTGGGTAGCTGTCAGAATAGAAATGCAATATTCAATTTTTTGTTTTTATTATTTAAATCGATTTACAGCATGATCTAAAATCTTGTAGCAAATAACCAGACAGCTTTCTCAGGATGTTTCATTCTTAAATATTCATAATGTGTAAATTCTGCTTGTAAAATACATCCTTTTCCTTTTAAGTTAAGAGTTAATTTGGAATTTTGTGTTGCAAAAAACTTCCTTGTTTCAGAAAGCTTCATCTAGTTTAGTATGTTAATGGTAATCATTACAGTAACTAAAGGTGCCATTAAGCATTAATTATGTAGTTGACTAGAATAATAAGATCAAGTTTTTGATAGTCAGCAACTGCACTGTTGTAAACAAAGCCGAATAGTTAAAAGGATAGAAAATATAAATGGCATTCAAAATAATTATTTGTATAATTTCTTAATTGCTTTGATTCATCAAGGGATTTGGCCAGAACTGTTTTAATAATGGGCTTTTTGTCAAAATAATAATGAAACTTTTTTGAAATAGAAGCTTTCATAGGAATAGGTCTATTTTAACAAAGACTTCGGGGAGGGGAAGATGGGAAGAACCTTATTTAAAACCAAAACAAAGAAAGTATGAGAGAACAGTCCAAGGAGAGCAAATGACCAGCTGCAACTTTCCTGGGATATAGGAAGTCCATTTTCAGGGATCTTAGCTAGCCAGTAGAAAGAAAAGCAATCCTGTGCCTGAAGTTCTTGTGGCTGAAGCACAGACAGACGAGATGAGGCATGATGCGGAAGGCAGAACTATTGGAAAAAACAGGATCAGAGTCAGTAGCTGTAACTAGCCAGGGCGGATGTCGCCCAGTTTCCTTTGATACCAGTGTTAGATTATGCAGTGCCTGCGGTGGGGAGGACCTCGTCAGGTTCACTTTGATACGTGAATAGGTACTTATTTAATGATGTGTTTTCTATCTTAATCCTGTTGCTTCAGAAATATGTTTTTATGTGAGATTTTTGAATGAAGGTAGTGCTGTCATGCTGGGATGGAGGTAGCAGGAAATTTTGGCAGTTGTGCGCAGTAAAGCAAAGCTAGAAGATAGAAATGAGCAGGGGACCCGAGTGGAAGACTGTTGAGGGTTGAATGAAGAAATTCAAGGAAGAAGATATGGTACAGCACAGTCCTGAGGGGCACAGGGGGTAATGTGTGCATCTCTGAGATGAGAAAAGAGGAGGCTTTAGTACCTGCCACAGAAGATGAGAGACTGGAAAAAAATTTTCCTTAACAAGAAAAGGAAGTTTTGGAATTCACAACTGTTTAAAGCATTGAGAAAATTTTGATGTGTAGACTGAAAAGGGAAGGAAAACCTTAAGGAAAACATGAAGCTTGCTCTCTTAAGATTATCTTGGGTATTCCTCCTGTGTAGAGGAACCCCATCCCATCACACCACGTCATCTTACTACCATTTTAATAGCAACAGGCGAAGCGAATCTGTATTTTGTCAAAATCCAGCTTTGTGGACAAAGTCAATACAGGTATGCATTATAGGTTTCAGTACCCACTGTGAGGTATGTTACAAGTAAGATGTTTTCCCTTCAGTTGGTAAAACACATAGTTACTTGTAGGTTACCTGTAATCTTAATTTTGATGGGAAGCATTTACCATCATCATAAAATTTGAATTTGCTAACCGTGAACCTAGCAAAATCCTGTAATCAGATACATGTAGAGATCAAAGTGTTGTGGTTGTCTTTATGGTAAGTTGTTACTTCATACAGCATGCCAAACTTCAGTGAACATTAATCTTGTAAATGTGTTTGCTTCTGGTTTTCATATTAAACCAGCAGAGAGAGAATGAACATAGACATTGTCTTTAACCGTTTTGAGAGCCTCCAGCGTAATGTGCAACCCCAGTAGACTTGTTAAGAATTAAGTGTTTATTATTAGTGATCAACAATTTGTTACTATTTTATTGTTGGGAGAAAAATGGAAAAATAAAGTTAAATTGATGCATTGCTGAAGACTGCTTATCCATCTGGAACTGTACTGTGTGGTATTAACTTAGCAAAGATCTTCATTCTTACTATCACAGGATGAAAGAGCTGGAGCTGTCACACAAAACACTTCTTGTGATGATTGATCAACTAAATGTGAAGTTGCACCAGGTTGAAAATGCAAATGTGCATGTTAAAGGGAAACTGCGAGACATTCGGGAAGACCTGATCAACTTGGTGAGGAGGATATTGTTTCAAATGACCTAGTTTAGCTTCTCTTTGTGGTAATAATTTATAAGTCAAACTCATCTCCAGTGACCTCTATGTTTTTAAGCAATAAATCATCTCAGCCTTTCTCTTTTTCTACAACCAGAGGAATCAGAAGAACTTTTTGGTCTTTTTTGCCCCACTTTTCTATTTCTCTGGTGGTTTTGACAGCACTGCCATTATTTCTCTCATTCAGGCCTTTGGTCTTTGAGATGTACCCTCCCACTTTCTTCTTTCTCCCCAGAACCCACTCAGCCTACTCCTTCTCCCTAGGTCAGACTTTATCTTTCTAGCCCCTTATGGGGCATTTTTTTTATTCCCTACCATATGCGATACAACAGCACAACACAGGTCACACAACCTCCTTTCTGTATAAAACGCCGCTGCTCAGCCTGTCATCTGACTCTTGAATTGCTCATGCATTTTCAAGCTGGGCCCCACTTCTGTTGCATCCACTTTAATCTTCCTGCTTAGCTTTGTGTCCTCTTCCAGCTTTCCCAGATTGGTTTGGGTTTTGCCACCTTTCCTGTGAGGCACTGTCATGTGGGCCACCGCTCTGCAGAGCCCTGCCAGTGCGAGCCCTCCTCTGCAGAGTGCCCTTCGCTGGAGCAAGCTGACCTGCTCCCTCATTGCCAGGAACCTCCCACTACCGATTTCATGCCCTCGCAACTCCCTCTGCCCGTGTCTGTTGTGAAATTGTCAGCTCTGCAGTGGAAAGCCTTCAGTTCTTCTGAGTGCTGGTACATCTTCACATAAATGTTTTGTATCAGAAAGGTCAGCTGTTGGCTGATAACACATATAACGGGCATTTTTACACAGTTTCCACAGCTCATTGGATGGATCCATGAAAATAGAGAAGGAATGAAGGTTGTTCAGGGACAGTCTATAGTGAAACAATGTCTTTTGATTCTGTTTATCATAAGATACACTTTCATTGTCTCAGCATTTTAAGTCAAAGTTGAATAATCTGACAGGACACTAGTACCATGCAGTATGACTCATAAGTATGAACAATAGTCTGCTTTTTTATTTAAAAGTGAAATGTATTTTTCAAGACTCAGGAAGCTTAGACATACATATATTCCCATCAACAGTTAACTCTTAAACTATTATCCCACACCTACCTGACTTCGCATAACATTTCAGCCTAGTGTTCCTCCTGTCCTGTCGCTGCTGGTGAACCCCTTGGATGGGAAAATACTGGAGATCAAAAAGACTGACCTAAGGAAGTCCTTGAAGAAATACAGCAATGTCTCTGTGCCTTCAGTCTTGCTTCAAAGTTGCCACAATGGCACTATGATACTGGTGGCTCTTACTCTGCTCAAAACAAGGGCAGCATGTGAATCATGAAAGCCTCCTCTGTCTTTCATTGACATCTTTCACCTCTGTGTGTCTCTGTGTTCAAACACACTTTGGTGTAAATGAAAATACCAAAGTCTCTCTCAAACTGATTCAAAAGGCATCTGTTCCTTTCTCCTTTTCCAGGGGGTTCATAAAAGGAGCTGACAGATGGCAGGTATGGTGAGGGGCAAAGGGCAAAAGCTTGGTCTCTGAAAGTTGTGTTTTCTATAATAGAACCACAGCTTCTCTGCCTGTAACATCTCAGTGCTAACTACTGCCAGTGTAGTTCAGAACTGGTTGTATGAATTACAATTCAAAGGTTTCTTTGATTTAATGTGAGTTAATGTGTACTATAAAACATGCAAAATGAAGCGTTTAAAAACTTCCTGTAGCATTGGATGTGGATGAGTTTGCGTTTTGTTTGTTTGTGTCCTCCTGAGATGTTTCAGTGATGGCTGAAATAACAAAACAGGAGGTCAGTTTTGCTCTAAATGCAGGATTTTACTGGATTTCTACTTATGTCATTGCTGAGTTTTCAGAAAACAAGGGCGGATTTATTGCAAAATTAAGAAAAATGATAAGGGAAGAAGAGATTTAGTATTAAAACATTAACCATACAACTCACTGAAATTGTAGGTTGAAAACCAAGAAAAGTCAGAGAAGAAGCAAAAGGAAAAATTACGTTGGCTTCAGGAGCAGTTGAAGACAAAAGAAGATGAAATAAAAAGCCAGTCAGAGTATTTTGAGCACTACAAACAAAGGCAGAGACAACAGACAGCAGTGCTGAGAGAAAGGGAATGTTATCTTCGGGGTGAGGTATCTAGGCTGGAAAAGCAGGTCCTAGATCTTAGTGCCCATGTTGTTCTTTTGACATCCGAGTTAGAAGAGGGAATGGTGCAGTATCTCCAGCAGAAGCTGGAATCAGCATTCAGTGGGTCTCAGGGCTGTAAACACTCTGATGTGGAAGTAATGGAATTGAAAACTTACATTGAAAATGTGGAGCATGACATGAAAAGCCACCTCGAGACCTTTCAGCAAAATCTGAAGTTCTTAAGGGAAAAAGAGGAGGACAAGAGAAGAGAACAGGCAGACCTGCTGACTGAACTCCAGTGCTCTCAGGACACTGAAGATTTTCTCAGAAGAAAATTGGAAGAATCTTGCCATCATGTTTATAGTCTGAAATTATCTGGAATCAAACTACAGGAAAAAATGGAAGAGCTTTTGGATGAAAATAGGGCTTTAAAAGATCAAGGTAGAGTGAAGTTGGAAAAGAAGAAAGAAAAGGACTCACGACTTACAAGACTGGAGAATGGAGACAACAGTGTTGATCTGGTAAGTAAAAATAAGGCAAAATATAATTAGCTTTTATCTTTCTGGATTACATTTGTCATTAGATGTGCAATCAAGATGCAAGTGTGAGGTTTTTTTCTGCTGCATTTTTTTCCTTTATTTCTGTTGATGCATTAGTACTTCACAGTGGCTAATTCACACCCACTGGAATCAGTAGTTGGAATTTCATTGCATCAGTGCTTTTATTAGGTGCACATTGAGGGCACTTCACAAATCTTGTTTCCTTAAGTTTTTAAGTTACGTGCCCAAGGCAAAAGGTCTCAGCACTAGAAGTAGAGCCCAGAAAAACTTCTGAGATCTCTGTCTCGTGGACACCATTCAGTGGAGGAGTACACATATGGTTGGGTGAGTTTTCACATGTTATTCATGCCCAAATGCTGAAGAAAAAAGCACAGCTGACAATAAATCTTGTCTATGAGATTTTTCTGGATAATGGTAAACAAGAGAAGATGGATACAGTATTTATGACTGGGGATGAGTTGAGATATTCAATGGTTTGCAGCTCCGTAACATTGTGATATGCCCTGAATACACTGAATAGGACTTGTTTGCTTCAAGTACTTCACTCCAGCATTGCATGGGAAAGCTCTGCATACGCTGTAATATGGCATTCAGCTTCTGCCAATTCATTTTGCTGACAAAGAAAAATTATTTTCACAGAGAGGACTCAAACAAAGTTTTATTCTTTATGTACTGATGCGGAGGGTATTTTTATTCTGAGGATTTGTTAAATAAAGTGAAATCATCTAAGCCTCACATTCGGCCATTCCATTCGGATTGTGACCTGATATCCCAAGAACCCTCCTGATTTTAACTGTAGTTAACCGAGAGGTAATGGGCATGAACAAAACCCCTTTAGTATAGGAGGACAATCAGACTGTGAGTACTTCCAGAACTGGGAGAAGGTAGAGAGGAGCTTTTGTCCGTAAAAGCTAGAAGAAATAAAGGCAAAGTTTTTAACCTGGTAGTTGAACACACCTTTGCAGACATGGTGATTCTCTACCATTAGTGGCTCTACAGTCCCAAAGAAGCGAGCTCCAGGAGATTGTCTTTGTGTGAGAGAGGAAGACTGGTAAGATCATCCTGCAGTAACTGGCAGCACATGGGTGACCTTGGTGGAGAGCTCAGAAGCAGTGCCTCACCACATGTGTCTTTGCAGCTGCCCCAAGGTGGCAGAAGGACTGACTGCTGTTGCTTATTTTTATACTTAGCCTGAACCATTGCTAGTTACTTTAATTAGTGAGTTCACTTTTTCTTGGGAATGAAGAATAAGGTTTGGAGATATTTTAAGATTTTTCTAGAGGGACTTGCACTGAGTTGTAAACAGGTACAACAACCAAGTGCACTATGAGGGGACTGCACAGCTAAAATCAGGAAAAGTGAGGGCTTTCAGAGCCAGGGAAGAAGTAGTGGAGAATTACTGTTTGAGAAAATTGAGAAAAGGAGAAAGCAAATGTTGAATTATTTGAAGGTGTGAAAGCAAGACGTATCAACTGACTAATTGCCGGAGATTAATCCAAAAAGGCTTCAAGAAACAGGACCAAACCTCTTTCATTCTGTGCTCTACCCTAATAAAAGGTTATTTTTTGCTCTACACAAAGTTTTCTAACCATTTCTTTTCTAAGTATTAATTTACAGCTGTGTTGTCGTAGGAGGTTACTGAATCTCAATTACCCAGTCTTTGGTATAAATGAACAGGCCATAATTTGTGTTAAGCTGGTTTACTTTGGTCTGCTGCACAGTAGGTTGCGTTCCTTAAATGCTGTGTATAGCATCAGCAGCATCAAATCTTGTGCCTTCTGCATTTCTGGTTGTCTTTTCCTCCTCTTTTGGTACTGCTACTAATTCATTTGGATTTTTCTAGTAGAAAATGGCTTGAGATAGCAGGGAAAAAAATTCAATATCTATAATAAAAGGAGGAGGGAGACATCTGGTGTTGCACTGTAAAACTGAAGAGGGCTTTTTCCCCTCATCTTGTGTTTTACTAGCACCTATTAAAATAGTTTTCATGCTGTTATTTTTCTGGAAAGCTGCTTGTATATCATTTTTCAGTGAAAGAGCGAATGGGATCATTTGCCTATTTCACAGCCAGGAAAAATGTAGTTTGTGAAGACAGACTTATCAGACTCCTGTGAAATACACATGGTATGAGATTCCTCAGTAAATACCATGTCATTCAAATGCCAAGCACATCACTTATTCTTGAAAACTAGCCTTAGTTGTTATTGCATCTTCATGCAATAATATCGGATCCAATTTGGTGTTTTGTTCTGGTACTGTAGAGGTGAACTGCATCTCACGGAGGGGTGCAGTCACATAAATCTTGTCAGAAATTTGAATTTCCAAACTTGGTAGCAGGATCCTGTCTGCAATATTTCAATTGCAGCCTATGCCTGAATGAAAAATGCACGTAAAAGCAGCTGGTTCCATGTGGTTGTGTCTTGATTTATCAGACAGTTTCTAGATGTGAATGTCTGTTGAAGGTGTTGGTGAAGGAAAAGTATGAAAGACCAAGTGATGCACCTTTCTACAGCTTTCACATAACAGCTGAGGTCTTGATTTCACAATAGGACGTTCCTGGCATCCAAGCATTGCATTTTTTACATAATTTTGTGTAACTTTCTTTTGACAGAACCCAGATATCAATAAAGAAAAGATATCTGGGAAGAAATAAAGGCAAACTTGCAGGAAAGGAATGAGTGTGTTTCAAGGAATTAACATTAGCTTCAATGTTACTGAGAAAATGAAGGAAGAAATCTTGGAAGTGTTGCAGTTTCCACTTAAGTCATGCCGCCCAATCAAGGTCCCATAATAGAGCACTATAATGTGGCAGCTGACTTGGATTGAAATCAAAATTATTCTCACTGGTGATCCTGTGGAAAATCAAGTGGCTTTTTCTGACTCACTGTAGACTGAAGACTTTGAAGTCATTGCCTTTCCCATCCGTATGTAATTTTAAAGCTGCAGCTCAGCACAAAGGGACCAAGTTTGTTTTCTGCTGGCACTTGATGCAGAGCAGTGCAGGAAGACAGAAGTGACTGTGTTGGCTTGTTTTCTGTGCTGTAGTTGTTTTGACTACCACCTCGATTATGTGTTTTGTTGAGAAAATCAAACCTGAGTCTTCTGTTCACTAAAAATGAGCACAGTGCATGTGAAATGTGACCTGCTGTGTATCAAGCAATAAGGGTATCTGCTTTGCGCGAGAAATTGTCACAATTTCCAAATTCAATCAGGGAGTCAAGATAAATGTCAAGAACAGAATATGAAATTTACAGTTAAGAAATTGTAAAAGAAAATTTTATTTGGAAGGATTAGTCTACTTTGAGTTGTTTCAACCTAAGAACAGTTGTCTCTGTAGTGGGCACTGAACTATTAGTCTCATTCCCTACTTTTCTCTTTGTTCATGAGCATATCATTTAGTCTCTGCTCTGATAGTGTTCCATCTGTGATCTGACATATTACATGCTAATTATTCAGATTTTCTTCCTTAACTCTTTGTAAAGTATGAAGGAAATATCAGAGGGAAGTTTAAAATTTACTAGAAAACGTTGGAATGAGAAAATTGTATGAAATAATAGCAATTATAATGAAGTAATGGGTCTTTTGAATGTAAAATAGCAAAGGAAATTTATGTGCCTGTTTTTCATATCGCAAACACTGTATATTTATAATCTCTTTTTTTCTTTTCCTCCTCCTTTTCCCATTAAGAATGGAGATCTAATCCAGGATGACGTTCAAAACCTGAAAGGGGGAGCAGTCATGGATTCACTCAGAAGCAGAGCTACTCAAACTCCAGTTGTGCTGCTACATGCTAAAGAGTCTGGTATGAAAACAAACTGGAATTTTTGCTTTCATTTCTGTGCAAAAAAAGTGAAGATGATTTCATTCATGGGGTGTGCATGACTTAGAAGGTATAAAACCTTCTAAAAACCTCCTAATCTGGAAACTCTCTTGGGAAGGTGAAGCAATAACTATTTGCCAGTATATTACTAGCATTTAGAGATGAGCTTTCTCAAGAAATCCTAGAACTTTCAAGAAGCTACAGAGATGAGGAATTAGAGGATACTCCCCATGTCCTGGCTGAAGTATAGTGTTTGGGAATGCTGTGCAGCAGTCAGATTTGCTTTTTAGACCAAACAACGTGAAAGCTCTGATCTTGGCAAATTGTATCAGGTAAATTCTTCCAACATAAATTAATGGAAATTTTATAGCAAATTTCAGTGTATGCAAATGCAGACCTGCACTGAATAATTTTAACCTGTAAGTTTAACCCATAAGTTTTCATCTACCCACTGTAATGAGATGTGTTTTCCATTTTTAAATGCTTTGAGAACTGGGGGGGACCCCAAATATACCTTATTTAGAGCTTAATATTTGTGTTTTCTTGTGCAGTTTGTTTTCTTGTTTAATGTTGTGCTTATCTCTGCATCATTGGTGATGTATGCTTCTGGTAGAGAAGGTAGTTTTGAGCATACTCTCACTAAAATACTTTTCTGTTCAAAACATCTGGTCAGATGTTTTTGGGTTTGTTTTTCATGTAACTATCTGGGAGTGGCATTACACTTGTCTGGTACTTTACCATGACAGAAACACCACGATGTAGCTGTGATGGACTAAAGCAGATGGAGGAGCTACCAGAAGAACTTCTACCAGTTTTGGAACACAGTTCCAGTGCCTTTGTGAAAGTTGCTGGTCTAGCAGAGATTGAGCAGGTGAGAAGAAAAGTTACCGCTATTCTTGCTATCTTTGTGCACAGTGAGTCTGTGAATTCTCAGATAAAATAAGAGTTGGTGTGTTTAAAGATGAATATAAAAGTAGTTTTAAATCATAGCTACTAAAGATGTTGTTCAAGATGAATACAGGTGTGCGCTAAGAAAATGATTGACTTATTTGTACCTTATTTGTATCATTACTGTCATTGCAAATCTTTAAATAGTTTGAAAACTCTTTATATGGAAATTTTTTTTTCTCATCTGTCTGTAATCAAGTATTTTACGGATGAAGTGAAAAATAAATTATGATTAGCAACATATAATGATATATTTTAGCTTACATTTTTCAGTTTGAAACATTTCTCTTTTCCTATTATCAGGTCACCGTTGTAACAAAGAGGGCAGATTCTCTAGAAGATAGTTTCACTTTGTTCAGATGTACCCCAAGTTATTGTGCAGCAAGACTACTTCCCCCTTGTTCTGAGAAGTTAACTAAGGATGAGACAAGTAAGGAAACAAAAGATGAAGAAAACTTTTCTCTCTTGAGGGAACAAGCTATAGATCTACCAGCAAAGACATTCCCTGTTTCTGTGGTTGAAGCTTTGATGAGGAAGAAGCCCCAACTTACCTTGTTAGAACCTGAAAGCTACCACATATCAAATGTTACCACTGTGAAGAAAGTGCAGAGTTTGGATTTCTGTGAGGCAAATGCCACTCTTTGCTCTGATGGCCTCTGCGTTGTTGCAGAAGGAGGATTTTCTGACAAAGCTGCTGCATTTCTTCGTGGAAAGATGCCTTGCACTGTGACTGAAATTTTCACATTGTCTCTAGAAAAATACAACATGGAAAAACATTGGGAAAACAAGCAAATTCTGCCAAAAAGCGTAAGTGAAAACAAATGTCTGGATAAAGTTGTTGATGATGGGAAGTATCACCAAAAAATCTTTAGAGGGAGAGCTAAAGGAGAAGAAATACAAAATGAGAAAGCACAACAGGTGACCTATGTTCCTGAGGAAAGTTCTAAAGTTTTAAATAAAACTGAATTCATCAGGCCTGGGAAGCAAGGAATGGAGGCCAAAGACAGCCTAGATAGCCCACAAGATGTCCAAAATTTATCTGTTGTTTTTAAAGACTTAAAGAAACATTTTGAAGGGAGCCCTGAACTAATGGAGAAACAAGGAAACCTCTCAGAAATCTGCATCTCTGGTGTGAATAAGGTATATAATGGAGAAGACATAACCAAAATGGAGGAGAAAGGAGAGCAGCCTCAGAAACCAACTCAACAAACAAACCCTTCCAGCAATATTGGCCTGAAAGAAAAGAAAGACCAGACCCTGAAGCTACGTGAACCAAACAAGAAGAATTTCTCATGTCAAAAAATAGCTGCTGAAAACATGCAATATGCATACTCTCGGAAATTTTTTTGGTCAGAGGAAGAGAGGTATCTGCTAAACACATTGTCTCCTACGCAGGAGAGGGCTGTGTGGTTAAGCAAACTGTTCCTGCCAGGGAGCAATTTTTATGAGTGTTTCTGTCATCTGTCACCACTGGAAGCTGGTAATGAACATAATGTGAAAATATATGTACTGGAAAAAGTGGTGGCTATGTGTTCTCAGAGGATATTTCTACTGATGCAAGAGAATGAAAATTACTTAAAAAAGGTCTGTGTATTACAACAGGAGAATGAAAGATATGCTCAGATGATGCGTGCACTGGAAGAGGAGATGGATGCATATTTTCAATACATTTTAGCAGCAGATGAAGCTAACATTGTTTCATTCCAAAACTTACTTAATGAGAAAGAAGTTGCTGGTGGATGTTATAATAACTTACCAGAAGAAAACACCATGAGCCCAGAAACAGTTTTTGTTGAAATCTTCTCTATGAACCTCTCATGTGTTGAAGAGAAAAACAGGAATTCTGAAAAAGACTCATTGACAATTGCATCAAATAAACTTCCCAGGAGTGTTTTATCCCTGGATGGAAGCAAAATGAGATATTTCCAGCTGCTTTCTGACCTGAAAGAAGAAAGAAGCAGATGCTTCAAAGAAATAGCTAAATTATTGCAAGACAAGGAGAACTATGTAGCAAAATATAATGAATCAATACGAGAGAGAGAGGGAAATTTACAAAGAATATCTTTTTTAGAAGGTGAAAAAGAAACTTTATTGGGATGTTTGGCAGAGGTAAAGTGTGAACAAGACAAATACAGGACCTTGGTTTCAGAACTTCAAGAGTGCAAAACCAGCTGTTATCAAACTATTTCTGATTTACAGGAGGAAAAGTGTGTACTGAAAAGAGAAATAGACAGAATCAAGAAAGAAACTTCAGAACAGCTTGATGAATTTCAGAAAGCAAATGCAAACTTTATTTCAGAAAATAACAAATTGAAAGAATTAATATCTTCTTTAGGCTTCACCTATGAAGAGCTGAGAAAAGATAAAAGTTTGGGAAAAAAGGAAAAGATACTAAAACTAAAAGAAGAAAGTCAACAACACGGTCTTAAGCCAAAGAAAGTTGAAACAGCATGTAGCGTAACTCAGACTGAAGAAGAAGGAGTTCTGGTTATAGACCCCTCAAACTATTTCCCTGGAAAAGAGGTAAGTAATAGCAATAAGGAATGTTATCAAGCAGGATCCTCTGAAGAAAGGAGGAGATATAAATGTCATTTGGAGGACAAAGCTAAATTAACTTTGTAATATAGAAAATGTTGTATCCTCCCATGTGCTGGAGATCTGAGGTGCTAAAGTTAACTTTGAAATAGAAGGCAAAAGAGAAGAGATTTTTTTTCTGAATGTTGTATTAGAGAATTTTAAAGTGATATGGCAAGCTACAAAGTTTAAAATAATACTTAAAAGAGTGCATTGTTTAGGCATTTTAAAAATTATTTATCTTCTTGCAAGAGTAAAAGCTTCTGGAAGAGCAAATTAATTTCCACAAACTTCTGTTAGAAGGGTGAAGTATTCAGGGTTGTGAAACAACCATGTCATATTGAAAAGTATGCACATGTTCACTTACTAACTTTTATTATGACAGGGTCTATTTTTTTTGCTGTTTTGTTTTTTATGAAATATATGCCTAAAGACAGGATCTTTACTTATAGTGGATTTCTCGTCCATGTTTTTCCTCTGTAGTCATGAATCTTACACCACAGTGAATTTCTATGGAGATTACTATGTTCTTGTAAAAGCAAAATTATTACTGCAGTTGAGAATAATCAACAGGGAAAGATTTATCTCTGATATCTTGATTTTATGCAAATTATTGTAGTAATTCAGATAGAAGGAAACCATATATTGTGCTGTAAATACCTGTGTGCTATTTTGTATGGGTGAGAGGAGTCACGTCCTTCTGTTGTGTATCCAGGGCAGCATGTTTGAAAGCTACAGTGTGATGAAAGAACAAGTCAAAAAGGCAAAAGAGGAACTAAAAATACAGCAAAAGGAATTAGAAAAATCAAAAAAAGAGGTAACCCTCCTACTCTGATGTAATTCTGAAGAGACAATTTTTTTTCTTCCTTGTTTTCTTACATGTCTGTTCTTCTTTCTGCCAGGATTTAACACTTTTACAAAACAGAGAAGTCTCTAATCATTTTGGTAGAACCAAAATGTACCTCTTTGATCTTTCAGTTAAGTGCAGAATTGCACAGTCATTTGTGGTTGGTCAGAACTTTAAGTGAAGCTGCATTCCTCCAGCACACTTTGACAGAAGCTGAGTGCTTAATAAAGACACACAGAGCAAACTATCTGCTGTGGCCATCTCTGGGCAGGCTGCTTCCCTCCCCCTCACTAGGAATGAGGAGGAGTAGAAGGCAGCAGAAGCACTGAGGACTACAGCAAACCTGAATTCAAAGTAGTTTTAATACGAGCCAAGGAAGCTTTCAGTGTTGTGCCTTTCTGAATGTATTAGCTTTCACATTCCTATTTTTTATTGAACAATCTCCACTCTATGCTTATCTAAGCAGAATGTATTGTTTTTATGGCAAGCGTGTATTTATGGGGCTGTTTCATGCAGTAACAGGCATTGCCCAGGCTCCCTGTGGAAAAACCACTGGCAGTAATAAGTGTGTCGAGCATGTAAAAGAGCAGTAGGATTATGCATGCTGGGTGTACAAAATGGTTGTCCTTTGGCATCTGCTTTATAAAGCTTCCCAGATTTCAGGTGAGGCAACTGGAATGAAAGAGTAGATTTGAATGAGTGATGGATGTAAGGACTTCTGATCTTGTCATTTGAACATGAAGACATAATTTGATTTTTATTTATTTTTTAAAATCTGATTAACTTGGATCCTTCTAATCCTTTTGTGTGTTACAAGGAAGTTGTGTGGTATAACACCTTCCTCAGGTTACTCAAAAGAATGTGAAGCCTTTGCTTTCAGAAAGAGAAGCAATGATCTCTCATATGAGGAAAGGAGCTTGCTGTCAGGCAACCAGCTGATCTACTGAGTGGTTTTTTCTGTTTTTTTTTTTTTTCAAAACTACGGTTGATGTGTATAAGTGGAGAAAATGCATCCTACAGAAAATACAAAGGGAAATACAGGAACATATGGAGGGTTTTTTCCCCTCCTTTGCATTTTTCATTTTTGACGTTTCTCAGGAAGATTTTTTTCCCCCTAGCTGATAAAATCTTACTTTCCATTTGCTCTGAGGGCTTTCAAAGAAAATTGTGAAATTGTGAGTGCGTTCACCACTGCTTTTTTTAGCTTTATTCAGAATACTCAAGGTACCTTCAAATTTAGATATCAGTTTAAGAATTAATCTATTTTTCTGCATAGCTCTAGTTAGATATGTTTCTATAGGACTTACTTTAAAGTCTTACTCATTTCTTATAATTAGATTATAGGGTATTGTGTAATTCCATTTATTGTAATAAATTTACAACAATTTAAAACTTGTGATGTGGAGATCAGATTCAAGTTCATGGTTGTAAGCTGGTATTGAGAAATGGTACCACTGCTAGACTAATTATACTCAGTAATTTCGCTTTTTTATTCTTCCTGTTAGGCTCAGAAATGGTACACAGAACTTGGCTTTGCTGAAACAACTAACGAAGAAATCAAAACTCGTTTGACGCAGGCTCTCTCAGAATTAGACCATCTTAAACAAGAAGTTGGGGACAAAATGCTTGGAAAGCAACACTGCAAATTAATGGTATGTATGTAAATGGAATGAAAAAAAGCTTATTCCTTTGGAGGGAGTGTTCTGGATGCAGAGACACTCATTATTGTTTTTGGCAATAGATTTGAAGCAAGTATAGAGCACCTAGAGCAACTGGAGCTATAAACTTGAAAGTGAGCAGATATTATGCAAGGTAGACCATCTGTCTACAGGATAGTCCAAAGACTGGGCTCTGCATGGGCATTATAGACACCTCCAGTTCTTTAGGAGGACTCTTGCCCTGTTCTCTTTAGCCAGAGTCATTTTCTGAGGCATGGATTTTCAAGTGGCCTTAATGAAAGGTGTTGGAGGAGTCTCCAGTGTTTCCAGTGTTTGGCCTTTCTGCCTTCTAGCCCCGATTACTAGATTTGGACAGGCAAAATGAAGCTGTGATGCCTCCACTGCCAGTGAGCGGGTGGTGTGGATCAATGGGGAGTCTGTAATTCACGCATGCAGCCCCAGTCTGTATACCCAAAATGCAGGAAATCTTTCTATCACATGGGGGAGAGAAAGTTTCATTAAAGTGTATCTGTATCACAGAAATTCTATTTTTGCTGTAAATGAGAACTTTTTGGATTTTCAGGTGGTTCTGTGTCTTGATAAAGTTTTTATGTTTTCCACCAAAATGAAGTGTTTTATGGAAAGATTTTACGTTATTGAATAATGTCCTGGAAGCAGCTTTCATGAAGACTTTTCAGCTAGCCCTGAAATAATTTCTGTCCTCCTTAACAGGAAAACTGTGAAGAAGAAATATGCAACTTTTATCAGCTGAAAAAGTAATTTTGTAGCAACCTACAATATTTGCAAATTCCGTTTGAAAAGGGTAGGTAGATATGACTTCGGAAGAAAATAAAAACAAATTCTGGTAAATGTAAAGATATTGGGCTCAGTTCAGTTGCCCATTTAAATGCCTTAGGGCATCCTGGCTGAGAGTGTAGTTGGCCACCTGCAAGTCCTATGCAGTTACTTCATATTAGTTTGTACACCTTACATGGCACTATGTGCTGATGCTTAGGCAACTGAATTCTGGCTGAATTGAAAATAAGACACAGATTTTTCATATCATTATGATATATTGGCATGAAACATCTTAAAGCAATGAAATCTATTTCAAGTAAGAAGAAGAAACTCCCCAATTTTTTTAATATAAACAGAAGTGTATCGTGGTGTTTTGTTTAAGCTAACACTTAAGCTTTTGGGGACATTTTTGGGCAGTGGAGCTTTAACCCTCTTGTTTGGGGATGGTCTGGGGCAATTATTGTTTTTTTTACTGGTCACTGAATTAAGGTGTTAATTATTTCTATAACTCACATGGGAATAAAATTCATCAACCTTGACAGAATGTTTGTACACTGGAAAAAGTGCAGGTCAGCCTTTCTTCTGAAAAAACCACCACTTTTAAATCCCTCCAATAATTAAACTTTTTATGTTAGTTTTATTAATCAGTAGTATATATTTATGCAATATTGCGATGTTGTTTGATTTGGATCTGACTTCTTCATCCGATTTAATTACTTTTTGTAGGGTTGATGTCACATTCTTGAATACACATGTGCCTCATTCTGGGGTAGAAGATGCAGTACATGTACATCACAGAACTGGGTTTATCCTTCAGTTACGCTATTTGATGGCGCCAACTCATTATCTGCAAGACTCAAGTCCATTATATCTTAACCAAAGGATGTTGATTTTATTGGCACAATTAAGCAAATAGTACAGATAGAAAATAGCGTAGATATATTTTAACAAAGGTTGTTAAATTTATTTCAGTAATTCTCCTTTAAAATAAACTTTTTAGTATACACCCAGCTGTCAATAGTGGGCTTGTGTGAAATAATTAAAATATGACGTAAGTTTTTCTAGATTAAAAAAAAAAACGACTTGTTGGCACAATGATTATAATGATCTACTTTTCTAGCATAATTTTTCTTCCTGAAGGCAATTTTGTAGACAGGTGATCCTGTTCTTATTTTTAGTTAGTTGCCACCTTTGTCCAAAAGTGCTTTTCATCCCACAAAGTTATTAATAAACTCTGATAAAGTAAATCACAATTTATGCTTTTTCCTGTTCTAAACTTCATGTTCTGGAAGAACTCTGTCTGCGATGCTTGAAAGAAGTGAAGGTGTGAGCACTGTGGACCTAGAACCCAAGGTTGGGAGGTCTTTGAGATATGTGTTTTGAGCATGTCTTTTAGGACTTTGTAGATATCTTATATTCTACAGCCCCCAATGCCCAGGGATCCTAGTTCTCAGCTGAGACTCCAAAAGCCTGTCATGATATTATTCATTGCAAGTAAAGGAGAGCTAAAATAATATACTCCAAGATTACTGCTAGGACTCTTTTTTTCAGTGGTGTTGCTAACAGAGGAAATACCATTTAGCATAAGAGTATTTGGGGAAATTTTCTAGGATGTTGAGGTGGTCTTCTGAACCGTGGTGCTGTAGTAGGAGTTAGAAGAAATATGTGGGTGAGCAAGAAGGGAGCAGGGTACTATTTAAAGCTTTGAAAATGAATACAATAATTTTGGATGAAATGCACATAGTAAATAAGGTGCCAGGCTTCCCTGGTGAACCGCTGACTCCTGTCATGGCCTGTAGCCAAAAAGTCATATTCCCTCTCATTTTCTCACTGAGTTTTCAGACAAGCACAGCACACACAAGAAGAGGAAGATTTTATTGATATTTTTAGTGTTTAGGCACCAACTTCAAAGACTAGAGATCTTGCCTTTATAAGAATGCAGTGTGTTAAATGTTACGTTTTGGGCTTAGTTATCCTTCGATTATTTCCCAGTCCCAGCTGCTGGGTCCTTCACCCTTCTGGAGCTTGACTACACAACCCATGGTTACTGTTAACTGGGACGCCTGACAGACTAATCATAAATAAATCTTGTATGCCTCGTTTGTGCTTTGAAACTACAGAAAACTGCTAGCAGGTCAGCAAAATGTCAAAGGAAAGAAGGAACTTCTCTCTGTCTTTAACCTTCAAGCAATTTTTTTATTTCCCCGCCTCTTTTTCCATTAAGCATATTCAGTCAGGGAGTGTTTCCATTTTTATTTAACATACTTTTTGTGTGGGAAAGTAGAAGATGAGGAAAATCCCATGTCTCAGACTCATCCTCAGGCTTTTATCTCTGCAACCCTGGTCTAATCAATCTTGCTGTACCCAACAGCTGCTATTTTTCTTTTCTCCTAACGCAAGAGGGAGCCAAAAAGTTTGGTACAGAGCATGCACGACTTGCTTGAATGCTGTGCACAGAGGACTTGCTTCATTAGGAAGAACAGTATGAAAATATCATATTCTGTTTTTACCTGTGTTGCAATGATGTGTTGCAGCCAGAGTGATGTAATCTATCACTTCAGTTTGCTGTTTTCTATGAAACGATGCCTTCAGTATCTTGTAGTCACCAAGGGTGTCAAAGTTGGAAAGACTGTCAGAAAGCGAGGGAAAATTAAACTGTGATGCTGTGCATCATGGCTGAATATTAGCTCTTCTCTCAGTTGTATCAATGTTAATATCCATTAAAATCAAACCATCTTCCTGCATGTTTTGTCAGAAGGTTCTGTGGTTTTACTGCAGTATATCATAGGTCTGACTAGAATTTTTAGGTTAATCACTGAAATGTTTAATCTTTAGCCTTGCTTATATAACATGTTATTGGAAATCTTGAGCAGCTGTATGTATCAACTCAGTATTTTTTTAATATAAGTTCACAACAGCATAAACATTTTTCACAAGACTTTCTTCACCCTCAGATTTTTCCTCATGCTTAATCTATATGTTTAATCTGACAGTGTCACTTCTAGGAACTGACCTTATGATGCTGACCATCAACCTAAAGCTCTCAGTAATCCTTTCAATCTAAGTGCATGAAATTGAAAAAAAAATCGGAGAGTCGGGAGGAGGGGTTAAATTCAGAAGCTCCTCCTTCCACTTGTTCTGTACCACTATTACTACATTTTAATGTAATAAATATTTTCTTTTTAAATGTTTTTGAAATTTGTACTTAAAATCTGATTAGTTTTATTAATAATCTTCCAAAACAAAAATATAACTGGGAGAGTGGAATTTGTTCTCTGAGATAAATATGTGAGGAAAAACAAGGGTCGTATTATATAGCAGTTGGAGCAGGAGACTGGGGACTTTTGAGTTCTATTCTTACTCACTGTGTGACCCTAGGTTGGTCACTTAATCTGTCTGTGCCCCAGTTTCCCCAGATATGAAATGATTATAGTACAATACTTACCTTGAAGGAGCGTTGTGAAATCCCAGTTCTACACCTGCTCTCACAGGGGATCAAGAACTCCTTGCTCATAAACAATTTTAAGATTAGTGCAAGATACTAGTGCTAATATGTTTATGAAGGTTTGAAGTCACTCATTTTATATCAGCTTAGGTTTTTTTGACATACAATGTAGGTACATATATTGATTGAGAAGTTTTGTGCTCTAAAACATGATTGAGAATATTTTCATTTCACCTAATTTGAAAATCTGTGTATTTGCTCTCTAGCCTGTGTACACTGTGAAAGATGGTCAGGAAATAGAGGAGAATAAAATAGCCAATAAGAGATTACAGCAGCAAGTGCTGACCTTGAAAGCCCAGCTCAGGGATCAAGCTGCATTACAAAATCAGTTTCACGACTTGCAAAATGAGGTGGATCTCCTTCAGGCTGAGCTACGTGAAAAGGTATAATAAAGCTGTTTTCTGTGTGCTTAAGAGGGGTGGATAAATGTGAGCTTAGCCTTCAGATTCTACCTCTTTCTTCTCAAAGGAGAGAACCAAAATAGTCATCTTTCCTGGGAATGAGTTTGAGGATAATTAAATGGTTTGCAGGCATATAACAGTGCTCTTGACTTGAGAGAAATAAGCAAAAGATGTAAACTGCCTGGGTGGTCAATGTTATGGAAAGATGATAGACTATAATAAAAGTTGCCACCAGTTTCTGCTTTAATACCCATAGCCTAATGCAAGCGAAGTGGCGCTGAAATTCTTTACAGAGCAACCTCCTTGGCTTAAATTGTCAGGATTTTTAACATTCCCAACTCTCCTGTTGCACTATATCAAATTAGGGAACACAGTGAGCTAGTGATAGAATTTTGACAGAGTTTTTTCTAACTTTTTTTGATCCAGCTGCTAGGGTTACCTATTAAGAGTTTCATTAACACATTTTCAGTTATGTGTGTGATTTGTATTTTTATTAATCAATAGTAGTCTCACCAGTATTTATTCTGGTGAGACCCCCCATGTATAGACATGTATAATTACATGAGCAGTTTTTACACTTGTGCATTGTATTTCACCTGGCAAACCAGAGCAGGCACAGGCATTAACATTTGCAAAGCTACTGCCTTATTGTGTGACAGCAAAGCTACTGCTGTCAGTGTGACTAGAACTGCTGAACTCTTAGGTGGAAACAAATTCCTGCTAGGGCTTTTTTCCCTTAGATTTTGTCTCCTGTTTCTTTGGAAACTATTTTTCGAAAAGGGATGATAGTTACAATGTGAGCCAAATTAGAATTGCCCATCATACTCTGAAACAACTAGTAAAAGGCATTTTCTCATTAGTATTCTTCATACCCTGATACAGTGTGTAGAACATGCTTCTCCTCTGTCTTTCCTCTGAAATAACAAGAGATGATTTTCTTCTCCCTACTGGGTGCAAGTTTAATCCCACTTCCTCCATGGTAAATCCACCTGTTCTACAGTGTTGGGGGTTTTGTTTGTTTGTTTGTTGTTTTTGTTTGGGTTTTTTTTCCTAGCCTTGTGATGTGCTGTGATTTGCTTTAAACCAGTCCTGTATAGAGCATTAGTGGCTTCTCTCAGGCATTGATTAGGATGCCTCTTAGCAGAATAGTGGTGGTAAAATGAAATTGTTTTGTAATGTCTGGTGTCCATAGTGATGGATGGTGCATATCAGATGGTAGGTGAGTAAGGGGTGAGACATGCTATCCATATAAATGGGCAACTCCTAATTGTTCTGTTGCATTGGCAAAGTGTTTTGCTCTATGCCTCATCAAGAACTGAATGTCACCAGTACAGGGACCTATTGCCAGCTTTTTCTTTGTTCCCCCAGTGCTAGTGCAAATCTCTCCTGTCCTACATACTATGTTCCTTCCCAAGTCCACAGTTTATTAGCTGAGGACCATGCAATCTCTGTCAGCACAACTGAATTCTCACAAAGCGAGTCTTTTTTTTTTTTTGATGCACATAATATATTTACTGTAGGCTTTATAGAAATACAAATTGTCAAGCAAAATGAATGCAAAGGAATTTGTAGTTTATTGCCAAATAATACTGTGTTGATTTATAATAGAAATGGATTTTACCTAGGAGGATACTGTATTTTTTCTGCATAATCAGAAAGCAAGTTTCCCAAGAATAATGAACATTTTAATCATAAGGTACAGACTAGGTCATCTGGCTCACCTCCTAACAGAGGACATGCATCGATCGTGTCAGAGTAGAAAGTTGTTGATGTTCACTTTTCAGGGCCTGCCGTGGAATACACATTCAGAAAATCCCTCCTTGTTTCTTGCATTCTACAACATAATATAGATAAGAAAAGGGAAAACTTTTCCCCAAAAGAGTATTTTGGAAGATTCACAGAGCAAATGGGAATATGAGTGCACAATGAAGGATACCACGTCTTTAATGTGATGCTGCTTTGATGAAATAACCTCACTGATATAGGCCTCCATCTAATAACATCCAAAAGCATTTGGTAAGACCTAAGACCAACATTAATGCTAGTAGGGCAGTGTTTGCATGCAGGGCCTATCCATGTACAACCAACTCCTTACACTGCTTCATCTTGTTTGTGATACAGGGTCACACAAATATGTGAAGTGTACGCCTTGGAAGTCACGTCTAAAACAAATAGCAAATAACCGCTACAGTATTTTAAAATGACTCTTGAATAAATTAATGCAGAATGTTTTTCAACCTTTCAGGAAAAAGAACTTCAGAAGAGAAAGTCTGAAGCGAAGTTGACGCTAGCTCCTCTGAAGGTACTGTATTTTCCTGCAAGCCGATGCAGGACCTACACAAAAGTGTATCCTTTTGCTTACAGGCTTCTGTGTGTGTGCCTGCCTTCTGCAGCTGCCCCGACTTAGCTGTTGGTTACTGGGCTTTAGGCAAGGGCTTGCTGACGTTATTGCTACGGGTACCCTTCAGCCTGTCAAAAGGGTGACGTCGCACATGGAAAGGGAACGTCTCTTTCCAGTTTATCTGTGCACATGTATTGCTGTTGCAAGGTGCAGAGGCTCCTAATGGCCTAGAAACATAGAAGTGCAATCTGTAGCTTTGAGTCAAAATGTGTGAAATTACAAATCAGATACAAAATATAATCTTGCAGTCTCAACAAGGAGTGAAATCAATGTATATGCGTTCATGCCGCATAGGCTAAGCTGGCTTGCCTCACCCGAAAGTGCCAGGAAAGGAACAGCTTCATTACCAGGATGCTTAGCGAATTCCACAGGCAAGGAATTATTAACTCTGCATTTGATGAAGAGGTGAAAAAGTTGGTGAATGATGTGGCCCTGGCAGAGTACACAGTCACTTTTACATCAATGTGCGATCAAGAGGTAAGTGTTTGTACTTCCTTGTAGGATCCTCCCATTTCCACTATTGTATTGTCAGTGATTATGTTTTTTGAAGTGTTTAGTGAGACTCAGTGCACAGTTATAAAATATATCTCAGCACTTAATATAGATATTGTTTCAGGCAAGTCAGTGGAGTTGGCTGTTTTACTGCCATTTTGGTCAATGTTTAAATCTTCTAGAGCTTGTCACAAAGTATGTCAGTGCTCCATGCAAAAAACACTGACCCGATATTTTGACAAAATATCTAGCCTAGTGGATAATGCAGCACATGGTACAATTTGACTTTAAATATGAATTTTGCATTTTCTTCCTGCACAATGCATTATCATAGATTTCTGAAAAAGAAATCAGGGAAAAAAAGGTCTAGAATGAATCATTTTAAGATTTAAGTCAACTCAGTGGACATTCATATTCAACAGGGAGTTAGTTACTTGTGTTTCACTGGCAAGAGGAAAGTGGTTCAAATGGGATACGCTCTGCCTTACGCTCTGGTGCTGTTCAGCATCATCATTAATAGCTCGGATGCTGGGAATATACTTCATATTTTTGGGGTAGCACCTACCTGAAGACATTCTTAAGGACAGGAATCTCAGTCTGGCAACCTGGAGAAACAGGAATTCCCTTATAGTACTTCAGTAATCTTCAAGCAAGATCTTTTTTTTTCCTTTCATTTTCTCTTTCTTATTATTTTAAACAAAGCCTGTAAAAAGAGCCAAACAATATTTGGTAATGTTTGTTAAGGAAAAGGTAGATTGATTCTTCAACATAAATGGCATTCAATTTCCCTGTAGTAATTAGGAAAATAAACAAGAGAGTTTGCTGGTTCATAAACCTTTTTTTTTTTTTGCTTGTCTTCTACTACCTATGTTTGACTAGTCGGGGTTGTATATGCTTTGAGTTTTTCTGTGCTTCGGGTTTTATGTGCCTTCATATCTACATATACCATCACCCTATTGCGAGCAACACTGTCAATGTAAGATGAAAAGGCAGTGTGGTGGCAGGATGAGACAGGGTTCTGTGTCTGGCTGTGTCTCCTTCGAGTATGTCAAGTCTGGGTCCACCACTGTCTCGCCCAAGCTCACACTGAGAATGAATGTTTTATGTGACAGTAGTTAGTAACTCATCTGTCAGAAGGGAGATAATACTTCACTGCCTTCAGATATTTTCTCAGACGTTGCTGTGATAAATGAGCATTAGTGTAAAGCTTCCCAATGCAATAAATATCAAAATACTGTGCACATTCACACTGTCTCCCTGAATGTCTAATTATCACAAAACTTAGCAGCTCCAGCAGGAGAGAATTAGATTGAATCTATATTCTGATGGCCAGTGAGTTCATTTGCAATGTAGGAGCCTCACATTCAATTGCCTGCTTCAACAGATATTTAGCTATTCGTGCTAAGTGGAGCACAAACCCTTTCCCATAGTATCCAGCACCATAGTGGTCAGAAGTCCCGCTTAGGCTCAGGCACACTGGGATTCAAGCCTGGGTTTTTTGAATCATGCAGAGAACAGGCTGGCTCTTGCTGGGCTCCGTGACACCGAGCTTTGGACCATTCTGGTCTGTGATAAGTACTGTGATAAGTAATTTCATGTGTAATGGGAAACCTTTCCTGCCAAGGCAGATCTGTATGTTCCCATGAAAAATTTAGGTTTCTGTGGATCAGTTTTCCAGTGGAAAACATTTCAGTGAGAAAATGTCCAAGAGTGAGAAAACATTTCAGTGAGAAAATGCCACTACTCCTAATTTAATAAATAATGGTTACAATCACAAAGAAGAGAGACCGTTTCATATTCGTGTGATACATTCTTTGGTTTTAAAAATCCTGTACTGAATTCTGTACACATCTGTTAAACTGAGCTCACCTTTAATCTTTGAGGATTCATTTTTTGCATTTCAACTCTTATTCTCACTGGTTTTCACATCCCAGATTCCAGAGCTATGCCCAGCTTACATAAAACTTACATAAAACTCCTTCGAAAGCTCATTCCCTTCCTTCGCCTCAGATTTTCACTTCTAAATCATTCCTAACATTTGAACACTTCTAGAGAAAACCCGGTGGATTGATGTTTTTTTTTTTCTCCTTCTTAAATGAAAAATTTACAGTTGGCTTTGTTCATTTCTGGACCCAGTGACAAACGGAAGGCTGTTACACATTGGCAGCAGACCTGCCTGTTTGGCTTACTGATGAATTTCAACCGAAAGTTTGCAGTGATGCATGAAGGGCTAATCCAGTGGCCTTTGAAGGGAAAAGAGACTCTGTATTCAATTCAGCGCCCGGCCATTTGTAGTTCAGTAAAAAACTTTGTACCTGGTTCTCAGAAGAAAATATGTTTTAAAATTCTTTTAAGAACTCTTTTTTTTTCATCTCTGCATGGAATTAGATGTAGATTGGATAGATCTGCCCTAGCTGTGTGCTAGCAAGCTCCGGCTTCAGTGGAGGGCTTATGGGCATCAACAAGTTACTCATGGTTAAAGACGAAAGTGAACTTCAGTTCTTTGCTCATTCAGGACACAATGGATGGTTGGTCTTTCCCTTCTGTTTGCCAGAAGTATTTTCTTCCTAATGCTCCTCCCAATTAAAATACTAAAACATGAAGGCAGTGTGATGCAAAACCAACCATCTTTGGAGCTTCTTTTCAGACTTCGCTCTCAAGCGTTCACAAGCTGTCTCAGACAGTGTTCAAGACACTGTTCTCAGACACTACAAATCACTGTTGTCCCAATGGCTTCATTTTGCTGATTTGCTCTAAATGAAAACTTCAAATCAGTTTGGTTCAGCAAAACAGTATGCATTTTGAGTTTTGTCATTCTTGATTATTTTCACAGCCCAGTGTTACATTCAAATGTTTTTGATTGAGAAATAAAATTCGCTTGAATCATGATTTTGTTCCAGCAGTGTACTTTTCACCGAGGTCAGATATACACTGGAGTAATCTGTTCAGAAAAGAAAATCAGTTTTCCTTCTCTTAATATTCTTTTCAAGTCCCTGTAAAGAGGACTAGATTTTGAATGACTTTTCCTCAGTATAAAACTGTACACTATGAAGCTCTTTATTTGTAATTTAGTTTAATTGAGTAATTTAAATGTAATCTAATTTAATTTTAGTTTGGTTTATCATAATAAACATATACTGTTGCACAGAAGAGGTTTTATTTCAATTCTTTTTCATCCAGAGAAAACACCTATGTCACTGGAGTGAAAGCAAAAATTGTGTGCAGGATGGTGAAGAAAAGCTTCTTCGTGTCTCTCTCTCAATTTTGAAAAAAATAGCCTTTTGGGGAGCCAGAGGAATGACAATGTATGTCTAATATGGGCTTGAAATTTTTGGAGGCACGAAGAAGTTAATTTCTAAGCCTTTGTGATATATTTTCCTTTTAAAAGACTTAAACTGAGAAACCATTGGAGCCCCTTGTAGTGGAGTGATAATAAATTTGGGCAAATGACATAATTAAAACCTTGTCTTATTTTGTGTTTGGAAAATGAAAAGCATGTGTCTGAAGAGGGCACATCCCAGGGACAAGGGCTGCCTCCAGCGGGTGCACGTGGCACTCGGCCCAGTGCCATAGCTGGGATTCACATGCCCAATGTCAGACACAGAATATGTGGCCATTTTTGGCCTTTTGTCACGTCCCATTTTCACCATCTTATTGGAAAGGCCTTGGCCTCATCTTTCTTTTCTTGCTGTTGTAGAATTAATCACGGGCATTATTAACAGTGACTGTTTCTCTGCCTTTCCCAGTGGAAAGTACACAGGACAGCATTCATCAACTGATGTTAGACACTCCTGTTCACTTAACAGCTAACAAAAAGGACTGGGGTTTACCTGGGTTGGTAACAGTGGGAAGCAAGAGAAGATGCTTCAGATAACTAATAGGAAATGTAAAAGAGGAGGCTCCCCTTTTTTCTGAATTTAGGTGTCTACTTGCAGTTTAAGAAACAGGCTTTACCCAGTTTGATTTGCTGAACATGAGGCTGTGTCCATGCTGCTTTTGATATATTAGAGAACCACAGAGAGGAGCAAGAGAGCTTGGCTTATCGTTCACATGAGCTCATCCCAGCCGGTGCAGCTGTGCAGTATTTTGGGGCCTTTTCTCTCTCTTTCGGGTTGTGTGTGGAGAAACAGGAGTATGTTCAATTCTTTCCCTCAAATGAATGAACCAGCATGTTCTGGTTTTATGTCAACAGCCTCTGTCCAGATGACTGATGTCTGCAATGGGTAATGCTGCTGTACTCATTCACTTCAATTTCTCTTGCGCTGGAAGGCTTTGACTTGATGATATATTTTATATATTCTTTCCACAGTAGATCTGAGACCATTGTAGCTATTTGCCCCCATTTCTCAGGGCTGAGAGGGAATTTGTGCAAGGAGTATAGGGATAAATGGTAGTGCTTTTTATTGCTTTTCATCGAGTCATCTTAAACCTTATGGATGGAAAGCTCCAGGCAAAGAATGTGTCCAGTGTAGTGAATTATTTGTTTTACAGATAGGGAATAAATGTGCAGAACAGTATAGCTTAATCCTCCTTTATATCAGGGGATTTCTTCTGAGATACTTTTTGGTAGAAAAATGCTGCTTTTTTTTTCTATTTCTACTCATTTCTTTGCAAGAAAGCACTTACTGCTTTCCTGTGAATCATATTTGAAGGAAACAGGCCTGAAATAACATTCTCTGATACTCTCCTTAAAATGATTTGTGTGTGGCCGGTGAGATCAGAAGCTTTTCTGACGCTGAGGGTGAGATATATTTCATGTTTGATGTCTGTACTTCAGACAATCACGTCCATGGTCTTTCTTTTAATAGTTAGTAGAGAGAAAGAGACACTTACAAGGAGGTATCCTGCCCATTTCAGGTATCTGCTTTAGGTAAGTGAGAAGAGTTGGAGAAGCTGGACTCCACTGGTTGTGAAGGGGGCCAGGAGGAGATATGTTTTGGTCAGATGAGTCCCACACTCAGAGGGGAGAACGAGTTTAACTTTGGGGTTTCAGTCTTTTGGGGACAGTGCTGATCAAGACCAAGAGACCTTTTAAGACAAAGGTTTTTGCAGGAAGAGACTTCTTTTTCTGACATTACAGAAAATGTGACTTGAATCATTGGAATTCCAAGGGGATGAAAGAGAAGAGATGGTGGTTGTTATTTAGTAATTTTTTTAAACAAGGGTAAAATCCATTGCTGAGAGATATGTTATTTTTGACCTTCAGAAAGATTATTAAAAATACTGAAGGATATAAAATACAGATTAAAAAAAGTTAAGGGCAGCCTGGCCTTTCCAGTGTAATAACTGATAAAGCTGTTCAATAATTATGAAAATGGCTGTTTGTACAGAGAGTATCTCAAGAATTTGTGGTGGCTGAGGAGCTGGTACAGACTCAAGGTTAGTGCCATTTTAAAGTAGAATTGGGTTTGGTTGACAAAGATTTAGATCTGTTTCTTGACTGCATACATAATATAGATATTTTAGCAGTGAGTTTTGCTCTAATTCATGGGCAACAGCGTGTGTTTGTCTAGAACAGTAAATGCAAGCAGAGTAACAGCCATGTTTAAAAAAGGAGAAGCTTTAAAAACTAACCTTCCTTTATTTTCTGATAAATGTTAGAATTTAGATTAAGATAAAATGTGCAATTAAAAATATTCAGATGAATTAAAACATTTTATTCTTATCTCTGACACCACTGACTTTTTATTTTTGTAATGTTGGGGGAAGATGATGTTTGGTTTTTTTAATGTCAACCTTTCTAAAACCTGGCAGTATGCGAGTTTACAATTCTTCAGGCGGAATATCACAATTCATTTCCTCCTAGGTGGGATAATATGTGGAAACTTTGGAGGAAAGCAAAAAAATAAAGAAAATCAGAATCAATATTGTAAATAAATAAATAAATAAATAAATAAATAGGGAATAATTAACTAATGGAAGAAATTTGTGTCTGGACATTGAGACAAAATGCAAGATTTTTGCTTGGCTACATCCATAGTGCTATGGAAAGTGTGGTCTTTAGTGTTTCACAGAGTCTTACGAAACACTGAGGATGAGCATTTTTGAGAGAATCATACCAGCTTTCCAATATAGCACAGACCATACTGTGAAAACTTCGCCAGTGTGGTAGCAGCTTCACTCATCAGGGTTTGCATTAACCTGCCTTTCTACTGAGTTTCACTACTTCAGCTGCAGCCAAATACAGTAATCCCAGGAGGCAAAAGGGTTTGTGAATTGAACAGTTGAAGGAAATAGAAGGAAAGGAAAGGAAAGGAAAGGAAAGACCCTGCCAGGAGGTTATTTTTCTAGAAATGAAATGTGGCAGTGTCACAGCTTTGATCTGTGTTTTTTCTGGTAGCCTTACCAGCTCTTCTGCCTATGACAAGGACAGTGATTTGCCTTTGCATGGGTCATTGAGCTCCAGAACTTGTTCTGCTCCTGCTGACTCTCATGTATCACCAGGGATGCCTCTAACTGTGCTTCCTGTAGTGAGGAAATTCTCATCAAATAATTTTAGATCCAATCTCTTCATGCCTCAAAATATTTCAGGGCCGCCCTTTGCAACCCCTCCATTGCTTTCAGCCAGCAGGCGTTTTTTGTGAGTGCTGGGGAGATACTGCACTCATAACCTTGGTTAGAAACCAAGGACTTCTGAAGCCTTCTTTGGCTTCTGTGTTTACATCCAAATGTATAGCTTTCACTTTCCAACCTCTGATGCTAGGATATGATTGCGTATTCAACCACCCTACCTCAATAAATGCTGAATCCAGATAGTGTCACAGACTCCCTCTGTAATCAGTGTAGAGAAAGTAAGTCTTCTAGGGAAGAGCAGCAATCTAAATTATGTGCCCAAAGTTGGTCAATATGAGTGGTCTTTCAACTCCTGGATGTCACCATCTTGTTCCCTGGCCTATTGTTCTGCCTGAAGTAAATAATCCAGGTGGTAGCTGCTACTGGGGAGTGTCTCAGCTGGCCAAACACACTTGCATTTGGTACTTTTAAATGGCCAGAATTCAGCAGCATTGGATTTCCCTCCTCTCATGGTGGGGAGCCAAGAACAGAAGGTGAAATGGGATCAAAGGCAGTGTTGATTGCTTGTGTTTACCACTCACATTCTCTCACGCGGTGTATCCTGGGGAAGGGTCTGTCCTGCAGCACACTGGGTCTAGAGACAGACAGGCACAGCCCACCCTCCTGATCCTACGAGCTGAACACCAGTGTGTTGGTGTACGTAAGAATCATAAATAAATAAATAAATAAATAAAAAGGGAATAATTAACTAATGGAAGAAATTCATCTCTGGGCATTGAGACAAAATGCAGGATTTTTGCTTGGCTACATCCATAGTGCTATAGAAAATGTGATCTTTAGTGTTTCACAGAGTCTTACGAAACACTGAGGATGAGCATCCTCACTTCAGGGAACCCATGAGCTTTGAGGGTTGCTTTGCAAGTAGGAGAATGAGAGTGATGAGCTTTTTCAGGTCTGGCTAGCTTGTACACGTCAAAGCTGGGGTTCAGTGTCACCTCCAAGGCTATGGGACAGTACAGCACCACTGATAGCTGTACGCTCTAACCCTGGCATTGGAGCTGCTCTTGAACTGCTTGCAAGCAGCACGTTTCTCATAAAGCTCCATGGTGATCACTTCTGCAAGACTTCTTTTCTTGGCAATGGCAACAGCTTACACACCGTACATTTTTCTTCATACTGTCATAGAATCATATTTTGATGCATGAGCTTGACAATAAATGTTCATCTTTTTGGGGGATCACCAGAGCAATCTTACACTACTATGGCATTTCAGAATCCTTTGTTGTTTTTTTTTTTAATGGACACAAGTGATGTAGCTAATGCTCATTGAAGATGTACAGAGGAAAAACAATATATTATTTTAAGCAAAATGTGTTTTGTATTAAGTAACCATTCCTGACCTGGCATATTTATAGTATTTGCATTTCTGGAGCTTTTGCAATAGGACTAATGACAATGAAGTGATGACTCGTAATCAGATATATTAATTTTGGAAATAAATAAATAACTATTTTTAAACACCCAAAGGCTGAATCTGTCATTAACAATCTTAAATTTGTTTTTCTATGCAATTGCAAGAAAAAATGTAACATTAATCCTGTAGCTTTAATAAATTTGTATTTGGATGATAAAACGCTACTGCCCTGTGATAGTGATTTACATTCAAGGAGATCTTTGCCTGCTTGCAACTGTTATGAATAAGTGCATAATTAAACAACTCCATTTTTCTCTAAAATTGGCTTCAGTTCAGTGCAGATATTCAAGAACGATAACGTTTGTTGTGGTGTTAAAGTTGATTTGGAGGTGAAATAAGATCAGCTAATATTTTTATTAAGAATAGGAGGGTCTGCTTAAGAGTTCATGCAGTTGAACTAATACCCTTTTGAAGACCATTAAGCTTAACTTTCTTGAGCATTCATAGGTAGACAAACCTGAATTTGTTGTGTAGTGTGGAGTGAGGGAATGTGTGTGAAAGAATCATGTTGGAAATTTTGAGATTCTTCAAGAGGAGACCTAACATTATGCAATTCTTAAAATTAATCTTTTTTTCTACTTTTTATCTAGGTTTTCTTAAAATCCAGATGCAAATTTTGGCTGTAGTTAAAGCTTAGAGATTTTTTTTTTGTTTTGGGGAAGAGTTGATGAATGCAAGATTCCTTTTTAGACAGATGCAGGAATGCTTCATATTTAAAATAATTGGTATATTATCTTTTTTCTTATTTTGGTAAATGTATTTTATTTACATTTAATTTCTGTGAACATTTATTGTAATGAATTCATCCAAGTGGCTTCCACTAATCCAAACTAAACAGCGTTGGAAAACTTCACCTAGCTTGAATTTCTTAAAATGCTATTTTCTCTTGCAGATGCTGCCTTCTTCCACAGACAGCTCACAGGCCAATGGACAGCCACAGGATCATGAGACATATGTCAAAGTGAATGGATTGACTGAGCCAATACCTGCGAACTCTCAGCAAGAGATGGATAGCACTCACACTTCTTGCATCACTCCAAACGTGTATGCTGGTTCTCCTATAAAATTAACAAGTCCAGAGAGGATCACAGCCTTGCTTCGAGAACTAAGACAAAACCATCACAAAAATTGCCAGGTCAGTAAAAATTTTCTCATCGTTTTTAGTTTAGTGAAATCTATTATTCTTGGCAGTCATTTTATAGATCATATAGATATTTGAATGATTACTTCCAGAGATGCACAGTTGATTGTTAGTTTAAACACGCTGAGGATAACAAATGCTTAATGTTTTTCATTATGCATTTTTAGGAATGGCTTGGGTCTTGTAAAAATAATAAAAAAGTTTTGTTTTCATCATGGTATACTCTCTGGTAAGACCATCTTTGAAAATTGTTGGTTGTTTAAAGAAAGAAAGAAAAAGTTGTTATGTTGATCTTGTCCTACCTTTTTTTCCATCCAATTCTTTTTTTTTTTTTTTTTTTTTTTTTAGTGATCCAATTATTCCTATGCCCTGAAGCTCTTTATAGTAATTTCCATTAACTGCAGGAATCCTGTTAAGAACAGAGCTGATCAATTGCAATTGCATTTGTGACAGTCTGCTGCTAAACTAAACATGCAGGAGATTTCACCCTCTCTGAGACAGCATAACCTCTCCATAATTATACAGAAATAAAATTCAAGTATGCAATTACTGGAGCCAGTTAGCTAAAGTAGTTACAAATATTATTCTACTGAATTTCCTTTATAATCTTGGATTAAAATAAATGTAATAAAACAAGTAAAAGCATAGTTTCTGCTTTTGGCATTAATAGTTGAAAAAACCATGCAAGATACTGAAATTTCCTTTTAGTTATGAAATTTATTAGACAATGAAATGGTGACTTAGAATTCTGATAACATGTGAAACCCTTAAGTTATTTAGTCCAGGGGATATATGTGACGGTTCATACCCAGTTTCGTGATCATTTTCTTTATCACAGTCACATATAAAAAGAATCAATCAAAATATTGTTATAAAAGAAAATTATTAGGGAGAGCAGAATGCTAGTAGTTCTTTGATTGACCTGATCTTTGTAAACTCAGGAATTTTCTTTTTATATACATCATGGGAGGTTTAATTAAATCCCAATGAGAGCATGACACAGGCCTACTGTACAATTATATGGGAAGCTACAGCTGAAATCAGCCACAACGCATAGAGTGGCCTTGGACATCCAAGGTTATGTTTTCTTCTTTCCTCCTCAGATACCTTCAGTTGTCTCCTCCAACTCAAATCTGAAGGCTGACTGCAACCTGCCTGCGATCCACGAGGAAGCCCCTTGGCCTCTGCTGTCAGGGATGAAGGGTGCACTGGCACCTCCGGAGCGTGGTGCTTTCTGGGCCACGAAGGGGAGGGATCGGTTGTCGAAATGTGATGATGTATTTTGGGGTCAAATAGGAAATCAGCATGCAGGTGCTATTCCCCAGGGAATGAAACAGAAAAATGCCATTATGAATAAGGCATGGCTCTCTAGAGAAAAAACAGATGGCTCAACCTCAGCTACCACAGCAAAAAGCTATTTGTCAGACGTGTTGTCAGCAAGTAATAAAGGTCGAAATCCCGTGGGGAGAAATCAGCTGCATGGGAAAGAATAAAACCCACAGAAATAAAACAAGGTAAAGCATCTTAGCAATGTGATTTTCCCATTGTTACAAAAGTACTAATAATTTTTTAAATTAAAGATATTTTACTAGTTAGCATGGCCTAGCAACTAGTTTGAGATGACTGGAAAAATTACATGAAAAAGAGCTGTAATACTTTTTATGATCAAAACTTCTTAGAACATTTGAGGTCACTGAAACCTATGGATTTTTCAGTAGCTGAGCTGCCTCCCCGTTTTCTTTTCACTGCTTGTTTATGATTTGCTTTTCTTTTAACTGAGACCGTGAAACAATCTATCAAATCACTTTAACTTTTATGTATAACCCATTTCTTCAGTGTGCAGTGGCAAGTTCTGAAAGAACATCTGGCTTATGCGACTGTTTCCTCCGGAATTTAAGGAAATGTCGTGTCATGGACTTCCTAGAAACACATTTTACAGAAATTTGGGAGTAGTTTTGCTGTTAGTGTTTCCTTTGCGTCTTGGGAATTTGCGGGGGGGGAAGTGTTCAGGTTTTTTGAGGTTTTGGGGTTGGGTTTTGTTTTATTATCCTGCTGACCTACAGCAGGGTACTCAATATATTCCTCTAGTATCTGTAAAATAGCATCCTTCGATAGTTACTTTTAAGCTCCTTATTCAAATCACAGCTTAACTTGAATAGTTTTACTGGACATGTTCCCGACCACTTTCTTCAGGTGACCGCTTGGGCATCATGAGTACAGCAACAGCTGGGTTCAAGGGATGGATAATTTGGTCTGCACTGTGTCCAACCCCCTACACCTGCAATAGGGAGAAGTGAATGCAGTGCCAGGCCACCTGCGCCAGCACAGCTGTGACTGCTTCCTCGCAGTCTGGCTCAGAAATAGATGTGGTCTGGGCTGCATGAACTTTTGATGGATCCTGGTTATGGGAGGGAAGAAGGAAGAATGTGTCTGTGCAGGTGCATGTGTGCAGTAATGCCAGTTGACTCCGGGAAGTTTAACTGAGCATGGTTGTAAATTCCCCAAAACACTGAAGTGTCATTTATATTGGAACCCCACCAGAGTTAATACTTTTGGAAAACCTCCATTATTCAAATCTCCCAGCTATCTTTACTTTTATTTGAAAAGGGCATTTTTAACACACAGTAATGTGGCACTGTTCCTGTGCTCATCCTCTGCCTCCATGGATTACCCTAGTTGATTCATAGTACGTTGCTATTTTGATGCTGCTTTTCAGCAGCTAGAAACAAAATGGTCTTGAAGAAATATTAATGCACACACTCACACTTCATTGTGGGAAACCCGTCTTTATTTGCTCAGTAAAGTAGCAGTGCAATTGCTTACAGCAGTAACTGAATACAACATAACTTTAAAAAATACATACCAGGTGCCCAGGAAAATAGCTCCTGGAAGGAATGTTTTGGAGCACTGTCTAAGCAGAGAAGACATCGGTGAGGTTCCAAAATCTGGGCTTCTGCTCTCATGTGTCTTTTTCTTCTTCCTGATGCCTGGCCAGCACTTCTGAAGACAGATATACCTGATACCCAGCCACTAGCTGCCTTATTAAATATTAAGATATTTTTATGTGGAAAAACACTTATAAATATTTAACAAGGTAACTTTTATATTGATAAAATGATGCTTTAAGAATTAGTACTTATAAGAATTATTTTTTGAGCTTTATCTTACTAATAGTAAAATACAGGGACAGGTAGTTCAGGCCCGAGGTCAGATTGTAATGCATGAAGTGTGCTAATAATAAGAGTATTAATAATAATACCCTGTGATGATAAGATAGTCTTTGTTATTCTAGCGTAGCTATCTACTTTGTGATTGGGACCGTAGTAACTTACCGTGAAATTAAGACTTTCTCAGTCCAGTCCCTTTCTATCAAAGACAAGGGTGGTTCATTTTAAACTTCAGACTTCTTTTTAAGCTAATTGAGTTATTTGGCCCCATTCTTCCTCCTGCCGGAATTAATGATTTCCTGAACAAGGGCTGCAGACACACACAGGTATAGATGGGGGAACAGACACTTGCAAGCATATTACCTTCATGGAAGCACTGTAATGCAAAATGAACTCAAGCAATTCCTCAGGCAGATGGATTCTGTGCTGGCACTTTGTAGCTTCGCTTCACAAATTTCAGTTAAAATCCTGTAGCCCCTTGTGTTTTTTAGACATCCATTCCTCCTACTACAAAGCATTGTTTAAATATGTGCAAATACCACAGTTGTCATTTGGGCAGCTGTTTCAGCTGCTCTTCATTTCTCTTAAGTAAAAATGCAAGATTTTAGACCCTACAGTGGAGGAATGCTAATAATTTAACAGCAATGTTTGGAGTACTGCATGCAACAGCATTAGAAAAGGTGAGTCAGCTAAAGGTTTTCTTTTTTAAACTTCTGTCCTATTCAATTTTTTCCCACTGAAAAGGGCATTCAATGGGCAAATGAGAAGTGATAGTCAGATTATGCCAAATAATTATGCGCTAATTGATGTACAAGAAGATTAGATGATACATTGCACCATCAAACAAGATCCTTAAATTCTTTAAACACATTTATAGAAACCAGCTCCAAGATGTACAGTGGCAGACCAGATGGTTCATATATTTGTGTCCTGCCAAGTTGAGGTCCTTTGGGAGTCTGAGCTTGCTGAGTGACTCAAACAGAATAATTAATATTGCCCCTTGTTCTGTAAATGATTTTGGGTTTTTTGAAATTGAGGGTGATCAGTAGCAATGTGCTTACAGAACACATCTGAGGAGTTGACTTGTGTTGAATCACCTGCGATCTGCTGTTTGTCATCCGTGGACCCCCCCGAGCCAAATGGCTCGACTGGGTGATCAGGACACTTGGATAGAAGCTGGGCAGCAGTGTGCTTCCTACCGACAGATGCTCACTGAGCCTGCTTCCCATTCAGGCACTTCCACTTACAAAGAACTTGTTTGAAACAGGACAGAAAACTATTTGCTAGGATCACAGTTCACATCAAACAAGTGTTTGTTAACATATTGAGGCAATATTTGCACAGTTCTTTTTTTCTAGACTTGAACTCCCTAGTACTAAAGTCAAAATATTTTATTTTAGCAGCAAAGTCATCTCTTATCGCTCTAGTTTTAACAGAAGTATTACTTAGAAATCGAATATAAATGCAATTCATGAAAGTAGTAACCTGAAATGGTGCATAGTGCTTTTTAAAGGCCGTGTGAAAGATAAACTTAAAAAGGAAACTCACGGTGTACCTCAGGCTACAAATGCACTGTAGAGTAGTTTGTGCCCCCTTTGAGGGAGGAATTGAAATCTGAAAATCAAAAACCACTGGAAGGAATAGCCATTCTCCTATGACAAGTGTAAAAAAAAAAAAAAGAAAAAAAAAATCCATCACTTTCTTCCAACACTGAACAAGCGGCTTTACGTAATTGAAGAAAACTAATAATTCTCCTGCACTTGTGCTTTATCTGTTTTGCTCTTCTCTGGTGGGAGAGGTCATAAACAGAGAATGTAATGCCAGTTTTTATGTTCAGATGAAAAGAAACAGAACACCTACAATGACAGATCATGTGTATTTTAAGGAAGTTCTCTTTAGTCAATGCAATTCTTGTATTAGACTACTCCTTCTATTCCTCTTTTTTTTTTCAGGAAAATAGCATCCATAATATTTAAAAAAATGATTAAGTTGCCCTGTATTTTGTCTACACTCACCTGTGAATGCATTCTCAACTACCAAGAATTCATTATGCAAGTTCAAAAGATAAAGTCTGTTGCAGCTACATCTAAACCAGACATGGTTCGGTCAGAATCAGTGGAAGAAAGATGGTCTGCATCCCTCTTGGAGAACTGGTCTGCTGGAAGGCACTGGAAACTAGGGAAGATGACAAAACTCAGTGTCTTTAAAGTACATGATACCAATGTCCTCTCCAGGTTCTCCTGGAGATTAAACATTTGTAGAAGATGGAGAGGGGCTCTGGAAGCCTGCCACTCCCCATCTATTGCTTATCTTGTGCTATGGAAAGCTTTTATGCGCATAGGAGATTTGGGGATCAGATCTGATTCTCAGCCCGTGGTTACTCAGTTCCAAGCTCCAAGTTCCAAGCTTATACTGATGTTTGTATAAGTCAGAACAAAAACACGTTGCCCATGATTAAATTTTCTGTAGTCCTTAATAATTTCTGTTTATATTTTTTGGGTAGCAATTCTGATTTGTAAAAGCGCTATCTAATATCTTCTTAGTAACAGCCTTTTCATTTAGCCCTTAAGCTGATGGATATTAAAACTCCTAATTAAAACCAGATAATGCATGAAAGTTTTCTACAGTGCAGACCTTTCTCTTAAGGCCCAATTAAACCAAGAAACTCCTACATCTGTTTGCACAACTACATTCTCAGCAGGTCAGGCAGCTGGTAGTGTTAAGTCCATCTTTCTTGCAGTAGCCTTTCCTTGGGAATAAAGAGAACAGGGAGGGCTAGGACAGAAAATGGAATATTTCAGATACCTTGGCCTATTACATTTAGCTAGGAATACTGTCTTTCCCCAGTCTATGGCAGTCAGGATAATGGTGAACCATAGAATAATGTGTTCATTTACATATAAATATGTATAAAATATTTATGTGCATATATATATCTCTATATATGTATAATTGCATGGGGTTTGGCATAAATAAAAGTAGTATAAAATAATAGGGACAAGTCACTTTCTGCAGATCTTTCTCTTTTTTTTTTTTTTTTCTTTCTTTTTTCCTCTCTCCTTTGGGATTTGCTAATAGAAGTAGGGACATGAGAAGAGACTGATTTTTTTTTATTATTATTTTAAAGACTGAATTTAAACCTTAAGTTAAGAGGAAACTGAGACTGTGCAGTGGAAGTTGTGGTTGTACCTTGACTCCGGTGCAGGTTAAAATCCAGGTCCAGACAGAACAATCTGTCTTCCCTTTCCCAAATACACTAGTTTTCATGGGAAGGAAATTCACTTGTGTGCTCACCCTGTCAGCCCAAGTGTGGATGACAGTGGGACCAGGCCAATGGGGGACGCTTGCCCTATAGGAGTTTAGTTTCCCTTTGTCTCTTCTGGTGCTGAAAGAGGGGAAGAAAAAAGATCAGTGGTTGTATAAAATATTCTCAGTACATTTTTGTCTTGCTTTTATATGCATAAACTATTGAACCTGGGTAGGAGTTAGGCACCACTAGGGAAAACGCCAAGCTCCCACAGTAGAAGCTAGACCGACATGCACCCTTGTTAAAGATCTCTTGAACTGTAGCTGCTGTCGTATTTCATGCAATATAACCTATTTGCCTTTGGAAAGCTCAATGTAGTGTGGCCAGTTCGTGAGAGAAAAAGTTATGACTTGTGAAGTAAGCAGCTCTTAAAAAGAAGAGGAAAAAGAAAAAGGAAAAAAAGAGCTGGTGGATCTCATTCCAGATGAGGGGGCAGGTTCACCAGGGTGTCACAGCAGCAAGTTTCAGCTTGGTGGTCCAGAGCAGCTGTAAGCCTGGCTTCTCAGGCACTGAAGCTGTGTTTATGTTCAAGCCATTAGTGAATCAGGTCAAACATCTAAGGATGGAGAGAAAGTTCTTTTTTTAGTGGATTACTGGCAACATTTAATCAACAATTACTCAGAAATTAAGATGTTATCTGTTCCGCCTAGTCACTGCAGTGTTGGTCATGGTGTGAGAACATGGAGCAAAGTAAAGGGGAATTTCAGTAAAGGATTCCTTGAAGTTTGCTTGGGTTGGACTTGTACTAATTGTATTTGGACAAGGGCGAGAAGCTTTGAAGTGCTGTGGCCTCTCAGCATATGGCTGTCTGGCAAAGCCTTCCTTAAATGGGAATCTGCTGGAGCACATTGTTCATTTTTGTAACGTGGCTCTGAGGCTGAAAGTCGCGAGCGATTCTTTCTCACCCTTAGTGAAAGCTGCAGCTAGAAAGGGAGGACGTGGCCGTCTCTTGCTGCCCTTCCTTGCCCCTGCCATCTGCTGGGTGCTGCCTCTCTGCTTTCCCATCTGTGGGCTGGGGACTCTGTCTCTCAGCAGCCACATCTTTGTTTCCAGCTGGCTGCAGACAGTCCCTTCTGGTGAGTGGGCTTTAAAATCTAGGGGTGAGGCCACCTGGCTGGAGGGTACTGATAGTTTGTGACGGAGCAGGGCGATTTGCTGGAGAGGCACAAGGCTGGTCTTGTCTCTCAGAGGAGCTGATTTGTAGGAGAAACTGCATTCCATCATGTGGCTGCTCTCTGGTAGTGAGGGGCTGGGGTCTGCTCATCTCTGCCACCCTCAGAATTTTACGCACCTTTTCTGTGGTGGATATGATCACCAAGATGATGTGGCTTCTGAATGAACAGTTAATTAGAGATCTTTTGTGGATGGTGGATCTTTTGCAAATGGCAGTTTATGGATGAGCAGACAGGTTGTCTGATGTACATGAGCTGGGCAGAAATAAATAACAAATCTACTTTATATGGCTCCTATATGATCTGGATACCTCATAATCTTGCAAGGCAGAAGTATACTGTTTGTATCGTATAGCTGGTGAGCAGAAGTGTAGAGAAGCCAAGGTCCAGCTAAAGAGCTTTAATTAAGAGCACACTGAGCATTACCAACACTAAATTAAGACATAGTTTCATGGAGGACAATTCCTAAGTCTGAGCTGGGAAGTAGAGGTCTTGGTCATGTATGTTTTTTATGATGGCTGCAGAGGTTTTCATCCCCTAGTTTACCTCTTAGCTCATCACGACCCCATTGCCTTCTATCCATGAATAGAAATTGCCGTCTCCTCAAACCTGTCAGTGTGGCTGCTTAAGGGATAAACCCCTGAAACCATTTCTGTCAAAATGAACGTGCTAAAGAGCAGATGACCACAGAAGGAGCTCTGCAAGACGTTCTGGGGAAATAGTGGTGAGTGGCAGGTGGTTGGCCCAGTGTTGGAGAGGGTATTGGAGGCAATAACCTCTTCAGGTTTTTGAAACCTAAGAAACCAAGCTGCAACTGGTGCGGACAAGTATCCCAGTGTGTTAGGTGGTCTGAATTGGGTTCAGAACAGAAAGTACCTTGTGTGATGGCTTAGGAGAGCCAGAAAAAAATCACTGTTTGTTACATCTGACATCTGCATCTTTCCCAGAACAGTACATTCTTGTAGTCCCCCTTTTAGATGTCTCTGTGAGACTGGGATTTGCACGGACTTTTGCATGTGGACAGACAATTGACTCAACATTTCCTGGTTCTTCTCGGGTGACACCACAACTTTACTAGGCTACAGAATTAAGCTCTTTATTGCTTACAGCTCAGTCAACACTGCAGACCTTCACAGCAGTGACTGTCAGATGTCTGTCATCCAGGCAGGAAGTTTATCATGTATTTAGGAATGTTAGTTCATGCTCTTAGTTCATGCTCTAGGGAGTGGGATTCCTTGGAACATGTATAAGTCTGAGTTAGTCTTCTGGGGTCCCTGACAGTCATGAAGAGAAATCAGCACTTGATCTACAGGGCAGGATTCATCTCATCGTAATGTAGGTCTAAAATAGTCACGATGATCTGCACCCTAGAGGTGCCTTTTCAACTCACTGACTATAAAGATGAGTGGAGGGAGACTGCCTCGGATGTCAAGTCTGCACTGCAGAAGAAAAGGAAGGTGCTTCCCACCCAAAGTACTTTAGTAGTAAACGTGACCAAGGTCATATGGGACTGATAGTGCCTAGCAGGACAAAGATTGAAATCTTCCTCCCGTGTCCTAGGTGACTGCTCTGAACACTGGACTAGCCTTCTTATAAGAAGGGAACCTCTCTTTTGTGTCGTTCTAGCTCTTTTTTGAATGTTCCGCCTGAGGACTTTTCCTTTGTACTTATACCCTGGATTAACGATATAGTTTCGTCTTAGTTTATAGTCACCAACTCTGTTGGATTCACTGTATGATGGTTAGGTACCAGTTTATAAATATATTAAATAGGAAATAAAATGTGTGTGTAGATCTGAAGCCTTGTTGACCTGACAAATTCTCCTGAGGCCCCAGGAGATCAGAGGCAGCATTCATGAAGTGAGGCATTGAGCTTATGCTGGGTCTAGTGCTAATACTCGGGAGCTTTTGCATGAAAATAAGCTGGATCCACTGTTTGTTATCTGTGAACTGTGCACTCCTCTTTAGTTGTGCGTGCTTCCCCTTGAATAGTGTAAAATAGGACAATGCAGAAGAGAGAGCAGCAACTTATAAAATAGTGTCTTCAAACACATGGATTCAGCCTGAGCTGTGGAGGGTTTTCTTCAGTGGATTAGTACCTGCAGTGCTGCCATTCTCCTGGGAAATCACATAAGCACGTGTTTCCTTTAGAGGGCTTCTGACCTCTTTTGTGTTCTTCTTCTTAATTTCTGTGTCCTAAGTAAGGTGATATTAAAACAAATCCTTGTTGGTATGCTTCCTTGGGAGCTTTACAGAGTGTAAAGGAGGGAGGTAGTTTCTGCTGCTCCTAAATTAAAAGCAATTGCTCAAATTCCTGCAAGTCTCCGGAAGATGACATGTCTGCTAAGAATGAGCACTGCTCTTTGCACTGGCAAACTGGATGCTGGGGAGAGAATAATGTGATTGTCAAGACACATCTTTCAGTTTAATAAACCATTTTGAGAAGAAGGCTCTGCCTCAGTTTAATAATAGTCCTTGAAAAAAAAATTCTACACTCTAGCATGAAATTAAACTCTCCTTTTCTATTTTGAAATAAGCCTACTTTCTTCTGCAGTACTGGGGTACATTGTAAATTAAGCCTTTTATAGACAAATGGGATATGAATAAATCAATTGCCTTAGCAGTATTATTAGGAGTAATAACTTCTGTTGTGGATAAATCTGACCCTTTTTGAATGTAAAAACATTCATATTTTATTTCCTAGCCTAGCTTTTCCCTCAGAAGAGATTGTCCTGTCTGTAAGACTTATTTGAAATGTCATGATATATGTCCTACTATGAATTACCACTTTTGAGCTCTCAGTTGAACAGAGGTCGTAGCAATATGTTGTTTTGTGCATCTCAGCTGGATACTCTGGAAGCTCCTTCCTGCTCCAGAACAATTCTTTTGGGACTGATTACCAAGTCAGAGTGTTGTACAAAATGTCTGAATCTGTTTGCCAATCTCCTCCTTGATTATCAGTGGAAGGAACTGCATTTCCATCTGTGTGCTTTACATTGGGACCCCTTTGCATAGGGGTCTCCCCTCCCTTCTGTCCCTTGGCAGAGGGTTTATACTGCTCCCACAGTCAGTGCTGTGTATTTTCCCTTGGCAGTGAAGTCATTACATCCCCAGCCATCGCAAAGCTGACACCCATCCATCGACACTCAAAGAGAATAAAACATCAATCGCGCAGACTTCAGCTGCACTGCTGCCTTCTGCACGTGAAGCCACGGGATCCTTGGTATTTTTGGATGGCGGCAGCTGAACTCTGTGCTATCTGTTAATGACCACACCATTAAAAAATCAACTTCTAATTTATTGCCTAATTTATAGGCCCACCTGATAGACCTATGACACAAGTTGAACTCATGTTCAATGATTAATGTGAAATAAAAGGTCCAGTTAGATTAGATGCTCCTGTCACTCAGCCACAGCTGTTAACAGTTTTATGTCCTCATAAAAGACTGTACCTATACTGCTGTAAGTTTTTAGGCTAAAACAAAATTTTATTATAGCAAAATATATAGCCAGAGCTTATATAACTCAATAGGATAGGAGATAAACATCTATAAACATAATCAGAAATTTATAGGAGGATATGCTTAAACAAATATGATTTTTACCGCATAAAATGTTATGGAGATTTTTCAAAGTCCTGAGAGAATTAGGTATCCAGATTTCATTGCCTTTCCCTTTTAGTTGGTAACTAACTCCTCTTATGTCTTTGAAAATGTCCCCTAAATTATTGGATTTGATTATACATGCCATATATAGTTATATAGGGCCAAAGCTAAGGATTCTTTGTGATTTTTAAATTTTGTTTTTATTCAGTGCAAATTTCCAGTTGAAATATTTACTCATGGGACAGTATAAATAAAAGTAGCTGAAGAACCTCAAGATGGTTTAGCTGGGACTTGGTAACATTCACCTTTGTAAAACCTGGCAAGTGATAGGACTGTTGAAAAGGCTTTTTGTCACCCTGGGCATCAGGAAGCGACTGCAGAGTTGACTGCTGCGCCACAAGGACGGTGTAATCCTCAGTCACGTGTTGGACTTAATGGGAATTAACAGATTCCAGAGATCTTAAATGAATGTTCCCATTAGGAAGGACACTTTTCTTCTCCCTCATTTTGTGTGACAAAATCAATATCTCATCAGGGAAACCTTCAATGCAGAATATTTTGAATGAGCTTACGATAACTAATATTCTCTTAACTGTGCTTGGGATATAGGAAAAAGAGTTTTCCTGGTATAATGAGTGATAAGTAGAACAAAGATCATTTGGGAATAAAATGTAGCTGTCTGATCCATTTGATAATTTCCATCTGGATGGCATTTGCTTCCTTCAGTAAAGGGAACAGGAGCTGCCTATTTCTAGGCAATCTGTTCAGTTTCTTTCATGGGAAAGGACAGTTTAGCTATTCCTTCCATATGGGCATACATTATTACACCTAACAAACATGTTGTTCATCTTTCATTTTATTCAGACCCTCTAAGCAGTCTTAATTCCTGGGTGGCTTGGAATGGGGATTGAATATCCTTTTTTTCCCCCTCCCCTCTCCAGAAATCAATAAGGAAGGGGATAAGGTCCCCATTATTCTGTATAGACAGATGCTGGTCAATTTACTAAAACAAAAGAAACTTTGCTTGAGGGAGTGGAAAGCAAGATGATGATGGGTCCAATGATGCTGGAGGAAGACAGGTCTGCAAGAGTAGCTCCCTGCTATCCTGGGATCCGAGTCATGCAATCTCTGTCATAAATTAAGCAAGCTCTATCTCAGGATTCCCCCTCTAGAGCAGTAAAATATTCTAAACATTAAAAGAGTCATTATAATCATAATGTTGTCTTGGCTAACCAAAGAGAGACTTTTTTCTTAGTACAATGAGGTGACATTGGTTAATGCTGCGTTTTTGCCACTGCCCTGGGACTACTGGGTCTTGTACATTATTAGCAGTTTTTTCCTCTTTGTGTTTTTTTGTCTGAGGCAGCCTGGGCCCTTTGATTATCTTTCAAGAAGACTTGTGTATCAGAGGGGATACATCAGAGCTGCTCCACTCTGACACCCAGGGTGGGCAGCGAGGTCTGCACCCTGCTCCCCTCGCTGAGCACAGTCATTCCAGCATGAATTCCTGTCGCCCAAAATGTCATGAGGTACCCGAGTGCAATAAGCTGGTTCTTTGTCCTTGGAATACTTTTATTTGAAAAGCGATTCTGTCCTCTGCATCATAATTTTTTTGGAAATGCTAGTGTCTAAAACCTTTGGAAAAGTACTGAAATTTCTTCCTAATATCACTGCATAAAAGCAGGAAGGAGCAGTAGGAATTGCTGCTTTGCTGATTGTAATTTAAGAAGACAACCTTATTTTCTTTATGAAAAACAAGCTTGGAATTTTTTTCCTTTGGCAAACTCATGTGATGTAGTCCTACAGAAATGGAGTATTGTGTGACAGCATGGAGCCAAGGAAAGGGGCAAAAATTAAGAAAAGGATATGACCCAGTGCCTGGTGTTTTAGGGCCACACCTCCTTCATCCTCTTCTTACTAGTAGTCCCTAGAGACTGCTTATTCTCTCTTGGTTTGGGGTGACTTGCTGGGCTCTTTCAGCAGTGAGTTTGACTTTTGCTTTACCGTGCCCAGCATCCCCAGTGGATGCTGCTGTTGTAGATGTGCCTGGGCAACTCGAGTGGACAGAGCGGTTCAGAGTTAAAACAGCCTTTTGTTGCTGCCACTGGTGATCATTTGCTCTATCAGCAAAGGTTGCCACCCCTACATCAGATCCATGAGAGCATGGATGGCTTCCAACTGTGCTAATTCAGCATCAGAGCTCTGATTTTAGCAGAAATTGCTCCTGAAATTTTGCATCTGAAATTGTTATTAATTTTAATGTTTATCAAACAGCTGTAAATTGAGACCTCTAGCTTGGAAATACTTGCGTGATTTAAAGAAATCTGTGAAGGATGGCTACATTCCATTTTCAGTGGAGGTTTAAAATGATTCAGGCAAAGTTCAATTAGGGCCTGGTTCTCAGAGGATTTCGGTGCCTTGGCAATCACATATTTAATCAGTGAGTTATGAAATTTAGATTTCAATCCCTAATTTTTATCCGTTGTCCTTGCTGCTTGCTGGTTATGTTCAGACTGGACACAAGTAACCGGAGAGGGTGTCAGCTCTGACTCCTTACATGGTGGGTTTAAAGTGATTCCAGACCATAACACTGGTGTTTGGGATGTGCAATCCAAGACAAGCACAGTTCCTAACTTCCAGAAAATACTTTTTTTTTTCTTGTTCTGACCTTTAACAATCTGCACCAGTGAAGAGAGCCATGTCACAGGCAGCTGGTAGGAAGGTGCTCGGCTCTTTCGCAGCCTGCATCTGATGCGCCTCCCACACGGGAAGGTGGGGTCCCACCAGACCTCACCTGCCAGCTCCCCAAACAGAAGGTTTTCCCGGTATGATGAAACTAGATTTCTTCTTGGCTGAGAAGTTCTGAGTTTTCTTGTAGCTGGAAATTAAGGATTTAGCCTTAATTCCAGACTGGCTTGGCTGTCTGTCTCCTTCAGAAGTGCTCCTAAACTCTTGTGGTGACAGGAGGTGATGGAAAAGTGTCTGGTCAGGTTTCTGGTGACATGGGGTCTCATTATTCGTGCAGTCCATAAGCCACAGTGAAATTACTAAGGATTTAGTCCTAGCAGGCCGAGTTGGCTAAAAGTGTTTCTTTCATACTCACTTTAAAGGTTCAGTTTTGGGCCCCTCACTACAAGAAGGACATGGAGGTGCTGGAGCGTGTCCAGAGGAGGGCAACGAAGCTGGTGAAGGGCCTGGAGCACAAGCCTTATGAGGAGCAGCTGAGGGAACTGGGGTTGTTTAGCCTGGAGAAGAGGAGGCTGAGGGGAGACCTCATCGCGCTCTACAACTACCTGAAAGGAGGTTGTAGTGAGGTGGGTGTTGGTCTCTTCTGCCAAGTAACTAGCGATAGGACGAGAGGAAATGTCCTCAAGTTGCACCAAGGGAGGTTTAGATTGAACATTAGGAGAAATTTCTTTACTGAAAGAGTGGTCAGGCCTTGGAACAGGCTGCCCAGGGAAGTGGTTGAGTCCCCATCCCTGGAGGTATTTAAAAGACGTGTAGATGAGGCCCTTAGGGACATGGTGTAGTGGGCATGGTGTGTTGGGTTGACGGTTGGACACGATGATCTTAGAGGTCTTTTCCAACCTGTATGATTCTATGATTCTATGATTCTAAGGAGGGAGAGGAAAAAGACGTAAGGGAAGAAATGTTGGAAACAAAAATCTGTCCAGAAGCAGAAGCAGAGGCTGGTGGAAAAAGAGATGAAGTGGTGTTGGAGGAAAAGGCTAGAAGAAAAATAGGCAAACGTCTGTCAGGCAGGACAAAGGTTTGTACTTGAATCCCGTTTCTCAATTCTGATGATTATGTTTTATAAATCTGTATATATTCTTTAGCACTTATTTAATTCTTCAGGAAAGCATAGTTAAAGCCAGAAACATTACAGTTTGTGGTGAGGATACGAACAGCTTCCTCCAGTGATGGAGGGCTTTTTATGCTACTAAATGACCCACATCAGAAACAAATAATGTAAGTACTGTAATTGCTTGTCTTTCTCTATGTTGGTGTTTCCATGGAGCATTTTCAGTTTGTTGAAGGAGCAAAGCATCATAACACCAGAAGTATTGTGGATTGCCTTATGTGTATGTTACTCATGTAGTGATTACGAAGCGAGAAAAAACATTTTAAATTAAATTTCTTGTGGGTGCATTTTAAGAAGGAAATGTCATATGATGCATTAGGCTTTTCTTTCAAAAAGGAGAATAGGTGGAGTCTCCCTCTGTTCCCCAGAGTTTCAAGAACTCATGGCTAAGCCAGTTAATGCACACATTTTTCATGTGAAATTCAGTCTTACCATGATGGAGGCCTTTGTCCCTCCACAGCACACAGCCAGGATTAGAAATCTTCAGGTGGGTGACTCAGATGTGGTAAATAAAATGAGACAGCAAAATGTGTTGTGTACCGAGGGCTGGGGAAGCACGTGTGCCCAGCTGCGTGGAGCCCAGGTCCTGGAGGACTTCTTGGGGAGGGGAGAGGGAATGGGTCAAAATGGAGAAGCGGGTGTTGTGTAGGCAGGAATTCCCATTCATTTTGTTTACTCACCTGGCTGTTGAGGAAACCCCATGACAACATATGTTTTCCACTGACAGCCTTTTCATAAGATTAGCTGTGACAAATACAATACCTTGTTTCCCATGGGGAGAGCTGATGTTTGTTACTGCTGTGTCACTTCAGTTGCAGTTGTGATTTTTTTTTTTCTCTTCTTCTGAAAGTAGCTTTAAATGAGACAGAAGTAATATCTGGTTAGCTAACACAAACTAAACAGCCAGCTGAGTTTTACTTCCTTTGCCAGAGCCCTTAGAGCTCTCTTTGTGCTCTTCAAGATTTTATCCAGACAGATCATGGCTTTTTCAATCCTGGTGGTGTGTGACAGTTGGATCTGGCTAATAGCTATGTCCTTAATGAGTTATTAAAGTGGGCAGCAACATTAAGAATTTATTTTATGCCTTGAAGCCTTTTTCAGACCTTTTTGTTATGAGTCAACAGCAGCTACTGCTGGCAAAAGGGGCTTTGCTGCTGCAGAGTCGTGGCAGCACAGGGGCTGTGCAAGCTGCGCCGGTGTGGTACCCCTACACGTGCTGACTGTCGCGTGGACATCCTTTGAGCAATTAAGTTCAAATTATTGATGCAGTTATGTTAGGCATAATTTCCTAAAAATTGGCTTTATTCTTACTTGCAAGGTTACATCCTTATGTATTCTGCAGGCATATACTAGAACACAACCAGGAAAGCAAATAGCCACGTTGTTACGTTGTTTCTCATGCTTAGAGAATGGAAACTTGCTTGTGGATAGAAGGATAGAAGGATAGAAATAGGCTTGTGGATGGAAAAGGAAGATCTATTAAAAAAATGAGCCAGCAGCTGAAAGCAGATACCTTGGGGAAGAGAACAGGGCAGGCTGATACTCTCCAGGGCTTTAATCAACTGCAGCTCAAGGACTTCCTGGAGCAGAGCTGATTCCTATTCCGTCAGTGAACCTTGATGGATTTTTCTTCTATGAGGTTGTCAAGTCTCTCTTCAAACCTGCATAAACTTTTTGTATTTACCGTATACCATGGAAAGGAGGTCCACCACTTAATTACATGTTGAAAACCACTTTGTTATGAACCTGTCACCAATTAGTGCACCCTGGCTCTTGTCATTTCTGGCTTCCCTCTCCACTTAGATGTACTTTTACCCACAAATCAGTCTTCACTGTAGAGTGTAAGGTTTGCACAAGAATCTATCTAGCAAACAGCAGCTTTGTTTACTGTTAGCTTTTGGACTCAAATTTCCAAAGCCATTTCAGGCCATATATAGAGTAAACATTTTTGAAACGTCCTAAAACTTTTCTTCTCCAAAATTGCAGGCTTTAGTGTAAATGGCAACTTACAAGTTTTTCTTTCTTTTTAAGTAAGGGAAAGTACTCACTGGGCCAATTCCAGAGCACAGCCAAAACTTCTGAAGGTATGACTAATATTGCAAGCTGTGTTCCTTATCAGAGCTTGTAAGATAAATCAGGCAATGATCAGTAGTGGGAAGGTGGACTGAGTTAGGAATTAGGGGGGTACCAGTTCTGTTCTATTCCAGATAAGTGCTTCCATTTGAAATATTTTACATTTATCATGTCTCTGTCTCCTCTATACAACTCCAGAGTATTTTGCACTCTGGAAACCCTCAGCTTCACAAATTATTGTCTCAGGTTAATACAGACCAGGGCAAAGCGAATAGGAAAAACGAATGGGAGTCTCTTCTTGTCAACCCTTTAAAACTGTGTATGCACAATTAACATCTTCACAATTCCTCTTCCTTTTTCACTTGCTACCCTTTCTGAAAGAACTTTTAAAGCCAAAGTCTTTATGTCTTTAAGACACATTTCTACCCCAAAATGCCCAAATACTCATTCTGCTGTTGAATATTAAGAAAGACAGTCAACCTTTTCTGGTTGAAGTGGTGTTTTTCTCAGATTCCTGCCTTGAGAGTTTAGCAGCAATTTTTTTCAGATATTGTCTTTTTTCCCATGCTATACTATTACACCTGCTTCTTTTAATTCACTCTTTTGTCTGTTAAACAAAACTCCCCTTTCGTCACAGTAATTTTGCACTACACGTGAACCAACATTTTCATGGAAATTTTATTAGATTGTCTAGCTAATGCAGAAGATAGTGACTGAGATGAGTAATGGTTAATGTTTTTCTAATCTCCAAAATATAGAATTAATAGGGAAATTGTTGGTGCTAGAAAGCTATGTCCCTGTTGAACCAAAGCATTTAAAGCATGTGCTGAAATTGCATTGTAACTTGAATGCTGTATTAGCCAGGGGCTTAACAATTGACTTAATAGTAGGAACTCAGATGAAATGTTGTACTGAACTGAGGACACTGTTAAATTCACTTTTCTCACTAAAAAAAGAGAAAAGCTCCCGCACCTGCATTTATGCTATGTCAGTGATTTGAAAAGCTAATGAAAATAGTATTCTTGCTGTATGTTTTTTTGTTTTCTCTCCAGGGATGACTTTGCCAGTTGGTTTGGTCTACATAATTAAACAGTGGGGAGAGGCAGCCTAATGGTTGGTCCAGAGAGATAATGATGAATTAGGATGTTGCAATATGACTTTCATCGCAGAATACAAGGTAGGTTCAATACAAATGAACATTTAATATTTTATTTCAAAAGACATTAAATAAGTTTTATTTAATTTTGATGCTGCTTTTTTGTATAGTTTCATTTAGAGAAAGAAAAACTGTATGCTAATTTTTAGACGTGTCTAAATGTCAGGAAGGGAGAGTTGAGAAATGAAGTTTTACCGAATACAAATAAATGTATTAAAAGCCTATGTAATTTTAATGGGAAGTTGATTTGTTTGTATTAAATATCTTTAATTCTTGAGAAAGGTGCCAGACTGATTACCTGGGAGACGCGGGAATCCTATATTCATCAATAGATACAATAATTTACATTGATATAGCTATTGAAAACCTGTGTAGGCTTGAAAGAGATACTTTTCTACAAAAATGAGAGTTTATAGTCCATACTTTGATCCTTTGTTTGCCTGAATGCTTGCATTACTATTAATGGAGCTCACATGCTATTGGATTAATTATGAGAGTCTGAGTACTTTCTCCCTGCTGCTCCATCTTCCCCTGTCAGAAATCAGAGAGTTTCCTCACTTTCACAGTAAGTTCAATGTTTCCTCTGTCTGTCCCATTATGCCCCTTCCCCATTTCACCCCCTCCAGGGACCCTACAATACTGTTAACCATTTCTCATAGCTCCTGACAACTGGCTGGGCAGGAGGCTACTTACTGCAGCTCACCTGGGTCTAGGTATGTGCTGTTTTAACCAGCACATATGTGCTGACTGATTCAGGATTACTTGCCCCCTTTTTTCTTAAGAAAAATGAAATCCCTTTCCAACCAACTATTGAAAATGCGTTCTATTATCAATATATAAATTTAGTACATTGTCTTCTTTATACTACTTTGGTATAGATGCAATATTAAAGGTACCCAGGGTATTCTGCCACTATTATCTGTAGTTTGAAATTATGTACTCTTTGCAACTCCTCCACATCTTCCTATGCATAATTAATTTTAAATATATGTCTTTGCTGCCCTTTCCAGTTCTCTAAACATAGTCCCAATGAGTGTAATGTCCCTACTCCTAGGCATCCTGTCATTTAGATTTATGCATGTATTATCTGAAATGAGTTATGAACATTCAAAGGGATGTTGTGTCCATCTTCTTATCAGGGGCTTGATCCTGCCTTATTAAAGCCAATAGTAGGCCCATTTTCTTTAGAAAGAACAATTTCCATAATACAATAACTTCCATAACTTCTGGTTTAAGAAAGATCTCTGTATACACATGCACATTTAGGAGCAGCTCTTTAGGCTGTTTAAATTGTTTGTGTTTCATCATACTAAGACAGTAGTTGAAGAATTATTATTGCTCATGGTTACTCTATGTTTGTATCTGAGTTTTTTGGTCAGTGTTTATACTGTCGTATTCAGGAGAATTTTTTGCAAGCAGAAATTGTAGTTTCATGGCTGAAGCCCTTGCTCAGCATTACATTAAGAGCTGATTCTTTGAGCAGTCCCCCTCAAAATCCATTGCTTCCTGAGGATTAAGTTGCATCTTGCCATGCAAAGCTGAAATTGAATCCAAATGGTCCAAATTGAATTGAATGGACTGAAGATGTAGACACTGACTTAAAAGAGAATTTGGATATATCTGCACAGCCCCAGGCAGAGGGGAGCTGGCAGGAACGTGTGCCACTTCATTTACACAGGAGACACTGGGTCAAGTTGGAGGTATTCCTACGGCTTTCTGTAACACAGGCATAGGCAGACCTAGCTGGAAGCCTCCTATGAAAACCTGGAAATGTACCTTTTGCTTGAAAATAATATGAGATTTGCCTGAATTAAAGATGCTTAATTATTTAAACATGGTTAAGCAAGTCAGTTACCTAAATATGCATGTGGAGAGGAGGAGAAGAAGAGTAGTGACTATAGGATTTGGCCCAATAATAGTTAGCATAGGCTTTAATTTTTTACATATACGTTACTGTCTCTGGTTGCCTTTCTGCAGTCATTGGTGGGTGTGAATCTGAGGATGGGTTTGGAATCAGACATTAGAAATCTTTAATAGGACAATTTCTAGTCAGTCATGTCAATACCACAGCTGTGCGAGGGTCAGAGAGGCTTTTATGTTGCTCGTCTCCAAGTCTGACAGAAAATCTACTTGCCATTTGAGTCTATCTAATCAAATCATGATAAAGCAGATGCTATGAAACATAAATCATCCTTTAATATCTACCTAAGACTTCAGGACCATCAAAGGCACCTTTAATATCTACCTAAGACTTCAGGACCATCAAAGGCAAATCCTATATTAAGTCATTTAAACAAGTTGTGTTTTTTACATCAACTTTTTACCTATTTTTGTTCTGTGCCATGGTTTTACGCAGATGAGGAATTGCATGTCTGCCATGAGTTCAGCAAGTACCAAGGTAACCCAAGTCTTTGTTGAAAGATATTAGTTATTCTATCAATATTTAATGTGGAGGAACCATTGAACTGCATAATTTGATAGAGATGGGTGTGGTGCTCCCTGAATACCTCTAATGCTCTCATGCTTTCTTCACTTTTTAGAAGCGATGTAAGAGAATAAAGACCAAATGCTATGTTCTTGGAAAAAAGTGTGAAACAAGATAATAGTACTTGGTATTGCACATATATTTTCCTGGCAGTTTTCTGAAACTCTCTTGGGGGCTCAGCAGTGTCTCAGCCAGTTGGTTGCTCAGGGGCTTACTGGCCCATTGAGGTTGGTTATCAGGACACGACGTGATGTGCTTTCTTAGACACGCATTAGCTTCTCCTGGGATTTGTGGTTCTTCCCCCAGTGAGCCCCTAGCAGACATCAAGTTAGTCTTCATGAGCAGTGGGGTGAGACTAGGTCAGTTTGTCTTGGTAGCGTTACTCCCGTTAGCCTTCTCCATGCTTGTTGTTGGCTCTGAACGCCGAGGCAGCTTCTGAGTGTGTTATGGCAGCTCTTTAACGGCATCATTTGCAGTTATTACTGTAAGTACACTGAGATTAGGTTTATTTCTCTGAGCTAGTTAGAGTTCACCCTGAATATTATTCAAAAATTCTGTGAAATCATCATGCATGCTGCTTTGCCTATATGTCCTTTTTCCCAGATGTCTTAATTGTTTGTCATTATTTGATTCAGTCTGTGATCTAAAAATATGTTAGCTTATTTGACTTTCTGTTTCTCATGTCAATGCCCTGCATCTGTCCTTAGAAATTTAGTAGCATACCTTCTCCCACTGCAGATACTGGTTCCTTTCTCTGTTTTCCCACTATGCATTGACTGTATGTGCAGGTGATAGGAGTATGATAAAAGAATATGGAAATGCCATAAACTATATGGCTGTATGACAAATTAGTTTATCTTGTCCCTTTGGCCCCTCCACCTGATCTGTGCTCCACAGGGTTCTTCCAGCACCCCACGCCACTGAGCTAGGAGCTGCCATTAAAAAATAGAACAGGCAAGATAATTTGTTTTCTATTTCTTGTGAAATTCTCACAGATACAAATTTCTCCTTTGCGGGTCCTGTGAAGGGGGTCAAGGATATGTCAAGGATAATCGTTAAAGTTCAGGATATTATTGTCTTCTCTCCCACAGGAAAGGGAGAACTTTTTTCAGTATGATTTAACATTTTCAGTTCCTTAAAAGATTGAGATCATAGACTTGAAGCCATAATAATTTTTAGCATGAAAGAACTCATTTAATTTTTAAACAATTTTATGATCTTTTGTGAGTTTTTTACAGCAGGAGTCCAGATGCCAAAACCTAGAGCAGTGAAGCCATGAAGTACCAAAAATATATTTTACGTATTTGCCAAAAATATATTTTACAAATTTCTAAAGAATGACAAATAGAGAATAAAGACTTTAAATGGTAAGGATTTAAGAATTGCATTACTCACAAGTGGTCTGACACTCCTGTGTAACCTAGAACCTCCTGTGTTCTAGAATAAAATAGAACTCGAGTCTATTTCTCCTCTGTATCTCATTTCATGTACCCCGTATTACATATATATATTATGTAGCACACAAAGTACTGCAATCTCTGCTGCTGCAATCAGGTAAAACTCCTTTCAGGTCAAAGGATTACTACTCATTTACTAGCTTGGTCTAGTATTGTATCAGAAAACGTTCTCTCGTGAGTAGTATTGCTAAAAAGGCTGTAGGGAACGAACTTATTTTGCAATTAATATTTCTTCTCTTTCCAGACTGTCTTAGAAAACTCATGCTCTCTGTGTACATTTTGAATCAGTGTTCAAACTGCTGGTGTTTCTGGCTTGGTTTCTGAGAAGACAAGTGTCCAGTGCAGTTGTAGGAGAGAAGTCCCGTGATTTGAAGCTCAGCCTTGCTCTGAAAAGCAACGGCCTGTTGCCAGCTCTTGTAAGGTAGCAGCTGTACTCTTCATGTGAAAGTGAACGCCGACGTTTATCCTCAGAGCAACTCTGTGCGAAACCATGCTATTGTCTTTGTTGCAAAAGCATCTTTGGTTTAAATATATGCATGTTCTAATAAGGAGACACTGTTACGCCAAAGAACCTGTAAAAGGGTCAGTAGTACATTAAGGTAATTCAGAAGAAATGCAAAGTGTTTGAGTGCTACTTTTTTTTTTTAACTGAAGCATCTGTTCGTGATTCCTGAGTAGATATCATGTATCTGGGTGAACAGAGTTTCAGTGTCTCATTAAAGGCAAGTTCCAAGTGGCGGCAGATGGAGTTGGCGGGATAATTGTAAGGAAAGTGAGAGCTGAGGTGTTTGTTTTAAGTTTTAAGAATCAAACCTCCTGCCCTGGTTAACACTGAGATATTTGGATTTGATACAGATTGATAAGGAGATATTACCAGAGCAGGGAGATAAAGAGCAACCCCTGGTTTTATTCACTGTAACATGGAAAAACTGTTAGTAAGGGCACAATAGAAGAGTACTCAGCTATGGCAAAGTTTGCTTTGAGAATTTAAGAAAATGAATATGTAAAGACTTTTGGGTTAGAAATACAGAGAGTTCAAAGTTTGGAGGATCTTCTGAAGCTTTGTTAAGAAAGTTATAATTTCTCTTACCGAAGAAAGTAAGAGGCAGACATTATGTCTTAGTGAAGAGTGGAGGAGAATACTGGCTAGGCAGAGAGTGTCTCTGGTAAAAAGATTTTAGTCAGGTCCTTCCGTGGTAATCCAAATGTCTTTAAAAGTCAGGTTCCTGCAGCGCAAGAAGGAAAGAGTGAGAAGATCAGATTTCCTCACCAAGAATGCCTGGTCTGTAAGATGTGACATCTGAGTTTGACTTTGGGTTTTTCTGTGGAAGTGTTACACAGCGCTGGCTACCCAGAGAAATCCCCTGAGCAATTCTGCATTATACACATCCTAGAACACAAATGGAAATAATAAATGCCTACTGTTACATGCCCCGGCATGCACAGGCTGACATCAGTAAGTAATGATAAGTAATCAGTATCAGTAAGTAATGGTAGTTGTTTATTTAAATGTTTTTATTGGATCAGCTTTTGAAATGCTCTGTAGTGCTTTTGAAAAGCCACCAAGTGAGCCCTTCAGCAGGAAGCTGTTACAGGTCCCTTTATCTTAAAAGAATATATACGATATTGTAACTTTTATGTATGAATAGGTATTTAGGTCTAAAGCTGATTTTTTTTTTACCCAGATCAGAGTGACTAATGTTCAGGTGTGAACATGCTTTGCGATGTTCCCTTCTTGCTGTTGTTCTGTCTCCAGAGAGGAGATCCTCCCATTTATTACCCCTGGACATGCCTCCCACGTTAAGGGTCCCTGCATTGTATGTGCCCAGGGGGAGGGCACAGGCTGTGCTGTACACCGCCACAAAAATGAAATTAGTCAGCCTGTTAGATTACAAACGCAACACCAATTTACTCATTTGAAACAGAATCTTGTTTGCTTTTGGATTTTTTGTTTTTACCTCTGAAATCAAAATGGGAAAGCTGTTATTTCACACAATTGTAGGCAGCATTAGTCTTGGTGACAAATCTGAAAAATAAAAGGAGATCATTTTGATCCAGACAAATAAGAGAGAGATGTCTTCCTTGTTTATGCTGCATGGTAGTCCGGACAAAACAATTTTACCACCTAAATGAGAAAGCAGTGATTCTTGGGTGTTTATTGCCATACAGTAGATTCTGCATGTGTGGTGGTTTATTTTTAATTAATTCTTGCAAAGCTTTAATTGAAACTCTTTACACAAGATCTTTAAAGTCTCTGGTTATAGCTTATTCAACAGATGCAGATTTAATATTTTCAACTCTTTAATATAGTTTAAAATCCTTTTTTTTTTTTTTAACGTCGATGTCATTTGACCTATACCAGATAAAACTGACAACTATCTTGGCAAATACCATCCCAGACTGTAGTGACAGAGTGAATAGAAAACTAATGATGAAGAAAACTAGTTATCTTGGGTAAAAGCAAAAATGCTGTGAGTGCTGATGAGCAATACTTTTTTATTTCATAGCTTTTATAAGAAATGATTGACTCACATTGTAACAGGGACAAATTGATCCAGCACACTCATATTAAGTAAGGTTGTAGAGGGGGTCTCCAGAGGTGAAGAACTAATGTTCTGTACACTGTGTCCCCAGCTGTTGCAGCATACATGCACAGCCTTTATCATAACAGGGCAGCCCTACCATCTCTCCCTCCATTGCACCTCTCTCATATCTTCCTTCTGGCAAGGATCACATGCCTGCTCACAATTCCCTTCACCTGTTTCTGTTCTTGAATCAGCTGGTGCTCATTAGGTCACCTCTTAATTCTTCTCCACATCTCCCCCTTTTTTGTTTATGATTTTGTAGCATTGCCAAAGTCCTATCCGAAACTCCCGATTCCAGAATTCTTCTCCACACCCGACTGGACACTCAAAGGCATGCTTTTGATCACCTTTGCCCCAATCTCTTTTGCTGTTGTTCATCTGAGAGTTCATCTGGGGGAAGATGCGGACTGAGCAATGAGAGAAAAATGCAAGAAGTGAAGTAACACTTCTCTCGGGCTGCATGGGACAGTCTGTCAGCTTTCTTGAGCTTCATGCTTAGCAAGAGATGGAAATCGTTATTTAAACTTTAGCTAAGAAATAAATACTTACATTAATTGTAACGACGTAGGTTTTGCTTTTAACTATAGTGATGCAATATTTTTCAGATGGAAACGTAACTTTCTTTTGTGAAGGTGTCTCCTTAAGTTGTATATTAATTTATGTAGCACCATTTATACAGTGCACCATATACCAGTGAGTCCCTTCTTCCCAGATTGGACCTCACTGATTTTCAGAAGGAGTAATGTAAGGAGTAATATCTGCAGTGCCAAATTTACAAAGATACAGAGATAGATGTCTAGGTGGTGTAAATCCCTAACTTCCATTCAGATTGGATGTGTTGGCCTGAGTGTTTAGTTTGCACTTTTGAAATTAATCTTCTATTCATCCCCTCTTTGCTGTGCTATAGATTACATAGTGGAGTAAGCAAAAGGGATTTCTTCTAAGTGAATCTAAGCTGGAAAATGCTCTCCAGCTGCTGATGGCTTTCAGTCCATCGGACCAGACTAAAGCTGTTCCAAAATCAAGTCCCCAAGGCATTTTGGGTCCTTAACACCAGGTTTCTGATCTGTCTGCTCCTATTGCACTTCATTACTTGCTAAGTTAGTCCAAGCCAAAAATATTAATGGGAATTTAACATTTTAACTGAGTTTTAGATGTTTTTCTAAATCACTAAAGGTACCTTCAAACACCTCAGTAGGTCAGGCTCTGTGACAACAAACTTGTTTTCAGTGCTCTGTACCAAAATATTAAAATATTGTCTAAATATAAATATATTTTCTTTCTCCTAAATATGTTTCACAAAATAGGAAATGCCTTTAAAAGCAGGTATTTGCTAAAAAAACAAACCAAAACAAATTTTGTAACCAGATACTTTTCAGACAGTTGCAAACTTATGCTCTTTGTTCTCATAATCAGACAATCTTGAAAAAGATGTGGTAACTTGGGACCAAAAGATTATTTGCTGTTAACAGTGTATTAAATACTTACTTGCATGCCTTTTAGTTGCAATAAAATAGCTCCTGTTAAAGACAATAGTAAAATACAGTTCACTTCCGTTAGGCAGGATCAAAGCTTGAATGAATACACAATTTCCTTCTTGCTTGCAGTGCTCTTTATAAAACATTCAATTTTTATCCTTTACACATAAATAGAGCCTCCTGAGAGAGAGCTTTGTTTCAACATCAGGAGCATGCTACACTAGCTCTGGTTGCAAAACCACTTTAATCTGGAGGTGACAAACAGGAGAGATTAATGGCTTCAATTTGGACACATGCAGCCAAGTACCGCATTGATTCTTTAACAATGGCAGAACGGATGTGATTGCCGGGGATTTAAGAAAGAAAATATTGATTTGGTTCATGAGCTTAAAGTACATTCTTATTTAGCTTAAAATATTTTTATTATCACCATAGAGATGGGAATACTCTGTACACTTTGCAGTGCCATATCAGCAAAACCGCTGAAGTATATGTTTAAGCATATAATGAAATTTCATGAATTTCAATAGCAAAAGACACTTAACTAAAGGTATAGATAAACTGAGGGGTTAAGCAGGTGTTTAAACATTGGAGTAGTTCTTACATCCTTGTTTTTACAAGGAGACAATTAAGACACAGGGAGGCTGAGAGACTTCCCCAACATTTCCTAAGTCTGGGGAGGAGAAAGAAGCTGAACCCCATTTTCTTGTGCTTTAGACAGTGGGTTAGACTCAAGAGTGAGCTACAAAGTCAGCCTTAAAATGCAGATGGTGTCAGCACTGCTATTTGTTGATGCAAATCCTGGTGGGATGGAAAAAAAACAGTCTTGGCACCACTAGGGGCTCTTACTAGACATGTTTTTACACAGGTATTTTAGTAAAGATATTTTAGGCTGGTTTTATCCACAAAAGTGACTGAAAATTTTACCACAAAAATAATTTATGGAAGTTTTAGGCAACACTTTGATACATCTGTGGATATTTTTGCTTGTCTTTGCATTGTTTTTAGAGACTATTTGACCCTTTTCTGCAAAAGATGAGAGAGATGGGCTAGGATTCAAAGGAGGGTTGCAGAAATGATGTTGATATATTTTAATTGCTAGTCAGCGTGCTGTCCTCTCTGATGAAGTCAATTAAAATAAAAGGCTTAGAACATAGGACGGTGCAAAGAGGTGATGAGAACTGATATACGGTCATAGCTGGAGAGATGTAATGTTCATTTTCAAAGGCACAAGGGAACACAATGGTGATGGGCCGAAAAAAACCTCTTCTCACCTTTCTGTTACGCTAGGAGCATAGGAAGATTTTTCCTTGGTGGTTGATATGAGTGTTGCAAAAAGTGCGCTCTAAGACTTTCTGAAGATTAACTTGTGACATGTGAGACCGCAACCAAGAAAAGCTAAGCACCGTTCAGACCTCCGTGACGGTGTGACATCCTCAGCACTTTTAAAAATCAGGCCATTTAAATATAGCTGGGAGGCTAAGGAAGGCAAGTTTTAAAAATCTTAGCCAAAAGCCTTAAAACATCAAAGGGAAATAAGTCTAAATGTTACAAGTGTGAAATTAGCCATATGGCGTGATGGTTTTTGGGTTGGTGTCAATTATGCAAGTTGATTGGAATTAAGTAGAATTCTATCAATACTGGGAAAGCAGGTGGATGGACCCAATTTAACCAGTTTCTCCCCTCCGCAGCCTTAACTGAATATCTTTGAAATTAGTGTTTTTGCTGGAAAATGGCTGTGGACTAACAAAAGCAAATTTTTCACTGGACTTGTGAGGACTTACCCTTCCTATACTGTCTACGGACTGCAACAGAAGCAATTACAAAAAAAGGCCAAATGCAGAAGATAAGATACAAAAGCTCTTTGTTAGCTAAATCACCCACAGTAAGAAATCAAAGCTAAAAAACCAACCAACTAACCAACCAACCAAAAACCCAAAAAATCCAACTGTCCAACTGATGACAGAGTTGTTCAGTCCAAGAATCCCTTAAGCCACTGTCTGCTTTATGAGACTCCAAGGGCAAAAAAGCTGCTGCATTTTGTGTCAAGACTGCAGTGATAGAAGATCCTCACAGTGGATTTAGTTCATCCCCATCAGTTCCTCCACTGGTATTAGACGGGGGGTTTATAGTGTATGGCATTGAGGCGCTGCATTTTGAAGCTCAATTTCCCTCCTTCCTGAAAATAGAAAAGTAATCCTGCTGCCTTTGGGAGAAGGACTTGGCTCAGAGAAGAATTATATTAGCATGACATACATTAAAAAAAAAAAAAAAGGAACTTGCCTGAGAGAGAACAATGAATATTTATTTATTGTCTCATGGAGGCAGAAATTCGTGACTGCATGGAAGGTCATCGTATGACTTATATGCTACTTAAGTCTCACTTGAAGGCCCACTGTTGTGTCTCTTTTGCTTGGATGATTACTCAGAATGAGAATTTCCTGCCTGTCCTGGACGTGAAGCAGTTAAAAGCCAGATAGAGCTACCCATGCCTTTCTAATATAAGATCATGTGTGCACACTCAGGCAGTTTGTGTAGTAGTAACGAAGGAAACACAGACTAAAACTATGTTTGCTGCCTGTAGCTGCCTAGTAGCTGAACGTGTACTCTAATGACACTCCAGCAAAAGAAAAGAAAAAAATTACTTCAGTTCCCCAGTGTCTCCCTCCACATACATCTCCTTCATGTCACAGTCCTGGTTGTGTGAGCAACCTTCATCTGGCCCTGGATTCAGGATCCATGTCTTCTTTTGTCTGCTGAAGAACAGTCAAGCAAACTTTTAAATTTATGTTGATCTGTTATGAACTTTTAGTAGACTGCTGGCAAGCAAGTCTCTGCTTGAATGAAGGTTAGTGACTTCTTAAAAAGAATCTGTTGCGTACAGGAAAATAAAAAGCAAATTGAAGGAGAATGTGATCTTTGTGCTTAATATTCCATAAGCTGGCTAACTAGTTCTGAATTTGCTTATTTTAAATATTGCGGACATGTATACCATCTGCAAATCTGGTTAAGAACTCTAGCTTCTACAAGATGCTAATAAATTGGTCAACCATACTGTAAAATGTATGGTCGTCTTTGGACTTTATGAAGTAGTTTAATTGTGTGCTAAACTGAAAGTAGAAAATAAACAGCAAGTTTAAATAGTGTTGTCTTAATATATTGTATCATGTACTCTAGTTCAACATTTAAAGATAAAAGTATTTTGAAAAGGAGATGAAATGGGATAAATGTAATATCATGAGTAGAGTATATATGAATTTCATAGACCATTAATCTTTAAAGTTTCCTATTCAAGGCTCCAAATACATTAATTCAGCTATCAGCTCTTCTCTGCTATCTTGATTATGCAGGTCACACAGAGGTTGTTATAGTAACCTTGCATTACCAATGTAAAGACAGTGAAGGATCTGCCTATCTAGATAAATAAAATAATCGAGAGGTGCTTGCAACCAGCACCCTGATTAATGTAATGCCTAGGTCCATTGCATGAGCACTTAGTCCTGCGTGGATTAGGCCCTTGACCTGTGGAGTATGAGAAAGGCTGGCACTCAAAGCCAATTTCGTGTGGAACTGGTTAGTAATTACAGAGATGCTATTCACTGGGAAAGCCCATGCGTTATGGCATACATGATCTTCATTTGTTGCAGTCCACAATCACACTGTCAAAAGACAGTCTGGTATGGATCCCATGTGTGCACTCAAGGAAGCAGATATTATTTGGATATTTTGAAAACCAAGAAAAGGTGGTTTCTGTGAAGCTGAGGTAGGTCCACGTTGTTGAATACAGCTGTTTAAGCACACGGCGCGGTGCTAGTGAGGACTAGGCAACTTCATCTTACGGGAGAAAAGACTAGGTTACACAGTGGTTAGGTAACAGGTGCCATTAAATGCTAGTGCCGGTCTGTCATGGGACCTGTCCTGATGATAAAGGAATGAGAAGTTGTCAGTGGAAAGAAGCAGCAGACTTCTGAATGGATTTGCCCATGAGTTGAATATTTCTGACAGTTTCTCCAGGGGGCTTGAGCCCCAGCTGAAGCTTTGCAGTATTTGACCCACGTGAACTCTCTAGGGGGAAAAATCCTAATTTGTGTAGCTTTTCCTGTCATGAGGAAGCTTATTATGGGAGTTGCTTTCTTTTATGAGGCCTCTAAGTTCTCAGAAACTTGTAGGAAATTTGAGGCTTTTTCCCTAGGTTAGTTTTAGTTAAATATGGCCACTGGGTTCAAAAGTAAAGCAGGGATGCAGGTACAGAGAGGCACGGTAGTGATGAATGCTCTGTTTCCATTGGAAACCAAGCCTAAAAATACTCCTGTAGCTACAGCTCAACTGTGCTACCAATTGAAGTTGCTGGCTAAGCCTGTGAAATAACACTTGAGCATAAACCAGTAAAATAAAAGAAAGAGTTAAAGTTGTGGTCTCTCATGAGCTTTTGTTCAGTCTTCAGTCCTACAAAGGAAACCTCTCACTGCTTTAGAAGGGTCCCAGCTCTTTTCCTTTTTGTCTGGCCCTGAAAAGCCAGATCAGTTTTGTGACCTGCTTTGTTGAGACTGTCAGCCCGCTCCCTGTGAGAGGCTGCTGCTGTCCTGGCAGCTTTCTGCAGGGGGAAAGAAAGATTCTGCATCAGCAATTCCATTGGTATTGCTTTCCTTCCCTCCTTCCCAGCACAAAGGTGGTTCTGTTTGTGCTCAAGAGCCAACTAAAAAGTTTGGCTGTGAAATGAGCTCTCCTCTGGAGAAGAGGGAAGGGGTGGAAGACGTGGCATGTGGCTGCCAGACACAAACTTCTACTCGCTCCCTCCTCCAGGTCACGGGCTAGAGATGGCTTTTGCATGAGCTGGTGGTTGTGTTGTTTCACACAGCTGAAGAGCAGCTAATGAGACAGCAGCTGCTGGTTTTGAATCCTTGATAGAAGTAGTTTAGTAAATGAGAACATTCTATTCTAATTTTGTGATGTAATTAGATAGGAGAGAACTTGAAAGAAAAGGTGCTTCCACCTCATTAGTGGGACACGAGGAACAGAAAGGTTGGGTATTTGTAATTTGCTCGTATTGGTATTTGTTTTAATTCAGAATCTTCGGTGCTGTCAGAAAGGTGGGAGAGAGGTAGAGCAGTTAACCCTTGCAGCTAACCCCCACCTAGGCATCTCAAGATGGTCATTACTTGAATAGACTGAATAACATTAGACTCATTGAAATAAAAATTTTCCCAATAGTTCCCACTGGTGTGTAGTCTCTGCTTGTTCCTTGTGTAACTAAGGATTTGCAGGATCAGAGAAGTACCCACATTATTCTTCTTCCTGTCAGAGATGAGGTAGATGTATCGAATATAGGGGAGTCTCTTGTATTAGTCTTGTGAAAAGATAGCCACAGGCAAAGCACTGCTGAGCGCATTTCAAGGCTTAGACTACAGCGATAAGAGCATAGGCATGGCGATATACCCAGGGCAGTCGGGCACCAAAATCAGATGGGTAACTGAATGCCCAACTCTGTGCTTACACAATGGCAATGATGGAAGAAGTTCAGAGAAATGTGCATATTTCCTTTTGCTTCCGCAAAAGACAGTGGTTTACATATTTTGAAGCAAAGAAAGAAAATGTAATGCCTCCGTAAGAAATGTTAATGAAGTAAGCGTACCTGGAAGTTGTCTGGAGTCAGTCTTTATGAGCTTGGTGCCCTTTCTCAGGCTCAAGGCTATGGAATTTGCAGGATAATCAGCCACATAATCCTCCGCAGCCCTGTGTGTTCAAGCAAAGGTACGGGATACAGAATGTCTGGGCAATTAGTCGTGACAATCTCCTTCCAGATTTTTTGGCTAAAAATGACTTAGAGAACTGACCTTTGTCTCTGGTGTCTGGTACTGCAAATTCAATACTGGCTTGGGATTTGAATGGAGAGAAAGCACAGTTATTCTCTTCCTCATAGCTGCCTGCGCACAGACGTGAGCCAGGGAAGAGGCTGCGGTCTACGGAGCTGCTCTCCATCGGAGGAGCACGCCAGTTGAACAGGTTCATCCCAGTGCTGTTGATGAATCTTCCAAAGACATCACATGAAAATCTATTTGTAATGGAGTGAGGAAGGGTGGAAAGAAATAAGGGTGAATGTACCATTTTATTTAAAAATTAGTTCATGCTTTCAGTGAAGGTCTATTTTTCCCTGAGAGCTTGCCAACATCCCTTAATTCATATCACTTAGAATAAAATGACTTCTGGGTGTAAGGAAGATTTGAATTGTCTTTTCTGTATTGCTAAATAATGATTACCTGGGGAGATACAAAATGTAAATTGGAAATGAATGAGGTATAGCTGGTAATACGTTAGATGTATTATCTCCAACCTGAGGCCTTCCGTCAAGAGAGAAGGCCATCTGTTATCGTTAAAGAGCACTGCAGCAGGTATTTATATTTTATTTTTTCTTCTTTTTTTCAGTTGAATTTTCTCCTCATAAACAGTGAAACACTCTTCTGAGGAGACGTGTCATGACTACTTCTTAGACTTCCTAAATTATATTATTTTGTGATATAATTTATGAGATAGAGGAAGCAGGGGATCTGTACTTTGCTGAATGACTGATCTTCACTAGTTTTATGGAACTGTGTATTTTTTTCCCTTCACTTTCTTTTCTGAACAATCTCTCTCTGTACAATTGCTATGTGAACAATTCAGACCATGAAAACATTAAGCCTCATTTCCAATAATCTGTGTTCCTGCGTTGGAATTGAATTTTTTCTTTTCTTCCAGACGCATTATTACAACATACCTTACATTATGCTAAGTCAGACAGCAGTGTAGAAGAAGTACTAATTAGTCCCATGAAGTATCCCTCATGCTTTGCTGAATGACAGAGGGCATGTTTCTTAAATTCCAGTCGTCATTTTTCACATTTAGAAAATAGGGCTGGAATTATTATGATAGTAGTGTATCATGTAGCAAATCCTAGTTAGTTGGGGCAAGATTGTACTGGAAAAATGTGCTGGAGGGGCAGGAGTATAGCCTGCCTCAAATTCCCCTCCAAATATTCCCAATGAGAACAAGCAAACTGGAAGCAGATGGAGACTTGTCTCCTGCTTGCTGAAGTGAAGTGGGACTGTTGTAGTTGGTCTCCTTACAGACCTCTGGGTTTGTCTTCCTATGGAGCAAGAGGGAATATCTGAAGCTTTGTGTCTCGTGGGGCTAGAACAGTTCTGCACTGGTGAAGACTGGGGTTAGTACCATGAACCAGCCACCAATGAAGTGCATAAGCAACAGTGGAATTGCTATTTAATTGAGGTCTGCTTTTCTATTTGTTAATTATATGCCTTCTATGGTTTTTCATGCTTAAGCTTTCATTAAATAAGGGTGAATGTACCATTTTATTTAAGTCTCACAATTGCTAGCCCTTGTTCTTGTGGGGGACTTCAACTTTCCGGACATCTGCTGGAAATACCACACGGCAGAGAGGAAACAGTTGAGGAGGTTCCTGGAGTGTGTGGAGGATAACTTCCTGACGCAGCTGGTAAGCGAGCCCACTAGGGGAGGTGCCTCGCTTGACCGGCTGTTCCAAACAGAGAAGGACTGGTGGGAGATGTGGTGGTCGGAGGCCGGCTTGGGCTTAGCGACCATGAAATGATAGAATTCTCGATTCTTGGTGAAGTAAGGAGGGGGGCCAGCAAAACTGCTACCATGGACTTCCGGAGGGCGGACTTTGGCCTGCTCAGGACACTGGTCGAGAGGGTCCCTTGGGAGACAGTCCTGAAGGGCAAAGGGGTCCAGGAAGGCTGGACGTTCTTCAAGAAGGAAGTCTTAAAGGCGCAGGAGCGGGCTGTCCCCATGTGCCCTAAGAAGAACGGGCGGGGAAGACGACCGGCCTGGCTGAATGGGGAGCTCTGGCTGGGACTCAGGAAAAAAAGGAGAGTTTACCACTTGTGGAAGAAGGGGCAGGCAACTCAAGAAGAGTACAGGGATCTCGTTAGATCACGCAGAGAGAAAATTAGAAAGGCAGAAGCCCAGCTAGAACTCAACCTGGCCACTGTCGTGAGAGATAACAAAAAATGTTTTTACAAGTATATTAATGACAAAAAGAGAGCCAAGGAGAATCTCCATCCTTCATTGGATGCGGGGGGGAACATTGCCACCAAGGATGAGGAAAAGGCTGAGGTACTTAATGGCTTCTTTGCCTCAGTCTTTAATAGTCAGAGCAGTTATCCTCAGGGTACTCAGCCCCCTGAGCTGGAAGACAGGGACGGCGAGCAGGATAAACCCCCCATAATCCAAGAGGAAGCAGTCAGCGACCTGCTACACCACCAGGATGTTCACAAGTCTATGGGGCCAGATGGGATCCACCCGAGGGTACTGAGGGAGCTGGCGGAGGAGCTTGCCATGCCACTCTCTGTCATTTATCAGCCTGGTTAACAGGGGAGGTCCCAGACAACTGGAGGCTTGCCAACGTGACGCTCATCTACAAGAAGGGCCGGAAGGAGGATCCGGGGAACTACGGTCAGCCTGACCTCGGTGCCGGGGAAGATTATGGAGCAGTTCATCTTGAGGGCGCTCACAAGCCATGTACAGGACAACCAGGGGATCAGGCCCAGCCAGCACGGGTTCATGGAAGGCAGGTCCTGCTTGACCAACCTGATCTCCTTCTATGACCAGGTGACCCGCCTAGGGGATGAGGGAAAGGCTGTGGATGTGGTCTACCTGGACTTCAGTAAAGCCTTTGACACTGTCTCCCACAGCATTCTCCTAGAGAAGCTGGCGGCTCACGGCTCAGACAGGTGCACTCTTCGCTGGGTAAAAAACTGGCTGGACGGCCGAGCCCAGAGAGTTGTGGTGAACGGAGTTAAATCCAGTTGGCGTCGGGTCACGAGCGGTGTTCCCCAGGGCTCAGTACTGGGCTGGTCCTGTTCAATATCTTTATCAACAATCTGGGTGAGGGGATTGAGTGCTCCCTCAATAAGTTTGCAGATGACACCAAGCTGGGCGGGAGTGTTGATCTGCTCGAGGGTAGGAAGGCTCTGCAGAGGGACCTGGACAGGCTGGATCGATGGGCCGAGGCCAACTGTATGAGGTTCAACAAGGCCAAGTGCCGGGTCCTGCACTTCGGCCACAACAACCCCAGGCAATGCTACAGGCTTGGGGAAGAGTGGCTGGAAAGCTGCCCGGAGGAAAAGGACCTGGGGGTGCTGGCTGACAGCCGGCTGAACATGAGCCAGCAGTGTGCCCAGGTGGCCAAGAAGGCCAACGCCATCCTGGCCTGTATCAGAAACAGTGTGGCCAGCAGGAGTAGGGAGGTGATCGTGCCCCTGTACTCGGCACTGGTGAGGCCGCACCTCGAATCCTGTGTTCAGTTTTGAGCCCTTCACTACAAGAAGGACATGGAGGTGCTGGAGTGTGTCCAGAGAAGGGCAACGAAGCTGGTGAAGGGCCTGGAGCGCAAGTCTTATGAGGAGCGGCTGAGGGAACTGGGACTGTTTAGTCTGGAGAAGAGGAGGCTGAGGGGAGACCTCATCGTGCTCTAACAACTACCTGAAAGGAGGTTGTAGTGAGGTGGGGGTCGGTCTTTTCTGCCAAGTAACTAGCGATAGGACGAGAGGAAATGTCCTCAAGTTGCGCCAAGGGAGGTTTAGACTGGACATTAGGAGAAATTTCTTTACTGAAAGAGTGGTCAGGCCTTGGAACAGGCTGCCCATGGAAGTGGTTGAGTCACCAACCCTGGAAGTATTTAAAAGACGTGTAGATGAGGCGCTTAGGGACATGGTTTAGTGGGCATGGTGGTGTTGGGTTGACGGTTGGACTCGATGATCTTAGAGGTCTTTTCCAACCTTAATGATTCTATGATTCTATGATTATGCCTAACAAAATGTTTGTTGTTACCTGCTGTGATTTTGAAAATTCATGGTATTAGTATGCAATATGGGACCATCATATATTCTCTCTGGAGAAAACCAAAGGTTGCTTCCCTGATTTTTGTGTCTTTCAAGGTGAATGGAAGGCAAGATTTGGCTCCCATAGTCTTTTATCAGACAGTTAATTTTGAATCAGCCAAACAAATTAAAGAAGGCATAATGAAGGTATACTAGTCACAATATGTTGAAATATTTTTATGAAATAACTTGCTAAGATAAAAGTAACCTGAGTAAATCAGCCCAGGACCTCCGTAAACAAGTGTCTTGTACTTTCAGTTAATTGTTTCTACAGATGTAGTCAGTGACAACATTGTGTTTATCCTACAGCAGCGTTACTGCAGCTCTCAATTTAATTTGATTTTGTTTCCTTTTATTAATGGATGGGTTAACCAAATCTAAAAATAAAAATCTACTTTTTCAATTATGACAGGGATTTTTTTACATGACTTTTGTGAGTTGCCCTGGAAATAAGAAAACACTGAAGTAAGGTCAGAAAAATGGCATCATGCCAACCATTGTTTCTAGTTTTTTGGTCCTAGCTTAATACTAGATAAATGATATGGCTGAGGAGTCCAGCCGTTAGCTGATATTGGCAGGTAACTTCTGAACAAAGATCGGTGCGGTATGTTTGTTTTGATTAGAAGAAAGACAACAGGAATACTCTGCAGTGAAGAGTCATCATATCAGAAAAATATTAAAAGAATGTGGTTTTCTCCCCCATCCTGGCATGTGCTCTGGAGCCGCTTCACTCTGCCACTGTGCTTTGCCGCAGTCTTGGGATTGCATCGACTCCATCTTTATACAGACTGCATCAGCCAAGATCTTCCAGAGTGCAACGCTGAAATCTTCTTTCTGGCTGTCTTCACAGATCGTTATGGAATATTTTCTCATTTTCCAAACAATGAAAATGCTGGTCCTCTGAATATGAAGCAGACCAGCTTAATGTTAAAACAAAGGTAATTCCTAAAGGTTAACTGCTTTATAAATAGCCAGATTGTTCCCTCCCCTCACTACGAGTTTGCAATCTGCTTAATATATGCACAGTCAGGGAAAAGCTGTAAATATAATGCTAAAAGCAGACGCTTGAAACTATTGCTCTTGCTTTTCTTCAGCTTATGCAACTGTTTGCAGTAGCTTATTGCCAACAGAACTGTTGTGTCCTAGTACTTTGGGCTTAATCTTATAAGTCTCCTGAATATGCTGTTCCCATTCCAACACTCTTGAACAGATCTGTATGAGGAGGGTTTGCAAGACCGAGTCGTTAACTCAAAGCCACAAATACATCACCACCTGCTTTAGCCATCAGTCTAGAACAGAGCTAGCTGATGAAGTTATGCCAGCTGAAGTCCTGGCTAAAAAACCCTAGTAACCAAACATTTTGGCCACAAGAAGCCCGCCCCTCAAATCTTATCCAGACAGATCATTCCACCTGTTTCTCCACTTGCAAATGATTGAAATTCCCTCTTCCAGAGGTTTTCCAGTGAGTCTTGCTGATCTTTCAACTGCAGCTTTATGTCCATTGATAGCTGTTCTTTTCTCATCCACCTATTCAAAGCAGAGCCTAAAAAATGCAGAGGTTATCTGCATCCATAGCCTTCTCTCTGCAGGCAGACCCAGAGGATCTCTGACCATAAATAGCATTCTTGCTCCACAGGCGTGTAAATCCATTGAAGGGGATGCGGTGATCCGGGAAACTGCTGCCCTCATAAATTCCTGGGACTGTGTGCTCGAGGCATAGAGTCATCTCTGATACCTGTCTGCCACTGGTGATCTCCAAGAACTCCTTATAAAATTATAGTCTGATGCATTAACAAGGTGTAGGAGGGAGGGATGTATTTTATGTAAATTTAGTCAGGAAGTCTTTAAAACTGATTGGGTGGGGAAAGCTGATGGAGTGTGATAGACATACAGAATTTTTTTTCCTGCTTTCAGAATAGATAGTGTTGATTAACTGGGCTTAGTATAGCACTGTATATATTAATTGAGCATAGAATTGCTCAGAGGATGAGCCTGCGCTGTGGATGAACTTAACAGGCCATGCTCTGGATGATGTGAATTTAGGAAGTTTTAGAGCTATACTTTTGCAGATAAAGCCATTGTTTTTGGTGAACTTGGTATTGAGTTATTGTCCTGGCCTAGTGTCAATATTTTAATTTGCGGTAAAAATGGAATCAAATGCAAAAAAAAGATGTGAAGCTATACCTACAGAATGGATAGAATTCTGAAAAGTCTAAACTCAGGAGTAATGTTTGGGAAATCCTACTTCACATATGCAACCCAGTGTAGGTACCCCTGAGAGATGTCGAAGGCTTGTACGTCAATCAACCTGTTAGTTTACATGCCAAGTCCTGTTTGGTCTTTCTAGTTTGTGCTTGTTGGTCATGCTGACTCGTTGGTTAGAACATTCTCTGATCTTTCTTTAGTGCTGCTCTGGACATGGTTTACCATTCTGCAGGTGTGGGCTGCACGCCTTGTTCCTAGTGCATCTCCTTGCATTTAACCATATTAGAATATTTATAGAAAATCAGTGATTTCATTTCCATACTAGCTGGAGGCTGGAGTTACAAGTTAGAGTTACCTTCTTGGTCTAGAACTGGGATTTGTGTAGATGTCTACCTGTATTTGATACCTGAATAAAACACATTATGATGCCTACTGTAGTAGGTCAACTCTGTTGTTCTCAGGTATGAGTGCATGTAATGGATCTATGCATACTTCATTTCAGCGTGAGAGCTGGGCATCTGCTGTTAACTTGTGTCCCCTTCCCTTCATAATATTTTGACCTAGTTTTAATGGAGAGAAGATTTTTACAACATCCAAGTCTGGATAGAGTCTCCTCCATGCTGTGTCCTGTGGACATGTATGAAGTCCCTGACCATTGCCGTGACCATTTCACAGGGGTGACTGGTGGATATGTGACAAAAGGGAAAAGGTCAAATGAAAAGACAGAGCAAGAAACAGCAGTAAGAAAATGTGATGGAGTGAACTCACAAGTTAACATCTGAACTTAAAACAGTACATTAAAATACAACTAACATAAATTAACTCAAAATCTTTTCTTTCCAGAAACAAAACTGCACTTGACTGGATAGGCACTAGTGAATTTAAAAAAAAAAAAAAAAAGCCTCATGAAAATGATCCAGTGTGTCTAATCGTAAGCACCAGGCTGAGAACATGTAACAATTACAGGTCTTTGGAAAATTGAAGACTGAGATTTCAGTTGGTCTCCTTTAATAGGAAAAAAAGATGGATATGAGCCTTTGATGAACAGCGCACAAGGTTATGTAGCAGTCACAGCATATTCTGTCGTACTTATTTGGGACAGAGAGCCAGATGCATCACTGTTACATAAGCCTGCTGACCTGCATACAGAGCTTTGTGGCAACAGGAGTTTGAGAAAAATAAATCCTGTTCAACTTAGTCAACATGAAGATAAAAAATTAGTGTCTTTTTAAATTTTGTTGCTTTCTACTTGCTTTCTCTGGAGTTATATGGTTATACAGGTATGTTTAAAGGGGAAAAACCCACAAAACGTTATTCCCTTAAGGGCTTGGTTTTGAAAATAAAACTGGGAGGGCAGGAACACCTGGGATAAAGAGGAAGGATGAGGAGGCAATGAATGTGATGAAAGCTCAGTCTGCTGAGTAATGGTACAATCTGTACGTTTAGGGAACAGGACCACAAGATGCGTTGTACACCAGCCATAACAGCCCATTATTTAAGTGATGCAGCATGAAAAAAGATCATGCCATTTTGCAGAGGATTTTGATAGATTTGTTTAATTTGATTTTATTCTGATTTGAAATGAAAAGGAGTATTTTTTCAATTCTTAATGAATAGAATAGAATAGGATATTTTCATTTGGAAGGGACCTACAACAATCATCTAGTCCAAAGTTAATGACACCTGGAACTGGAGGCATCAGAAGCTCGAAGCTAGGGTCCCCAGCTCGAGGAAATCTCTCTCGATCCTCTGGCTGCCTGGGATGCCAAGGAGTTGCACATTTCCAGAGCTTCCAGACTCTTGCTTCTTTTCTGTCTGCGTGGTGGGCTAACAGAGAGCTGGAAGTCTTGGAGTTTATGAGCAGGGATACTCTGCTCTGAGTTTCTTGGCATCCTGCCTAATGAGATCTGTAGAGGAGCCAACAGCTTAGGAGCGCCGCAATCTCTGAGACAATCCTGGAGCAATAACTTCTTTCAAACTCCCACTCTCTGTCAGCCTGCCAGGAGTACTGTTGAAGAACAGGGAAGGGGACCTGGCAGGAAATCAGGCATGATTCCTGCAGCCTCATCAAAATCAAATGTTCCATGCAAAATGTTTCTGACCACTTTTAGTAACCCCACGCAGAAACCCTAACATGTCAGCACCTGATCCTGGAGGTTCTGCATCCCCTTGCTTTAGATATAATAGGTACAAAGCTCAATGAGGCAGAAGAGAGGATGAAGAGATATTACACCATCCTAGTATCTCTGTAGTTGGGATGCTGCAGCTCTTCACATAGCACTAGGCTGCCTGTAGTCAGGTGGCCTACAAATCCCAGTTGTCCTAATGGTATTGGAGGACATAGTTATTCTAGGATGGCTCTTGACTGGCGTGGTAGCTAATATGATGGTACTGCAAAGGCAGACGAAATACATGTTGTCACTCTGCGCTTTTTCCCATGCTTGCTTTATGATTGACCTTGAGGTCTGTGTCTGAGTAGAGATATTGGTCCAAACAGTGTGGACAGGAGAATTGTCCGGGCACACGTGTGTCCCAAGCACTTAAAATTCAATACAGATATTTCCAACCTAAGTTGTAGCAGCCTAAAGGTTACTGTAATTTATACTTATAATCTCCAGCTACAAAGTGACGTTTCAGTGGCCGGGGGTCTCTGGAAGGAGACATGCTTTCGCTTTTTCTAGCCATAGAGCAGGAGATAATAACACAACAGGCCTTGTGGCTCATGACTATGGCCCCTGCAGGGTGAATGAGGACTAACGATGCAATGCAAAACTGCCCAAATGACAGAGAGAATCTGGGCCACTGCGTTCATCTTGTCTGATTTCCAAATTTTTCAGTGCTCAGGGGGACAGGATTATATCAAAGTTTGTCTTCCCGCTATCTAGGTCATATGCTGTATGCTGAATCCTCCACCACAGGGGCAAAGCTGGACCAGGGAAACTTGCACTGCCTTTGTAAATATTGATGGGAATAGCAAATGTTTTGCTTTTATTAATAATTTTCAAGTAGTTAGATTTGGGATAAAACCATTTAAACTTTTACTGTTGGTGATGCATTAAAATATGTTGCAGTAACGAAGTGTTGCAGTTATTAAACTCTGCAGTCTTTAGATTGCTGCCTCTGTGCAAAATTCACTGTTCGTCTGGAGGCTTTCTGGGTGACGAGTGGACTCTCTGGCTCTGCCGTGGGGTGTTCAAGGGTACCACTCCCCTAGGGCTCCTGCGACCATGGCTGTCCATCCGCTGTCTCTGGCAGACAGGGCGGTGCAGGCTGACACGCAAATCTACTGTAGGTTGATCTGGGAACAGGGTGAGGAAGTAACCACAGAAAGCCTACGATTTGCTCACAGACTTGTAATGATACTGCTTTGATTACTACTGTAGAAAAAAAATCCAACCTACTCTAGCAGTTATTCTGGCTTGAAACAGGCCTTTGTAAAGATCAGGCAAGGAAAACAAAGCAAACAGAAAAGCTCAAATATTTGTGTGCTCCTGTCTTCCTAACCTTTTGCTATGGGTTGCAGAGCACCTAGAAATCTTCTTCCTCAGATGCTACTTAATCTATTCTGGATGCGCATACATTATTTTTCCCTGCATGGTTGGAGGGGTAGTGGGATACAAAAATGCTTTGCTGAAATGTGAATTCACTTGCCCATTATTCTTAGGCTGACAGCAGCAAGGCAAACCTGCTGATCAGTTACTTGTATGACTGTGCATTTAAGGAGAAGATATTTCTTTGTTACTGCTGCAGCGCTGCTGCAGCAATTAAAAAAATGTGTCTAAGGAGGAGGCAATAACTCTGAAAGCGTCTTTGGTGACTAAACATTATACTTTAAATATGCAGTGTTTCTGCTGTTGCCCCAGTCTCCTGTGAGTCATAAAATCTTGTCTGGTATTGAGTGAGCCATTCTTAATGACCTTGACTTTCAAAAAAAAAAAATGCCTGTGACTCCCCCTAAGTCAAATAATTTAAATGAATGGTTTTCTGTAGGACATTTGTAGTGCTTTTCAGATCATTAAAATTCCTGAAGGACAAAGGGCAGGTCTGCATTTGCAGGCATCACTGCTGTCCCCAGGACAAAGCCCCTCTGGCCCAAGGGTTGCTGTGGCTTAGATGAATGCAATCCTTAGTCTTCCTTACCCATGCAAATGTGAATAGGACTGCCTGGGAAGATCATCTGGTAAAGAGAGAGCATGCTCCAGGGACTGAAGGGCTCAAATGGCCTCTCCCTCCAAGGACCTTATGTTGTCCTGCTCACAATTTGTGCTTTTCTGTCCCAGCAGGTCTTTCAGATTTTCATGGTTGTACTTACCTCCTTGGCTTTCCCAGCATCCCCCCAGACCAGGGTGCACAGCCTTTCCCCTCATAGTCTGTTGATCCAGTTTGCAATGCCTTGCTGCAAGGAGGTTGAGTCAAACTCAGCAAAAGCATCATGCTTTTACAAGATTCATGGCTGTTACCTATTGCAAATATATCGGTTCCAGTGGCGTTCTACAACTGGTCTGTGAAACTGATATTACACATTACCAGCAGAACCTTATCATTAAGATTTTGATATTAAGGATACCTCTCTGAGAAACTGCAAGGGAAAAGAGTGGCCCACCAGCCCAAAAGGTTTGGAAATAACCAAGCTGAACAAGCTTCTATTGCAATTTTTTTTTTTTTTGGAGCTGTGGGACTGTTGTGGGTCAACCTGACTGTTGCATATTCAGCACTGGCAGAAACACCATATGTCCCAGTTGCAACTGGCTGTATTATGGTGCTAAAGCACACAGCGAAGTACATTAGATGTGAAGTATTTCTTGTGGTTGTTGCTACTGTCTGTTACTATTGGTAATTTTTTGATAATGCTCACTTCTTTAACTAACCTCAGCAAAATATGCACATGATAGGGATTGTCTCCATTTTTGACTTGACAAGATAATCCTTCTGGGATTTGCTTTTTCATTGTATTGAGTTGTTTTGAGATGTTTCTCGGAAACAATATGCCTGCTATATAGAAGGTACCACACTGCTGTCGTATTTGGACATGTCATGCTGTAGTGTGAGGTTAACTCATTTGTATTAGCCTTTAAATCCATTATAACTGTCTTAATGGGAGAGATGTAAATAACAGTAAGTCCATATCCTCAATTTACCTTAGCACAAAAAAAAGCCTATATTTAATAAGTGCTGTTAGATTTTTCAAGGCTAGTGAAAGCTCTGGGGTATATAAATGGGGTGGTGCCTGCACAGGAAAATTGGATCAGTTCAGTAAAGTAAACGGGGTCCTGTGGAAGATGTTTTGAATACAAGGGTGTTTGAATTGTTTCTTATTTTAAATTGGAATAGGGCCACTCTTTAATTAGGACTATGTGAACCCTATCATTAAAAAAATATATATATTCCAGCTGGTTTTTCCTTTTTTTGTGTGTGTTCTCAACAATCTGTGATCAGACTTTGAGGTTTCCTAGTTTGTAATTTTAAATTGTTGGACTGCTTCATATCAGCATGTTTCACCCTAAGCTTCTTGGCAAGCTGTCTTGCTTTGGCTGTGTTTTCAAGATTTTGGGTTAGCGATTGATCTCATAACTGTATATGTTACTGCTGCCTGCCTGCAAAGTTGTGTAATATTTGATGAGCAGGAGGTTAGATATCGGGATTCTTCTGTAAGCATTTGCATCTCAAAGCTGCAAAGGATTGCAAGGATATTATTTTAGAAGACATTTTTTGAAAGCAAATATATTATCTCTCTATATATTGATAGACCATTAATGGAAGAAATTAACTTCCAGAATGATGCTTAGCACAGCAGTGAATTCAGCTGTCCATGCACATTTGTAAGATTCACATTTGCAACTCCTGTTCACTGTAGTTACCCAACCCTAATTAAGACTCTTAAATGGTTCTTCTCCAAACAGTGTGAAAATGAGTGTGTGTGTGACATTTTTCTGAAGAGTTCCATAACATTAAATAGCAGCACTGCTTGTATGTTGTATATTGACCGTATTCAACTGTTAATGAAACGAATGTATTTTGCATAGAGTATGATTAAGACAGACCTCATTCATCACTGCATGAATTAATTTTACCAGAGTTACGCCATTAGTTTCATAAGAAAGAAACTGGCATAAAGCCAGAACAATGATATTGAATAAGATCTATAAATGTAACACTATTTAGTATTTAATACCTTTATTAAGCACAAAAATGTAGAATAACATCATTTAATTTTCTAACAGAAGAGAATATAATTTGTTCATGGTTTTCAACACCTGTGGTTGGTTAGTTGGTTGGGTTTTTTTCCCTGGGATGCAATTGGTGTAGCTTTTCCTTTCCTCTGAGATATAGGCAAGCTCTGTTGGGCTTTGGTTATAATTGGGATCAATATGTCTTCATTCAGAGTTTAATGAGAGTCACACCTCTTGAGCTCCAACGTGAATCCATCAATTCAAAATGAATTTTATAAGCAGCAATCTGTGAATGAGAAGACTACACTGAATACTATTTTATTTTCTTTTTTCCAAATACAGAAATCAAATGTTTTTGCAAAGATCAGTATATGCTTTTGGTTATATAACATTTCTTTACCAAACAGCTAAGGGATCCCATGTGTATTATGGCAAAATGCAGCTTTGCAACATTTCCTTTCTTGTAATCACTTTCTTTTTTTGCCAGTTTGTCTATTTGTAGGTAATCAAAATTTTTCTAAAGAAAGATGTTTATATTTTAAAGTAAGGTACTATAAAACACACAGGAAATAATTTATGGTAGATAATTTTCTATTAAAGTGTGTGTATGCCACAGATACATTGATTTTCTATAATTAATAGAAATGATAATATGACTGGTTGCTCATGATTATATTAGTTAGACCAAGTAAAATATCTGTAACTTCATTACCAAATATTAAAGAACAGCACAAGCCTTCATGCCTGGCATTTTCTCTCATTTGTGTTACTGTAACTCCAGAATAGTGGTGGAAGCCAGTGGCGCTTCAGTGATACTGAAGAAAGAGAATATGTGACCCTTGATAAGGGCAGAGACACAGCAGAGTAATTTTATACTTTACAGCAGAAACTCTTTTCAGGTGTTGCATAGTATATGCAAATATTCAAATATTTGTCCACAATAGCAAAAATATGTATTTCCTTGCTGGGTATAATGAAATTTTATTAATTCCTTGAATTTTGCACTTTCTTCACTTTAAATACCTCTAACAATACAAAAGAATGGAAATATGGTGTACCCACCCTGCATATCAGGGCTGAGGTATAAAGCACCCACTGTATACCGGTGACTTCAGGTCTTTGACGCTGTGTGTTACATATTGAGGAAATGTTCCCAGCATGCATTGACTAGATTATTCAGAAACCAGAGTGAAGCAGTTGGAACTGCATGATGGTCCGCTACCTAAACCCACCTCCGTTACTAGGAAAGTTAGTAGTTTTTTTTTTTGGTATGTTTTTACAGTGGTATCACCATATTTCATGTCCTCTTTCAGATGATCAGAATAAAATAGCATCCTCCTTTTTCCACCTTTGTCTTCTCAATGGAAGGAAATATTTAACTTGAAATCTTGTGTGTGCATCCATTAATTAAAAAAGAGAACAGGGACTCTCTGAAGATGCCGAAGAGATTTTAGGAATGTATGTATAGTCCTGCAACTCTTTTTTTTTTCCTTCCAGCCCTGCTGTTTTTTGTCTTTAAAGTCTTTATATTGGCTCATTTCTTTCTGACTTTGATGCACACTCTGAAACTTTTTTGCAAAGCTTTTACTGCTGTACCTTCCTAAGGGGAGCAGGGTGGCTTCTACCCTGTGCTTTGCAAGGGACAAAGACCACAGACCCCGGCAGTGGACACAGAGCTCTGCTCTCCAGGGAACTGATTGGAGTGGAGGATTAAACAGAGCAGCCCTCTTTAGGAGGAGGTGCGGTTGGTCAGCATTAGTTCTGTTCCACCAGCGTGAGCTGAAGTGGATGAGCTTGTGCAGACCAGCCAGTACCATTTCTACCACTGCATTCTTTGTATCATCTGTCTCTGAATAAGCTGAGCTGGCCAGGGGATAGCAATGACCTTGACTGGCAGTACTGGTGCTCTCTGAGCTTCCTTAGAAATGTTAGTTGAGATACTTGGGGGGTAGACCACTTGCTCTGTGAACAGAGGCCAAGGGACCTCAAGTGGTTCACCCTGGAGAATTGGCAGCTTTGGAGGGACCTCACAACAGCCTTCCTGAACCTATGATAAATTAATTGAGAAGATGGAGCTGAGCTCTTTGCAGTGATGCGTGGTGGGAGGATGAGACACAGTGGGCATAAGTTGAAACAAGGGAGGTTCAGACTGGATATAGGAAAAGCATTTCCCCCATGAGGACAGCCCAGCAGTGGGACAGGCTGCCCAGGGAGGTTGTGCATTCTCCATCCCAGGAGGTTTTCAAGATTTGACTAAGCCCTGAGCAAACTGGTCTGACTTCATAACTGACTCTGCTTTGAGTAGGTTGATCTAAATGACCTTCTGAGGTTCCTTCTTATGATCTTAGAGTTTCCTGATACTTAGCACATGATGAACAAGGATAGATAAGGAGGATTGGGAGCTAGAACAAATAAATGCTGGTGGCTCACAGAGGTGGTAAAAGATTGGAGAACATCAAGTGAGTGCATGAAAATGGATCGTTGATCTTTATGTTGGAAATGATTCAGTCCTGGCTTGGAGAGCAGTGCACAATCTTATCACTTTTATGTTGCAAGGTTCCCTTTAAGGCTCCAATGTCATGAAGAAATCAGTTTTGTTTAATGACCTTCTGCATTAGCAGTTCTTTGTGATGGTGACTGAAGTTGATTTTGCTTGTGATGTGAAGGAATATGAGCCCAGCCTCCACATCGTTGCTCAAGCATGTGCTTTAGCCCTAACAAAGAACGGGAAGCCAGCAAATTTCTGAGCACCAGAAATACCCATGCAGAAACTCTTAGGTCCATTATTCATAAAGACTCAGCTGGTTTTGAATCACTGTGATGCATGGTTGGAAACTGCACCTTTGTGCTTAAGCACTGGAAATGCTCGGTTGATATTTTTCTTTGGTAAAGTGACTTCATGAAGATCTTTTTTATTTTCCTCAAGCATTTCACAAAACAGACTTCCTCTCTGACCAGAGTAATTACAAATCATTTCAGTAGTGGTTTATGTTGCTGTACTGGAGAACTTGGTTTAAATTAAAATTGGTGGATAACAAAAGATGTGGTCACTAAAGTGCAAAAAATATATGATCATTGAATGAATAAGTTTGAATCAGATTTCCATTATTCTGGCCACACCAATTTTCAGACTTTAGACTTTAGGGACATTTTTTCCTTTGAACAAGTCAGTAAACTGACAACTGGCAACAATGGGTGGCTCCTGTGCAAGCTATTGAAGGATTAAAATTGCAACCTCTCTGTCTTCTAAAATAAGGTTGAGCTTTACGAGTACCTAGGGACTCATCCTTCTGATCCTCCCCAGCTCCTATGCATAGTGATGGGATCACAGAGAAGAGACTATGTACGAGTGGAAGGGGAGAGACATGAATGTATTTCAGACCATCCCAGAATACAAGACCAGCTCTGCTGTTACTAAGTCATATTTCTCTTTGTAATATTAATTATAAAAGGGAAAGTGCCTGATATCCTGAAAAATCCTTGGAATCTGTGGATAGCAAAGGCTGTAAGTGTGTTCTGTTGGGTCTTGTTTTGATTGCACTTAGACTACAAAGACATTAATCAAAAAAGATGATCCATGGAGACTCTAGTAGCCTTCCCTTTCTTTGCCTGGAGACAAGAATGAACTGCAATGGACTTTGTTTGTTTGCAGTACAGCCCGGAGCTCTATTAGACCATGGAAAGAGAAGAAATTCCAAAAACGGTTTTGTTTGGATCCACCTACAGCAGAGGTAGAGATAATGTATAACATCTTAAGAAGGCTGCAGAAAGCTTCTGGTGTTGTTTTGAATCAGAAGCAAGTCTGAACATTTGCCTCCTTCTGATCCAAGATGGAGATCTGAACTAAAGAGTATGCAAGGGCTCGAAATGCCTCTCATCGCTAGGATTCCTAGATGTGCTCCTATCCAGCTGGCACTTTCCTGCCTCAGTTACTGACTTTTGCATACCTCACTGGTTTTGTGTCCTACAATATTCCATCTAGCTGCTTCTCCAAAAATAATGGCCTCCCCTTTATTACTCTGCCTCACTCTGCAGGTTTTTTTTTTTCAGTTCTGTTCTTGATGCTTGGAAAAACCTTTCCATCCTAAAGTACAAGCCATAAAGGCTCTCTTCTTTTCCAGTTTTTAATTTTTCTCTTTTGGGGGCATATCAGTAAATGGAACATTTTTTGGTAGTGACAGTTAATTACTATCACCAGTCAGTTATTATAATAATAACAACAATATACCATTTTTAAAAATTCTGTATGTTATTATAATTTCCTATACTCCTGGTGTACTAAGATGTATGTTTCTCCAGTAGACATCAAGTTTTAGCTAGCGTTAAGTATGCAGGCACTGCATCACTGGTGATATTTAAGAGTAATAATGACAGCCTCAGTGGAAATTGCAAAGCCAGATATAATATTTTGCAGGCTTTGAAACTTAATATCTGAAGAAAAATTCAAATGATGAATATTGCTCTGGGAAGAAGCATAGAAATAGGAATTACTTGGAAGGTCGGATTTGTGATGGCTGTCATCCCTGGGATGAACTTTATCCATGAGACTACTTCTGTGGATCCTGCCAAGGGGATTATGAAATGGTGTTGGGAAGACGGCAGGGAGTGTTTATTCCCGGATTGATACACGGATGACAGGAACTTGTTTACAAGAAGGAGTACCAAAAGGGAAAAGTATGGGATGTGCTTTTCATCTTAAACTCAGAAAATCATAGGAGAATGTCTCAATGTGTTTTGAACAGTTAAGTTTCCATGTGTTGTCTTAACGCTGCCATTATGTTATGTTTATATGGAAGCACCTTGGCACACTTCTTCCCAAATGCTTTATTTTGGCCTTGAATGAATAACAAATGATTCCTTAAATTGTGAAAATCCAGATACCTTTCTTATGCTTTTGTCTCTTTTTTTTTTCCCCTTCCTTTTTTTATTTCTCTCCTTCCTCTTATCCAGGGAAGAATGTATCAGTCACACAGAAGAAGGAATACTGCTCTGAAGGAATGATGAAAGGTGCTTTGACCTGGTGGTGACCGCAGCTGCTTCATTATGGAAAAATGACTCATCATCTGCCACGTTTTAGCCACCTCCTGTAGTGGAAGCTGGCCATACGGGCCAACCCTGTGTGTGGTTTGAGTTTTCATTCTGTTTTGTTTTCTTGGGATGTCAGCATTTGCATTTTAAAGAAATTATCAAGTTAAGCACAGATCTCGGTCTTCATGGGTCTGCTTGTGTGGGCATGTAATATCTTCAGCCTCATATGGCTTTGAGCATTCCCGAAAGGGCCTTTGATCTGAGTTAAGATGTTTAGTATTTCTGAGGACGTGGTATTTGAGGGTACAAACTGTTTAGGAAATGAGACAGAACTGCATTTTTACAGGGGTAAGTAGGAATTGGGAATGTACTTCATGTGCACTGAGAGGCACTTGGAACATCAAAGCGCTGTGCCCTAGTGCTCTAGATTGATTATTTCAACCACATGAATAGGCCACGCTGAATTTAACTTTCAAATAAGGAATTCACATGCATACATGCTTTTCCTGAAATAGGTGTTTTTGTGCACGGTGGTTGGTAATAGTACACGTGATGCAAACACATTTTGCAACCACACCGCACAATACAGATTTATGCACCTGTAACCCCTACGGTTCATATCTGAGTTCCCGTTTGTGAAGGCAGGGAGATGTGAATGCAGGCACAAGACTTGTGCATAAGGGATCATATAGGTACATCCATTCCTTCTTTAACTAAAGGCTTGCATGCAGCACTGTTGAAGTCAATGGCAATACTCGTTGTCCTGAACGGGAGCAGGCGTGGGTACTGCTCTCTCAAACTATCCCTTACGGTGTAATGCACTTTCAGTTTTGATAACTGTTTTATGATTTCTATTTCCTCTTTTTTTTTTTTTTTTTAAAATGTTGGGCTAACTGCTAGGATATGCTGTCTTTTCAATGCTTAGTTGCCCAGTAATTCCAGATACCATTTCAAAGGAGACAGAAGGATAATAAACCGTGGAATCCCAAATCAGATTAATGTAAAGTGCATTTCTAGATTATGATTAGTAACAAGATGACACGTTGGCATGGTAACACTTGAAGCTTAACTACAAGTTCTTAAAATAAAGCAATGGCATATGTGTAGGTTTCTCTCCATTTGCATACTCTCCACCTGAAAACATACATCATCTCCACAACACTCAGGCAAATAAACCTAGTTCTGACTTTTGAATTAAATGTTGAACTAAAACATCATGCCTCTTTCCTAGTATTTATGCATAATCTCCTGCCGTAAATTATAAATGTTGGTAATGAACCTGTCCATTTTGTAACATCTTAGGCTTTCTGCCATTTGGTTTCATTTTAAAATAATTAGCATAAGGAATGCAGAACATGCTTCATTCTTTGTGGTTTGTACCACATTGATCTCCTTTAAATTCTGCCACCTCCTAATATGAAAATTGTCTTACCAATATTGGAAAAGCCTGTTTATTAATTAAATTGGTGGATCAGTGGGTGCATTTCATGTGGCTGAGGATCAGGAATTAAAATCCCAACTTTACTTCAAATCATTGGAAGAAAGCAGTAAAATTTTTAATGTGAGATTACTGGCTGAGACAGAGAGCCTAGCTATTATTTTCTAGTTGCCTTATGGTGAAGAGAAAAGTGTTGTCCAGTTGTTACAGTCTGTTCAACTTTCTCTCACTAAGCAGAAGATAACTTGTTTAGATGTGCTATCTATGGTAAACATGCCAGGGGATGCTTTATGTGTATTGTTGTCTGTGTTAAACCTTCTCAGAATGCAAAACTGGGCACTTTGTTCTGATTGCTTTATATGCACAATATTGCTTTGACCAAATTCCTTACAGTCAAAATTAAGATGCTGCTAAGTTCTGCGTAAGTAAATACAATCTTCTTCTGTCACCCTAAATAGACAAAATGGGCAGTGTTACATGGAAAATATGATTTCTTTGACAGTTCACTTATTTACATATACTCTACTATATAGAGCATTGCAGGATATTGAAAATACAGCTTAGAGTATTTCCACAGCTCCTTACGCAACCTCTAAATCCCGAATTCTGTTCTTCACACCACTATGGATGGCAGATGCTGGAAGTACAATGATTGACTCCGGATAATCATGTTACATTCAGAATAATACAATTGCCAGGAAATATTTCATATACACAGCAGAGTTCCCAGGATAAATGTCCTGCTAAGGCATGGCTGATGTTTGTCCATGTGGCCTTTTAAAAAAGCAGAAACCCTGATCTGTGTTTCATAAATCTACCTGTATTTCTCACTTGCAGATGAAGGATTTTAGTATTTGAATTTACTGTGGTTGTGGGGTGGAGGGAGGGAGGGACATGTGCATGCTGGGTTTTGCCACTAATCCTTTGGAAATCCTTTAGTGCCTTAAGGAGGCAGAGGGGGAACAGACCTTAGGATTACAGAAACTTGTTCAAACCTCTTTCCTGCTTTAGCAGAATTCCTTTAAAATATATTGTGCCTTTGGCTCCAAATATATTTGCATTAGAAATCAGTATCCATGGGATTATGGACAGAAATTCTTGTCCCTGCACAAATGTTAGGAAAGAGAGTATACTGTTTCTTACACAGGATATGAATTTAAAATATAGCTAACTTAAGTTCTGCCATTGGAATCCATGCATAAGCCATTATTCGACAATTAGGAAAATTGCAAGTTGCAGGTAAAGCCAAAAAAAAAAAAGGGGGGGGGAGAAAATTTAAATGTGCTGGATGAAATGCTTGTACCACTGAAATGACTGGCAAATTTCCACTGGCTTCCCTGGGACCAAGATTTCATGCTTGCTTCTACTTGGCTTAAGAAATGCTCACATATGATAGGTACTTAAGCATCATGCTTTAATGTTTTCTATGCACATAGGAGAGGAAAAGAGGGATTAGTAGTTGTGGAGACCTGGCTTGATTTCGAGTTGTTGGGATCTGTGGTATAAATCTCTGTTCACTATTGTTTCTCTGTGTAACATAGACTCTTGCTATGGGAATATGAATATGCAAATGTAAATTCCAATGTGAGAGGTTACTGCGCAGTGTGCACTAACCGATGCCAAACAACTACATTTCTCTACTCTCTGAATTGTGGTTTTGTCTTTTTTGAAAAGAGGGAAAATTTAGTTACGTGAAAAATACTCCTGTGCAAAAAATAGCCTGTGTGAGGCAATTCATGTACTCGCTGATGGTCCTAAGCAGATCTTAGGAAAAGTTGAATAAGCTTTTAGCTCATGAATGAATTTTACTTTTTAAGAATTAAGAGCAATTTGTTGGTACAGAGCTACAAAAAAAAAAAGAAAGGCAAAAAAATGGGGACCTGAAAATCAGAGTGGTGGTGGTTTGCTATTTTGCTCCCTGTGATGACAGGCAATTTTTAAAGAATATGTGAATAGTTAAAAGAAAATCATTACATGGCTCACAGTGTGTAAGACATGACACAGCATGGAACAGATTTTTATAGCTTGTTTATAAATTACGCTTCTGTCTTTTGTTTGGAACTTGGAAAAAGTAACCATGTAAATTAAATAAGGAGTAAAGACTTACTGCACACATTTGTTTGACTGAAACAAAGATATTTCCCCACCTCCTGAGGTATTAATGAGAAATCTGGGATAAATAATGTATGAAGATCTTGCCTTTTGAGCTCTAGTGCTGTGCAGCTACTTAACTCTTTTGCACAGCCAACTGGGAGGGTAACCAGAAGTCATGCAGAGCAGTTGTTAGGGCCACACATTGGGATCCATTTGAAGAGGTGCCAAAGAATGCACGAAAAGGCTGGGGTTTACGGTGTGATACTTATTAACCAGATGAACCAGCTAGATTGGGGAAGGAAAGGTGTTTGTATATATATGCAAAAAGTTTAAACTCTGACCCATGACCGGCCTGTAAATGGGTGTCAAATTGGTCTCAGCTAAGTGAGAAGCTTCAATAGTATGAGAGAGGCCATGCTTGTTTTGATCTGTTCCATTAAAACCTTCTTGATAACTTTTCAGCAAAGATTTCCACTCTAAGATATTTGTCATGAATATCAACTGTACATATGTATTAATTTTCAATGTAACTAGGGAAGATAATGAAGTCACAAAGTCAACTTGATGATTATCATAAATTTGTAACTCTCACTTAAATTATGTAAGATATGTTGACATTTTCTCTTGTTAACAAGATGTATTTTTCTATGTTAGTTAAATGTATAATTTGTATAATTTTGTATATTAAATGTATGCATATTTTAAATTAAAAACTTTATAATTTTAATAGTTTTTAACTCTAAAATGGTGGTGGAGCTTCTGAGATATAGTTGTAAATACAACTGTATCCCTGGATAGCAACCAGAAAGTCTCCATTGCGAGCAAGGGGCCACCTGGTCTGCTAACAGGGTAAGGAAACTTTACTCCTGAGCTCTTGCTCCTCTTGGTAGAGGAGCTGCCATTCAACTTTTGCTGATTTACTAGAATTAATATGAATTAACAGAATACTATGGGCTGGATCACTGCTCAGGAAGTGGGAAACCTGAGCCTTCCCCAGCTTGTGGGCTCCTGGATCCATGGTTCCCACATGTCAGCAGATAGTCCAAATCACCAACCCACGGCATGGGGTTTGTGGGGGGAGGAGGAGACTGCAGCCAGAGATACAACAGTCACGTAGAGCAGAGAGACAGAGGCTGACTCAGTGACTTCGTGACTCAAGTCACGCCTCTGGGAGAAAGAAAACTTGGGTCTCTCTCACACTCACTGCCCTGGGGCTGTTCATGCCTTTTTTTTGTTTGATGATTCTGTTGTAAAATGCATGATAGCAAAAATAGGTGAAAACGTACATTGCATATTCTCTGAGCCCCTGCACTAGGGAAGGCCTGTTCCAGCTCATGATGTTCACTGCAAGAAGAGTTCCAGCTACAACAGGAGCCAAGCCGGTAAATTATATCTTTCATGTTGGACTTCTGTTGAAGGTTTTTGTTGTGTGAAGCAAACAAGTCTCTAGGTTTTCTGCTTTCTCTCATCTAGTCTATTCGGAATACAATTTGTCATAGATGCTATACCGGTATAAAGATTAAAGGTCCTATAGGAAGAAGGTGCACTTTCAATCAAGTTCTGTCCTCTTTTCACCAAGCTATGTCAAGACAGGATGAGATGCAGGGTCTGCAAGGGAATATACCAAAGCAATACATTTCTCCAAAGCTGCATACATGTTTTTAGGTAAACTAGCGAGGTGGCAGGGTATCAGGCTGTAACTGGGTCTGCTTCTGTAGCACCTAAAACTGCAGTTTTATTTCTTAATGAACAGAAGAACAGTATGTATCTGTTGACTTAGAACACAGTTTTTAATAAACTAAGGGCTACAATATGAAAAAAAAAAAATTAAATTTAAAAGATATGATTTTATGCTTATTTCTAATTTGAAAGTTTAATTCTGTTTTCTAAAGCATTGATTTGACATGTTCCCTGAATCCTGTGGTCTCCTTATGTATTAGCGTTAAGATGAATGTCCTAGCTTAATACTGAAAAAAATAGCATTATTCTTTGTTATTTCAAAAAACTGTGCAGTTCTAGAAACCTGAACAATGTTACCTAACTAGATCCCAAGCATAACAGAGTCCATCTTTCTTAGCTTTATGGATGTTAAATTAAAGATGCTCTTCATTTAGCAGACACATGCACTATGTACAACATATTGGACTTACTATGGGACCATCAGAAATTTTTTTTGGAGGTTCAAATTAATCTCTTGATTGGAAAGAAACATCTCATAAAATGAATAAATTTTCCAATACTTATGAAGACATGCAGGTCACACATCACGCTCTGTGTACCACCTGCATATTTCACTAACTATCAGAGTTTAAAGTCCTGTGGAGGAACAAATGGACTTTTTTTTTCAACATGATCAATAAATCTCAGTGTTACCATTATGAACAAAAAAAAATCAATATTCATCTACATACAAGAAAATGATTTAAAGAAGCAAGAAAGCAATGTCTTACAAGCTATATTTATTTTTCCACACACCAGTGAAACCTCCATATGATATTAGCGTTAATGTGGGAGCAAGGTTTATTAAGTGAGTTGTGGAATCCTGGGCAATATATGCTCAGAAGTGTCAGTCATGATGCTGCAACTACTAAAATCAGTGTGTAATAACCAGCGATTAGCGAACTTTTGACTAATTCCCTAACACCCCCCATGCAAACAACACACTGTTCCAGGGCATTCAAGACAGGAGGTACCACTGCGTTATAACAAATGCGGAAAAGAAAAGTGTTTTCCTTTGATGTGTTTTGGCAATGCTCAAGTATGTTACATCACTGCTTTTTACATGGTTTTGGTCCAGGGGTGGTTGTTAATGAGAAAGATGGTTGTCTGGACTTGCTTCTGATGAAATCCCAGGGACCTCTGTCTTTAACCTCCCACTTTTCCTGATCAATTTATAACCTGCGATTTTTCTCGTGGCATGCCTGTGGGCCATAGGCAATAGTGCTGTGTGGCTGGGCTTGTATTCAAATGGCATAACCATGTTGTACACGAGCAGTAAACAGGTCTTGCTTCAAATTTGCTTAGTCATTTAATCAATCTCAGACCAGTTTATGCCAATACCTTATTTCAGAGCAATAGAAAATGTTCCTTATGTAACTGCTGGTGTATTCAAGGCCTGTCAGAATTGTCTGAGATCGGCTGCGTGTGCGGGAGAGCAGTGTCCACGGTTTTGTGGTTTCAGTGGATGATCTCCTCAGGCGTTAGAAGACAGGAGAGGTGTAAAGATCGACTTTCTGAAGTGGGCTGTGCAGAGAGTTGAGGGTAGCACATTCTCCACCCCTCCTGCTTTAAGAAACCCTCCTTGATTTTGGGAGCTGGCATCCCTCACAGTGAAACGAAGCCCTCCGCCCCAGGGTCCCGTCGTCGCCTCTCGTTTGCCGAAGGGAAAGCCAGGCAAGAGCCGGCCAGGGCTGCCCGGCCGGGGATGCCGCCCGGGGTGCTGAAGGGACAGCTCCGCGGGGGCGCGCCGGCCTCCCCGGCTTCCGCGGGGCTCCGCGGGGCGGCGGCGGGCCGGGCTCGGCGGGGCGGTGCGCCGGGCACCGCGGGCACCCCCGGCTCCGCGGGGCTCTCGGCGGGGCGACGCGCCGGGCACTGCGGGCTCCGCGGGCTGGACACCGCGGTCCGCGGAGCCGCCGCCCGCGGAGCCGCGCCCCACTCCCGGTGGCGGAGCCGGCGGCGCAGGCAGCGCTCGGCGCGATCACTTCCGTGTCAGGGCCGGCTGCCGCCGCCGTGCCTGCTGCCTGCTGCCTGCTGCCTGCCTGCTGCCTGCTGCCTGCTGCCTGCGCGGCGCGCTGCGGGACGGACGCCCTGGCAGCGCCGCCGCGGCGGGGGGGCGGCGGCCGGGGGCGGCGGGGCGGAGCGGGGCCGCCGCCACCAACCCGGGCACCAGCTGCTGCGGCAGGGAGAGGGCAGCGCCAGCCCCCCTGCCCCGGGGGCTTGGGGACGGTTGTGCTTCCTCCCCCACCCTGGCCACCCCTCTTCCTCTCCCCGCTGCTCCCCGCCTGTGGCCGCCGACCGACCCCGAGCGGCGGGGGGGCAGCGAGGAGCGGGCCGGCCCCCACCCCGCACCGCGGGCTGCCGCGGCCGCGCCCCCGCCCGGCCCCCCCGCCCGGGCACCGCCGCAGCCTCCTGCGGAGGGAGGCGGGGGGGGAATGTGTGCAAAGTGGGAGAAACTCCCTCCGGCTCGCTCGGGGGGCTGGGGAGATTCTGGGCTATGCTTCCCCCCCCCCCTCTTTTTTTCTTCTTCTTTTTTGCCTCTCCCCCCCCGAAGCCACGTAGCAGCAGGTGACTGGCGCCCGCCCGCCGGGAAGGACCCTGTCTGCACCGGCTGTGTGTGCATGTAGAGGGCTCCCTCCTCCCCTGCCTCCCGCCCCCCGGATCATTCTTTATACCGGGGGAGCGTGTGCACTGCGGTCCTTGCTCTGGGAATTGCTGCTGCTCTTCCTATTCGTCAAGGGCTTTCCAATCACCTGCCTCTGCCACCCTCTCCTCTCCGCTCTTTGTACTTTATTTTCACGTGCTCTTTACTAACACGGCTATTTTTAAATCCCGCTTGGATTTATTTCTTTCTCTCTCTCTTATTCTTCTTCCTTTTAATTTTTTTTTTTTTTCGGGGGGTGGGTGGGGGGACGGAGGTTAACGTTTGCATCTCCCTGAGGGAAAGATCCCACCAGCCAACCCAGCTCCGCCAGTGCTGCATCCATCCATTCATTTTTATGGTCACTAGCAGCCTATCCCGGTAGCAGAAGGTGCAGAGAAGTGGGAGGCAGAGAGAGAGAGAGAGGGAGGGAGAGATCCGGACAGCGAGAATGGCCGAGAGAAAGAGGAACTGGAATAAAGAAGATGACCTGCCTGTGTATCTAGCTAGGCCGGGTACGACAGCCCAGACACCGCGGCAGAAATACGGGGGGATGTTCGCCTCCGTGGAGGGGGCCTACGAGAACAAAACGATCGACTTCGACGCCTACAGCGTGGGGAAGAAGGGGTCCCGGACCCCGCGGAGCGGCAGCCGGCACGACATGCTGGACGGAGGGGACAACTACAGCGAGACCGCCAGCGACATCAGCGAGGTCTCCGGCTCCGTCATCAGCTCCCCGGGAGACCGGGAGGACAAGACCCCGGGCGTGGAGATCAGATTCCCCATGGGGAAAGAGCTGCTGCAGGGCCAGGACAATGGGCAGGTGAGCGGGGCCGGAGCGGGGCTCCGGGCCAGGGGGCGGGAGACACCGCCCCCGCTCGCCGGGCGAGCCGTGCCGAGCCGAGCCATGCCGAGCCGAGCTATGCCGTGCCGTGCCGAACCGTGCCGAGCCGAGCCGAGCTGTGCCGTTCCGTGCCGTGCCGAGCCGAGCCGTGCCGTTCCGAGCCGTGCCGTGCCGTGCCGTGCCGTTCCAAGCCGTGCCGTGCCGTGCCGCAGAGCCCCGCTCGCCGGCGCGGGGGGACGGGGGCCGCCTTCGCGGGGGAGTTTCAGCATGGAATGTCGGGGAGGCACGGACCCCTCCTCCCCGGCACGGTGATGCTGTAGGAAGAGCCTGGCTGGCCCCTAAACTATCTCACTTGCCTGGGCTTAGCGGGGGCGGGAAGAGGGTGATCCCAGAAATCGTTTTCCTTTGTAAGTGGTGGCGATGAGTTTTCTCCGTTTCCCTCCCTGCCAGTAAACGGCTGCCCATGCCGGGTGGGCTGGAGGGCAGCCCGGGCCCCCTCGGCACCTCCTCGCCGCCCCCGGAACAAAGCAGCCCCCGCTGCACTTCTGGGCTCGCCGGGAAAACTCCGCGGAGCCTGTCCCAAGCACAGACCCCGGCTCTGCCCCGGCCCCGGCTCTGCCCCTGGGGCTCCCCCCGGCTCCCCATGCGCCTTCATTGTCCCCCCGGCAGGGAGCGCGTAAGGCTGGAGGATCTGCCGAAAGCTTTGCCTGGGGGGTTCCCCACCTCTGGGGCTGCGACCTGGGCTCATATTGTAGACTTAAGGAAAAAGTGAGGCCGGTGGGGCTGGCTAGCCCCTGCCAGCTGTGCTTCTCCATCTTAACCCTGCCGCAGACTGGCGGCAGACCCGGCGGCTGGCTTTCCTGGGAACCAGGGCTGTCATTGATTTCCCCTTAGAAAGAAATGCGGCCTTGCAGTCATGTCCCTGCACAGATGCACCCTTTCCCTTAGCACCCAGCCTGGAGGCTGTATGGCCTGTCCATGCTCTGCTCTTTCCACAGGCTAAACTCGACTCTTTTCTTCCCCTCTTCAATTTGAGCATGGGGTGCTGGTCCTCTCTGGTCTGGGGGCTGGATGCAGGTGCCACATGGCCTCCCATGCAGCCCAGTGGGTGCCTGCTGTGGTGGGACACTGGAGCGAGCAGGCAGGGCTTGGTGGGACCCTGTGCCTGCAATGGTGCTGCTTCACTGCAACGACCTCAGGGTTGCCTTCAGAGGCTGCCAGCTGCAGTGCAGTTTTCTCTTTCCCAGCTCACCTGAACCCCTGTGTCTTTTCCATCAGGATCCCAGGGCAGTGGGAGGGCACAGCACACCCTTGAATGTCCGTCATCTTCTGGGACATCCCTGATGCCTCCTCCCAATTTTCCCTGCTTCCTAGTGCAGTCTGGGACTCAGGGTAGTGAGCACATCACTACCCGGATCTCACTGTGCTTCCAAAGTTGTCTGGCTCTGAATGGGGTTTGGTGGGGAGAGGAGGAGATTGGGGGTAAAGCGGGCAATAACGGTCACTGGCTTAGGAAGGTGCACTGTAAGCAGCAGCCATGTGCCTGACCCCTGCACAGCGGCGGCCGGAGCTTTTTGCAAGCTCCGAACAGTGATTTCAGGGGAGATGTGTCAGGGATGCGGCCTGGGTGGGAAATGCTTTGTATCTGTGTGTGTGTCACAGGGGTGTGCGTGCTAAGAGCCCCTGACTGCTTGTCAGAGGGATTAACTTGGGTGCAGCTTTGCAGTGCCTTTTACCCTTCCTGCAGTTGTTCATGGAGCCTTAATCAAGCACCGTGCGTGGAGGGAGGCACTCTGTGAGTCAGAAAAGATGGAAAGGTTTCAATTAGCCACTTTTCCTCTCCAGCAGCTGCTGGCATAGCATCTACCTGGCCTGGCCTGGCTGTGCTGGACTGTGCCAGCCCCCACGCCCTCCCTGGGGATGGGGCAGAGCACGGAGTGCCACTGGGACAGCGACAAGGAGGGCAGAAGAGGGCAGTCATGTTGGGGTCAGAGCCATCAGTGGGACAGAGCTGGCAGTGCCATCTGGGTCAGTGCCATTGTGGCCAGAGCGGGCAGTGCCATGGGGCCAGAGCAGGGCAGTGCTATGGGGACAGAGCCGGCATTGCGATGGGGACAGAGCAGGGCAGTGCCACCAGGGTCAGTGCCATGGGGACAGAGCAGGGCAGTGCCATCGGGGTCAGTGCTATGGGGACAGAGCAGGCAGTGCCATTGCCATGTGCTGCGCGGTAGGACCCACAGCGGGGGCTTACCCCCCCGGTCCCCACCCTGCGGGAGCCCACGCGTGGGACCCCGCCGGTGACCTTAGCGTGCGAGCGGGGCGGTGGCGAAGCTGGGGAGGCGGTGTTTTCCAGCGCCGGTGCGGGAGGGAGGGAGGCTCCGGCTGGATTGATGGGCTGGGAAGGGGGGCCGAGGGGGTAGGGGTGGGGGACAGGAGGGAAGGAAACGCTTCCTGGGTTGAGCTGAGCGAATCCTGCTCCGACCTGCAGCCGGGAGGGCGCTGCTGCCGCCGGGAGAGGCAGCGCTCGCCCACCCCCCCGGGAGCCGCGTCCCTCTTCTGTGGCAGCCGGAAAAAAAGGTGCCGGGTTTGCCTGGCTCCCCTTCCTCTGGGCGAGGAAACTTTGCCTCCCTTACACAGCTCTGCCGGGTCGCCCCCGCCCCACCCCATCACCCGACCGGGCTCTGAATTATTATTCCTCTTACTACCACCGATATTTTTCCGTCGGGCTCGGCTTGCTCCTCGGGGTGTGTTGCGTGCGCCCGGCGCTAGCGAGAGCCGACATGTCTTACCAGGGCAAGAAGAGCATCCCCCACATAACGGTAAGCGGATCCCGGCACGCAGCGAGCCGCTGCCCTCGCTCCTTTGTTAGCGGGGCGGGGAAGGGCGTGAGGCGGCAGCGCAGCGGCCGCGGCCGCGCAGTGCCCCGCGGATGGCGGCAGGGAGCCCGCCAGGCTGCGGGGCCGCGGCCGAGGTTCCTCGGGGCTGGGTGGGTGCGGGCGCCGCTGCCCTCTCCTGCTCCTGCTGGAGCTCCGGGCTGGGAGTGATTTTATTATTTTATTTTATTTTATATTTTAATTCTATTTTTATTTTTTATTTTATTTTTTCCCTTTCCTCGCCCCCCGCACAGCCGGGGCTCAGCGCTGTGTGCCCTCTCGCCACCCTGGGGCCGGGCGGCGGTGGGTCGGGGCGGGGAGCGGAGGGCCGGCGCGAGGCTCGCCCCGGCGCTGGCGGGGCCGGGGGCGGGGGGCGGCGGTGCCGCCCTCCCGAGGAGCAGGGCCCGGGGAGGCTCGGCCGCCGGGCGAGGCAGAACAAAAGAGGGAGGGGACGAGCCGCAGCACAACGTGCCCCCGCCGCCGCCGCCCCCCGGCAGCGGGCAGGGGCAGCGCAGCCCCCCGGCGGGGGCAAGGGGCGGTGGGCCAGGGTGGGCTGCGGGTGCGGAGAGATGGGAGGTGGGGAAACGGAGGCGGGGGGAAGCGTGGAAAATCAAAGAGCGCCATGATGCCAGCACCAACACCTCTGTGCGCTATTAATACATCAGACATGGTGGGGATCAGAAGTCAAAGAGTTAATCATAACCATCCTCTTCCTATCTGTGCCTATCTCCTGCTAGATGCTTTTATCCCTGAGCAGGACTACAATAGAGCGGGCTTTCCGCCTCGCAGAAAGGATCTGGGATCCTTTGGTTCACTATATTGTTTCCCTTAGATACACCGGATCGACAGGGCTGGGGATAAAGAATAGGCAGAGCTGGTGGGGAGGGGAGTTTCAGGGGAAACCTCCCCCGGAGTTTGGTCACACAGAGATTTTCCCCAGAGCCAGTGCTGACCCAGACCCAGAGCTGGTCCCTGCTTTCCTTTCAGGGGGCCGGATCAGTGGGTGACGGGGCCACTGCTGCTGTGGCACCCAGGGTAGAGATGAGCAGGGAAGTGGGGTGCGCTCAAAGAGGCTTGGGTTTATGGAGCTTTCCCAGGAAAGCTGGCACCGTCAGGGCGCTGGGAAGCAGAGCAAGTTTCAGTAGCTGGGGACTGGGCTGACTGGTGGGTGTGGCGACTTCCTGAGCAAACCTGATGGTTAAAGGCATTATTTGAGCCAGTGTTACAAGGCTTGTAAGCACCTCAAGGCTTTCTCATTCTTTAAAAAAAAATCCTTTAGCCTGAATATTTGGTCAGGAGGGGAACAGCCTCCTTCTAAAGCAGAGTTTTATGATACCAAAATGGTGCGTTTATACAGTTTTCCACTGTCAACAGGCAGCAGTGCCTGGTGGCCAAAGCTGAGCTTGGGTGTTGCAATGGCTCTTTGAGTGATGGCTCCTCTCGCCTGGGTCCTCAGTGCGTCGTGTGACTTGCAGTTACTCAGGGTACCTCTGGACTGGGGGAGGCCCTGGCTGCCCTTGGGTGAGTGTCAGGTGCTTTGTGTGTGGCTCGACTTTCATTTGCAGCTGGAGTGTAACAGGTTCCCACCCACAGCTAGTTGTTTGCTCTCCAGTTTGGTGTAAAAGAAGCAACTGGAAGAATTGTGAGTGTTTGCCTTGGAATCAACAGTTCATTTTAATTTCTTCACTTCTCACGAATTTCCTTCTCTGTGCTGGTGAGAGGATTGCTGGGAAAAAGAAAGCCCAAACCGCAGCCTGCCCTCTTTGAAATGGGATGTGTTGAAGCTTCTGTAAATGAATATTCATTAATGCTGGTGTTGAGTTTTGTGACCAAATCAAAGGCATAAATTAACATTAGTGAAGTTGGCAGGCATCAGACTTGGACTGCCTTTTTTTATTTTAATGTTTTACACTTCTGGCCCTTCTTCTCCAGCAAAAGCAAGTCAGACCCTCTGTGTTATACCTTGTACACGCCGCCCGTCCCACAAGAGCCCACCGGATTTGTCTACATGTATCTTCTGAAAGCCCCATTCCAGTATGGTAAATTAGATGTTTCATCCTGCCACCAAGGAAATACATTGGAGCTTCAAGCCTTCAGGGCTCTGAGGAAATGTGATAGCTCTGTAAAGTTATGCAACAATACAGCGATGATGAAATCATATAAAAATGTCATTTGTTACTGTGCTTAACATTTCCCCACCCAACGCTCTCCTGCTTTCTGGAGCTACACCAGCTCCTGGATTCATTAGAATAGCGAGAAACTAATTTTTAACAGTCCTGTGTGCTGATACTTTGCTGTGGATTCTCCCGTACCAAGCCAGGAGCCGTCGTGAGCACACAAGAGCAGCACCCAGCATCCTGCCACAGCATCCAGCCACAGGCGCTCCCTGCAGTCAGCACCTGGCCAAAACTTCCCTCTGTGTCAGGTCTGCAGCATCAGGAACTTTGTGAAGGAAGAGGCAGGGTCTGGGTTCAGCTCTGATCAGCGTGGGAGCAGGTGTCACTCTTGGGAAGGCAACGCTGTGGTGTCCTTCCTGGGTTATTCCCCTTGGTGCACGTGGGCATAATTGCCTCCTCGTGTTTTGTCTGACCGTGCCTCCCCTCCTGATCCCGTCAGACTATCCACAGTGCCTGACCCCCTCCACCCCTTTCCCCCGAAGCAGCTTTATTCCTGCCTTCACTTATCCCCTTTCTCCTGGAAGTATCTAGGACAGTAGAGACACTGTGTTGCAGACAGGCCCCTTTTGGCACCGAGCATCTCCCTGCGCTCGTTTACCAAATCTGCACCTGCTTTTTTTCATTTCATTTCACCTGCCTTTTTTTTTCATTCCAGCCCCTGAAAATTCGTGCTTCTTGCAATTTATCCTGTTTGTGACTCTCCTGCTGCCCTTTAAGAATCCCGCGCAGCATCCAGGCTTGCTGGTGTTAGCTGAGCACCAGCGCTGCTCCAGTGTAAGGTGCCATTCAGTTGTGAGTCAGACTGGAGAAACTGGGCCCCTTTTGCTGTAACTACTGTGGGAAGGACCTCTGTATTTGAAGCACCAGACGAGTCTCTGGGGGATGTAAAATAGAGATGCACTGAACCAGTAAGTGTAAGCACTTCGGTCACGTCCTCTGCACTCCATTGAGTCCTTGGGGGGTCTCACTCCCCGGGTTCAGGAGTGTTAGCTGGGGATGGAGCAGGGTGTGCATAATGTAAGGGTGGCCAAGAATGCACCTGCAGGAGCGTATTTCTCAGGCTGTGTAGTACAGTCAGCCACCACATCCATTGCTGAGGTGTTTTTCTGCATGAGGAGGCAATCTTTTGTGCTTGGGTTGTGCAGGCATGCTCTCATGCAGACCAGATTTTCCAGGATACACCCCCCCCCATTGCTTTTAATGTCGCTATTACACTCGTCTTGTGCAGCATATTACAGGGAATCAATGGGGATGATGACACTGAAAGATCTGTTGCAAATTATTTTGACTTGTGTGTTTTGGTAGTGCTCGGCACTTTTCAGGCAAGGTGTGAGCCCAGGGGAACTCAAAATTACAGTATATACAGAGCACAATTTAAAAAAAGCACATGGCATGTAAAATGTCTGTAACAGGACTTGTTTGTTCCAGTAGCGATTGCAACCAGTAAAACATAATCAGCGTGAGCTCAGTGAAGAGGAGGTGTGAAGACAACTCTACTGAGCAAAGGGAGAATAGCTAGTCACCAAAGCAAATGCAAGGAGGGACATGGGAGAGGCAAATGGTGCCCGAATCTCTTAGAAAAAGAAATAATATTCCTGGGAATGGTCCAAGGGTTGGCATATGAATGGGGGAAGGAATTGCTGGTCCTGAGCTGGCAGACGGTAAGGCATGGGGATTCAGAGAGCTCAAAACTGAGGTGTTACAGAGGAAGGATCTCACTATTGAGCTTAGCAAGTAAAGAGAAGAGCTGGCACAAGATGAGGAAAAAAAGCAGATGCAGAAAAATGAAGACAGGCTGGAGAAATTCAGAGGAGTGGGCACAGAGAATAATTTTAGTTGTAGCCTTTTGAACTGATTGACATGAAGCGAGCTGAGAAATAAGTAGGCTTCAGCTGAACATGGCAGAATACTTTGAGAGAGAAAAAATACATTTGTCTGGACTTTGGCTGTGTGAGACTTTGGTCTCAAGCTAACTACTGAGGGTCAAGATGGGAAACTTTCTGTTTGGCCTGAGCAGAGTGCTGGGGTGATGTGAGGTGTTCTGGTGTGAGACAACAGCAGTGCGAGAGCTGCCAGCTGCCAGCTAATTCACTTTGGACACCAGGGGGGACATGTCCTACAGATGCAAGACATGGTGAATATCTGGAATGGGGAACCAAATTCCTCATCTAGGTTTGGATCTATTCCGTATCTTCCCTGGCCATGCTTTTTTCCCCACCCACCTTTGCTTAACAATATGAAGCTACACAGAGATTGGTGTGTCACTTGCCAAAAGTGTTTGAAAAGCTTACTGAGTGCTGGGCATGGGAGCGATGTCTCACATTATTATTCTGCTATTGGCACAAGATTTGGACTGATTTAGACAGCATTTTTTGTCCTGCTTTAAAACACCAAGGCCTGGGACTTCTGGATTCCTTCTTACTCTTGAATATTTGCTGAATACTCAAAGTTACATTTTCCCATCTGTAGCTGTTTAATAGACTTGGCCCCTCTCAGTTCACTTGTCTGTCGATGAACATGCGCGAATTCACATTGCATATTACACTGGACTTGGCAGCTCTGGAGATGCTTTAGCTGCTTCAGTAGAAGTTGTTGGACTTCCAACCGCCATTTCTATGATTCTGTGATAAGTCTTTTCCTTTACTTTTTCTACAGGAGAAAAAGTGGCCACAGTGTTTAAGCCACTTCCATCTGGTGTCTTAAATTACATTCAGAGTAGGTCCTTCTGGGCACATTTCTATGGAGATTGAAACCTTTGGCAGAGGGACAGAACAAAGGGTTTGGGGCAGTGATTCCTTTAACTGCCACAGCAAGTTTGTCAGTCAGTGCCCTCAGCAGGGCATCAGGGTCATAGCCATTCCACGGGGAACGAGCTGCGTTTTGCTGGAAGCCGGGCAGGTTTGGAAAGGGGACAGTGGCTGTCTGGGAAGGCAACTGATGCAGTGAGGTGGTTGTTCAGCAAGTCTGAATCTCCTTCTTAAAAGTGCCAAGAGCAACTGCTGGCAATGAACCACTTTCCTGACAGGAGGTCAGGGTCTGTTTTCTGCTTTGCTGCCATTTCTTTCATAAGCAAGTTTATACATGTGGTAAAAGGAGAAGCTTCATTTTGCTTTGCGGGAGCAGGAGCCAGGAGAGCCCACTGGCTTGTGAAGCAGTCAGACACTGAGAATTAGTTGGGATAAATTTCTTGCTGCTTTTGTAGGTATGAGAGAGATGGAACAGAGGTAAGCAGCAAAATAATTTGCAGGTTTCTAATCTTGCAACACGTAAAGATGGTGGCCTTGTCCCCTGGGACAGAGATACTTCGGGATTACTTTTGCTTGTCACTTGATGCACTTGTCACAAGATGAAGTTTCGATCTGTAGTAGCCTGATGAGGTTTAAGGCCTCAGCTCTTGCTTATGTTCCTACTGAATAATAAATGTCCCCACTTTACTTTTGGTAAAGTCTCTGTGTAAAACCTCTTTAAGTAAAGCTGATCACCGTTCCCACCTTGCACGTGGCTGGCTATAGCAGTACACAGTACTCAGAGCTAAGAGGCTGTGGAAGGGTTGTTCATGGACTGGTGCTGATACCATGGGAGGAGGAGCAGCAAGTGTTGCAACTTTCTATGACTTGCAGGAAAAGTAGCAAGAGGCAACAAGACAGCAAGTGTCTAAGTGCAAGCAATACGCACTTGTATCCACTGCATTTAGTCGATCATGAATTACCATTGCTAACATATTCAAGGACATTTTCTACTATTCCCTTGCATCCACCTCCTCAGTCAGAGGAGGAGTTCCTTACGGTCTTAGCTGGATTTCAACCATGACTGGTGCCAAGGCTGATGTGTCCCGGTAACCTGATGCAGGTTTCTGGCTAGAACTTAGATAAAACTCATCTTCAGTTCAGTGGCACACTGCAGCCAGCCGTGCTGTAAATTGCTGTTATTTTTTCCCAAGTTTAACCTTTCCTATGAATGGCTTGCTGAGATTTTGAGATCATCTCTAATTGATGTAACCTGTGTGTCACCCGAGAGATGGCTATAACAACACACAATGGAGGGTTCAACCCTCCAGCCCATACTTAGGTGAAACCAATGAATATTGTCATCAATAAGACGTTTGTTGTGCTTCCCTTCAAAAAGCAAAGCAAAGATGACATTTACAGTGAAGAAATCCCCATGGAGTTAGTAGCTGTAGGAGTAACCCTTTTAGACTCTGTGATTAAGGAGTGAAATTGCTAGCTGAATAGAAAGTCAAGTCTCCAAAGGGGAAACAAAAGAACATCAGATCTTTTAAATGAATGAAGATGAATGAATATATTTGGCCACAGACCAAGATACAGCATTACTACAATCAACATAATCCTTCCTAAATGAATTGCCATATACTGGAGTGCATTTGTTAAGAAAAGGACCTTAAAAGCAGGATTCTTCATTAGTGGCCTATCGGAAATGATGCCTCAAGGATACGGTATTTTACAAGCAATTCCCTGAGTTGATTAAGGGATCACCCTAGCTAAAACTTCCTTCCTACAGAGGGTAACCTAGACGTGAAATTCAAAAGGAAGGATAGTGCTGATTAAAAGCAGATCTTCTATAAGCAGACAGTACTTCATGAAATCCCATTTACAGCTCTTTGATCCTTATGAAAGGATTTTAAGCAAGCATTCCTCTTGGGAAGGATGTCTTTCTTCTTTTGCCATTAAGTTTAAAAATGTTCCTTATTTGTAAGTACTTTGCTAAAAGCAAGGTAATTTAACTGTATTGTATCACAGCTGGGTCTGAATCTGATCAGCTCTGACAATAGACAACCAAATATATCTACAAAGGAAATCTTTTTTAAATCTCTTGTATATTATGGGAAATAACTCTGCAAGGAGGAATGCACAGAAGCACAGAGGAGCTCTGAGTGTCTCCCTCCATTGTCTGTGAGACTTTTACCTTTGAGAAACTTCCCTCGCAAATTGTCTTCTTGTGGAGATTTGGATAATCAAGGAGAACGCAAACTTCAGCCTGTGGCTTTTGAACCTTCCCTCTAAATTGGGGATTCTGTGTCTTTTCTAGCTCTTAGTGGCCTTTTTAAAGCCTTAGCAACAACGGGTTCTCAAATGCTAAAAAAGTAAGGATGAATGCCTTGGCTGGAAGTGTGATAACGTAGCTTAATGCCGTCGTATGTCTATTGCCTTTAATTCGATGTCTATTAAACCACACACATCTACAGGCAGAGAACTGGAAATACAGGTGGATTTGGAATTTAAACTGTTTTCAAATGGCTATTTAGCATAAAAACCTTAGTCATCTTCAGGGCCATTGACTAATCCAGATTTTAGAGAATACAGCCATTGTTGCTCTGGAGATGTAAGGACAATGGTATATTCTAGTAAATCCTTAGAATTACGCAAAGGATGAAATCACTTCTGAGTGTTTCCTCCTCCTTTAGGCCTGGAAAATCTGTGGCTAAGAGTGTTGCAAAGACTTTTTCAGTTGGCAGCGGCTGCAATGCAGCAATTGTAAAAGTCCAAATCCGAGAATGAAGCAGCGCTTAGACCCATGTGCTGGGTATGTTATATGAAGTTCATTGTAGCTAAATTATAAAGCAAACTGTAAATAATTAAAAAGACATCATTTACTTGATTTAGAGCTGGAGATGTAATAGATAGACATTCCTTTCATGGAAGAAAAGGAAAAATATAATAGCATATATCAGAATTACAATCTGGACAGATGCTGCTATTTGATAAAAACACCGCTCTTGAAATCTCTTTGGATCTTTTCATATGGCTAGAATAGATAATGGCAGATTCTTTCTTTTTTTTTTTTTCCCCCAAGCTCCATCTTGTACGATAAAGGTGTGGTTTTCTCTGAACGGTGCTTGCAGGTGCAGTACCATGGGTATTGATACTGAAGAGAAGTGTGTGGTTTCCTATAACTTGTGCTGCATTTTATTTTGAGATGCTGCATCAATTTGAAATAATATTTATTTAGTAAATCTTATGTCAGAAGGTGGCAGTTTTATTTCTTCTGTTACTGTGTTTTTTAGTAGTTCCAGAAGTGGACTGAGAACTGCATATGTAAAAAATGTATTTGAATTTTGTTGTGCGTGTTATTTTTAAATACCTCTGGCTCTGAGTGGAGCAGGTGAATGAAAAAAGGCTAATTTTAAATTTCTTTGCAATTGTTCCTGCTCTAACATTTGAATCTAACATTTGGATCATATTTACAAATAACCCAGAGTTGAGTAATTTACTGACCAAAGGAATTTGACTTCACTTGTAATTGCGTAGAGGCCACTGCGGATTTGGGGACCGCAGCAGGGCTCAGGCTCATCATCCGGCAGGTTGATGCGGATGGTGCTTGTCTCTGCTGGCTTTTTCCGCTGGGAGTGTACGAAAATATGGACACACTTCACAAGAGCTGAGCCAGGGTGATTTAAAAAACCCAGCAAAACAGGCAATTTGTACAAATTGTGTCAGTCACCAGGTTACAGATGTTTTGCGTTGCTCTTACTGTAATGCAAATGATAGTTGTAAGGGAGCGAAAGCCACCGCCTTGTGTCTGAGCAGCCGGCCCCTCCTCCTGCAGCAAACGATGCTGAGTTTGTGGCATCTCCTTCTGCTGCCATGAAAATTGCTGTCATGTCACAGACTAAGCTCTGTGGCTTTGCTGCCAGATTAAGCAGGAGAAGCTAGACCGTGATTAGCAAAAAATCACCAGGAAAGCAGTGCGCAGAGTTTGAAGGTGAAGAGCTGTGAATAATAGGAATGGCTGTATCATACTCAGCAGCGAGCTGAGCCAGGAGGTGCCGGAGCACTTGTAAAATGGAGCTGCAGGGAGACAGAAGATAAGCATCGTTGCTGTGCTGATGCTGTGTCACAGCCAGGCACAAAACCCGGAAGCAAACAGCGTTGCATCGATGCGGTTGCATCATGGCAGCAGCAACGGGTGGAGGAGAAACACCTCGGCTCCCACACCCCGCAGTGAATGCTGAGCAATGGCATGGATTTGCAGCAGCGCTTTCCGCACCTCCCATGTCAATGAGAGCAGGGTATTTTTCCTCATGAATCTTGGCACCTAATGAATTGCTCAGTTTATATGTTCAATACCCCCTCTCTGTTTTGCTGTGTTCCCGCTGTCTGTCCTTGGCAGGCTGGAGGGAGGAGAGGGTCCCAGTAGTTTTCCTTGGCTTGCACCCAGGAGAGCTGGGCTGGCACCTTCTTGTGCCAGGCAATGCATTGAAAACTTGGTATGGAGCCCTTAGGGCTCAGCAGGCAGGGCACCAGTGACTGAGACATCTGTTAGCTGAATAGAAAGGTGGCAGCCACCCTATAAAGGCTTACACTATTGTCACCTCCTGAGCTGAGTAATGAGCGCTTTGTTGTTTGCATTGCGAGAGCACCCGAAGGTCACCCGAGTGGTTGAGGATACATCTGAGAGCTAGGCAAAGAAAGTGTCCTGCCTGGAGGGGTTTACAGCTGGGAAGGGGAAATGTGGGCCAGTGCTGCGTGATTAATTCATGAGCTTCAGGTCACTCCTCCCACCACCCTCCCTGCTTTCCCCAGGGTGCTACAGAGTGTGGCTGTCCTCCAGCCTGGAACATTGTCCAGGTAGAAGAGGACTTTGGTCCCTAGTTTTTCTGGATGTTTGGCACTTGGTAAGAAAACTGCAAGCAGCCTGCCTGACATCAGGCCCCGGGTAAATAATAAACGGCCCCTGACCATGCACAGCCGGGCTGCATGCCCGAGGAGGCTAACCTACTTCACAGACCCTGGGTGTGCCCAGATTTCTGCCCAGGATTTCACTGCAGCGAGTACCAGGGACTTAAAACAGTGCAGGAGTGCCCAGGCGTCGGTGGCCATGGCAGCAGTGTGGGGTGGCAGTGTCCCTTTGCCTTCAGGCCAGGGCTGTGCCTGTTGCCAAAGCCCATGTTTAGGTTATGGCGGGGAATGAATACTCATATGCTGACCAAGAGTTTGTATGAAAGTTTATTTCGTGACGAATATAGCAAATCGCTTGTCGACGTTAACCCACACCTCCCTGCTAGTCAGTTATGTTTGTGTGATTTTTCCAGTGTGTTCATGGAAATGCATCTGTATGGGTAGGTGCAGACAGGCATTTGGTACTGCTGCTTTGGCTAAGGACAAGCCACCCCTGGTCTGGAGCAGGGTGTAGGGGGCAGCGCCTGTTTGCTTGGGGCACAGTGTTCTGCTGGGGCTTGTGCCCATCAGCACCATCTGTGTAAAGGTACCCCGCTTTGCTTGTGCTCGTGGCTTGCAGCGATCTGTAACGTGTCCTACAGACACGCTGACAGCTCGAGCTGGTTGGGACAAGTTCCAACAAAACACTTTTTCTTCTGAATCTGCTGATTTGCTGGAATGGAAATGTGTGTCAGAGATGTTTCCACATTTATCAGGTCCTGATGAAAGCTGGGCAAGGCTCCACGGCACCTTCCCTGGTGGCTTGGCAGACTACCTGGGGAGCATCAAGATGTGGGTTTTTGGCAGCCTCATCTCCCATGGCTTCCTATTCCCGGCTGGGGGCAACCTTAGCCACAGGCCAGCTCAGGTGCAGGACCTGCTCCCTTTTGCAACAATTTTTTCCTTCTGAGCGGGAAGGTGTCAGGAATTAAAACATTGAAAGTCTCCATAAAGTGCAGTTTTCTTTCTTCACCAGAATTTCTTAGACCCTCTGAAATTCTGAAGAAGGCGAGACTTTGTAGCTAAACATTCAGTAATCCTTTATAAACTGCAAGTGAGGCTTAATTTAATGGATGACTCATGTAATTGAGTGCTTTCTTGAAACTGCATTTGTATCCTTTTTAGTTTCAGATAATTCTAATACCTAGTTTTGCCACATATATGTGTATTTATATATAAAAACGTATAAAATCCTTATGTCTACAGTTATTTTTCTGGGGTTGTACTTCTGCTTTATTTTAGTTTGTCTTATTTTCCCGGCCTGTGACATTTGTTCCTATTTATTATGCATCTTCTCCTGTTTTAAAAGAAATAAAACGTAGAACATCTTGATGAGCATGTAGGTTTTTGCCTCATTAGCAGTGACAGATGCAGTACTCTGGTAACGTTCCCTGCCTGTATCAATAAGCTCTTGCCTCTTGTAATTGAACAGTATTAATGTTTAGGAAGGCAATTGAATGACCTTAAAAAGAGCTCACAAGATGGTGGTCTCCGCAGGTCAGTGTAGTAAATCATCATGGTGAGGAGATGCAACTGCCAGCACGTGGCAAAATAACTGATTAGCGTTCAGGTTGCTGATTCACAAGTCCTGCGATTACAAGTGACAGTAGGGAGGCTGGGGAGAAAACAGGGGGCCTGCTCTGGCAAATTCCAGACTGAGGACTTGCATTCGTCTCCATCCTTTAATGAGAGGTACCAACATCTGAGGCAGGTCCCGGGGACATATTTCATTGTAGTTCTGGGCCTTGGTTCCCCCCCAAGGTCATCTCGCTGCTGCACCACATGGAGAAAAGCCTCAAACCTTCTGTTTACATACTCTTTTGTCTGCGCTGTATTTAAAATGCCTTTTCCCCCCTTCTTGCTCCCCTTGAAAGGTCTGTTTCTCCCTTTTTGCTTTTCTAGAATGATATAGAAGGCTATAGAGGCTTCGAACCTGCAAAATGTTCAAATACAAGCTGAAAAGTAAATATGTTACATGTAACTGAGAAGTTACATTGAAGAAAGTTACATTGTTGTAACACCCCTAACTGACTTGGCGCTTTTTAATCAATAAATTTTTAGGAGGTCTGTCCTGGTTTTATAGATGAGGAAACATATCAACTTGTTTAATTGTTTTCTAAACTGGGAACTTGGGACATGCATGGTTTATATGCGTGAGTCATCCTGTAATTAAACCAAGAACTGAGTCTGGAGAGAGGAATACAAAACATGGACAAAATGGAGATTCTGAGTTATTGTTTAGTGAGCCAAGGAAATAGTTTATGATAAATGGCTTTTTTTATATATGAATGGGAAAAGAAGGTTCTGACTGCTTTAGCGTTTTCCAGCATTCACAGTCAGAGTCTTTCCAGAAGCGTTATGTACTGAAGTTACAGACTTTCCCCGACTCTGGGTAGGTGGTAGAGTGCTGGCGATTCCAGTACGATTTCTTCAATGAGGGAGTTCAAATATTGGTTCTCAGGAATATGCGGTGGTAAAATTTGCTTTCTGTAAAATGTATTTTTTGAGAACAGTGTGTAACCATTTGAATAGAGAAAAATGGAAACAGATGATTGTTGTGAACAGTGCCCCAGCAGACTTGATATTTGAACAGTTCTTCACGGGAAAAAATGTTTGCTTTCTGGCACTTCAGAAAATACCAGGAGGCAGTCGCTCGCTCTGCTGTTCGTATGGTATTTCAGGTAAACCGAACTTTGGAGACTGCCCTCCCGTCCTCATTCACATGAGAGAGATACGGCGTCGGGGGCCTCAGTACAGAGTGCCCCAACTAATCAGCAGGCTTTGACCTGCCAGAATCACAAACTAGGCAACAATTCATTCTTCGTGCCCACTAGAAACGAGATTTTCTGCTGTCGGTCTGTAACACAGTGCAGGAGGCCCAAGCTGCGGGCCGTGTCCCTTGGCCGCCTCGGTGGAGCGGCCGGGTTGACCCTGCTGAGCTGGCCTTGCTTGAAGCAGCTTCCCTGGGCAGGAATCTCCACGCTACGGAGCTCAGCAGCCTCTCCTGACCTTGTCCCGTCCCTTTTCAAGCTCTTACTCTTCCAGGGGTGCCGGTTGTCCCAGGTGAGCTCAGCTCGGCCATTCCAGTGTTGGGCAGTTTATTCTGGGGCCTTCTCTTCCCTTTTTGGCCTTTGTACAATAAGGTGGTGGTAAAAAGGGGATGTAGCGGGATTTAAAGTGTTTCCATGTGCAATGAGTTCTGCTCTGAGGAAAAAAGACTGTGATGACCATGAGGCCTCATGTTCCAAACGTCAGAAATAAACACTCAGTGAAACTGTGGTTTTCCTCTCCGCTGTCTATGTACCCACCTGAACCTATGGCATAGACCTTTATATAGGGTAAGTGCTTTGATGTTAATGGCTTTCTATATAAGATAAGCCTATTTGGTATAATCAATACATTATTATGTTTATTTATTTCAACAAACCCACATTTCTTCCTTTTTTTTTTCCCCCAGAGTGACCGACTACTCATTAAAGGTGGAAGAATTATCAATGATGACCACTCCTTCTATGCAGACATATACCTTGAAGATGGACTGATAAAGTTGGTTTTTTTAAATATTGAACTTTTTCTGCATGCCTGTTAGTATAGACTACTGTGATGGTGCTGACCTGCAGCCAGCATCTTCATTACCTCTAGATGTGGGGCCACAGTAGAGGAGTGTTTAATTGTGAAATTCTGTCATTTTATCTTTACTAAGATGAGATAAGTAGAAAATTTCTTTACTGTAAGTTGAAGGTATTTGCTTTTCAAACAGTTCAATCCTAGTTTCTTCCAAAATAGTCAAGGCAAGTATGCTCTCTCTAGAAGTAATGCTGAGGACAATGGATATTTTTGAGTCCGTATATGACAGAACGCTCATTACAGCTTTTTTCCCCACACCTAATCAGGGCGCATGCAGCCATGCTCTAAAGGATTGTACGGCACAGAAATAAGCCCCATATTACACAGTGCTAATGGGACCTGCTCCTTCTCAGTTCCCCTGTTGGTTGATGCTGAAGTGTAGCGTGTTCTGTTTGTACGACATTGTTATGCATTGCTCGTATGTCCCTAGTTTAGCAAAGGTATATAATCTTAAATCTTCACACAATTAGACAGAAAATCCTACTGATTTATGAGGATATAAAATACAGGAACTGGAAAAGTATTCCTTAGATGAAAGAACATAAAATACATGTTACTGATAGCCTGGGAAACAGTAACAGAGATGTCTATTCATGTAGCTCTACTGGTCCTACCTTGGCTTAGTGGAGATGGGGGTCTCTAGTTTTGCAACGTTATATAGTGTGTACAAGCACTCTGGTGTACACAAGGATCAAAGCCTTTTTCTTGACTGCTAAACATTTTCACTAGTGACCTAACAAATTTGGTCTCCAGAGGCTACAATTTAATGCACAGAAACATAATTATGGTTATCTGGTAAATAATTAATTACCTACTTGTTTTCAGAGCTCCTTTTCTGATATATCGTCAGATTAGAAGTCCAATTCTTTGCATATCTGTGGCTACTTACATTTTTCGTAATTCGGGTTATTGTAACAGAAAAAAATTCTGAATGCTTGTATCCATGGACTATATGGTTTTCTTTTTAATACGGTGGTCTGCTTTTCCAGTTCTAGTGTTATTTGCATTGCAGAAGTGGCAAAAGGAGCATATTGTTTTAAGTGGAGAAGGCAGAAAATTATGAACACGTATTTTTTTTAATAGCAACAATCAACCAAGTTGTGCTCTCTCTGTTAAGCATTTTGGTTGAGTTTTTCTCTGCTTTTGTTCGTTCGGATGCAGATTTCCTAGTAACGCTTGTAAGCATCAGAACTGATACAGCAACAAAGTGCATGAGATGCTGTGAGTCTGAAACTGCTGTGGATTTTTGGCCTTGACTCCCGAAATGCAATGGTACTTGGTAGGCAATGCCAAGCTTTCAGCTGCCCTGCCATTTAGCAGCCCTGGCTCAGTGCATAGACTCCCTCTGAAATGCATGCATGGATCCATACCTCTAGAAAGTATCGCAGCTGCCTGGGATAGCTAGGATTAATAATGAATAGACAGAGAAGATCTTAATTTTTACTATGCCTTTATCTTTGCCTAAGGAGGCAAGTTTACTGTTCAACACCCTGAGTCGTGCTTGGTTTCCTGGATTTAGATGATCCGAGGTTTTTCTTTGTAAACTGTGCAAGGAGTCCTGCTCTGAAAAAGCAGCTAATTTGTGAGGGTAACCTGGTGTGAGATGGGCTTGGGTCCTGACTGTGTTCAGTTGATAAATTCTGCAGTCTAGGGAAGCACTATATTTTCTGGGATTGGTCTCTTTTAGTTTCTCCAGCTGGAACTGTCCATTGTGTCTAAATATTTAACATAGTTCTTAAATGTTGCTCAAGATCCTTTGGAGCAGGACCTTGAACCTCAGGCATCCACATTTCAGTTGATGCCCTAACTCTCCAGCTGCAGATCCTGCTGATAATACAGAATTCTTTCCACAGAATGGAGCAGCCACCAAACCACTCAGCCCAGAATAGGCAATAGTGTTCTGGTTTTGCTGGGATATAAAAGATCTGGGTTAATTTTCTTATTCTGCAGTGGAAACTGATTGGAAAATAGAGGGTTGGGTTTCTCTTGCTGGCTAATGAAATGAAGTAGGGTCTTTTAAGGCTTACGTCCCTTCAGATTGTCCTGCAGAGAGGAGTGTAGGTATAACCTTGAATGTGTTTGAAGATTAGCTATAGTTTGGAGGATGGTAGATGCTTTTTCCTACCTATCAATGCTCAAAGTGGCTCCCTAGGTACAAGGGAGCAGTGGTACATGTGGATTTTTCCTAGCTGAAACTTAAGCCCGGCACACTCAGGTGGCAGCTGAGAGGCAGTTCTCCAGTATCTAAATAGTAATTTAGATATTTAGTAATTTAAATATTTAGTAATTTAAATTGCTGTTGGTACATAAATAATATATTTTGCTTGCATCTATCCTGTCTCTCATTTCCACATGAGGAAATGAGCCCTGGTCTCCTTGCCAAGTGGCAGGTCACGGTCTGGTGCGTGCTGTCCTCTGCTCCGTCCCTGCCGAGGGGAAGGGTTGGGTCCCTCCGGGCTGGAGGAGACTAACAAGTGTGCAGGATGGGTGGCTGGGGACGGGGTCTCCAGAGATGGACGGGCGATGAGCCAAGTTAGGGGGAGCCTCAGATGCCTAAAAGAGATCTGGGCTTGATAAGAACAGAAATAACTCCACTGAGTTCTGGGGGAGGTTTTCAGCTTTCTCAGGTTAAGCTTATGAAGAGTTGAAACCTGCTGTTTCCATTGTGCTTTAATCAGCTCATGTATGACAGAATTTACCAGCTTGTTCAGCTGAAGACAGTAGACAGTGTCACCTTCTGCGAGTCTGAGTTTTCTAGTTGCTGGTGCATCAGAAAACCAGCTCAATAATTTGTACAGTGTCTAGAATAGAGCTATCTATCTGTGCTATTGTATGTTTTCACCCACAAGTAACTGAACCCCATTCTTATTAACATACATTTAGTGGTAACAAGTGAGCAATTCAGGAATCCTGTCACATTTTCTCTTACTCTGTGTTCTAGTCAGTCAGAATAAAAATAACCTTGAATGCCAGTGAAGATCAGCCTTCTCCCAGCCTTAATTTTGATGCCAGGGCAAGAGATGAGACAGGCTCCTGACAGGTAATAGCACAGCATCATCCACAAAGGCCATTTGGTCCCATGTCACTTCAGCATGGACGACTTCAGCCATTGCCAAATAAGCTGTTAACTCAATGTACACTGAAAATAATGAGCAATGAGTCATCGAAAGACTTCCATACATACTTAGCACTTTTTCCCTTCATTAGGATATGTGTTTTCTTGAACAGGGAACTGGTAGGTACTGATTGTGGAAGAAAATAAAAATTAATTGCTTTTATATTTTTGTGTAGGTTTTCTTTAATATTGTTATTTTCAGGTGTGGTAGTCCTTGGAGTGCAATTCCACCTTAGACATATTTAAAGGAGATTGGTCATAGTAATTTTTTTTTTCCCCAGTTCAGTTTTTTAGCCACACAAACACTGTACAAAGGTTGAGGATTGTTCTGGTTAAAATCTGGGGAGTGGATTCAACTAATGAAAATGAGTGCAACACCATTATTATCCGTGGGGCTACCTAACTTTATACAAGCTTTCAACGTGTTCATGGGTTGGAGTGCCTTATGGTATACCTTTGCGAGTCAGATTTTAACAGCAGAGAAGCTTCTTGCAAGTTGTTTGTGCAATTGGATGTGCTGGGCTGCTGGTGGCTTTTGTGTACATATCAATTCCCTGTTTGTCATGGTATCGTTAGTGCTCCTCACAGCTGTAACAGGTTATGACATGCTCCCAGTGCTATACGTGTTGATGAATATTAGACGCTTCAAGCCATGATATTATCAGCTCTCACAAATAAGCCCTTTTGGATTTGTTCAGCACTGAGCGTCTGAGACCCAGCTCGGGATGCTGGCAGGGAGTTTGCTCACCGAATGGCTGTGCTTCCCTCCAGCCAAAACCCGGAGCACCGGGGGAGCCAAGCTGCTGGAGGTGACATTTTTGCAGAGCATATGAAACAAATTCTTGACCTCTTGGGGCTATTTATTAACTCTGGCGGTTTGGCCAAATTCCAATGTGAATAATTATCCCTGTTTTTTTCACTGGTTTTAATTAACGGTTATATTCATGTTCAGTTCTAGCTTGTTGCGATTGGCTGTTAATCAGTTGCTGTGTTTTGCTCTGTAGGTGGGAGTTGCATTTTAATATGGGAGAAACAGATTCAGCAGCTCAGATGTCTGGGGTATTTGTTTAGCTGTGGATAAATGTTAATTTTATCCCAGACTAAAGGAAATTAAGACAAGGACTATGTGTCTGTAATAGGAGATAAACTAAGTGGACTTAAACTACCTTATAGTTATCTCTAAGCCCAAATATATTACAGTGTAACAACGCAGAGACATGGCTTCCACCTTTTCCTGTTTGGCAGAATGTGAAGTAGACAATAAAAATGTAATGTGGCTTTAAAAGTTAAAGGTTAATTTACTCATAGTTGTGTCCATGAACACTAAAAGTATTTTGATTGTAAGTATCTGGAGTTTGCTTGATATCAGCATGGGGGACAGATTAATATTTTTAATAGTGAAAAAAAAAAATCCTGTTTTGAAGAACTGAAGGGAAAAAGATTGCAACAGTTAATTAACATTTTTCCACATAGTTATGCAGAATGTTTCACTAAGTTTTAACTTTAAGAAGAGGATGAAGTATATGTGACATGGTAGATTAAAGGTGTTTGGGTCTCTTAAATATGTATTTCTATATCTTAGGATATTTAGATTTCTTTTTAAGGATAAATTTGCATTGCTTGGTTACAAAGTAATTATAACTCCTTTCTGATGTGCCTTATGCTTCTGCTGTATATTTACAATGCCAGCTTGCTGTCATATTTGATCTATGTTTTTCTGTTTTCATTTAACATCTTAATATACAAAATCAGAGCCCCCAAGAAAGCGTTAACTGTACATATTTGTTTAAAGATAGGAATCATATAAAAAAAAAATCATTTTTTAATGCTGGTGCGTTACGGCTTCTTTATTGGCCACTAGAGCAATGCAAAGCGACCCGAGCACACAGCCCAGCTAGGCAGGCTCGCGGACGCTTTGTTCTGCCAGTGCCGTGCAGAGCAGCCAGAGCGGGTGTTTGAGCGTACCTTTCCTTTGGGGTCCCAGTTCTTTCTGTATGGCCCCTAGGTTCCTCTCCCCTACATGCCTCAAATAGCTTCTGTTCCCTGTGCTTCTTTGTTTAAGTAAAATAATATTGGCTTTCCTTGCTGCCTAGGCAAATAGGAGAGAATCTGATTGTTCCTGGAGGAGTCAAGACCATAGAGGCTAATGGGCGCATGGTTATTCCTGGGGGAATAGACGTCAACACTTACCTACAAAAGCCCTACCAAGGAATGACTGCTGTTGATGACTTCTATCAAGGCACAAAAGCAGCGCTAGCAGGGGGCACCACCATGATCAGTGAGTAGTAGCAATACTGACTCTTCCCACCCCAAGCTGAAGCTCGTGTAGCACATCTGGGGATAGCTACAGGAGGCTCCACACCCATTTTCTGAGATCTTCTGCAATGAATCTTCAAATTTCTGGGCACTGTGTAGGAGATCCATTCATCATTGTCACCAAGAGTTGGCCTGAAAATGAGCCTACCCTCAGAAACAAACAGCAGCATAGGGAATTGTCTCTTGGATTTCCCTCTGAAATACAGAACAAGCACTGAGGGATAATATACCTACTCTTGCGATTTTGGAAAAACAATGTAATTAGTGCTGTAAGTATATGGCACAGAAAATCTGACAAAGATCCGCTGTTCCCACCTAGTGACATTGCAGGGGCTTTGGAAATAACAAGATGCTTATTTATGAACTTGGATTTGGCACCAGGGATTGAGGAAGTCCTTACCAGAGATATCCTGGAGGAACATCTTTCTTGGTGGAAGGAAGAAGTGTTTCTAGTTGTTAAAGACCCTTCTTCTGTCTACCAGATGGCAGGACAAGATTTGTCGCTTTCCTAGTAGCAGTGGCTTGGCCCTTGGTTAGACTTTGTGAGGCAGTTGTTCAGGTGACATAAATAGTTTTAGCTTCCTTGTGCAGAGGAGCTGCCCGGTGGGGTTTTACTCCCACTGAATTGGAACGTGGCTTTTTTTGCTGAGTGGTGTTATCTACTACCTATGTTCAGCAGCAAGTATTAACTGGAAGGATCTCTGGCGATAAGCACAAAATGCACTGCTGTTCATTACTTTTGTTAATCATTTTTTAAGTGTATGTTCTTCAGTTAAGACTTCCTGTGCAGGAAAGGTTTGCAAATGCCACCGATAAGCCCATCTTGCTTTGTTTCCATACTAACTTTTGACCTAACCCTGCAAAGATAAGTATATGTGCATAAGTAGTCATGTCTTTATTTTACGTCAGTAAACATTGTGGCATCGTCAGATGCAAAAAGCCTTGAAACAGTGAAGATGCATAGTCGCAGCGCACTCGATCTGCCGTATAGTGTGGCTGAAGTGTTTGTGCTCCACATCATCTCTGTTCAGACCTTTGGCTATATTCCCAATTCTGGCTGCTGAGAAAGCATTCAACATCTCCATTGATATATTGGTAAGGCAGAGTGAGTCAATTCAGTGACTACGAGGCACTGGTTAATAATAATGCTTACTGTGAAATACATAGAAATGGACACATCAGACAATAAATACAAGTAAGTCCAGAACTTGTGGTCTCTTACAAAACAGTAAAGGGAAAACCAAATGTTTCCCGAACTGTGAGATGTTTGGCTCTCCCACTGTGTGTCCATTGATGCTGCACCAAGCAGGTTGCCAGACTCAGCTTTAGTATAGACTGTCCACAAAGTCTGCTGTACCTGAGGCAGCAGGACCTGGCTAGCCTCCCGGTTACAGTCTGCACACAAACTGCCTCCAAGGCTGCTGTTTTGGCCGAGATGCTGGAAGGCTACTTACAGGCACTGAGGAAATCTGAACAGTGTGCAGGCTGGGTAACAGACACTGAATCTCTTTTTCAGTTGACCACGTGCTTCCAGAACCTGGATCAAGTTTACTGACCTCCTTTGAGAAGTGGCATGAGGCAGCTGACACCAAATCCTGTTGCGATTACTCTCTCCATGTGGACATCACCAGCTGGTATGATGGGATTCGAGAAGAGCTGGAAATACTGGTCCAAGACAAAGGTTAGTGAGTGAAAATGAGTAGTATTTTTGTTTTTATTGAAATATCATAGGGAGTTGAAATTTTGAAGTATTTTAATGAATGCATCGCCCAGAACAGAAATGCACAGGTGCTGGTAATGCTGCCCAAGGTTCTGCACTACCTTGGAACTTTTGTGTTCACTTGCTGCTGTGTAAAATGGACCTAAAACTTTGTGCATTAGTGCTAGTCAGCAGCAAGGCTGACGGAGGGAGTAGGTTTACCCCAATATAGGCACGGAAAATTAAGATGTGTATGTTGTCAGATACAAATGTATCACTTTATGCTTGCTTGTACGTGTGGAAATAGGCTCAGACATTGCATGCTTAGTTTTATTTTAAGATAAAACTCAGAGATCAGCATTTAGGGTAATCAGCCCAGTCACCTTAGATCCTCTATTTCATGAATGGAGAGAATGAGACATTTAAAGGTAGCGGTTCAGATTTTAACTAGACTGGAATCTTTCCATTTAGCTGCCTCAAATTAAGCCCAAATATGAAGGGCACGTGTGTCTGAGAAACTCTCATCACAGGCTAGATCTCATTTCTCAGCAATGGCTTAGGATAATTTACTTGCTGAGACTAGATTTTTTTATAAAACATGCCTATATTTTTAAAAAAGGTTCAATTTATTAGAAAAAAGAGAAGCTAAAGTTAGGTACCTAATATTGAAAAAATGTCCTGATTTTCTCAAGTGCTTGGTCTCCAGTGGCTTTTCCTGAAGTTACTGGAAGACGCTTTGTTTCAGGACTTACAAAAACCAGGTCACTTATTTAGGAATCTATTTAAGATACGTATGGCTTGATTCAGTTCAATTAATGGGTCTACTGTCATGTGAGATGCTGTAGGTTACCCTATCTGGTCTCCAGCTACCACTCCAGAATAGCGCCGATAAAACTTCTCATAAATCCTTTTCCATACATGCCAGCTCAGCGTGACAGTCTCATATGTGGAGGGCATCTTGGTGGCACCAGATACGTATGTGTGGGCAATTGAATCTAGCCTTCAAAAAATAACAATTTTGATCTAGTTCCTTAAAATTCTGCCTAACAGCATGGATTTTCAGTCCAGAAACATATTTTTTCAAATATTTTGAACTTGATACTTTCCTTGAAAATGCATGGAATATAAATTAAGAAATATTTTCTGAAATGGTATTTAGTTACCATGGGTAAATCAGAATGACCCTTGTGTTGGGAAGTCTTAAGTACTATGTGTATGCAGCATCCTTTGTAAGGTGTAGTGCTAGTGATGACTTAGATTTGAAAAAATCTCTTTGTATAGAAATGTACTATCAAAGGAGAAAAACAAAGCAAAATTCTATTTTTGAGTGAGCAGTTGTTCGCTGAGATACTGGGAGGTGCAGTCACATAGGGGATTTTATCCTGTATCGCAGCATACTAGCAGTACATGTGCTGTATACCAGATTTTAGGCAACAAAACCCTTCAATCAGCAAGATTACACATAATTTAGAGAAACTGCAGCTGGTCTTACATAGTTCATTATAATATAGGTGATTTTTTACAAGGTGATGACATTTGTTAACACTGATGGTGCCAAATCTGTGCTGTTTCCCTGCTATCTGCGTTAACATGGATACGCTGCTGTGCATTAGCTGACTGTACTCTCAGACAAATATACCATGCCTTGTTTCAAAGGTTAGATGCTATTTTCCAGAGCTCCCGGATTACAGATGGCTCAGCACTCCCAAATGTGCCTGAGGGCTTACAGTAAAAGCCTGGTGCAGACAGTTAGGTTAATAGTTTTCTCCAACTATTGAAATGTGAGTTTTCAATATAAATCTGACATGCCTTTCACTCTTCAGGGGAAGCAGGAATCTGTTCATCGGTTCCTGAACCGGGATGTGTGACGAGGCCCTGGGCGGCCTCTTTGGTGGCACTAGCATTAGGAGGTCACCTTTGTTCTCACGGATGCTGCAGTATGTCTCAGGCAGTCAAAGTGAATTACTCTCATGTGTTAGGAGATGCAAGGTAAGGGCCAGTATGAAAGCACAAGCACAATAGGAAATATTTCAGCGTGGCAGGGGCTTTCAAATTAATGGATAATATCTGCTGATAATTGGAAACGTTTGAGCCAGCTGGTGCAAATAGACTTGATGTCAATGGAGTGACACTGGTTTTCATCAGCTGGGAATCTGGATTGAATTTGTTCTCGGCTGATTGTCTGGTGGGTGAGTTAGCCAAGTAACAGGGCTCAGTTAATCACGTTTCAATGCTGCATGTGCCTAACACAGTCTCGGCATAAACAACAGGGGAGCTCACAGAGCTGCTGTTGAGGTGCCCTGTCATGAGGTATAATTGAATAATTAATCAGTTTTAAATCAATACAAAGCTAATTTAAGGAGAGACAGGCTTTGGAAGGGCTGGAGATTTTGTAGAACCAAATGTTGATTATAAAGACTCAGGCTTGTAGCATTTCGGCAGCTAATTTGTGACTGGGCTTCTCCAGTACATGCAAAGGAACAACAGCCTGAAATGTGTTGACAGACGCCTCACTTGTTCCTTTAACTACTGCACTTTGTCACTGTTCAAAAAAACCTATAGCACTGTCTCAAATTTGGAGAGGATCCTGTTGAGTACTGGTGCAAGAGCAAGCAGGACATTAACAAGAATGTAGCATGTAACAAATGTTAAGCATTAAGGTCAATAGGCCATGGACTAGGTCTTTTGAAAAGCCATGTATTTCCAATGAGTAGATCAAGACACCAGACCAAGGCATTAGGCAAAGAGTCTAATCTTGGATACCTGTATATGTAAATTGGTGTTATTTTATCTTGGCATCTTGTAAAGGTACTCTCTTTGCAAGGCAGGATGGTTCAAACCATCTCTCCTGTTAGCAGTAAAGGCAGCCCGGGAGATGCCCTTCCATTTGTGTGTATCTGATGTGGTAGCTGAGGGCGTGGATGTGCACTTAGATGGGAGAACTTTGCTTCTGCACTGTGGGAGCTGTTGGTAAGGGACAGGCTCAAGATGCCATGGTGGGATCTCTTCTACTCTCATTGACTTCAGGGAGAACATTCACTGAGTGGGAGAAAAACTCTTAGTCATTTTACCAAGGTCAGGAAAGGGCCTAAGAAGATACAGGTAAAAGAAAAAGGAAAAGAACCTATATTACTTGGGTCAATGTATGTCTTCCAACCACAGTACCCAGAGAAAGCTGCCTTATCTCCTGCAGCATTGATTAAATGAATTACCTTTGGCTAGAGCCCAGTGGATAAAGGCGAGCAACAGGTAACCCTTTCCTTACAGAGAAATGTGTATGCGGGGATTCAGTCCCGTGCCATCACTGAGGCTGGTTGGCATGGCTTGGACCAGCCTTGACACGTCTCTCATTGCTTCATGTGTGCATGGTCACCTGTGCAGAAAGGTGGCTCCCAGGTGCAGCTGACATCTGAGACACTGTGTAGGTTTGTGAAGAGAAACAGAGCTTTCCTCCAAGGCAGGTCGGGCAGATGTGATCAGTCAGAGGGGAGATGATGCTGCACGCATGAGGCTGTGAGCCCTGACCCCAGGGAAGGCGTAGTCAAGCTTAAAGGTTTTAAAGCAGGGACATACTAAGTACATTGAAACTGTGTAATGAGGAATAGGCTGAGGGATTACAGGCCATGCATGTTTTCTGGGAACTTGAGAAATATGAAAAAAGGAAGAAAGGACAGGCTCACAGGCTGACAGGGCTCCGTGGTCCAGGCTGGATTTGCTCAGCGTGGAAGTCCGCAAGGAAGGGCTGGCTCCTGCTTCGTATTTCTCCCTGAGCTGCCTGGCTTTAGCAGGGAGACATAATACCAGGGATCATTTCAAGGTTTTATCCTGCATGTATCCTAGGGTATTTTAATCTTGTAATTGTGAATAACCAAGTTCTCTGTGTGAGTGTGAATAGCCATACCCTCTGCCTGAGGATATATCTGCACCTTCTAGACTCATGAAGGAGTTACATCTTCATCAGAGAACCTTATTCATTCAGTGTAGCAAACATGAATAACATAAACAAATCTCTTTCTTTTTCCTCTTGCCCCAGGAAGTACAGTTTTCATGACAACTATTTTGAAATGGAGCGTACACGGCTCAGACAGCTTAGAATATACTTTTCTTTTAAGCTAGAAAATTCTGAAATCAGTCCCTGTACCAAACTGGGGATGTTGTCAGTAGACTAAAGAGTAAGGCAAATTTATAAACTAATATGAATTCATATATACAGAAAATATGAACAGAAGGTCTTTGGAATTCCTGTTCTGTTAGAATACAAAGCTGTGTAAATAATCGAATCTTTGAAATAAATAGCAAAACTTGTAGGAGTTTGAATACAGTTGGTTCTTGGCAACCGACACTCACCAATAGCATTTCTTACTGATTTCTAAAATTTGGAGCTGTCATCTTTCATGGTTTTGTATGACTGCCAACATAAATCCTTCCATCTTTGGAAGGTGGAAGGAGAGGTATGGTGAGCTGCCCTTGTAACTGGTTTCAGGCTTTGCTTCTACTCCTTTCTGGTGTCTGCCATCTGCTAAGCTGGGTGCTTCGGGCAGTAGGATCAAGAAAAAGCAAGTCTGTATGCAAATTCAGATACATGGTTCCTACAGCTTCTCAGCACTTTCGGGAAACTTAGCTAGAAGTTTGTCTATTAAAAAGCACTGTTTCAGGTCAAGCTGAAATGTCTTCCTGATTAGCTAAAGAAAGCTAAAAAGAAAACCTGTGATTCACAGAACCTTTCACAAGTTTTTTTAAACTTTACAAACTTTACGTGCTTGCTTTAGCCAGTGTCGCTTGTCTGTGATTTGGCGACAAGCAATCATCTCATTTGCAGTGGTGGCTGGGTTGCTCCAGGGCTGAACACAGGCAATCCACAGAGTCCAACAAATTCCCCCAGAGAAGAGGGGATTCAGGCTTCTAGTCCTAGCAGCTGTAATGCAGCCGTGGAGCCATGCTTTATTTCTGGCGGTCACTGGTAAAAAGCCTAGTCCAGATGAATATTCTGTGACCTATGTTTCCTGAAGTTTTTGTTCAAATACAATTTAAGAATCCACTTACATGGCAACATCTTTGAATTTTGTCTTGGAACAGGTGTGAACTCTTTTCAAGTCTACATGGCCTACAAAGATCTCTACCAAATGTCCGACAGCCAGGTATTGTTCTGAATGCTTTTCATTGCTGTGATCTGTCCTCTCTTCTGTGATCTCCCTCCTTACGCTTGAGGTGTTGCTAAGGTTGAATCCCAGAGAAATGTTCCCACTGACCTGAGTTGCACTGGGGGAAATGGGCAGTGGAGGAGTTGTTCTCTCTGGAGGGTCAGTGCCGAGCAATGTTGAACATCTGCATGTATTCCTTCAAGTGTATGACATTCACCTTCTGCAAGGATTATCTGGTGTCTCCCAACATTGCAACCACTCAGCATTGCTCAGGATTTTGCCATGCACTTTATTTTGCTGTTATCTTTCAAGAACTCTAGGTCAGAGAGGGAAGAAAAGATGAAACACTGGAGGCGGTGGCAGTTTTAAGATTTCAAGAGTTGCTCGGTTGCTGCAAACAGCTAAATGGAATTGCTCTTTGGGGGAGGTGGCCTTTTCTCATTAGGGCTGGAGATAACAATGAGCTTGTTTGTCCAGAGCTCATTACAGATTCCAGACTCTTCAGCTTTCCCATTCATGAGTATCAGGTCATTGTAAATGGACAATGGCATCTGTTAGTAGTAATAATGTTTGCTTATTCAGTTGCGAAAATGTTTCTTTCTTACTTATTCCCAGAGCTGTAGCTCTCGGTCTCTTAAATAACTGTTGTTACACCTCCAATCCATGTGGTTTTAATTGGAATTTTAGACATAATAATATATAAATATTCTCTGAGAGGCAGTGCCTGTTAAATTCAATTCCCTCTTGGAATTCCCAAGAGAAATACATCAAAATGTTTAATGCGTGGCTAGACTAATGTTTAAATGCTCATGTTGCAGGCTGTGTATTCTGACCTATTCAATGCTAGCTGAAGTGCCCTAGTGCAAAAGTGGGCACTGAAGAAACCGTGTCTTCAGTATTTGATCTGTGTTTGGAAACTGGGCTACCATGTTGCTGAATTCTTGTTTAAACAGGGAACACGTTACCTGAATACCTTTTGGAAAGGGAACTGAATTTCAGTAGATTTACGCTTAGAAATTCTCAGTAAAAGCAATAGGATCAACTATTTCCCTTCTGTATGGATGGGTTTTGAATCTTAGAAAGCAATAAAAAAAAGGATGCTCTAGAGAAAATACTACAACTTTTAACTGCAGAATTAAAGATGATGGTGAAAACTTGACACTATCTGCTCTAAAGTGATGGTGCAAAATGCCTGCACTTCAGAAAAGAGGTGTTTTAGCTGTACTAAGAGAGTCTGTAGTCCATGGGAATAAATCCATTTTACATCTGCTAAAACTATGGAAGAGAAACTTACTCACTACACCTAGGCCTGCGTGGGAGGGTGTGAAGAGGTAGCCCTGCAGTGCAAGGGGCTGGGGGAGGCACTACGTCCGAGGGAGGTGCAACCCCGCTCGGGACTGTTGACCCTGTCTCGATGCAGAAGGGCAGCGGCTCGTCCTGGGGCTGGCTGGTGTGTAACAGGTGGGTCAGTCAACACCAAGCAGTGAAGCTCTGACTCCACGTAGAAAGCGGAGAATGGAAAAGGGAGATAATTTGCTCTTTGCCTAGATAAGTACCAGCATAGAAGGAGAAAAACTGAGATGAACAGAGAGGTCTGAATAATGTGTTTTCCTTATTCAGCAGTGTTTTCTTCTTTGTGCTATCTGCAGCTTTATGAAGCCTTTACCTTTCTAAAAAGTCTTGGGGCTGTTATCCTGGTCCATGCTGAAAATGGAGACTTGATAGCTCAGGTGAGTGAACTGTCATTTTTGCTTCACTTTGTGAGAACATAGACACAAGAGAGAAGTAAAACCCTCCAGTCAGAGTATGGGTAGGAAAAAAGGAACTACCTGGTAAGTGCCTTAATTGGGCCTGATGCCCTACACACTGCTGGTGTAACCCCTGGGATGAGAGGATGGAGGCCCTTCTGCGTGCTTTGGCAGAGCATCTGTGAGATAGAGCAGCGATCCAGACAGCTCCTTGCCTTGGCAGCAGACGAAGACTGGGTCAGGGGGGCAGAAGGAAGCAAGAAGATCTCTTCTCAATTCGGCAGAGACAAGTGAAGCAGAACAACGGAAAGCCTTGCTCAGAGATTTTGGGGACAAAAAGTGGAGCTGGGAAGCTTTATGCTAATGTCTCTTGCTGCAGCTATCAGCATAAGCAGCATAGTGAGTTTAAAGTGGGTGGTAAAGCTCTCAGACCTATTTATTTTTGAGAATATTCTTCTAACTCTCTGAAGTTTGAGAATAGGAAACCACCGTGATCTTCTAAACATTTAAAAAATGTGCGTTAGAGTGTAAGTCATGCTCTTTGAAGATGCCTGTCAGAACCAGGAAACTAGGCTCAAATTCAGTATGCTCCATTAAAACGTCCTGGATCCCCAGTGCACTCTTTGTAGGTCAGGTCCCCGATGTAGGTACTGTCCTCACGCTGGGGTGTGCTGTAGCTCTGATCTGTGCAACGGAGGTATCGCGAGGACAGCCGTCAATAGTAAACCTCCTGCTGGTCTTTCTATAAAGCAGAATGGGCGGGTTTGGGGGGGTATTGTTATGACTCCATATATCTGTGGCAGATTAATCTTTTAAGGCTGTTGCAGAGATGTCTCCCTCCTCTGATCCCGTATACGTGCGTAGAGCCCCTCTGAGGTCCGTGAGGCTCCGAGTGAGCCGACTGATTTATCTGCTGAGCTCTTTAGCTGCTGGTTTATCCGCTAAGGACTAGGCAGCAGAGCTGACAGGGAAATTACAATAGCTAAAAACAAGTTGTCTTGTTGAGATCTGGACTAGGGAAGCCACCTTGTCTCACGGTTCAAGGAGAACCTCAAGTGAACATTTGAGTGGTTGGGCAGTGTGTAAGGGCTCTTGCCCACGTAGGTTTATTTTGTTGTTTTTCCTTCAGTGGAATTATGTCCTTTATCTGCCTGGTAGGAATTTACCACCTTTGAGAGCCTTCTTTCCCTTTTCCCTTCAAGTTTGGCCAAAATAACCACTGGGCTCAAACGTGACTAGTGAGGAGTCAACAGGCACATACAGTGCAGTTGTATCCTTCCCCCACTGAAACCAGGTGAAAACCCTCATTTGGGTTCAAGAGGAAAAAAGGTTGATTCCCCATGAAGTTTAGCATGATTTAAAACTACCAAAATATATAATTTATAGTTTTAATACAATATAAAATATCCAGTAGAACAAAAATTAGTAAGAAGAAACATAATAAGTCAATATTATTGTAGGAATGGCAAAATTAAACAAATCAAATGGCACCCATGATGTTTTGATATGTTCCCCATTAAAAGCAAGGTGCACTCGTGGAGTTGCATTTCTGATAGAAATCTGTTTCAGTTACATTTTTCTTTCATCAGCTTTAATATATAGCCATGGAATATGAACATACAGGACAGAAAAATTATCAGGAAAAGAGGAAATAGAAAAGAAATGTAAATTATGTTATACATATTACATCAACATATTTCTTCGCCATTGCCATGTCTCATAAAATCAGTCTTTCCTTATACTTTTATTTAGAAGGATTATTTGGATAGTGAAAAGAAAGCTGCCTGCAGGGAGGTTTTGCAGGACTATCCTGTGTGAAAATCCAAATTTGATCTTATCAAACAAATATTCTATCTTATTAGCACTATTAAATCCTCTTACAGTGGGTAATTTTATCATATGATCTGATTTTATGACTTCCTTCAAGATGCAAACGTATCCTTCTTTCTGTTCTGTTCTTTGCCATCTTGCTATTTTTTGCGTTATATAGTTGCAACTGTATTTTTTGTTGTATCTTAATTATCTGAAGTCTTTAACTGGCACTGGTCAGAGCTGTTGCATTAATGATTTAGAACAGCTGTTTTTAAGAATACCTATGAAACATTATGATTTTCTAACCAAAATAATCGTAATTACAGGGTCAGATTAATACATTCCTATTAATGCCTTTTCAGCCTTGATTGATTGCAGCAAAGGCAGAAGTATATGTGAATATTAACTTGCTCAGGTTTTGCTGGAGTGTGTTGGTAATGTGTGAGCTTTTCACCCTCGGGGACCTGGGATCAAATATTTATTAGATGACACAGTAAAGTATGTTCGGTAACTTCATCCTGGTCTCTAGGGGACATTTGTCTGTATCACAGAGTCATTACATTTGTTGAACTTGGCTCATTAGAGACCTGTGAGCCGGGCAGGCCAGGGTCGGAGGTACATCAACAGCTCTGGTCCCACTTCTGCTCTGCTGGCAGACCTGGACCAACCTCAGATCAGAAGTGGTTGACCACCATTTTCTACAAAAAGGGAAATTTATTCCAATACCACTGCTTGACCTTAAATTAAAAGATAGGTGAAGCTTTTTGTCTATTGAAAAAAAAAAATCTGACTGCTGTGAAGCTTGATAGGCACAGATTTTTTCTGACAAACCCCCATTGGTCCTAAGATGGGCTTTTTGGTGTGGACACAGTCCCCTCAGAACTGGAGGGCACTGTTTTGCTTTTGTGAAAACATAATTTTAGTGATTCACTCCGTAGGAAAAAAAGTGTTACAGAAAACTGGATGCCAAAGGCAAGACTTTATTTGATGAAGTGTCAGCAATACTGAAAGTTTAATGAAGATAAAAGTGCTTCAAGGATTGCAGCCAGAGGGGAACTTGTGCAAGTGAAGAAAGAATTGTGGGCTGGAAATATCCATAATTACTATTTAGTATATTGATTGAAACCTGTTCCCTGGGTTGCAGTCTGGAGAGCAGAGGAGATTTCCGATGGTGCACCCCAACAGCTTGAGGCACAAATATACTCTATTGCACTGCAGCGACAAATCTTCCCCTGAAATCTGTGCTGGCTGCGCGGAGCGGATGCCGGGGTGGCATGGGACCAGTTTATAGCCAGTGTTTTCAGTCCTCCTCCCCCGTCAGCAGGCTTACGCAGCTGCATTTAGACAGGCAAAAAAGGGGCAGTCAGACAATAAGGCTGCGAATCCGCCAGAGGATGCCTGGTGCAAGGGTCTCATCCTGGAGAGGTTGTCAGCATTTATCTCTTACGTTGCAGGAACAAAAGCGTATCCTGGAGATGGGAATCACTGGACCCGAGGGACATGCCCTGAGCAGGCCCGAGGAGGTAAAAGACTTCACTCATTTTGTCGTTCATGGAAATATTCTGTCGAGTGTGTAGTATCGGAGCTTGGCTTCTGTATGTGCATATGATAGATGGGTGCGCGGGGAAAGGCAACAGTCTGCTTCTGCCACGGCTGCTTCCAGTCTTCTTCAAAGCCTTGAAAAGTCCAGGTCCCCTTCAGCCTGTTTGTTTGCCTGAAACAACCTTTTGCTTCTGCAGCAGGTGCGTTCCCTCGGTCCTTGTACACTCAGGGGTCACAGCTCCTGCTGCCCCGGGCACGGGCGTGCACGTATTTCTGAGTGTGACCCTTGTGATTTGATTCATGACGACAAAAAAAGGGGCTTATCAGGGTAAAAATCAGCAGTGCAGCTTGTGGGTTAGGCTTTGGAGTAACTGCATTCATTAAAATGCTTGGGCTGAAAACCCATGTGTATGTATATGCCATGCATATGCATAAGCCCACATATAAATCTACGTTTATGCAGGCAGATACATTTGTAGTAGAAATGCAGGCTGTAGAAATGCAGATATGTGAGAATGGAAAGATGCTGCGGGGCGGCTCAGTTTATGCAACTCTCTTATAATAAAAACCAGGCTCTGGCCAGGATCATCTCAGGCATCTGGAAAGGGTTTCTTTAATGAGAAGAAAAAGGTGGAGACATGTGGATGTCCCTTAATGTACACAGTTCAGACTGTTAATGGGATGATGGAGGGCGGTAGTGGGAAGTGACTGCTTTCCTTGAAGACTAAAGAGACAAGGCCCTGGGGATTTGAGGCTAAACTTGAAGAGATTGTTGTGGTTTGCAGCTCTTTATATAACCTCTCCCCAAGGCGAAAGGAATCAGCTTAATTGGTCGCATTCTTCTGTTGAACTGTTTATATACTTTTTCATTTTGCTGTTTAACTTCCACCTAAATTATTCTAAAAGAATGGAGTCGTTTCCTTTTAATGAGAACAAGGCCCTAAGTAAAATCTGCATTTGCAGTTTCCAGAAAGGAATATTGCATCTTTCTGACTGTGCATCTGACCACCTCAGCCCCAGTCCTGAGGTACAGAGATCCTGCCTCCTTCCCTGGTCTTCTGCGGGTGCCTTTGGGGCTTCCAGAGCAAATGTTGTGATAAAAATCCTGGGAAAACCTGAAGCGACAGTCTGATTTAAGAAAAAATATTTTACAAAATTGTGAAGAATTAAGCCATGTGGTTTTGGAAGGGCTAAATTGCTCAACTTTTCTAGCACAGCTCTTGGAGAGAAATTTCTGTACCATCGAGTCAGTATTTTCAGTCACAATGGAGTTTTAGGTATTAAATGCCGATACTGTGAGTCCATCTGGGAAGGAGGTATAAAACTGATGAGTGGGGAAAGGAGTCTTCAGAGCCCCTGGGAAACGCTGCTCCTCTGTCTGAAGGTGACTGCTTTGTGTGCCTACATCCCAGATGGCTCCCTGGGAGGAGATTGCCTTTACGCTTGCTGACAGAGGGGACTTACTGGGCGATGCTTCAAAGGCTTTTATGGATTATGGGCTAAATTCAGTCCATAGTGCTGAAGTTGCTATTTGAGAATACTTTACATTCACTGTCAGCCTTATGTAAAGATTGCATAGGGTAAGCTGCCAGGGAGAGCTCAGAGGTTGTCTCCAAGCTGGGGCAATGTTTCCCTGCTTTGTTCTCCTTCCAATTGCAGGGTAGAAGTCTGAAGCAGAAAGGTGGGAGGGAGATAAGGAGGAGCCCCATCAGCTGCTTGGACATGACTTTTCCTGGGGTGGAGGGAGCCAGGGAGCTGTATTTGTGCCAGGGCTGTACCCCATTAGCGTGGCTGTGGTTACTCCTAATGCGAAGTGTCTGAGGTTGGGTTAGTTCCCTGTTGCCCAGCACTGCGTCCCTCTCTATGGAAAAAGCAGAATCAGCCCCTGAAGAGTTGCTGCTAAACAGTGAGAAATACGGCTTGGTCCTCCAGTTCATTTTTTCTGCAGGCTGCTTTTGCACTTAACTTTTTCCTCCTTGTTTTCCTCAGCTTGAAGCAGAAGCAGTTTTCCGTGCCATCACCATTGCCAGTCGAATAAACTGCCCAGTGTACATCACCAAAGTGATGAGCAAGAGTGCAGCTGATATCATTGCACTGGCCAGAAAGAAAGGTAGGAGACTTCCTTTTCTCCCCCAAACTCGTTCGCTTTGTTGAATAGAAGCCCAGTGGAAAAACCTGTGCATCTTGACCCAGATCACAAGATATAGGGAGAGGTTACCAAAGAATGGTAACACCATCACAGACCCTAAATATTTATGGCTGGGAAAGATGAAGGGAAATCCTTTTACATTTTTCGGTTGAGAAACTCTCCCCACAAACTGTCCCCTTGAAGATTGTGTTGTAACTCTTCTTTATCCTGTCTTCCCTTTTACCTTTCCCTTAGACTGCTGTATCTCTCTTCATGGGAGGGAGATATTTTCTTCCTAACAGGGTCTAGCACATCCTCTGTGCCTTTTGGGGTTATTTCAGGGTATTGCCCTCTGAGGGGTGGCTTGGGCAGTGAACCTGCAAGCCCGGTGCTTGCTCCTGGCCTTGCTGCTGGAGGCTGACTCCGTCAGATGTGCACTGGGACATCTGTGGGCCGACACTGCTTGCTGGGGCTGCGGAGGGATCCAGGTTACAAAGCACCCAAAAGGGGCTTGTGAGCCTGGAGGCAGCTGCTTTCGAAGCTGCATTTGCGAGTCAGGACTGTTCTGCTGGTTGGTGCTACAAAGTGCATGAGCAATATGGAAAAGCCAAAGAGCAAAATATCGTCTTGATATTTGTGTTCTTGGAGACTTGGAGTATGGTGCTGGGGACCATATGCTGCTATCTGCTGGTGCTGTGCCCAACCTGGGAGTAGTAAAAAGGCATCTGTCTGCTGAAGCCCATCCTCCACCTAAATGCACTCCAAAGTGGAGCAACGTAGAGAACATGGCTGTGATTAAAACAGTACAAATTAAAACCAGATCTGAACTGTCTCCTTCTGGATTAGAAAGGGAGCTTTGTAAATATGCTGATCAAAAGCATGTGTAGCTCAGAGAGCCTCCTGATCAATTTTTTATCACACAGACAAAGCCAGGACTGCTTTATTTTCTGGGAGCTATGCTGGCCATGTAGCAATGCGTAGATTATACATGGCTGCATGCAGCAAGCAGTATAACGTGCTGGAGAGAGTGGCTTCTAGTCAGTTCCTGTATATCCTTGCTTTCCCCAAGGTCCCCTTGTTTTTGGAGAGCCGATCACTGCCAGCTTGGGGACAGATGGGACACATTACTGGAGCAAAAACTGGGCCAAGGCTGCAGCTTTCGTGACCTCGCCACCTCTGAGCCCTGATCCTACCACTCCAGATCACTTAAATTCGCTCTTAGCATGGTAAGACCTTCTTTTTTTTTACAGGCTGATGGTCAGGCAAGTGCAAAAGCCACATGGGATGAAGCATCTAGGGATCAGCTCGGTTTCCTTTAGACCAGTCTCATACACGAAACAGCAGAGAAGGGATGTAGAAAACCAGGGATAGTTGTGTCGCTATGTTTAGGCTGTCAGTCAGGTGAGCAGGCACGGACTCTCCAGCTCCTGGTTAGCTTGATAGAGAGGCAACTGCTGGCTATTCAGGAATTAATTCTTTTTCTTTCTGCTTTTCAAGTGATTCCTAGTTGTACAGCCAGATAGTCTTTAGCCCAGGACTTCAAACCTGCTTTCTCCCTAGTTCTCTGTTTTCTCCAGCCAAATTGTTAATATATGATTGGATGGCATCCTCACTGTCCAGCATAAGCAACAGCCTGGTGGATAGACCCCCATCTGCGAGAACAGACTCAGTTTTAAGCCCTGGTCATATCTGGCAAGCACAGCTCCTGAAATCAGCGTTGTCCCTGAATGCAGAGATACCTAGAACCGCAAAAATGTTCCTGGTGCAGTTTTTGTCAAAGCTGGTGCGGGGCTGTAAGCCGTCAGCACTTTTGAGAATTAGGCTGTCCTAAACTAAATTGTTAAGTGTTTGTAGCAGAGTTGAGTGGTTTTAGCTCCTGTGTATTGAAAACTTCTGACTTGGTAGTTTGCCTTCAGCTGGGATGGACCAAAATCATAGAAGTTTACTTGTGTTTAGTTCTTGCAGCCTTGTTTTTACTTTTAGCTTGCCTTGTGTCTTTATCGGTTCCAGGGTCCTCAAGCTGGAAGACAGTGGTACGTATAGAGAAGGTATGTCAGGCAGGAGAAAGAGGCCAGAGTGGATTACAAAGGAGACTGTCAGGGTCTCAGGTGGAGACAGCTGGTGACTGGAGGCCATCACGTGACAGGATAGGGGTATGGGCTGACTGTCTTCAGGTTGGCGGAGAGAGGGTTATCATTAGAGAGGTGAAAGGAATGTGGACACCAGAGGGATAAGTGTCTTTCTCATATAGAAAAGAAGACATCAGCAATGCCTTGCCAGCAACCCAGACTGTAAACGCCTCCCTGAAAGTATTTCCTGCCTGTAGCCAACTGTGGGTCTTCTTTAGCTTAAGCAAAAGACCATCTGCTTTGAAATGATATGGAAATTCACAGCTGGGAAGTCCCACCAGGACAGATTGCTAGTGCTGGAATGAGGAACTCAAACCTTATTTAACGCCATGTGGTGGCACTCATCTCACCTGCTGCCTCCCCTTTCTAGGGTTTCCAATGCTCTAGACAGAGCAGTAGAATTTGAACCCTAAAAGTGACCCATTCGTCTTCAGAAAACGTTTCCTCCTGAGGTTAGTTTTGCACATGACTAACTGGCAGGCTGTATGGCAAGCAGTGCCAGTGTGGCTGGTAATACAAGGCCCCTGCATGTGTAATTCAGGCTTGGGCAGAGCTGCCCTTTAGGTGGATGGGCACGTACATGTGATGGGAAGCTGCCATCAATCAATGCCACTGCTGCAGTATGCACACATCTCTCCTTGCACACGGCGAGTCAGGCTGTGCAGTCCACCAAACCCAGGTTTTAACTCGGCTGCCCTAACGATGCTGCATGGACAGCACTACGAGTGAATGCACAGTTGAGCTCCGAGTTACATGCGGTTCTAGTAAGAATACGAAGGAATTTGTTCTGTTGTGACGGTCTGATGGCAGAAATTATTTTCCATAATTGAGCTTTCTGTTCCTTAAAATAAGGACAAGGAAGAAAAATTACTTTTCTGGTCTGATCCGTCACTATCAGCACTGTAAAGAGTGAAGCTCATTGTGTGAGGGTAAGGCTCTTAGCCAGCACATGTGAACGTGTATCAAAATGTTTGGCTCTTTACTCTATCAGACACGGCTATATGTTTTCTAGAAGAGAGTCCCAAAATAATAGTATGTGGGTCAAAACAGATTAGCTAAAATAGCAAGAGAATTTTTAGAACTGGAATCCAAATAATGACTTTTTTAAACACTAACATCAGAAAGACAAACGGAGGAGTCACAGAAGTTTTCATTATCCTCCAAGCATGCAAAAATGGCTTTTTTCTTCTAGTGGCTTAAAGTCCTAGATCTTAAATGACAGCAGCTTAGCCTGCTTTCAGTTTTAATCTATACTGTGAAACTAAAAAAAGAACTGTATATTTTATCAGTCTGCCATGCATTTGTGGGGAATTTTATGCAGGGATGATGGTAAAGACAGTTTTCACTTTTCTATTGCACTGTTCATTAGGAGACAAGTATTTTACATTCATTAAAAAATCCTTACAACATTCTTCCTCTGCAAGTACGTAGCATACTGCTTGTGCTGTTTTTCACAGAAAGTGTTGATTTTTCACTGCAAAGCTGAATGGATAAAAATCCAGCATGTCTCATGGGGTTTGTAGATTGGATTTGCCTCATGAGATTTGGTCCTTGTTTCATCTGGGGGCCATGCACCTGAGGTGGCTTTCATCTTCCATGGCATTATTGCCGCTGTGATATGCCATCTCTTCCGAACTAGAGATGTGAGATCTTGGTGCTTCACGGAAGATGTAACCTGCTGTGAAAACCTTGTTTACGGTGAAGAGTAAGATGTCGAGGTATTGATGTGGCATTTAAAGATACACGTATGTCCACTGTTAATTCCCACCACTCCCTATTTTGGAGTTGTTTTCCGTGGTGATCCCTTCTTGTCTCTCAGTTTTGTAGTTGATCTGATGCTCATCCCCCATTTGACAGTAGAGTATATGTAAACGGAGGAGTGCCCTGTGGTTAACCAGGAGGTGTTGGGCAGCTCTTGAGCGACATGCTTCAGCTTCAGAAGTCTTCTGTTCATCGGACTGGGGAGTGCAGTGCATGTCATTAAATGTCATAAAATGTCAGAGGAGAGGGAAAACAGAGTTCAGAGGAAGCAACACCTTTTTATCTTTCAGGTGTAGGAATTAAGAGCGTGGTGTAAGAAGTGCAACATAACCTCAGGGAAATGGGCAGTGGTACAGGGCCTGGCTGTGACATTCATGTTTTCATGGTTGTATTCATCAGAGTGCAGAAAAGAGAGAGGGTGAGCCACAAGAAGCTTAGCTGGCAGCAGGGCAACAAAAAGGAAGAAACAGCATTGCAATCTTCTGACTTTATTGTTGTGTTAGAATAAATGACTGTTTAACTGATGGATTTGGTTTAATCCTATGGAGTAACACCAGGCAGTCATTAATAATCAAGAATAGCTAAAACATAGCTGCCTTTTCACTATAAAATACATGGGTTTGGCTTCTGCCAAAAAATGGATGGATGGGAGCAGAAGAACCAGAAAAGAGGCCAAAGGTTCTTCTCTGACTGTCAGCAATCATTAGGGCTGGCAGCCCAGAAAATTGCATTAGAATTACTGATGTGTGACACTTTTTTCCTCTGTACATGGCTATTTGTTAGCTTGCTGGAATCTAAATTTGTGGACCAGAATGACTCAGATGTTTCAGAGCTGGAACTTACATAATCAGTTAAAGAAAAGGGTGACAGGCTCTTGGGGACATTGTCCTTCTGGAGTGATAGAAGAGAAATCGTAGTGTGTTTTAATGTGCTTGACTCCTGTAAGCTTAATCAAGACCTAAAAATATCACCTGTTTTCTGTGGATATTGAAGAACCTATCTTCTTTTTTGTCTTTCTATTTTTGCAAGATTCTGCGTATTGGTTATGTTCTTCCTCCTTATTCCCGAGAGCAGCTGTGATCCAGTTCTGCTCTCTGCAAAAAAAACTTCTGTAGGCTGAAAAGACGACTCCTTAAATAAAAGCATTATTTAGCTCTTTTTGTGCTTTACTCCATGCCTTTTTCTGTGTAAGACCTTTAAGTTAGATAAATCCAGAGCACATGTTTGACCTGCATTATGCTTTTCTTTGTTTAATTAGAAGACTACCTGATAAAAAACTTTCCTTCCTTTTTTATTTTCATGGTTCTGTTTTGGAAAGGTCAGACAAGAAATATTCGTGTAAGAATTGCAAGAAAAATATATGCGCAGGGGAGAAATGCAGGGAAACAAGCTTGATGCTCATGACTTTGCATTGTAAAATTTGCCATTATTTTTCAACATGGTTGTGAATTAATTTATCTTGAGAGTGGCAGACATTTCATACAAGCTTCCGATCATTTCCTTAATCCTAGAGTAATCCTTTGTCCTGGTTAGTGGGCTTGTGCCTGATCTCTGTCGATAAGCAGGCTGAAACCCGAGGGGGCTGTAATCGGGGAGTTCAGGGTGCTCCTGGGGGAAAGTGGAGGTGTCCAATGCCATTGTCGCTCTTCAGTGATCTGTAGCCAACACGTAAAGGCTGCTGACATGATTTACAGCCTATGCCTCTGGTGTGTAGGCTTGAAAGGTCCATTCACAGTTAGTTTGAGACCAAGGTAACCTTGGTGATGCCTGGTCTAAACCTTCTGTGTGTTAACTCCACAGTGGGGACCTGCAGGTGACGGGAAGTGGACATTGCCCGTATAGCACTGCCCAGAAAGCCATTGGAAAGGACAACTTCACTATGATTCCTGAAGGGGTCAATGGAATTGAGGAAAGAATGACTGTTGTCTGGGACAAGGCTGTAGTAAGTAATTACTTACTTTTATGGACTAAAAAGAAATTGAGTGTTGGCTGAATAATGAAAGCCAGGAGACTCTTGGCCAGTACTTAAGTGACTTTCTAATATATTTCTGAGAATTCCCTGAGGGAGCGCTACTACGAGGTGAATTGTTTATTTCAAAAACCTCCAGTTTTATAAATTCAGGGCTGTGTTTCACTTTTGACACTGCAACACCATTGTGTTTTATTAGACCTGAGGCTTCACAGACTCCACCGCTCAATTTTCCAGTTGTGTCGGAGTGGATGCTTCTCAGAGATGTAGGATCTGGAGCAGTTTAATGATTTTGAAGTGGACCCCATATAAACGTGATGAATGGATTGTTTGAATTTGGGAAGTGTCTCATCATTTTTGAGAAATTACAAATGGATGACAGCTGAGCCTGAGGCTAGACAATAAAATGCTTTAAAGGAGAACATTGCATGTAATTTATACTGGCATATTTTGCGATGGAGTGCCGGTATAAGTTAGCAATTTTTTGATGGTTCCATGGATCCTAATATATAATGATATTCTCCCTCCATTGTCTGTCTTCACATACACTCACACTCACACACACACTCATTACCTTATATTGCATTGTGCTCGAATGCATATTGCAAACTGGGAAGTGGTAGTATTTACAATGCTCTCATGAGTACTTCTCCCAGACTGTGTTTAATAACCACATTCTTCAGGGACTGCTATTGAGATTCCAAGCACAGAAGCAGCTTCAGGTAGCTGCCATGTAGGAGCAGAGCAGGGAAGCAAGCAAAGTGCACCCAGCCAGTGATACTTCTCTTTTGTTACTCCCCAAAGGGAAGAAGCTGCAGCAAGGGCTGCAACGTGGAATTTACAGGTGGTAACATTCAGTCCTGCACCGCTGCGTAGCTTGTATTTTGCAAATCTCATGTTTTACCAGGCAGGAAATAAGTGTTCATTTAATATTAGAAAGCTTGGCACTGTTCTTCCTTGGAACATTGTTCTTGCTTATTGCCAAGGAAGACCCCAGAATACTCTCTTGAGAAATCAAAATGCTGTTGTGTACAGCTGCTATTAAGCCATCACTGACTGCATAAAAAATTTGATTTCTCCAGGCAAGGACTTTATAATTGGGGTTGTATTACCTTGATGTATAGGTTTGGTAATATTAATAGTAGAATGGACTTAATTTGCAAGAAATGTTTCTAAAAGAGTATGAATCTTGTTCTTTTATTTAATGTCATAATACTCATATAAGTTTCTCTGTTTTAAAATTGTTAAAACATTTAAATGGAAATTGCTAGGACTAGCAGCAAAACACACTTAGACATCAGTGTGTAGCAAAAGGGACCTTAGATAACTGAGCAACTTGATGGTGTCATCCGCAATGAGGTTTTATTGGCTGTTCTTTGGGATGCCAAGAGTAACACATTCATTTATTTGAAACTCCCAAGTAACGTGCCAAGTATGAAGGCCTGCTTGAGAAAATCTCGTTTCATGCAACATCACCATATATATGAACTACATACTTTCCAATATCTCTCTGACCGTTCAGTACTCTGAATAGTAAATCCCCATTTTATAAGCGTGTTTTGCTCAAATCACATTGTTTTTAGGCCACAGGCAAGATGGACGAGAGCCAGTTCGTAGCTGTCACCAGCACCAATGCTGCCAAAATCTTTAATCTGTATCCAAGAAAAGGCCGGATTGCTGTAGGATCGGATGCTGATGTTGTTATTTGGGACCCTGATAAGGTGAAGACTATAACAGCTAAAAGCCATAAATCGGTAAGGAGAAAAGGAAAACGAGCAAGAAAAAAGAAATGTCACTGTTGCTTTTCAACTGTTGACCTAATTCATGTCAACACCAAATGCACGAGATACAGAGGAGTGGGGTAACTGCCTACTCCTATTCTGAAATGGGTAAATGTTTCAGGAGATGAAAGTATTGAAATCTTGCATTGGAAGCACTGGGATCAGGAAGGATTTCTTTTCTCTCTGCATATACCAGTGCACTATTTTTTGCATGCTTGTGGCAGATCTGTAAATAGGTGTGAATCAGCAGCTGAGGTTAGTAAAGCTGTGATGATAAATTTAAAACAAGCTGACGTTTTTTTGGCTTACCTGAAAAGCACCTGATACTATAAATTGCACGATTAAATCAACAATATTCTAAACTATGAGACATTATTAAACGTTTTGATAATACAGCTCTGATCAGCTTCACGGCTGGGATTTTCTATTTAATTCCAAAGTGTTGCCGCATACTTCGCTGCCTTTAGTGCAGAGTACCAGTGATTCACAGTCGCTTCGATTTTGACTGTGACAGGTTTTATCTTATGTGTTGTCTATCTCAAAGTTGTTATCTTATTGTTCAGTGCTTTGGTCTTTTATATTGCGGAATTCTTCCAAAAGTTTTACTGGAAATCCAGTAATGTTGTTTATATTAAAAAGGCAAAAACCTTTAGAAATCTTGAAAAAGTAAGTTTAGGTGATTCAGTTTCTATTTCTCTGTCTTGGGATCTCTCTGTATTTTCAAGAAAGGAATAATCACCTGCCTTTGACAGTCATTCCCATGTAGATTCCAGCTTTCCTGGTCCTTTCTGGGCTTTTTCTGGCAGAAGAATGTGTGCTGGCCCCTTTGAAATTCCCTTACACAGTCACAGGAGATGCGTGGTGGGACCATGTCCTCTGGGGATCCGGCAGCTCAGTCACAATTTTCCTTCTTATTAAGGCTATTGTACTTCTAGAGGCTCTGGATAAATATGGAAAGTCCTCAAAAACAAATGAGATAAAGTCTTGATGGAAAGTAAGCAATGGAAAGAAAAAGTCTGATCAGAGACATTCTTTAAAATCATATCGTATCGAAATGCATTGCTTTTCCTTCAGACAAAACAACTTTATACACCTCTTAACGGCAGCTGTCTAAAACTATGACTACAAATAGAGATTATAAGTTACTAACTGAAAGAGATCTTGTACCGAACTTGCAGTGAATATGTTGGTTGATCCTCAGGCCGTTGAGTACAACATCTTTGAAGGAATGGAGTGCCATGGTGCCCCACTTGTGGTCATAAGCCAAGGGAAGATTGTGTTTGAAGATGGAAATCTGCACGTAAATAAGGGAATGGGCCGCTTCATCCCTCGCAAACCTTTCCCTGAATATCTTTACCAGCGCATCAAAATCAGGAATAAGGTAACACCAGATATTATTTAATCTTCTTTCTAGCCATGTTTTTTATTATTATTCTTGTGCTAATATGAGTCCATATCAGATGGACTATATATGACTTGTTCAAAAAATGACCACAAAACTGGTTCCTCTGCAAGTGTGAACTGATTAACTTAACACCCTGAGCTTCAGTGGGTAGAGCATGTCATTGCCAGTTGGGAATAATTGCCTTATGTCCAGCTGTGCAGACTTTTGAAGGGAGGTGGAATAGTGATAGAATTTACTTTTAGTTAAAATTCAGGAAAAAGATAAAGCTTCTCTGGGAGGAGGGTTAGCCAGAAGAAGAACAGAATTTTAAATTGTTGCTGAGCTTTGCATACCGAACTGCCACACTGCAGAGAAGAAAAGCGCGTAAGCCAGAGGTACTCATTATATTTGGCACCCCTGAATGCAACAGTTGGTGCATTTGCTGAGCTGAGTATTAGCAGCATTCACGGCTCAGAAAACTTTTCTCTTGTGTTTAATAAAATGCTTGGGAAATGACCAAATTTAAGACTGGGTCACTTCTGGTTTTGAATTATATCAGTGCTCCTCTGTTGAAAACCAATTGTCTTGGCACTAGTTTGGGGTTATTTGGAAATTGCTTCTTGCCACTGAGCAAGAAAGTCACTGTGTGAGGACAGGTAACAAGACAAATTGACTAAAACTCGTATTTTCTTCAACCAAGCATATATCATAACCTGTGAGGATGGCAGCTGAAATTAAGTCTATGACCAGGTTGATAGTTTTTATCTTTCATCATTTGTTATACAAATTCTGTCAAGCTGTGGGATAAAAAGGCCTGCACTTCTAATGAGAAAAGGCACTGTAAAAATCAACCGCACCTGCAAAAGCTTTGCAAAATACCAGTCAGTATTGCACTTTTTTTACATTATCCATTTAGATGACATCGCCCTTCTCTTCACGCTTGCCTCTCAAGGGTTTAGCGCAAGAGTGCGCTTATAAATTAGTGATGATGTCATTTAAATACTGAAAACAACACTTTAAAAACAACTATCAGAGAGTGGTGTCTTATACCAGGAATTTGCACAAAAAAGTAACTGGGCTAAGTAACCTGCGAATTGCAGGCAGGCCTGGATTTTGGGAAAGACCTTTGATTTTAGATACTTAGGAAAGGTCTGCAGAAGGACGAAGGGACTGCTGTTTTTGCTCTTGCAGCCCCCTCTGCTGCCTGTCGAGAGGAAGGGAGAGCAGATTCATGTCTGCGTTTCTTCTCCCACTATCGAATTTTATCGATTGGAAATATTTAGAAAAACCCAATGATGGTTATTTCAGCCACCATATGAATATGTCAGTGCATGACAAAGGAATATAGAAAAAACATGTCAAACAAGGGGCTGCAAAGCTGTAACTGGAACAGGATAGCAGTATAAATTTATCCCTGGAGCAGGGATAGCAGTATAAATTCCTGCCTTTGTGGGCCCCTGGAAGATGGATTCATTGCTGTGATCGGCAGCTGCTCTCTTCTGGGCAGTAGTTTTGGCTCAACCTGAGAGACGGTGGCTCTTCTGAGCCTGATGTCCCCGTCACCAAAAGCAAGGAAAAGGCATTGATTTCTGTAAGAGCTGGATGACACCCCTGTGAATAGTGTCTTTCCTATACGGTATTTTAATTTTACGGTTAACCTGTTGGGGAAATGGCTCTGAAACAATAATCTTGTAAGCCATGGATTTCTGATCTTTTTGATGAGCTTTGAATTCTGCGATTCAATGGCTTCAGGCTCTTCCTGAAAATTGGAACTGTTTTTTAAAAATATTATTTCCTAGATTCCTGTGATTTTAAGGCCAGTGAGGCTGTTTGGATTGCCTTTTCACATATTGCCTATAGGAACTGAACAGGGATATAATCTAGAGACCTCAAACTGTAATCAGAGCTCAAATGACAGATACATTATTGACAAATAATCAAAGATGGGTCCCATGCCAGTCTAGCGTATAATTGCTTTTCTAGTTGATGACAAGAAGTGGAAACTTTGGAAATTTTAATTTAAAAATTGCCACCACTTTTCAATGAGTTCTAATGAAGATAAGGAGATATCTGAAGGAGAGGAGCAGAGAAAATACATGTAGGAGTGAAATTGCTGCAATCAGTAGTGGGTACCAGTCTTGAAACAACCCAAGTGGGATTCAGCAGCTGACCCAACCCTGCTGAACAGCCTCTGAATGGAGAGAGGGGAGGTGGTGGTGACTGATTTTACTTAAAATAAACATCTTGGGTCAGACCTGTTGTTCTTTTGAATCCCATTTCTCCCCATTGACTGTGAAGGAAACCTAATAAGGATCTCTCTTACAATTTTTATATATATAAAAATGGAGGGAGGAAGCTTTATAATTTCCTTTATATATAAAGCAGACTGTGGCTTTGATGAGAATATAGATGTGTTTTTAATTCAGCTTATGCAGAATATAGCTCTGTGCTCAGTGGTCTCTGCATATAGGCAGGAGTATCATTAGGGAGCATTATCAGAGCATTCAGTGTCTGGATTTTTATTCTTCTCTTGATCTAGGTGGGAGGACTGCAGGGAGTCTCCAGAGGAATGTATGATGGGCCTGTGTATGAAATCCCAGCTACGCCAAAATACGCAACTCCTGCACCCTCAACTAAATCCTCCCCTGCCAAAAACCAGCCCCCACCAATCAGAAACCTCCATCAATCCAATTTTAGCTTATCAGGTAAGTCAGCCTGACTCATCAGAAATGTTTTAAAGCCATGAGTATGGATTATTGGTGATAAATTTCAATTATAATTACTTCTTTAATCAAATATGAAAGGATTATATATACTCATATACATGCATATACTTACATATATATATATGTATGTATATATATGTTTTTATACATTCTTTCCCTAGGAATATTTTACAAATTTCCAAATATTCAAAATGTTTGCAATCTGTATTTTTTCTCTGCATGCAGTCTTAATATTATTTACCTGGCCCGTTACAGTTAGCTGAGGTCTCTGGTTGGTGTGACTGAGGCCCCTTGGTGGTATGTCCAGCTGATGGGACTTGGGTCTGGTGCAACCCACGTGGCTTAGACATCTCGGATTTCTTTCTTGCTGCATCTCCAGAAACTGCTAGACATAGAAACCTCAACTGTCCTTGTCCATGGTCGGCAAACCATGTGCGGAAGCTATTCATATGCAGATTAGAGTATTTCTTGTCCTCTTTGCTCTTGGTGCCCAAAACATTTTCCATGGGACATAAGAAACAGACTGGAAAATCATCCTTTGGGGTTGGAAATAATTCTTGTCGTCTGAAGACAACTACAACTGTGCAAATCCTTATCCTTCAAAAGTCTACAGCCCAATTCGTAAATAAGTGGCTCCTTATGATGTTATGAAAGTCACTGGATTTTCTCCCCTCTGGGAGACGATGGTGGAGTTTTCCTCCCTGACAGATCCTGTCTTTAGAAACTAAATGAAACTTCTGGAAGAAGGCCCAAGGAGAGCAAATATTTTAAAAACCCTTCTAGTGAGTTGAAGTATGTTTTTGCCCATCCACCTAGGGCCATGGTGAGCACATACAGATATGTAAAGCTATATAAAGCAAAAAAAGTGCTTAGAAATTTGACCTCTAATAATAGTAACTGGTAAGTGGGATTTTCATAAGCATCTGAAACTGTGGTTTCACAGTCTGCTGCTGGATCTCGGTACTACCAAGGCATCTAGTGGTACGCATTTGATCTGAATCAGGCAAATGCTGTGTTCTTATGAAATTAAGCAGAACCAGAGACTACGATAGCATTTAAAATAATCCTACACTTTTATGGTAGTCTTACATTGCCTTTAGGAAGCTGAGTGTGGTCAGACAATATTTAGCCTAGCAGAAAGCTTGCTGTCACCTTAAGCTTAACCTTTCAACATTTCAAAACGCAGTCTGAAGTGGGTGTGAGTTTACATCAGCTCAATGCTACTTTCCACGTGGATTTATGATCACTAACATCAGAGATTTACTGTACTGTTAACCCGTGGTATTCTAAGTCAATGAGACAAGTCTGAAAAATCCACGCTGCACATACATGATTTTTGTTTCCTTATAGTTACAACAGCAATATTTTCTGTCAGGGTCTGATCTCGCAAAGGGAACCCAGTCTGTAGGCTATCATCCCCGCATGGGCTCTTCTTAAGTCAGTGGAAAACAATTCCCCACGTAGGGTGAGCATCACTCTGATCCCAAACATTTAATCCGACACTTCTCATTGAAGACAACTGGAGCTAGGCACAGAAATGTGCCTTGAAGGTCTGTTTAGCCCTTCAGTCAGGGGTCTGGCCCAAGAGAAACCAGCTGATGGTGGTGTGAGGGGCACATAGCTGGAACGAGCCAGGTAAAATCTCACCGCTGCTGGTTTTTTCCTTTTCATAGGTTTGTTTCCTGATTTTCTGTTGTTGCAGGAGCTCAGATAGATGACAACAACCCACGCCGTACTGGCCACCGCATCGTGGCACCTCCTGGTGGTCGCTCTAATATTACCAGTCTTGGCTGAAAAATGATGATGGACAGAAAGACAAGGATGAAGGATCATGGGAATAATGGCCGTTCCCTTCAATATCTGTGTTATTGAACCCACAGTTTTATTTGGTACTAATGGAAATAAAAAACGAAATGTCATTCTTTTTTTTGTATAGGAAGAGGTGATAATAGTGTGGTGTGTTTGCTTGGAACTACTTGCCTCACAATTGTGCTTTCATGCCATAGTCACCTTAAAGCATGGTGCTTCCATTGCCCCTTTAGTGACTACAGGTTTTAGCTTCGTCTCGTAACTGAATGATGGTTCCTTTGCACCCTTTCGCTGTATTAGAGGTAGTTAATGCATGTTACTGAGTTATTTATGCAAGTTGCATTCTGTGAGTGAGTCCCTTTAGAACACGTTGCCAACAATTGACTAGACACAATGCCAAGATTAATGTCTGTATTTGAGAAACACCACCAAAAACACTTATGAAGGAAGAAAATGGCCATCTTGAAAGTATGCAGTAGAGTAGTATAGGCAGCTTCTGTTTCATCTTTAATTTATTATAAACCCAAGACGCACTTCTCGGACACAGAAATCGTTGGGACACGAAATGACAAATGGTCTCTGTAGCACCTGTCTGTTCCCACTCACTATGTTCCAAGTCTGTGTCCTTCTTGTTTCCATTTTAGACAGAGCCATAATTTATACATACCAATGCCATTGCCACCCCTGCAGGGATTTCTCCACATGGGCAGTAGTGCTCTCCTTCTGCATGAGATTTTTGGTACTTACAGATAATCCAAGTTGCTGTCGGATTTTTAAAGTTTTTTGTACAAAGTTTTTCCTTTGTAATCACATGCATTTTTACTTACTCTACCGTATCAAGATCTACTAGTCGTGGTTCAATTTCTGAATTCAAAGCTTGTGAAATAAAGGAAATGAATTGATGGGTAAGTGTCTTCCTCTGCTTTCCAGTGCTGTTGCTAAATGATTGAAAATTTACAATGGAGAAATTCATGAGAAATTGTCTTTTAGGTTGACAAGATATGAAAGAAGGAACCTCCTTAGATCACAGGGGGTATTAAACATATAGATGTCTGCATATGCATGCTATAGCATGCCATAATCTGTCTTAATTAAATACAGTAAAAATGTACTTACTATTGACATTGCAGATGCCTCAGTTTTGGCCAAGAGACCTAAATTAGCTTTCTCCCAAGACCTTCAGGTCTGCATCCGATTTTCTTGAAATGGTAATTGATTGCCATCATCTTCATCTGTAGTACAGAACCAGTATGCAGTGCTCCAGTTTGCCCTAAGCTATATTTGCTTAATACTGGTTTTCTCTGCTGACTGAACCAGGACTCTGTTTAGGCATGACATGCTGCAGGTAAGGTGAGGAAAGTCGACTTGAATTCTTTCTTTCTATGAGAGTGAAGGAAATGCTTTCTCCTTGTCTTTCTGACTCTCAAGAAGTATGTAAAGAAAGCTTTTCTATCGCTTTTTATTTGTCTGACCTGTGTTGCAGATGCTGTGGGAAGCGTGGGCTACGGTGGAGGGTGGGGTGCTACGAAATTACGCAGGTCAGCAAAACACCTCCCCATGGCCTTGTGCCACTTTGCCCTTGCCTATGCTACAAAGCTGCACCAGAAAAAGTCTTGTAGCAGCCAGTGGAATGGTTTTATCTAGCTGGGATGCTTGACCGCTTAGCAGTGGTCCATCCTTTCCATGCAGCAATAAAGTGTGTTGGCACAGGGCATGTGGTGCACGCCAGGTGCACGTGGGACATAAAAGTTTTGGCAAGTAGACTACCTGAAGCCTGTCATGTTACTCTGAAGTCAGTATGCTGTCACCTCCAGCTTGCCTGGGAAAGGAACCGTACCCTGGAAAACTCCATTTTGGTCAGCTTGGTCTGAAAACCTGGCAGCAGAGCTGGTCTGAATAGCCAGCTTTTCTTTTTGCTTTGGCTTTTATCTGAACCAGTGAAGAAAACGCTACAATTCAGCCTGCAGTGAACTGAATTGATTGCTCCCAAAATAAGAGAAAAATAAAGCTTTTCATGAACAACCCTTTCTGCTAAGGATTCAAATTCATGCCTGGAGAGTGCCCTCATCCCTAGGCTTGCTTGCTCACTTGGTGGTTCAGGTTTTTTATATGAAGTAAAACAACGCTAGCAGAGAAGCCTGAGGACAACCTGCCCTGTGGAATAACCCACAGCCTAGCAGGTAAGGCAATCCTGAAATGCCAAGTCTCCATCTCCACTGTCCTTTTCCAACCCAAGTGTTGACAGAGCCAGCAACAGTTCTGGTAATCTAACCCGGACAATAGAAATAAAACTAGTTTGTGAAGCTATGCGGGAAATTTGACAGTGTGAAAATTTTGGAATTGCTGGTTACAATTTCCTTAATGAATCTCTTGCCTGTGTTTCTGCAAGTAGCAATGGTTGCTCACCTCCGAGTAAAACTTACTCCATCTACGAGGCTTGTCACGCTTGAGGTGACAGAAGTGATCGTTGTGTCACTAGTATTGGCAGTTTCCACTTTTCCTATGTGCTAAATAACATCTTAAACCAAAGAACCCTTTGCCTACAAGCTAGTCAAGATCCACTGTTGTTAACATGCATTTCTTTTTTCACGGTGAAGTGTCTGTGAATAAATAGATGTGTGGGTGTTTGTGAGGCACTTTGTGGTCCGGTGCTTCTGTGCGAACAAGACTGTGCTTGTCAGGTCAATGTAACTCTGCTATGATTTCTCCAAGGAGAAATACCCTAGCATGCCCATGATGTTCATAAGCCCCTGCAGCCTGACCCCTGCTGCCATGCTGCTGCTGAGGGACAGCCTGCAGGAAGCCCGTGGATCCTGTGCTGTGCCCGGGTCTCTCCACTCCGGACATGCAATACTACCTGGATGTGATTTAAGCAGCATTTTTTTGGAGCACAGGTACCTTACTGCATGGTCACCAGGTGAGGTAAAGGATGCCTCACTTGTATGGTTACTGTGATATACCATGAGAGAATGGCATGTGCCATTGCTCATGGGGGGTTTAAACAAAGCAAGGTAAGTGGTGCTTTTCTTACCACCTGGAGGACTATTTCACAGCAATGCCCCTTTAGCCTGTCCTTAAAAAAATAAAACAGTAACATAAATAAAATGTGGATTAGCTGGTGATCCTGAATACAGCTGCAGAATAGGAAACTACTTGAGTTTGCCCTCTTGTAGGAGCATTAAGCTGGGAGATGTTCAGTTTGTGAGCTTGTAGGTGGGGAGCTGCTGTTATCTCAACTACAAGAAGAAAGCAGTGCAAAGCCTTCATGCTTTTTGAATCGTCAAGTTTCTAAAAATTTGCAGCAGGACTATGACCTTCTAATACCTGATACAGCCCTAATAATGTAAAACTGGCTCTTCCCTATTGCCATTTGCACACACCTTAAAATTAGTCCCTATGACCAGTCTGAGGACTATCTTCATCAATCAAGTGAGGTAGAGGAGAAGGCTGGATCCATGGATTGCTTCCTGAGTGACAGTTTGGACCAATTTGTCTTGAGTTACAGTTTGTCTGCTACAAAGCAATGCAGTTACATGTTTAAATTTTAGTGTTTGTAGCAAAGCCTGTTAATTATGATGCTAAGACTGTCGCAAAACTGACACCTGTCCCAGCCATTAAATGTTTCTCATTAGCAATACACTCATCTTCATGCTTAAGAATTAAAAACGCAGACTGGACCAGGTCAGATGACCATCTACTCTAGGTTTTAGTAGCCAACACCATAGGCTTAAGGGAGGCTTGAGGAAAAGAGCAAACATATAATGCTAATCTTCCTCTGAGTGTTTCCCTAACTTCTAGTGCCTTGTAATTTCTTGAGAAGTAACAGCATCTTTGTACCCTGTTACTGTCAGTGGATTTTTCTCCCAAGAATTTGCCAAGGCTCTTTTTAAACCCAGGTAAAATCTTGGCATTTCTGGCTTCCTGGAGCAAGGAGTTGCACAGCTTTACGCCCAATTAAGTGACAAAGTGTCAACCTACTTGGCACCAGCTAATTCTTGCCATTTAGACCTGGCCAGTATTAAATCTCAGTAATCTAAACAAACTGATTTGAGGATAGTTTTTCGTCAAGATTGTGGTGAACTTTGCACAGGCTTTCCAGATATATTTCAGTGATGACAGTGAGGGATATTCAGTTAAAAATAAATTGTGCATGGGAAAGTGAATAATGACTTACAATGCAGTAAAAATGCAGAGTTTGGATACTGTTCTTTGAGTATCATGTAACTCGTGAAGTATTTGCAGGGATACGGACAAAGTAGTTAGGTCTCAGCCCCCCGCTCTGACTGCATATTCTGTATTTTTCTAGCACAGTGAGCTGTACATGCAAGGCTACCTTTAAATGTATAGTCATATATTCTGCTTTAAAAAGCTTTAAGCTTAGCAGCTTCTTCCTCATAACTGGAAGTAAGCCAACTTGCTAATGCATCAGTGATTGCAATGCTGTTTCTGAGTATCTTCAGCTGGAGGGTCCAGATCCTGGCCCCCCCTCCCGACGCTCTGCAGTGCAGCAGGGGCCACAGCTGCGAGGGTGCCAAGGTCAGGAGCCCTCCCAGTGCTGAGGCAGTTCCCAGCACGGGGCAGGCTGGGCAGCTGCACGCTAAACCTTTCATAGTCTCTGCTGAACACATGGAAGAAGCATTTCTTCGGATGGAAGAAATACTATTGTACATAATACCTGTTGTACATAATGACCTCTGGATGTTAGAATGGCTCCCAAAGACTGTTGTAGATGCCACGATGGAGAAAGTGAAGGTGTTACCTGGTACTTGCCCTGGTATTGCGTTACTGTGTGCACAGGCTGGATCAAAGGACCTTTAAGTGTGTCTTAGGAGTCCTTGTTTATGTCGGGAATGAAACTGCCCATATTGCACAGGAGCTGGCACCAGCCTGACTGTCCCAAGTACAAGTCTTTTAAGTTGCACACCTCTTCAGTGTGGTCCAGGCTGCCTTTCAGCAGGACTTCTGCCAGATGAGGCTTTCCATGTTTTTCTACAGCAGAGGGACCATTGTGGGCTGTTTTGAGTCTTGCATGATGCACAATGCACTGAATGACTCTAACACCATGCCTAGAATTTGTTTGAGATACACCCTTGTCATAAAGCTGTGAATGAGGTTGAGCACAGTCATAAACTATTGTAATAATTGTCACCCTTGATGTTAAAAAAAGGAGAAAAAAAGGCATGCCATTTTTTCCCTAAATTTCTGCAGCAAAATTTGATATGTACCTGTAAAGCATGATCAAAGCTCCTTGTGAGCCTCTCTGGAATAAACTAAAGAGAGAGTGCTTTACAGATTTACACCATAAGCAAGTGTTTTGAGCCGTGACTGGCGCCTAGGTATCCCATTTCCCCCATCTGACATCCACTGTGCTGGAGACTGCTCTCAGCTGGCAAAACTGCTTAGCAGTTTATCTCCCAGGGACTCTAGGCACAATACCTGGCTTGCAAGCAATTTCTACCATCCCTTAAAACAGAGGGAAGATACAAAGTGGGGGTGGGAGGGAAGCACCAAACATTTCAGTAACACATCAGTAGGAAGAAATATTAGAATCATGGAAAGATTTAGGTTGGAAGATGTATCAACTAGAGTCCAGCCTCCTACTCAAAGCAGGGCTAACTTCAAAGTTAGGTTGATCAGGACGTTGTCCAGCTGAGAGTTGAAAGTCTCCAAGGATGGATGTTCTGCACTGACTCTGAATTACTTGTTCCAGCGACTCACCCATTTCATGACAAAGAAGATTTTCTTCCTGATGAATAACTGGAATGTCTGTGCTGAAACTTGTGACAATTGCAAGAAGCTGTGCTCATTTGGCTGGTGATGAAGTATTTCACAGCATCAAGAAAAAAAATCTCCGTCTCTTTACTGTTCTGTGTTGGCTCAGAAATAAGCAGTCGTATGGATTTAAACTGAACTGAGGGGCCAGAGGTAAAAAATCCCACTCTGTAATGACTATGTCAGGAGATGGGAGGGAGATCTTCAGCGTCAGGATACAGATACTGACTGTTACTATGGTTAAAGTTGAATAACAGAACAACATAACATAACATAACATAACATAACATAACATAACATAACATAACATAACATAACGTTGAACAGTGCTTAACTGAAGATCAACTATTGTGAGCTCAGCTTGGCATTTGCTACACTTGTTTTTGGTCTAATGAAACTCTTTCTTGTTCAATATCTGCATCACTGACAGGGAGTGATGGCAAGTGCCACGCTACACATGAAATCTGCACATGACCTTAAACAGGGCAGTGAATCCATGGAGTAACTCAAGGAGACTGAGCAGTTAGTAACAGGGGCAAGAGTAGCAGGTGTTTTTGCCAGGAAGCTAAGGCAACTTGGTGGGAAAAGAGAAGAAGAAACACCCGTTTGTAGAAACCCCAGTGCAGGGTGCCGGGCCGGCAGCGCAGCGCCAGGCAGGGGGTGTCTGCACCCGGGGCCGGGGGCGGCGGGGACTCGCGGGGGTCCCGCCGAGAGCCGGCACCCTCCCCGGCTCCCTCCCGGTGCTCCCTGCCCGGCACCTCCACCAGCAAGGGGAAGAAAACCCCGCTAGCTGTCCAGGAGAGGGCACTGCTGCCCTGCTTTTGGGAAAATCTGAACCTTTCCACGTTTTCTAAGGGACAGAAAAAGCCATTTCAGCCCTGCTTAGCCAAAGGAGTCACCGTGCCTCTGGGGAGACCCCACTCGGGTGATTAGAGACCCGGCTTGGGTAATTAGAGACCCCGTTTGGGTGCTATGCTGCATCCTAACTGTGATGGAAGCCGCTGCTGCACTGCATGGTTTAAAACATCATCAACTCTTAATAGTAAAAGCTTCCTTCTTGCTATCTACATAGAGCGCACTGCAGAGTTAAGATGTTCAAACAGAGGAAAATAGGCTGCATCTGTTTAAAAAAAAGCACAACAAGCAGCAACTAAAACGCCCAGCTCAGGAAGGCAGAGAGACCATAGAGCCCAAGTACAGAAATACATGAATCAAATGCTTGAAGTGGTACAATTTAGAAAAAAAACTCTTTTACAATGATCGAGGTGAAAATTAACCATTGAACAATTGTGTGTAATGCCTGGTAAAGTCATTTGTGTGGCGGCACTTTTGTCTTAGGTAAACTGCATAACTGATACAGTATTTTCCATCATGCACCAAAGGACAGCCTTTTCGTTAGCAAAAGTACGTTCATTTTAAAAAGGCAGAAAGTTTTCATTTCATGAAAGCTGTAAGATTGCTTAAATGGGGCAATTTATTACACAATACAGGTGCTCTGTACAGCCAGTAAGAACTAGCTGCTTTGCATAACAAGAAGAATTCCCAAAGGAAATGTAATGAGCATAACAAAGTATGTTGGAAACAAAAGAGTGTACTTAAGGAAGAAGACTAGAAAGTGAAGTATAAAAAATGAAACAGTAAACCAGTTTTGTCTCACTCTTCCTAAAAATAATAATTTGAAATCTGAGACAAACGCAGAGAAATACATTTATAAAAATCTTTGTACAAATTTAAAAAAGCATACATAGCCTTGGAAGCAGTAAAATATAACAAAAGAGAGACTAAATTTAATCTTTTGATGTACCAATATAATCTGAATGTATGTATTCTTTGCATTTCTATTTTTGTTAGTTCAAAGCAGCAATCACAAAATATTAAGACCCGATCTACCACATTTAGGGCTTAAAAGCAAATGGCACATCACTATTATAATGAAACCTTATTGAGATGCACCGACCTGGGCAACCAGCCTAGTGTGGATCCATTCTGCTATCAGCGCACCTTCCTCAGGGATACTCCTAATCTAAAACTATCTCCTCTCCACATTCCCCAAGTGACCTGGAAGAGCTTGTTCCCCCTTACCAAAACCAAGTGGGAATGTTTTATTAACAGCTAAAGGAACATGGGATTCATTCTTGGTCTTGTAGCTAAAGAAGATTTCTCGGTTATTATTGATGTTCTTCATTGTTCCTCAGTAAAGCAGCTCAGTAAGTATTTATAGCTGCTGAGATTCCCCAGAAGAATGGTTCGGTACTCTGTGTTCAGACAGCTCATATAAATGCTTTTACTACCTGTTGCCTCTTTTTTTCAGCATCTTTGAGTTTTTTTTCAGTTCAGTCTCCCCTTCATGTGGACTCTGTAACCGCTCTCTGAAAGACATAAACAAGAAAAATAAAATTGTAGACAGAGTTTTTCAAATGCTACAGTTCTCTCTTAAACTAAATTAATTTTGATAAGAGAAGAAAGGCGCTTGCTACATAACTTCTGCACTCCCTGGTTTCAGCTGCCCCTGTTGAGGCTGCCAAAACAAAGTTGCATAAAGATAAACGTTCCTTTGTTGGGTCCCTGTTCCCTACACACGTATCCCTTGTTGGCTGTGGGAAAGGAGTGTGTGAAAAGGGTTGATGCCATCAGGGAAAGGAGCCATCTCCTGAAGTCAGTCCCAGGCTGAGGTCACTCAGGGGATAAATACTTTTCCCCAAAGGCCTGTGGCTCCTGAGAACCAACTGTTTGCTTTGCCTGTCAAGAGGATTTTCTCTGCTCAATATATCAAGCCCCAGCGACCAGCTGGCTGGTTTGATCTGCCCGTAGTAATCAGCTGGCATCTTTCAGGTTTGTAGCCATTTCTTCTCCTCTAGTTAGCACCCCAGCATAAGCCAACTGAAACATCTATCAAGAAAATCATTGTTAGAGCTGCTACCCTCATCAGCCAAAGACTGGCGCTTGCCTTTGTTCCTGAAATAAAGGTGGAAGTTGAAAGCCTAAATACCACAGACCATATTTTGGTTGCTACATGTCAGCCTAGTTCCATTACATTCACTTGTCTCTGCTGATTTATGCTGTCTGTGACTCAGGTTTTAAAAAAACTAATTAAAGGAAATTTGGAAACAGTATTTCTCATTTCTCTACCTAAAATCAAGGCTATTTATAAAACGTGTAACAGCACAGACAAGCAAACTCAGATGATTTTCCTAAATTTAGAAAAGAATGGGGGAAAAAAATGTCAAATACATGTGAGAAGTAAGTATTAAGGAAGAAGCTCAGCTAATGTAGGTGTTATATTTTGGGTTTGATTGACATACCTCCTTATGAAGTAGATTTTGTACTGCTTTTTATAAATAGTTTTTCACATGCCCTTTTTAGCCTCTACTGTACCTGCATAAGCCAGAAGTCAGTCCAGGGGGTTCTTGAATACTTTCATGAGAATTATCTTTGTCTTCTGATTCTGGCGACTGAAAGGGCTTTCTTTTGGAGTTTGTTTTTTCCCCTGAATTGCCAAACGCATGTGGAGTAAAAAAAAAGAATCACAGATAGTAGAGCTTGTTTGGTTTTGATTAACCTAAAGCAAAAAAAACCCACTCCAACACTTCATACATATACATTATCATTCCAAGGAAATCACTCCACTTTACAATAGCCTAGAATATTGGTTTTTTACTATTGGTTAGTTCTCACAGAGCAGACATTGAACTTTCATAATTGCTGAACACTGAAGTTTCCATGAGGTGCAACAGTTGAAAGCCCTATCATATATTTTCTTAGCAAGTAATTGAAAATGGCTTTTTACTACCAGCAAACAGAAGAAAAGCCAGTTCATAATTTTATGTGATTTGAATCAGAACAATCTGATGTTAAAAAGTCACTGGTTTTAGGGCCCTGAGCTAAGCTTCCACTGGGGTCATGGTGCCTACCAGGGCAAACAGCTCTGCACGCTTGAGAAACAAGCGACGGGGGAGACAGGACTTCAAAATTGTCCAGGTGAGTGAGCTGCTTTTCTCTTTTGGGCACCCATCTCACCTTTCAGCATCTTTCAAATGTAATGCCAAGTGTTTCATTCTGATAATGACAGAAAGATTGCACGGCTCAAAGGATGAGAATTTGCATGCTCCACCCCAAATGTGGACCAGGAAACACAACTGCTATTCTGATAATTTATCCCTAAGTATCTCTTGAATAATGAATTAGTCTAATTTGTTAATACTTTAGTAAATTCATATAAATATTTCAAGTTTCCTCATTCAGTAAGATTTTACTTTTGAGCATGTGTGTGGGAAGGCGATCCTTCCGTTCTACCAGGAGAATGAAAGCTGGGTGATTCAGCTCTGCTGTCCTCCCAAAGACTTAGTGATTGAGGTGAACAAAGTAATTTCTAAAGAACATAATAAAGACATGAAAAATAATTTTGGTTTGAGCAAGGCAAAGCCTTACCTCAGTGGACACAATGTGATCTATTGGTTAAAGGACTGCTTTGGAGTGAGGAATGGGGACACTTATTTGTGGCTGTGCTACTGGCGAGCTGGGTGACCTTGGAAGGTTGCCTTACTTTTCTACATCCCGATTAGGGAAATGGCACTGCTGAAAAATCTCTCCTGAAACTCCATTGTATTATATTGCAAAATATGCACTGATATGTGGAATGATGTGGGTTTTTTTAAACAATTCAGGATTGTACCAACCTGCTGGCTTGCTCCTTTTGGAAGGCTTCTTCTTCACAGGCACTGGAACTCGAGCCAGCGCAGCCAACTCACTCACAAAGTCCTGCTCTGCTTCCTGCACACAAGGATAAACCAGAAGTCGGTTAACACAACTTAGCTTGATTCTCGGTTATGTTACTCTACATGTGGCATGACAAAAAAGGTGTGTATCATTGCAGAAACACAGGAAACAATATGGCTAGCATTAGGGAAGTGCTTCCTACAAGACAGTGGTGAATCTTAGCACGGATTTCAATTAGGACAGCAAATCTGTCCGATGTTTTGCCATGGACTGCTTCAGATCCGTGAGTCATTTTACCCTGATTTACCTTTAGCTGATTCTCCAACTCAGTTTCTAGGTGATGCAATCCCAGCAACTTCTGTTTCAGAGACTCCAGACGAATTTGCTGCTGCAGTTCAAACTGAGCCAAAACCTTCTTTTGCTGCAGCACCATCCTGGACAACAGAAATTCAAAAGTACCGATGTTGTTCAGTTCAAGGGAGGAATACAGTCCTGGAAAAGTGTATTTAGATTTTGTAGAGAGAAAGGCTAATTAACAATATCGGCCCATCCAGCTTCTGCTGGGACAAAAAATTTTGGGGTTGATTTTTAGATAGATATTTTAATAACCTGCTTTAGCTTTTCATGGGATACAAGCTCCTTTCAGAGGTAGGAATTGCAGCAGGAGTTTGGGTTGTCCATGCCTGGACTTTGGGAGCTGGAGTTCAGCTCTAATGTTTAAATGTGCTTTCAAAACCATTGTATGTTTCTAAAGTCAGCTTTACTGTCTGCTTGCCAAAGAGACAAGCTGTTAGAAGATCAGGTGTGAGGGTAAGGGATTAAGAATTAGGCATTTCATTCACGGCTCTTCAGTACCAGGGTGAGACTGAGCCAGAAACATGGTAATTCAAAACTTGGCAATTGGGAGCACTGACAACTATATTCTTTGCTTGTTTTATTTTGCTGATTAAAGATTAATATTAATACAGTAGAACCTGAATGGCTGCAACTTTGCTGAATCTGTGTTTCTTCTGTTCTCTTGCCTGACCTACCTTGAATCAATGCTGTCAATTACCCATCACATTCCTCAGGGAAGGAGATCACACAAATTGTTTCTGACATCTGCACATAATGAAGTTGCTATTGTAATGGTCAATGCTTACAGAAGGTTAGCTTTCAAAATTTGGTTTTTGAACTCACACTCATAACCTTGCACCAAGGGCAAAGGGAAATAAAACAGTCTATGTTGAGTTTAATAGGAGTTAGACAGATTAATGGAAATTTTGTCATTAATTTACACAGGACTGGGATTTGACCGTAAAAGAAATCATAATGAAAATAGGAAAACGAGTTTGATTACTAGTGGTTATGAGACCGGCTTAGATACTGAATAGTTACATTCTTCAATACCATATTTCTGCTTGCATGAAGGCCAATTTGATTGTATTTTGGTTTAAGACACTAGAACAGATTATGGGAGAAAAAACTGAGACAACAGCTAAAAGTGAATTTATATGTCAGAATAAACGATAAACTTGATAATGAATAACTAACAGATCTTTTATGAAGCACTTTATTACTGAATCCATTTCTATACTAATTCAAACAAGAATGAAAAACAGAAAGTGGGCAATGATTTCTTTCCATTTAGAAGTAACAGAATGTCTAAAATAAGAATTAACCTCTTTACAATGTCAAAATTGCAGATGCTGTGTGATTCTGGATAAATAAACCAAGAGTAAAGAAATAAAATGATTACAAAAATGTATCATGTGCATGCCAAGTCACACAGCTTTTTATGACAACTTATTCCTTTGGAATTGCAGTGCTTTTTGTCTGGACTCTAAGTTTCATAAAATCAGTAATGAATTAAATATGATTTTTATTTAATTAATATTGGAGGGATTCCACTCTAAATTTAGTGCAGGTAATCTTGATTGTCCAAGAAATCACTGAAATCTTCTTGCCATTTTGAGTATTATTTATGCTTCAAACATTTTCTCTTCATTATGGTATATGTTTACTCAACAGCAAACTAACAAAAACTTTTGATGTTCAAAGCAGAAAAGATGGAACGTAATGAATTAGACACCATCAGTTCCCATCGTACATTTATGTTAAATTTCTTTTAAAATTTGGCATATGTTTTGGCATTGTTTTTCATTCTCTCTTTTCAAACTCTCTGTGTATAGTTCTTCAGTTTGTAATTAATGACTTTATTTAATAAGAAAGTAATTCTCTGAGATCAAAGGATAGATATAATTTGGCAACAGATATTTCTTTTCCATCAAAGACAAATATAAAATGCAAAACCAGCCATTTATTCAGCTAGACATTTATGTAGATCTGTAAACACTCACAGCATTTAAATAGAGTCAGCAGTGCTGCTGCCTGCTCTTACCTTTGATGGACTGTGGATGATACGTTCAGGAAGCCTTTGGTCTGTTTTTCTTTCAATGCCAGTTCATTCTCTTGTTTCTTCCTAAGTCTGTTCCTTTCACCTCTTTCTGCTGAAATAATGTTTTTTAAAATCTTCTGCTCAAAATTACAAACTCTGAGTTGTGGCAAACTTACAATTTATGTTTTGCATCAGCACAAATTAATACCTGTTCTAGGTTGTCTTTCCAGAGTTACTGCTCCTTAGGGATATCAGATACTTCTTACACACTCTTGCTCTGCCACTGTGATCTGTTGCACAGACAATAGTTTGTGCATCATTTAGCTGAGATGGTAATGTCACTGAATTCCTATTCTTATCTACTTCTCCCACTAGGCTAATTGATTAACATGGAATTCAAAGCAGAAATTTTATGAAAGGACCTTGATGCCTTAAGCAAGAACTCTAACACCTAAATGAAAAATGCAATATAAAGAAAACCTCCGCTCGGAGGTCACTTAGTCTGGGGAATGCCTGTCTTCACTAGATGTCTCCTCATTTGACGGTGAAGTATTCTGGGTACTTTTGCGTATGCTCACACTGTGCGAGTAACTTGGTGTTTATCTGCTGACCTGGCTCCTGACTCTTGCTCCTGAAGTCCTGCCCGGCAGCAAGGCTTGGGGCATGTCTGACAGACAGGACCGGTTTCCTTGCACCGCTGCTTTTAAATAGAACACCGAAGGAGGGAGATGGATGGGGACATATTAGGGTACATAACATTCATTTGGGGAGCATCCGACCTTTTCCGAATGCTCGGAGAGGCTGACAGGCACCTCTCCTACCCACGGCACCATCAGGGAGCAGTTACTGGCTGTACTCTAGGCTGGGCTGGGCTGGCTGGGCGAGCGGAGGTACTCTCCACCTTTTTTCCTGTGGCTGTGCCAGACAGACCGTAAATTCAGATTTACTAGGCCAAGGGATGCCCAAAGAAGCAAAATCCTCTAGCCTGACATTAAGCACAGTCACTGGGAGAGAGAGGCCTGGCATTATGGTCCTTACTCCCACTTAGCCATCACTGAATGAAGTACGTAAGAAATTTCCTATGTGGCCATTCTAACCCCAGGGCTATCACCCAGTAGGTGGCTCTATTGCCAACACTGTTTTCTCCATCTGGTGTTTTAGAGAGAGAAGTTATGAGAGTATTTGGTGAGGACGATCACACTCGCAGTATGATAATCGTGCTTGGAGATCACCTAACAGATCACCCCCTTCTGAAAAGGAAGAAACATGGATGTTCTGCCTCCTGGCTGAGCCTGGACAGAAAGTAGTTGGCTGGAGGCATGGCTTAGGGTGTCCTGGCTGTGCGCAGGAGCAGAGCTTCAGGCTATTAAGAATCACAGAGAGAAATTTAAGTGCTTCTGGGGCCAATAGAGCAGCTGAAATGAGAAAGGAGTGGGGTTCTGCATCACGAATTTGGAACTTAGGTTAAAGAAGGACTTACATGTACTAAAGCATCGAAGTCCCTTGTTAGATGGTAGTGCTCACTCCTAATATAAAAAGCACCAACAAAGCTGAAGTAGTTATCTGTTGATACTGAAAATCTCACCCAGGCTGCAGCATGCACATATAGGTTTGCAGTATTTTTTCACTGTAGCAGTTCACTTGATCTGTGAATTTCAGCTGGGTTTCTCTCTCACCTAAATCTAAAACACGCCTGCTTTTATTACCAACATAAATACTCTCATCCTCCCCCACGCCTGTAGGCTTACATTGCAGCAGAACTTTTTCTTCAGTTGAAAAGAAAATGTACTCTGCTTACACATGGGATTTTCTTCCTTGTAGTTCATGGAACACCAATACACTGAAACAATAATATATCCACACAAACTCTAGGAGAAAAAATAATCTAAATGAGCAATTTCCGGAAGGCTGACTGTGGTTCTAGTGACTGGTATTCTAGGTCTCACAACCTAATTGGGAGACCAGTTGAGAGCAATATCAAAACACTGATGAAGCAGAACATTCAAGTGTGTAATGATTTGCTGGATGGCAGGGCTCAGAGAGTTGTGGTGAATGGAGTTAAATCCAGTTGGTGGCCGGTCACGAGCGGTGTTCCCCAGGGCTCAGTACTGAGGCCGGTCCTGTTCAATATCTTTATCAATGATCTGGATGAGGGGATCGAGTGCTCCCTCAGTAAGTTTGCAGATGACACCAAGCTGGGCGGGAGTGTTGATCTGCTCGAGGGTAGGAAGGCTCTGCAGAGGGACCTGGACAGGCTGGATCGATGGGCCAAGGTCAATTGTATGAGGTTTAACAAGGCCAAGTGCCGGGTCCTGCACTTTGGCCACAACAACCCCAGGCAACGCTACAGGCTTGGGGAAGAGTGGCTGGAAAGATGCCCAGCGGAAAAGGACCTGGGGGTGCTGGTTGACAGCCGGCTGAACATGAGCCAGCAGTGTGCCCAGGTGGCCAAGAAGGCTAATGGCATCCTGGCCTGTATCAGAAATAGTGGGGCCAGCAGGAGCAGGGAGGTGATCGTGCCCCTGTACTCGGCACTGGTGAGGCCGCACCTCGAATACTGTGTTCAGTTTTGGGCCCCTCACTACAAGAAGGACATTGAGGTGCTGGAGCGTGTCCAGAGGAGGGCAACGAAGCTGGTGAAGGGCCTGGAGCACAAGTCTTGTGAGGAGCAGCTCAGGGAACTGGGACTGTTTAGCCTGGAGAAGAGGAGGCTGAGGGGAGACCTCATCGCGCTCTACAACTACCTGAAAGGAGGTTGTAGCGAGGTGGGGGTCGGTCTCTTCTCCCAAGTAACAAGCGATAGGACTGGAGGAAACAGCCTCAAGTTGCCAGGGGAGGTTTAGATTGGACATTAGGAAAAATTCTTCACCAAAAGGGTTGTCAAGCATTGGAACAGGCTGCGCAGGGAAGTGGCTGAGTCACCATCCCTGGAGGTCTTTAAAAGATGTGCAGACGTGGCGCTTAGAGACATGGTTTAGTGGTGGACTTGGCAGTATTAATCGTTAACGGTTGGACTCAATGATCTTAAAGGTCTTTTCCAACCTAAATGATTCTATGATTCTATGATTCTAATGACATCATCTCAGCTCAGGTCAGAGAAGCGTTCTAGAACAGGCTTCAGTTTTAATTCCTGCTTCAAGGAACTCAAATCAAAGGGATTTTAGACTCTGTAGTTGGCTGAATCAGGGCCAAAGAGGTCTTTAGAGGGACTTCGTAAGAACTTAAGTAACTGACTGCCTTGCTAGCTGCCAATCCCTAAAACACAGATTGTCAAAATCCCCGCACAGATTTTGCCTAACCCTAGCACTTCAGCTTCCAATATTAAAGTCTTCAAGGTTCACAACAGGCAGCGCAGAACAGATTGGTTCTGTCTTATAACCTGTGAGCATATCTGGCTACTACTGGGGCTTACAAATCTTTCTGACCAACTCATGTCTGGAACTCAGCCTTGAGTGGATACGCCTGTGTCTAATTCATTACGCCTGTTCCTCTTCTCTCTTAAAGAATCTTTTCTATTTAAAAGTGCTAATTATTTTTAGAAAAAAAATCCATCCCATGTGTCTCAAATTCTTAGCCTCTGATGCTATTGCCATTTTGCTAACTTGCTAACTTCATTTAATGCCAACAGCCTTCATCCAGCGAGGGGAGAGTGTTTACAAAAGAAATCAATAATCACAGCTTGCTTTTGTTCTCCTGTCCTGAAGGAACTGAGCAATTAAAAATAATTCCAGGAGAAACTGCTTGTATTTATGTGAGATCCAGCAGTTCATAAACCTCTTCAGCAGTTTCACAACCTGTGAGAGGGTCATGGTTTACAGCTAAGAAACAATGCAGTAGCTCACAGAGTGTTCCAGGATGGGCATGCTTGGCTTTTTGGTGTCTCCTCTAATGCATTTCATCCACTTCAGAGACAACAACATTTCACTGAGCCAAAAAAAGGAATGAATGTAAGAATGTACTCCCCAAAGCTGAGGGCAGTCACCTCAGAGGAAGCAGACTGTCTGCCAATGATGTTTATGTTTTCTAACATGGGAGCAGGGATTGCAAACCCAGATCTCTTCCCTTCTAGGGAGAAGATTCAGCTTGTAGGTGCCTGTCATATACTCTCTCTCTCCATATGAATATTTGATTCACTGATTTGTTTTATTTGCATATATTAATATGCAAAGTTGAACAGTGTGTATGGTAGACGTTGGTTGTACAACCTAATACTTGTACCATTCTTTGCTTTCTAAAGTCTTCTAGCTTGTGTTCAGGTTTAGAGCACCAGAAAATCAACTGCTGGTGGTTGTTACTATGGTGCTATCTCTGATCTTAGCTTGGTGAACCAGAGTTTGTGGTTAAACTATAATCTCCAACACTGGGTCATCGTTCTGTGCGTGTCGGTACCAAACTTCGAGTAACAGGATCCTGCATCTACAACTGTAATTCAAGCAATTATTAATAACAACAGTTCTACCACTTCTCCTTCAAAGATGGAAATGGACCTACACATTCATTTTGCTTTGTTGCTTACTTTAAATTAACAGATTTCTGTTATCTTTAAAAGCAATCTTTACAGTGATAAGAAAATTAATTTATCTGTTAAAAAACAAGAATTATCTTATAGTTGTCAATATCATACGTACCTTGTAAGGATTTCAGTTGTTGAAGCTTTTTGCCTTCATAGCCTTCTGTGATTTTTCCTAACTGCTGATAGTAGTTTTGCACCAGTCTATTGATACTATTGCTGGTCCCATACACACTTTCTACAGCAGCTTCCACCAGTCTCTCCTGTATTACACAGTACAAGTCACAATTTTCTAAGTCAAAAACTGAAGCGTTTTGATCTGTCTAAAACTGAAGACCCAATCTAATTTTGTACGTGCACACAAAATTGTGGATTTTGTGCTTTAAAAATGTGGCAGACTGAGACGCTGGAAAACAGGTATTTCTATTCATCCATGGAACATTTCAACATGAAAAATTACAGTAAAATCTTTCTAATGTGCCTCACCTCCATCTGGGAAGGGGCCATTCCCCTATCCATACAATCTCTATAGCCCATTCTACCTGTCAACCTGACTGCCAGAAAAGTAAATCAATGTATGCGTAGCTCTACTGCAACTTTCCAGTATACAGAAAATCCAAATATTTACTTTGGAACAATTTCATTAACCTATGAAGCAAGTTTTATTTTTATTTAATTATTTATCTATTAGTTAATATTAAGCTGTTAATATACAAATACTATTAATTAACCATAAAACCTCCATCAATAGATAACCACCTCCATTTCTTCCTCATTTTTATTCTCTGTCATCAAGAATTCTCTCAATTTTTTTTATGTTCCAGGGTTTAGCTTAATAAAACCTGTTTTGGCTGCTATAGCAAGTCACTAGAAAATACTGTACTTCCACATGAGTGTTAATTTGTAAATACTTTGCAAGGTATCTTCAGTTTTGACACAGGCTGTAATGGTCTCCTGCTGATACTTCTAAGCATAGGGTAATGCATAAATGAAGTTGCCTTCCATTTTAGCAAAGTAGCATTCATTTTGTTTGGAAAACTGCTACTGAACATTTCTATACCTTGAAGTCCTGTCCATCATCTGAACTCTTTTTTCCAGCTTCCTGTCGGGCATGCTGCAGCAGTGTCTGCCCAATCACCTGCTCCATGTGCTGCTGAAGAAACTGAAGAGCTTCTTGAATTTCTGTGACTAGCTGCTGGTGAAATTCTAAATGGGTTTGCTGCGTTTCTTCCTCAAGCTTTTCCTCCTCTTCCAGAATATGGGACTCCTGGTAATCAGACAAAAAGATAGCACTGCCATTTAAATATGTTGACCAACTTAGCTACGTTTTAAAAGTAAGTCAGTCCTACACCCATTCAGAATGACACTGTTTTAATACTTAGAATAATCTAATTTCCAGTGGAAGTTTATGTACAGTTATTTAACACATCTGTCTTTGCAACAAAACTATTGCCTCTGTCATGATACGTACAATAACAGTTGCATCCTGTCCCATTAGTCATTTCCAAGTGATGTATTCCCATCTTCATATTCTGTACTGTTGAATTTGGTCTTATTTCTATTAAAAATATGAACAATCTACGTCAAATATCCTGAGGGATATTATCCAAAGGGATAATTGCGGCTGCCTTGATAAAGTGCACAGGAACAAGGCAAGTATACAGTTAGGCACCTGGAATACTCGTACAGTTTGTGGGGTCTATCTGAGAAAAAGTTGGTATATTAGTACTTACAGTCCTTGGGAGAGGTCATGAGCATGTTTAAGAGCACTTGGAAACCATTTGCACTCTTGGCATCTACAGCATCCTGTGGTAGTGGGTTATACAGCTTAACCATGCATTTCTTAATTTTGAACATGCCATCTAATAGCTTTGCTCAGTGCTCTCTTCTTTTATTAGAAACAAGTGAAAAATTGTTCCCTATTAACGTCTTTTATGCCAGTTTTAAAACCTATGATATTCCAGAAGACACCTCCTTTTTAGGCTGAAGAGTTCTAGTCTCTTGAGGTCTTTGGACCATTCTTGCCACCATTTTCTATGCTTCTTTTCAAAATCTCTCTTTAGCACACAATAGTATACACTCACCAGCACGACCTGTTCTGTCTTCCTTATGTGTATTAGTCTTCCACAGATTGCCTTCTATTGAGTTGCTGATGTCCCTCTTATATTAATATTCTCATTTAAAGCTAAATAACATTAAATTATTCTGGGGGATTTGACAGTACCTATTTGATTCCCTCTCAGAAATAAGAAATGCAAGTAGGAAAAGCACCTGCTCTGCCCACAGTCATCTGTGGAAAATAATGATGTCCCTATTCATGCTGGGTTATTCTGACATGTCTTTATTTATAGCTCAGGAATATGTTTTTGATGGGGTTTTTTAGGCGGTCGGAATGTCATTAAGCCGTTTCTCTTCTTTTTAAGACACCCAATGTCATGTTATCATGTCCAAGCTAGGATTCTTTAGTGTTGTTTTACATTTTGTATGAAATCAACAGATAGCATAACACTGTCTATCAGTCTAAAATTGGCACAAACTCAAATTAAGTTTAGTTCAAACAACACAGTATGTCTAAAACTCTGGTTGAGTGTCTGTAAATTAACCTTTTCCTTAACTCCTTATACATTGGTTCTAGTTTTGGAGGTTGTTCATAACATTTTTTTCTCTCTGACTTTTCACAATTCCACACCTAGGCCCTACTTCTTTGGCGGAAAGGATCTTATATGGGTATTTTTAGGCACTTCTTTGTGAGATGGGTTTTAGCTGGCCTTGGAAAGAGGCTGTAATGGAGAGAGGCCAAAGGAACAGTGATACTTGGGGACATTTCGGTTTTGTTAGGGACCACAGTGATTGCATCATTAATCAATTAATGTCCCTGTGGAAGCTAAGTGAGAGGGAGTAGTGAAAAGCATGTAACGAGGAATGCAGTCATATGCATTTGTATTTTATTATTTTATATTTTATTTTTTCTGAAGGTTAATGAGATTTTGAGATTTTCACACCTAACAAGATCTACTTCAATAGAAGTATCAAATATGAAAATGGCAGCAGACAGAATTTCCTTATTGCTCTTCCAAGTGGAGAATTAGGGTTTGTATTATGCAAATCAGAATTAGAGGGATGCAAAATATTATCTCTCAGCTAATTACACAGCAATAGCATGGAGCACAGAGCTGCAAAATGTTGGATGGGTTCAACCCATATGTGCAGCAGCAGTGGGTTGGGCAGGGGCTATCATGGACACCCACTACAAGGGTCCTGAGGTTGAAATCTGAAATTCAGTGTTGTTCTAGGTAAGTATCCAATGCAGATGAGTAAATAACCAACAACACTTAATGGATTAACCCTAAAAAACAGTCACAAACAGATCTGAAAGTGACCTGTGGGAATATCAAGTCTAAAAATCCCCTAAACTTTCTCCCATCTCCTTGACCTACAGGAGCCAGATTATTTGGAAGGATGTCAGGAGAATGGATGCTGAGCATCTCATGGACAGAGGAGAAAGGAAAAAGAATGAAAAATGATGATAGTATAGAAGAACTTGCTACGTCTGGTGGAGGGAAGAATTTCTTCTGATGCTCAAGTAAGAACTTGTCAAGTGCATATGATGATCCCTAGCAGAATTAATAGCAGTTTATCTTACCCTGAAGCAGTAACTAACTTGAGTAGAAGTCCTTTTTACATGTTGGCATGGCTTCTTTCATTAGTATTTTCATATAAAATAAATAGCTAAATAAGCTTGCTGTGATAACAGATATCACAGAAGCTAGCCAGTAGATAAAGTACTAGGGAATTTTACATGTCCGCCCAAACTAAAATAGGCATACTCAGGGACCTCCTATGCCAGCAGTGGGTGCATTTTTGACAGAGAACTCCTTTCTATTTGGAACTTGAACATTTTTGAGATCTTCTATGGCTACTTCTAATGCAAGACATCATAGCATATGAGACCTCTGGAGAAAAAACACCTGGACATTGTACCTACCACTGCCTTCTGTAACTGCCACTGGTCCTCATCTTGGCAGGGGGAGGATCCCTTCTGCAGGGTATGTTGCTCTCTCAGTTCCTGAAGCAAGCTCTTCTTTCTGGACATTCTCATGCAGGCCAGGGCTGCCATTCCAACTCTTCGGAGGGTTAACCTTGTGAGTACTGAACACAGCAGAAGTCGGTGTTTTTGCAATATATAGTTAACAGACCTGTAAAAAGGACCATTAAAAATCAATCAGCTGAGCTGCTTGCTGATTTGGCACACCTGTGTTCAGCAAAATCGTTGCTCAAAGGTGACATGAGTTACTATTCACCCTGTGTAATGTCTTCTCGTACAAAGCATGCCTTGGAAAGCTGCTCACGTGTAAAGAATGGGAATTGCTGTGATAGACTTCTTGTTCTGTCACACTGAAGTTAAATTAAAATAAAAATAGGAAGAAAAGAGATAAATAATAATCTATAATTACATAATAAAAGTTTTTTTAATAGGAGACTTGAAATAAGATGAAAAGAGAATGTAATCAGAACTACAGGAAAGTATTTCAAGAAAATGCAGGACAGCATATCTTGGATTAACAAGGAGGCATACTCCAAAGAGACATTGAAGAGGCTAGTGTTAGCTGGCAGAGTAGACATAGCTGAAGCAAGTTTGTGGTGAATTTTAAACAGGAGAGCAAATTTTGAAATTGATTCTGGACCAGATGAGTGAAATCTGTGCGCACGTTTGGGACGACATTGTTTGTGCTTGTATCTAACTTGTGCGTATGTGTAAGGCACCATGAGCTCTCTACATACCAAATCTTGGGAAACATCGAAGTCGGAGAAAGTGAAAATACAAGGTTGAGCTGAAAACTAGAGCCAAACTAAAGGAGTGCAATGGCAGTAATACCAATATTCCAAATAGACAAGTTTTCAAACGCTTTGATCTTTGGTAATGTGAAGACCATGGTGAATGAAGTCATTTGATATCTTAATCAAAACGAGGCAGGTAATACAGAACTATGTTTTTTTGAGAAGTATCTCTATCAAAGAGATGTTTAGCTGTACAAGGATGAGATAAACCAAAAAATTTCCTTGGTGAATACAGACGGAGAATGCGAGAGAGGAGTCATTATCAAGCAAAGCGATGGTCAGTGGTATTGTAATAGCATAAAGCAAAGGTAGAGCTGAATGGTGCTGGACTGAACATTTTACCTTGAAGAATATCTAACTCCAATGTGACATACAGAGAGCAAAGAGAGGCTGGTTCAGGATTAGAAATCACTCATAAACATGGGAGTAGATACACAGAAATCACACCACTTGACTAATCACAGAAGACTATTTTTTCTATTTACCAGGAGTCATGGTATCTCTGGTTTTTTAAAATTGTTTTTGATACTCAGTCAAAAAACTAGAGTAACTGCCTCTTCATCTGAAGATGCTCATAGTCCCTCAACACTGCTTTCCACAATGTAATGTACACAATTTTTTATCTGTGCATGCAGCAGTGCAGTTTTACCCCACTGCTTACTGATAAAACCAAACTTACTCATCACTGAGGCATCCTAGTCTGCGTACGACACCTTGAATTATCTTCTCTTGTTTCTCAGACAGGTGCTTTTGCATCACAGCAGACAGAGCATATTCCTTTAACCATAGCTAAAAGCAGGGGGAAAAAATTACAATCATAAGATACTCTAATTTCAGTCATTTTAGTCACCACATTTCGAAACGGGTTTATTTAATGTTATTTTGCTAAAAACAATCATCCCCCTCTTTCAAGAAACAAACTCATGTTGAATTAAAATTATTCTACTTAGGAGTATTTTTTTCTCAATGATCAAAGTCTTAAACAAAGCTCACTAAAAAGAAAGGGAGGCTTTGCACTGTTTTGGATCAGCCCTGAGCTGTGTCTCCTACAGATTTTCCGGTGTCAGCAGCAGAGGAACAGGAAAAAAAGAACAACATGGCACAAAATATTGCATCAACTCTCATCAGCAGGTTGCAGTGGGCTTTTTGTTTGGGTTTTTTTCACTAGTAGAGAACGTAGTTTTTATTTTCAGTGAACAAAATAAAGATATCATCTTCCATCACACTTTTTTGTATAGTACACAGTGCTAATAGTTAGAAATGGAGATTGCACGATTAGGTTTACGGACTGCAAGTTTACAGCTCCTTCAGGGTGATATTTAGATCAAAGAATTTAATCTTTAAATGTTTTGATGGATTTGCCATTAGACTGTAAACCTGTGGAGATATGGACTTAAGATTTTGTTTAGCGTATGGCCAGGATTTAATGAATAATAAGCCATAAGATGAAATGGTTGCAAGGCCCAAACTCTATTACTGTGAGATGAAGAGTATATTTTAGCAGCTGGATAAATGCAGGTTGCCTGTAGACGTATGCAGAGCCCTAAATTAAATATAATACTTAGGCTCTCTGACAGCTTCACTTCATGTTCTAGCCTCATGCAAAACACGAGGGACTAAATCTTCTATTATGGCAAATGGCAAGGTTTCACTAGATCAATATGTCTACCAAAGAATTAGATGTGTAATTGCACAATTGTTAGCATTAGGAACTAGGAGTGGTACTGGGCCTTCCTACTGGATTGGATAGTCTTTTCCTTGGGAAGCAGTGATCTCTGCAGGAGAGAGGCTTTATCTATGAGCACCCTGGAAGTGCAGAACATCAGAAACCACATAATCTTTGGCTTTAAAATAAAAATGTACGTCTTTCTTGGATAGTGCCTTCTCTGTAGTATACACAGCAACACATATAACTGACCCCTCTCCAGGAAGAAAACCTTACCAAAACACATACTCCTGAGCAGGATGCCTGGGGAGGACGGGCAGGCAGTCAACAACAGGTGACAGATGGAAAGAGTTCAGCTGAGCATGAGAAGCACAGCCTGAAAGTCCGTACGGCGCTGGGGAGCCCACCAGGCTACTCTTGGAAAGAGCCACAAGATGTACCTGTGTAGCCAGACCTCAACTGATTTGAGTCTAGGCGATTCTTAAAATCACAGAGCACAGCTGAGCACAGTGCCTTCTCTGATTGCATGCTGCAAGGTCTATCAGGTCTCCAGGTATCATCATGACAGATGGCAAATACTTGCTTCAAGTAATAACTGTATCAGTATTTCCCTTTAGTAGAGTAGCTCTGTGGCTATGCCTTCCTAGTGTTTCACACCCCTCTGCATATGCCTAGTAGATCCATCACATTATATTTTAATGTCTCTTTCAGCACTTAAAAGAAGGGCTGAAAATGACCTTTCACTTTTAGAATTTTCATTTTCGATGAAAGACTGGCTGTGGCTCAGTCGTGACTTCCCACTGTCTTTGGAGACCTGGTTATTCACCGAGAAGTTGATCTTGAAGGACCTGTCTGCACACCTACTCTCAAACATCAAACATGATTAAATCTGATGTAGATCACCAAGATACAGAAAACAGGAGATGTTTTCTGAATTACAACTGGAATGATAAATGATATAACATTGCTGCCAAGAAACTAGAACTTAACACCTCTGCTGCTATCAGTATATCCTATCCAAAAAGGCACTCAGGATAATAACGACGACAGGGATTGTAGTTGTTGTTTACTGCTGTTTATGAAGAAATAGCCTAGTTCTGTAGTGGTGAACACGGACTTTCTTTTAAAGGAGAAGAATGAGTCACCTTTTCCATCGCGAGTGCATTTAAGGTAAGCTGCATGCAAAATTTATAAAAGGTCTCTTCACCCCCCTGAGACCAATGGAAAGCTGAGAACACAGCAGAAAATACCCCTGTGCACAGTTATTACACTGAACAGTAGAAGTACATCAGCCATATTAGTAGTAAGAGAACAAAGAGGAAAGGAGGGGAATTATTAGGCATTTCAGATGGGATGATAAATAAGGAAGATTGAGATTTGGACCAAATACTAAACCAGTGTTTTGTCTCCAAAAGGCTATTAGGAAGATGATCAAGAAGGGAAGGATCAGCTGGGAATAAGAACAGAATATTTTATGTTTTATTGGAAGCAACGCATCAACGGCGCACTGGGATGGGCTGGAAAGGCTGGGTATTTTCCACCTCCAAAACACTAGAAGAACTCACACATGCAGGCACAAATGCAATAGCAAAGATCCTCTGGGAATCATAGAATCATAGAATCATACAGGTTGGAAAAGACCTCTAAGATCATCATGTCCAACCATCAACCCAACACACCATGCCCACTAAACCATGTCCCTAAGGGCCTCATCTACACGTCTTTTAAATACTTCCAGGGATGGGGACTCCACCACTTCCCTGGGCAGCCTGTTCCAAGGCCTGACCACTCTTTCAGTAAAGAAATTTCTCCTAATGTTCAATCTAAACCTCCCTTGGTGCAACTTGAGGCTGTTTCCTCCAGTCCTATCGCTAGTTACTTGGCAGAAGAGACCAACACCCACCTCGCTACAACCTCCTTTCAGGTAGTTGTAGAGCGCGATGAGGTCTCCCCTCAGCCTCCTCTTCTCCAGGCTAAACAACCCCCGTTCCCTCAGCCGCTCCTCATAAGACTTGTGCTCCAGGCCCTTCACCAGCTTCGTTGCCCTCCTCTGGACACGCTCCAGCACCTCCATGTCCTTCTTGTAGTGAGGGGCCCAAAACTGAACACAGTATTCGAGGTGCGGCCTCACCAGTGCCGAGTACAGGGGCACGATCACCTCCCTGCTCCTGCTGGCCCCACTAGTTCTGATACAGGCCAGGATGCCGTTGGCCTTCTTGGCCACCTGGGCACACTGCTGGCTCATGTTCAGCCGGCTGTCAACCAGCACCCCCAGGTCCTTTTCCTCTGGGCAGCTTTCCAGCCACTCTTCCCCAAGCCTGTAGCGTTGCCTGGGGTTGTTGTGGCCGAAGTGCAGGACCCGGCACTTGGCCTTGTTGAACCTCATACAGTTGGCCTCAGCCCATCGATCCAGCCTGTCCAGGTCCCTCTGCAGAGCCTTCCTACCCTCCAGCAGATCAACACTCCCGCCCAGCTTGGTGTCGTCTGCAAACTTACTGAGGGAGCACTCGATCCCCTCGTCCGGGTCGTTGATAAAGATATTGAACAAGACCGGCCCCAGTACTGAGCCCTGGGGAACACCGCTCGTGACCGGCCGCCAACTGGATTTAACTCCGTTCACCACAACTCTCTGGGCTCGGCCGTCCAGCCAGTTTTTTACCCAGTGAAGAGTGCACCTGTCTGAGCCGTGAGCCGCCAGCTTCTCTAGGAGAATGCTGTGGGAGACAGTGTCAAAGGCTTTCCTGAAGTCCAGGTAGACCACATCCACAGCCTTTCCCTCATCCACCAGGCGGGTCACCTGGTCATAGAAGGAGATCAGGTTGGTCAAGCAGGACCTGCCTTCCATGAACCCGTGCTGGCTGGGCCTGATCCCCTGGTTGTCCCGGACATGGCTCGTGAGCACCTCAATCTTCATTTGAGGCTGCTGGCATATTGCTGGAAACCAGCAACACAGAGACAACTATTTCATCAAGCCAGGTGGAAAGGTCAGGCTTTGTGCTGCACCGACCTTCCAACACTGGGCCAAATCTCCAGGTGTCTCTCCAAGCTTTCCTGTTCTTGGGAACGGCCTCACTTTGCTCAGAGACAGGTCAGTATGGAGTGGAGAAAGTGGTGCTGCTGCACAGACTCAGCGGCTGGAACACAGCTCGGGCTCTCCGATTCCTGCATTTAACCAGTAAAACCAGCGACAAAAGCATGATAAATGGGGGAGTAAAACTCCAAGGAATGTCTGGCTTCTTGAAAAGAAGAGTTATTCCAATCACTGTGAAAAAATGTGTATAAAATTAAGAGAAAGCAATAAAACGCACACCACTGCATACCAGTCAAAACTGGTAAGCAGATGCTGGTTCAGCTTTCTGGGTGTCAAGCAATGATGTGGGAATGGACGGAAATATCTTCACCCCATTTTTTCTCTGTAAGCTTCTTGGTGTTTTGCTTCCTGGCAACAAGTCCATTACAAGACCTTCTGGAGCACTGCTAACGTTAAGTATTACTCTCTGGCAATAAAGGTGAGGAATATGTCTTTGGTAAGTAATGAAACCCATAAAATATTTTGAGTTAGACCTCAGATACAACAGCAAATTAGACCCAAATAAGCTCACTCTTTTTTCTGCAGCTCTCAGTTTGACATTTTTAGCACAGATTCTCAAGAAATCAAAGGAAAGCAATTTCTCCCTAACAGCCTGTAGATGGGGTGTGATGCACACTGAATGGCAAGTGAGTACCTCAGCCTGGTGCAGCAGTCTGCTCCCTGTAACCGCTGCCCAGGCAGGAGAGCTTGTCTACAGAAATCATGAGGTAGGGGCTATGCGGGAAAATGCTCAAAATTTATTTTCATTAGTCATTTATTCTCATTTGCCTCACTCACATCCTCAAGTATATAAGGCAAAAGTTAAATATGAAACTGATTTTTTCTTTTCAATTGTAAAAGAGATTCTGTTCCCCCAAAGGATATCATATTCCAGGTATGTATAAATGCTAGGAAAGATAATCTAAAAAAAAAAAAGCAGTTCAAATAAATGGGAAAAATGTCTTTTTGAGCCACCTTGAAAAGCACACATAAATACCCTGGTGAAAAGCCTTCTGGTGTTAGACTTACTAAGTCTGTCAAGCAGGTGACTACGTAACTCAGTGTAGTACATTTATCAAGAGGCAAATGAAAGACATATCTCAAGAGGCAAATGAAAGACATATCTCCTGCTGGAAAATGCCTGATAAATTAAAAGACCTGTCAATACGAATGTTGATTTATGGATCTTCTGTCATATTCAGCACTGTAACATCTATGGGATCTCCTAAATGACATGATCACCTGTCACAAGTGTCTGATCTCTCTTCTTCTTTTCTCAAGGTGGAAACCAAGTGCTCCTTCTTGTAGGACACAAGTGTCAGCTTATTGCTTAAATGTGCATGCTGCTGTGTTTATACTAGGAAAGGGCCAAGAAATGCATTTGAACGTAATATAATGAGTTGTGTGATGTTTTTCAGACTTGTTTATACAGGAAAATCTGCCAGCTTAGCTTTGGTGGGATAGCTACCTCCCTGCATGCTCTCTTTGGAGATATAGCAGACTTTTTTCGAGTTAATTCAAACCACATTCCAAAAAGCCACATGCATTAAGTTAAAAAAGCTACTTAAGATCCGGCAATATTGTCTTGAGGAATCACACATTTTCCAACTAGGAGAAACCCTTGTCTCTTCTAGTAATTTATCCCACAGAATCACTCGTCCTTAGGATAGCTGTCTACTGCTCAGGAAATTTTTATATTGAATAACGCTCAACTGCAGTGCTGGTGACCCAGCGACCAACGTGAGTGCTCTGTCACTGCTAAATGAATTCCTCTATAGCTCAGTAATTACTGCTAATGATGTAAGCAAATCCTTTATTCTTTTTTTTTTTTCAGCTAGGAAGCCATCTGCTTTGTATTATGAATGCTACAGTACACTGAAAGTGATGGAAAGTCAACTTTCTAGTTTAAATAACTTATGCTTGGGCATGACTGGAACATCTGAATTCACATACAGTGAATCCATCATACAGTGCTGCCCAAAGAGCTATTATCCAGCAACTGGGTGCTGGGAGATGAACTAATCCTTTTAATCCCTTGAGGAAAAATCCCAGGGTATGGTTTCTCCACTCAATACTGTGCTCAATGATAGTAACAGAGGAAGGCATAAACAGCATTTTTAGAACAAAACTTTAGACTTGAGATCTCCCCCTCTGTGGAGAGTCTCCTAGACCTTGAAAAACATCCTCTCTGGCCCTGAACAATGGCTGAGATTCAATGGGACAGTGGAAGGACCGGAGCAGAGGTGCCCTAATATGCACTCTGACTTCTGAGACTAATCATAAGTTGCACACCAGAACCTCCTCCTTCTCTGACTGTGTTTTTTAATGACAGCAGATACCATGTCCATGCTTTGGTCTCCATGCACTATGAGACATGCTTGTAGTGCAACCTACTAGTCCGGGCTGCTCAGGTCATTCACATACAAGCACAGGCAATTTGTGAACCCTCGGTGAATGTGAAAATGAACAGCAACCTAGAGGTTTAAGCTTGCCAAGTCAGGTATTGAATCTAATTCTTGATAAAAAGGGGTAAAATAAAAACCAGTTGAGGTCAGACATTGTTTCATTAATCACTGAAGGTATAGGTATGCCAAATTCAAACGCTAAATGCCAGTCAGCAGTCCTAGAAAACACAAAAACCCACCCTTATCTTAAAGCATGTGCGCAGACTCATTGGCATCAGTGGTCGGTCCCAAGCATATTTTAGTTTAGTTTGCTAGATATCCCTGTGACACAGAAACAGAAAAGGCAAGCAGAATTGTTTTTCAAAATAGTTGAGATAACAGGTGAGTTACAATACAGTAAATATAAAATGATCAGGGAGGTGCATGTTGTATAACTCCAGATTAAGGAAAACAGAGAAGAAAAAAAGGAAATGGCTAAGAATTTCCAATGAATAATGTTACTTTTGTATTCCCACGGGTGTTCTAAAACCACTGGTCAGCAAACCACTCTACCAGATTTAGTAGGAAGCCCAGTTTCCTGAATCACAGGGTTTTATGGAAGAACTCTAGATATGAGTGGGTGGAAAAGTTAAACAACTTATAGCAGTCTGTAATAATTAGGGACTCAATCAGTACCTTATTAACCATGTACCGGATTGTCCAGGCATTTTGGAGAACGAGGCTAGGGAAAAGTATGATTTTGCCAGTGTTAAAGAACTCTGCCAACCTTTTATTTAAGAAGCTCCAATTACTCTATATGTTGCAGCACACACTTGACATTTGGGAAAGGGCACACCTTTGTATACAGAAGGTCTTTCTTTGACTAAGCTGTGTTAGTCTTCAAAGAAGTGTTAACAGAGACATAGCATTGCATGAATTAATTGAAGGTATATTTGAGTTCCAGCCTAATGCTGAAGATACCTGCCTCCGCGTTTACTGTTGTTGCTTTTCTCCTCTGGTGTCAATGCCCCCTACTCTGGGCACAAACAGAGCAGGAAAGCTGGATGTGTTTCTCCACTTTCTCAGAGTAAGGAATAAGTTTTATATAAAGTGTGTATCATATGTTTCCAATCATTATAGTATTAATACCTAAAAATGATTAAGAAATATTTATCATTGTAAGGCCTCCTTTGCTGTAAACTGTACTCATACGTACCCTCTCCAAAGAGACCAGATGAAGGGTTTTTTTGAACTGTTTCTGTAGATGCTCAAGAGTTTAGGACATCAGACAGCAGCCTTGCCAAAAAATGTTTATGTGCTGACAAAGCTGTCAAACATTGTGGACAGATGTTCAGTAATTACTCTCCGACTCCTCTATGCAAGTCTCCATGCACAGCGTATATATTCACTCCATACGGCAGGTCAAACTGCCCATCCTGAGTCTCATCCTGTGTCTGGACCTGGGCTGTATATTTATAGAAAAATACTCCCCACAGATAAGTATCTTGATTTTTTTTTCCACATCCCTGTTTTTAGATCCAGGGGTCCCAGAACGTAATATGGGTCTTTCTTACTTTTTTTTCTTGCAATAGCTGTTCCTGGAAAAGCTTCCAACGTCTCTGGCGGTGGGTCTCCCATTTCTCCAGCTGAGGGACAAAATTCTCCTGCCATTCCTCTTTCAGAAGCTCACATTGTCTTACAGAGAGGCCGGTCACAACAGGCAGGGTCTGAAGAAACAGCTCCGTCACCAACTCTGCTAAAGCATGGGAAGCTTTAGAGTACAGCTCCTAACAGAGAGACAAAGAGAGACAGAGAGAGACGGGTGAGAAAGTGAACCTTCCAGCCCTCTGGAGCTGTTTCATTGCATGTCTCCATGATGCCAGTGAGGGAACCATGTCCCACTGAAGACACTGGGCCGATGCCTGACCCCTAGAGCTAAAATCCAATGCCACTAATGCTTGAGTTAAAAAGACCAGGTTTTGTAGATGCAACAACTTAAATGTTTTGGTACAAGGCACACAAGGGTACCTAAAATGCATTAGTGGCATGAGCACATGAGACCTTGAATCCTAACTGTTGCCCACATGCAACTACAGTACAAAGAATATCTTGTTTTACCGGCTATGGCGATCTGTTATAAAAACATTTATTTTGAAAGTTGCTGTGGAAACAATCCGGTGTAGCACACCACCTCATAGGCACATTTTTAAAGGTGCTGATATGAAATGAATGAGGGCAACAAAGAAGGAAGAGTTAAAAGAGACAGTATGGCATTTAGTTAGACAAAATTGACACTAGTCATGTTAATAGTTGGTGCTCCAAAATATGACACCCTCCAATGCCTTCTGGAAAGACAGAATTATTCAAATTCCTTCTGATGCAGAACAGGTTCAAGCCTAGAAAACAAATACCTTCTGGTGGTTTTATTAAAACTAGTCCCGTATGAGTGGTTTTCAATTACTGAGGCTGTTTCACTCGCAAGAAGAGTTTGGGTGATTTAGTCAGGTGGCATCCAAGCTAAAAAGTCTGTTCAAAACACATAATTTCACTGTCAAATACACAGTGATGATACCAGCTGTGTTTGCAAACTTGGTACAATTTGAGATAATCCCTGAGGAGAAGGCGTGAGGGCAGGTAGCTTTCCCCAGCAGAAGAGAGAAAACAAAGACACACTGGAAAGGCCACATGGACACTGCAGTACTCCAGCAGTATGAAGAGCGATTTTTGTGTGAGTTCCCCATGATCTTACCAGTCCAAAAAGCTTTATTGCCTACTTGGTTTTGCTTTCATTGTAAATCAGTGTTAGCCCTCTTGAAAACACTTACATTTCTTTCTTTTCCTTAAAATACAGCTAATATTTTTAAAACACTTTTCAGCATTCCTGTTGCAAAAATAAGTCAAGTCTTCTAGCTGTTGCCTTCTTTATAGGTTTAATTACAATCTCGTAAGTGATCAAAATCTAGAACCTCTCAATAGAAACACAGAGATATTTATCTAAATGTCAAAACCATTGGTCTGCAGCTCATAGACATGAAAAGTTCTAGTGGACTTGTCTTTTTCTGGGAGACACATTGGTATAATGTACTACTGTGCAAGAACCCATTCCAACTGCTAGATGTGGTATTATAAAAAAGAAAATAAGCCAAGAAGAAACCCCCAAAACCAAAAGAGGATGTTAAATTGCAAAGTCAAGAACTCACAAATAAAGAATGACCAGAACTTAGGTTGCATGTGAAATCTAGTTCTGTGCCCCCATAATGACAATTTTTGGGTTCATGTCCTGTTTCCACAGGACCTTTATCTGTTCCGTGTTTAGGTTTATCAAAACTCATTGAATGGATAGATTTCTCAAAAATCTTTTATTTTGTATTTCTCATTTATTGTAAAATACCCAAACTGTGCACTGAATACTAAATTATTATTTTCCTCCTGGGATCCCTCTAGGATGCTAATCACCGTATTAACGAGCTGTTTCACAAACAATAAATAGCTTATCTTAAGAGCTCTCCACAGTAATCTCTTCTTATGGATAAAATTGAGGCACAACACTATCAAGTGTTCACTACACCTTCGAGATGAGCTGTCTTGCTTTTTTCCACTCTTACCTGTTTAAAGCATGCAGGATTTTCAGAATCCAGCACCCACTGGCTTTGTTTAATCTCAAAGTGTTCTGAATTCTTATAAATTGGGCTACAAGTTTCTGAAACTGGGTACCAGGCGTAAGGATGAGAATTAGTAATCAAAGACCCCACAATTGGATACCTCATTTCTGGTAACACTTCTCCCATTTCTAGCGATTGCTCACAATCTGAACATGACAGTATCATTAGGGTAACGTTTGCTACACAGGTGCATCCTGTGCTGAAGAATGGATCTCCCCTGCTCCTTAATTATTAGAATTACTAGTTCCTGTTACAACAAGAGGCAGGATTTACACCATCTTGATCATCTGTGTAGCTGTGGGTCTGGCTTAGCTTGCCAACACTAATGCAAAATGGTTTGTTCGAATTCACTCTTCTGCTGCTATTTATTTTAAAATTCAAGTCTCCAAATTCTGGGATTTAACATAAGCTCAGAGATCCTATGTTTCTAATCTCCATATCCCACACAACATTTAAAGAACGATCACTCTATCTCTCTAAACCATCTCTTCTCTGAGCTTTACTAGCCTTTCAGGACAAGCTAATTCTCCTGCCTTTACTGGGTGTTCAGGGATATAAGAATTTCTCTTGGGTCTGAAATAGTTCAGAAGCAGTCTAGAGGAGTCTGTGGCTTTTCTACTGCAATCTCAAAAGATCTCAGGCAGGGTGTTAAGGAACTCTATTCTTAAACAAACAAAATTCCACCTATGGCAGCTAAATCACTTTGCAACACATTTTGCTGCAGAACTGATAGCTTTTCCCTGGCATGCTGACAGCTTTGTATTATTGTTTACTAGAAAATCTTTTGCATAGAACATAAAGAAGGTATTTTGTTACTTGCCTTCATGCCATTTTGTTTAAAGACCAAGTGAATAGAGTTCTGCCTGCGCTTCCTACAGCTTCAAATTATATCGTATACTTACCTTTGGCACTACCAGAGGGTACATAGTTACCCAGGAAAAATGTGATTAGGTCCTGTTCCCACAAAATTACTTACCTACATCACCTCATTAATGTGATGGGCCAAGTTACCTTTAGATCAAAGGCGCTTAACTATTTGCTTGCAAAATACTTCATGGCTCTCTGCTGAAACTGGTGTATGAAAGGACAAGAAAGTGGGATTAGCATGCCAGGAGCAGTTTTTCACATCAACAGTCCCTTTAAAAATGAAAATGCTGGGTGAATACATGGAGGGGAAGCAGGACTAAGCAGTCTGTTCTTTACATCTCACATATGTTGCAAACTGGCACGCAAAGCAACAGGTCAGGTGCTGTAAGTCCCTGGGACGGTGATTTTTAGCAGGACTGAACACTTTCCCTTTAAGTTCTGTTACAAATTCTCCTCTGTGTAGGACACAAATCCTGCATTTAATGGTCTTATCTGTGGTCCAGGATCACAAAACAAACCATCGTCAGCGATGACTATCAAAGTACCAACTTCTCTTCAGTGTTCAGGGAACCACTGGCCACTGGCTACTTTAATCTGAACACATAATCATCTGGACATTAGACCCCAGGCAGTCCTTGCAACCCAGACCCTAATATGACAGCACGCTCTACCCAGAGGACTTACCACAGGTACAATACGATGGCTACACTGTTTAATGCAGCACTTGAAAAAATGTAGTGGAATGGCCTTGTAAAATTTGGTAGATTGCAGATGTGATTTAATTCTACCAAAGTGACTCAAGTTAACAAAATAGTTCAAAACTACTTGTACTCTAAGGAATGTACTTGATCTGAAACGGTAATAAAGGCTGTCCGTAACAGGGACGTCGCACTGCCTATTATAAAGCTTATTTTCCACAGGAAAAAAAGAAAAATGTAAAAAAAATCCTACTGCTTCCAGGATCTTATTTTTGGACTAAACCCTCTACAAAATAGTTCTTACAAGCTTCCTGTATGATATGCCTTCTCTTGTTTTTAGGACTTTTACTTAACGAAATTTATTCAAATTAATTCCATTAATAGAATAGCTGATTGCGGTGTTGAATGAACCTGTTTGTAGTACCTGGCAGTCAATCTCAAAGCTTTTCAAAAAATCTCCAGAGAAATTCATCAAGCATAAAGAAATACCACAGGGTATATGCAGAAATAAAATGGGCTCAGATTAAATGCTGAGTGCATCTGAATTTCAAACAAGGCAATAAATATACAATTTTGTCAAAAACCAGGGGAAATACACAGCTTATCAGATTTCACCACAAAACCAAAGAACAATATTAATGCTCACCCTCAAACCCAAATGATTAAAAGGTTTCTACATGCAGATGAGAATAAAGCGAACGATGAAATTGTGAAGCAGGAAAATATATTTAGAAAGGCTGGTTGTACTGTATTTTAAATGCCAGCCACTGCCTAGTATATATTATCTCCAAGAGGCAACGACATATCTATTTGTTACCTTGTGATAGCTATTTGTTACCTTGTGATACAAGAGCATTTCATTAAAATAATTAACATTTCTAGTCAAAGCTGTAGAACACTCTTGCATGTATCTCTAGAAGCCCAATGGCTAGGGCACTTGTTTAGGAGGTAAGAGATTCATCTCCCAACCCATACGGTATCTCATTAAGGACAGAGATTCAATACTCAGATCATTCATCCCATAAATACTCCAAACACTCTTGGACATCACTGGCCACTAGAAGATACTTCACATTATAAACTCACACTAAATGGGGAAAACCTGATGTTCCCCAGGGCTCAGTATTGGGGCCAGTTCTGTTTTATAATTTTATCAATGATCTGGATGAGGGGATCGAGTGCACCCTCAGTAAGTTTGCAGATGACACCAAGTTGGGCGGGAGTGTTGATCTGCTGGAGGGTGGGAAGGCTCTGCAGAGGGACCTGGACAGGCTGGATCGATGGGCTGAGGTCAATTGTATGAGGTTCAACAAGACCAAGTGCCGGGTCCTGCACTTGGGTCACAACAACCCCATGCAACTCTACAGGCTTGGGGAAGAGTGGCTGGAAAGCTGCCCAGAGGAAAAGGACCTGGGGTGTTGGTCGACAGCCAGCTGAATATGAGCCAGCAGTGTGCCCAGGTGGCCAAGAAGGCCCATGGCATCCTGGCCTGTATCAGAAATAGTGTGGCCAGCATGAGTAGGGAAGTGATTGTCCCTACCCCCTTACTCCGCACTGGTGAAACCACACTTCGAATACTGTGTTCAGTTTTGGGCACCTCACGACAAGGACATTAAGGTGATGGAGCGTGTCCAGAGAAGAATAACAAAGCTGGTGAAGGGTCTAGAGAACAAGTCTTATGAAGAGCGGCTGAGGGAACTGGAGAAAAGGAGGCTGAGGGGAGACCTTATCGCTCTTTACAACTACCTGAAAGGAGGTTGTAGCGAGGTGGGGGTCGGTCTCTTCTCCCAAGTAACGAGCGATAGGACGAGAGGAAACGGCCTCAAGTTGTGCCAGGGGAAGTTTAGGTTGGATATTAGGAAAAATTTCTTCACCAAAAGGGTTATCAAGCACTGGAACAGGCTGCGCAGGGAAGTGGTTGGGTCACCATCCCTGGAGGTATTTAAAAGACGTGTAGATGGGGTGCTTAGGGACATGGTTTAGTGGTGGACTTGGCAGTGTTAGACTAATGGTTGGACTCGATGATCTTAAGGGTCTTTCCAACCTAAATGATTCTATGATTCTGTGATTCTTCCTCTCTTCCATGTGATAAATTCTGGAATGCTAATTGCAAAATGAAACCAGTACTCTGCTTTAAAGCATCCTAACACCAACAAAACACAATGACATTGAAGTCATCCTTAGCACAAGCTAATAAAAAAAAGTTTGATTTCCGTGCATTAAAAAAGGAGGTTCATTGAAATTCCAGTTTTGCCTCCTCACTAGTCCTTGATTTATGGAGAAGGCAGTTTCAATCTTCTCTTTCTGTACTCCCTTTTTAGAAACGTGCCTTTGTAGATAAGGTTATGTCCTTTACTAGATTTAACTATTAACAAATTGTGAATCCATATAGCGGTAAAATACATTTTCTTATGCAATAAGGTAAGAAGCAAACTTCAGAATGAAGTCGATCCATATCAGGCATCTTGTATCAGCTTTGATTGAAATGACCTCATCAAATTTAATCAGTTCCCAAACCAGACTGAGCTGGCATGGTAAGAGTTCACAAATTTAATCTATTAGATCACGCTGTCTTTCAACCTTTTTGGGATAAGTCACAGGGCAAAATTTTCAAAAGTAAGCATTTGAGTTGGAGGTCTCTTGATAGGGATTACCACCCGAGACAAGCTGTGGGTGATTCACTTTGAAAAGCAGCTAGCTCTGGATACCTCAAAATGCAGTCCACTCCATGAAAAGCACCTCTAACCGTATCTCATGTTATTGAAATTACATAAGGAAAGTAATGAAAGAGTAAGTCCCTAACAATCTGTACTATTTATTTTGACAAAGATAAATTTTCCCCTTTTATTAACAAAGGAAAAAATCAAATACTTTGCTTCAACCTCACATTCATGTTTACCTATTCATAAAATGTTTATTCCTTGTCTGTTGATAATACTCATTACTTAATAGTTTTCAGTCTAAATTCCTGTGCATTTCTATGTTCTGTCAAATCAAATGAAGTAACATTTTTGTGAACTGCTATCAACAAAGGGGAATTATAAATGACAGTAAATTGTGTGGTTTTATGGTTTTGATGTTATGGCTGAGGAAAAATAATTATCTTACCATGGACTATGTAATTTTTAGCTGTTAATTGATTTCCTTTTGTGCAATCTGCGTGTTTTGTTTTCTTAATAATGAACTGTTAACCACCAACCTCTTTTCCCTTCTCCCTTCTCTACTGAAATAAGCAGGTAGTTCACAAGAAAAAAAGGAGGAAGAAAAGATTAAAGGTTGATTAACATCTGATATAGCTAAACTTGAGACAGACTTGCAAGGAGCTAGCCATTAATTTTTTCAAGAGATCACAGAACAAGATATATTGGGGGTGGGGAGACGCTTTTGCTGCCATATAAAAGAAAATTACAGTAAAATCCTTGCAATTGAAAAGCTACGGAAGCCAAACCAGAACTGTTACTGCGACACAATATCCCTTGTGTATGGGACAACTCTGCAGACACTTTCAGTGTCAATTACCTCTAACACAATTCCTCCTTCAGTTACGATATACCGTGATAATCCAAAATCACTTGCCCCCATTCCTCAACTTGCTCTTCAAAAATTAGTTAGCCTGTGTCTAGACACAGACTATTCACCTACAGTGCACTATTTTAATCCACTAGTATGGCTGAAAAGTCCTACGCTATCCTCCAAATATAACTCATTCACTTCAGGCATCAACAGATTCCATTGACCTTGGTTAAATCATTTTAATTGATTTATTCATGTGTACACAAAACAAACTACTCAATTATTCTATGCAAATACAGTCAGCTTCCAGATCATTGCATTTTTACGTATTTATTCACTAATTTGGGTAATTCTTTGATGTACTGTAGCACTACAGGCTACAGTAGTGCTAGTGGGTTATATAAATCTATCTTGGTGAACTCAAGAACTATTTAAGAGGGGAAAAAATGAAAAAATAAAAAAGGCGTAGAAATTTGAGACGGGCTTAGAAGAACATTGAGAGAACAAGGTAAGGATCTTCCCTCACAAGTGAGTGGCACTTACAGGTAAGTGACATCTTTTCTTCTGTCCCCAGGATATTCATTGGTTCCCTGTTTGGTCACATGGTGACCTTTTCCTTATATTTTAATATCATCTCTTGTATTGAGGTTATCTTTCTACTTATTCATGAAACTAAGTCTGTCAGGCTTGCTTCCCTGCTTGCTTATACCAGTGCAAACCAAGGTAACTGTTGAAATCAAGTCATTGTAGCGCACAACTGAGGAGGAACGGAGGGCCTAAACTTTTTATCACATATAAGCCTTTATCACATACAAGCCCTTGCCAGGTCCTTTTCCCTTGGAAAAAAAGGTGCAATGGCTTCCAAATATAGTAGCTAAGGACCATGAGCTTAGGGCGACGGATGGGCTCTTGGGCTTCTGTGCTTGGTCGAGTGAATTTATCAGAGTGCAACCCTTGGGAACTTTGTACTGGCTGTCTTCCTTGAGGATTTATTCTGGTTTGTCATCTACAGTGCAAGTTTGATCTAGTACTTAAACAGGGATGGATGGTTTAGAAAGTTGATATAGGATGGAGGCACCGGTATGCTCCAAGACAGTTGTTCTGAAAGCTGCTAGTAACTGTTCTTGGCTGAAGGTATGCCTTAGTAACTGCTCTTAGCTGAAGGTATGCCTGAGAACGGGACCTAACTCTAGCTAACGGGACATTACGCATCTCTCTAACGCTGGAACTGTTACAGTACATGAACTTACTGGATATTACTCCAAATGGCCATTTGTCTGAACCAACATGTCTGTTCTTTACTAGGATACTGGTGTTTATCTGATAAATTGCAATACTGATGATGCCCCAAGGACCATGAAAGCAACTTAGGAAAATAGAGGGCTTGGATGTGGGGAAAAAACCCACCATGGTTTGGGTTCTGCTGCCATTAATCTGAAAAGCGTGGTGTGATTCATTTCGGTTCTGGGGGTTTCCAACCAAAGTCAAGATGGCAATGGGTACACAAGCAGGAACTTGTCTGGAACCCTAAATCCTGTGAGTACTGGAAAATATTAGATGGTTCAGTCCAGAAGTAATACGTGGTATTTCTAATCCTGGGCCAGTAGAGAGTATGAGCTACTTGGTAGAGGGGGCATATAGGATGCTATTGGTAAACCTTGGTTATGGAGAAATTGTAATTTAGATAACACTTTGCCTCCTCTTGGATTTAGGTAATTACCTCCTAGTAAGACATCTCAGTTTTATTTCCCTTAAATCCAACAGCTATTTAACTTCTATGTGTGGGAAAGCATAACTACTTTGCAAGGCTAATTTTCATTTGCAATAAAATACTGGGCTGAACTCTTAAATATTTAATTACTTCTAGTTCTTTCCACTCTGACTGTGTTCACAAATGTATGAATGCATCTTTTTTAAATTGTCTTGCGGTCTATCTTTGGATGTCTTGTGGACCACAGGCTAAGGAATATTCATCTAAATATCTGTGGAGCATGCCAGGTGACTTTAGAGAGTTTCACTCAGTTTTTTCAGTAATATTGCTAGGCTTCCATTTCTACTGGAATGATAAAAAAGGAACAGAACAGAACTCTCTTCTGGTGAACTTTTTTCCTTGCCTCCTAACTTATTTAGTAACACATGCTTGCAGTTAAGGAAATATGGAGATTAAGTAAGCAATAGAATGTTTAACCAAATCTTTAATTTAACCTTTTCCTTTCTCATGGTAGAACAGAAACAGCAGAGTCCAAACCTTCCAAATGAGTGCAAGGCAAATGACTATCAGTTAAGCTTCAGGGAGCACAGACCTTCTGGAATGACAACACAGAGCTTTGCAGTGTTTGCAGATGTACCCAAACTAGCTGGTTCTACAAACTAGTTGGTTCAAACCCAATTGGGACATAGGTCTTGTAGCTGCTGACTTGACACTGCTGACTATTGCCATGTGAGGGTTGTTGGTACCCAGCTGGTTAGTCTAATGTTTGCTTGCTTAGGTCTACCTGAGCTGCAGTCACACCATTGCACTGTGGAGTATCTCAAATCCCTGTCACCTTCCCATGGGTATCCTGCCTTCCCCATTGGTAGCAGTAGCTTCTCCCTAGCAGAAACCTGGAGAAACTCAGTGAGGGGGCAAAGCCCTGCTGCCCATGGAAAGGCTTCTGCTTGTTCAGGCTGCACTCCTCCTCTGAAAGTGTGTTGGAGCAGAGAGAAGAAAGGGCATTGCGAGACGCAATCCCCTCCCTTAATGGCAAATCTACTTTTGCTTTTATGCCCCAGGTAATGGACAACATGTGTAACTACGGCACTTCCCTCAACTGTAGAAGTCAGAACAGCTCCATTTACCTACAGTGGGGCTATGCTCATTTGTATTTTCTTTTATTTCTAGCTTATGCTGCTTACAAGGTATATTCAGAAGCAGTCTGCTCTCCTAAAACAGTCTGAAGTATCAGTATTTAGGGTTAAGGGGAGAAAGTGCAGTTGTTCATTATGTTAAATGTCACAATAAAAATGTTTTATTACAGAAAAAAAAATAGAAATTAAGATTTGTGGACCCTCATTCAACAGATGCCAGTTGGATCACAGTATTTGCAGTTTTTCATGTCTGGCAGTGGTTGTTTGGGTCTAGGAATAAGACAGCAGCTGTAATATGGAATATAATGGCTTAGACCTGGGTGAATTGGCAGAGTTCAAGTTTGTGCAGCTCTCCTGGCAACTTGGCAATTCTAGAAACACTTAATTCACCCAAATCAATTTTTCTTTAATGGAAAAGAAAACTCATCTAACAGTGCTGAAAGAAATAGGATTTTCAGTCTAATCTTAGTGTCACTAAAGCAGAATACACAATAAAGGAAATAAATATAATTTCACAGATGAGGTGGAACTGTGCAGGGTAAGAAAAGTTGTTTCGTCTCCAGAGACTTCATGTGAATTGAGGAAGGGGGTGAAGAAATTAGTAACTCTGGAGAATGGACTATGCACAGTAATATCAGCAGACATGTTGACTTTTCTTAAATTAAATAGTTTTGTAGAATTAATCTACTCTGATTCACTGGCATGGCCCTCCAAGCAAACTTTTCCTTTCTCCAAAGCAGTAGTTCTCAAATATCCTGTTGCTTGCACTATTTCATAAAACCACGACAAAATTATTTGTTCTAAATACAGTGGCTTTGTTTTTTTTATCAGTTGAATTTGAAAAAGTGCGTGTGGACTAGTGCTAATTAAGATTGTGTGGGTATCTTATCCTAACGTGATAGGGACTACAAGTTTCCATAACACCCTGATCTGGTCATAATTAATCATGACAAGGATCCTGTTGAGCTGAAAGTGATTAGTTCCAGCCTAATTAAAGGTCACTGCAGGCTACAGTTTTGGACTTCATCAGATAGATCATGTTATCTTATTTTTTCGGTGCAGACAGAAAATAATTAAAGATGATGCAAAAGCATGAAGCATCTACATATTTTCCAAATCAGTAACATAAAGAAGTGTAGAAGTATTACTTACACCAAAGATCTGAACTTATTTCAGGGAGCTAACTAGTGTCAAAACAATTTCTCTGAGAGGAAAAGAGACGAGAAAACTATTTTTGGAGATGTAGTGAAGTTAACTAAGAATAGTATCATCCTACCATCATGCAGAGGAGATAATTATGCTACATAAATGAAGTCTCTCTCCTGGTAGTAATGTCAGACATTGTTATTGCACTGTTATTGCAGCCTTGTCAGCCACCCAGGCAGCATGTTTTGGCAGACCACGTAGGCATTTTCTGATTAATACAAGGTTAGGAAACATAGTGTGTTGGGAAGATAATGGAAAAGGCAAGCTAAAGTCCTGTCTCCAGGACAGGACAGGACAAGAGACTGTCCTGTCTCCATCTCCTGGTTTGCCAGCCTACCTTTCTGGAGCTGCCATGATCTCTCCTGCAATTCCCCAAGGCCTGACATTGTGTGGTGGGGTTAGAGGATTTTCAGAATTATTTTAGTAAATGACACATATCACTAGAGGTGGCACCTTGTAAAGATCTGCAACAGCCTCTGTGCTCTTGCAGTCATCCTTCTCCTCCAGTTCCCATTGTGCTTGCCGATGCTTCTCTAACAGCTCATGGTAAGCCTAAAACAAACACAATACGTATATTTAAATAGCTGAAAAGGTTTTGATAGCTTCTTGTGATCCTCTCTTTCCCTTCCCTGATCCCCTTCCCGTGTACCATCACAATAGTAAGTGTTTATCTGGAACCATGACTCAGAGGAAAATGAAACTTGCCTTACCACCTTAATTTCAGCATATCCAGTCTTGAGTATGAAACTCCATAGCCTCAGCAATTTAGGGTTAAACAATATGTACCTAATACTGGAAAACATATGAAATTATCTGATTTGCAACCTGCTTTCCTGTGTATGAACATCACTTCATCATAGCCAGTACTATGAGGTGCAGAACAGCCACCAGACGCATCAGTTACAGCTGTATAGGGCTTTTGCACTGGGGTTGGTCAGCATGTCTGTGCTGGTTTTGGCTGGGATAGTTTATTTTCTTCATAGTAGCTAGTACGGGGCTATGTTTTGTATTTGTGCTGAAAACAGTGTTGATAACACAGGGATGGTTTCGTTACTGCTGAGCAGCGCTTACACAGCGTCAAGGCCTTTTCTGCTCCTCACCCCACCAGCGAGCAGGCTGGGGGTGCACAAGGAGTTGGGAGGGGACACAGCTGGGACAGCTGACCCCAACTGACCAAATGGATATTCCATACCATATGACGTCATGCTCAGCATATAAAGCTGGGGGAAGAAGAAGGAAGGAGGGGACATTTGGACTGATGGCGTTTTGTCTTCCCAAGTAACTGTTACGCGTGATGGAGCCCTGCTTTCCTGGAGATGGCTGAACTCCTGCCTGCCAATGGGATGTAGTGAACGAATTCCTTGTTTTGCTTTGCTTGTGTGCGTGGCTTTTGCTTTACCTGTTAAACTGTCTAAAAAGCTGATCTATGACTTGGTCCTGATTTGGTCTTGGTCACAGATTTAAGAGGGATGCAATTTTTTTTCTTCAAGACAGGACTGTGATGTGTTGGCAGGCTCATGTGCTGTAATGGAAGACTGAATTTCACAGACAAAGAACATTTCATTTTATAGACTAATGAGTGGTCTTATACGTAAATATTCCATATTTTGATTTAAATTGCCAAGTGCCCTCTTACATTCCCATGGTAAATATGGCTTTTTTCATTAGGTATGTCAACAGGGCTTTCTAAAGAGCACAAAAGTGCTCATAAACTCTTCATGTACAGGTCATTCTTGTAGAGGTGAACTTTAAAATTCACACTTATCATGAAATCATGTAGTTTACCACAGAATTTGACAAGTTAATTGCTGTAACTTGTACGTCCACCAGGATTAGGGCTGAGCAAGACTGCGTTACTGTAACTGGCACTTTTTGGCTTGTGTGCTTTACTTGATCACTCCTGTATTCTCTGCCAGTAAAAAAATGAAAATGCTTCTTTTCCAGTGGAAATATAGATGAAGGAGACAGAATGATACAGCGACTCTAACCTTTACTATTTAGGCCATTCTGTCACATAAAAAAATCAGAGCTACAGCAACTAAATCATTACCATCCAACTTGTGTTCAGAAGAAACTGATGTGAAGAAAGTTCACTGCAAAATCCACCTTCTTAATGGGCCACTTAAAATTCAGCAGAAAGTTCAGTTACCACCAAGGCTGCTACCATGGTGGTGTGAGCCCTTTGATGAGGCGAAGGGGGGAAGGCAGAGAAGAAAAGTGCATTTGATGGGTACAACTTTGGGCTCACGGTAAGAATCCAGGACCAAGCCCTTCACTGTTGGGCGAGCTATGAAACCATGAAACAGGTTTAAAATAGCTCCTCAATGCTGAGGGGACTATTCACACAAAATAATTAACTGGACTATTTAAGTCAAATCATGGGAGCTGCAGATATATATACATATATTTTTCTTATTCTTCAAAAAGTCTCTGGACTAAAGACCCCATCTGTTCTGGGATACTGTGGCAGCAGAAAGGCTTAAACTTCTGACTTGTTTTATTATTTGCACACAGGCATTTCATAATATTAAGACTCAGTTGTGTTCTGTCCTGCAGCATGAAGTGCAAGTTGCCCATTCCTGCTCAGCCTGCCATAAGCAGATTGTTAGTCTACAGGTTAACTAAGCATATTTGCTATTTGTTTCTAAGGTGTACAGAATAGAGCATCTCTTGCACAAAGCTGTGTGGCTCTAACTTTGTAGGGGAGAGGTCTTAATACAAAATTTCTAAACTTTGTTTAATGAAGTTGGGATGCGTCCAAGAGTTTTGAATAATGTGTATAAGGAAAATACATTCACAAGTGCTCAATGGCTACAAAAATATGTGATAGAATTATTTGTCTCAAGTTATGAAAAGCCAAAGAAGTAAAATGTGCTCTACTGTTTTAAAGTGCCTGAAACCTTTTGTTTTGAAGTGAGGTGTTGCCAGACAGGTGTTGCATACAAGAACAGTAACTGCATTATCCAATTCATACAATATAATTAAGAACTTGGCCCTGCAGTACAAAATTGCAATGTTGAGATCAATAAATTTTGACAGTTTGCTACAGCTGGAATCTGGGTCTTCTCATACAGTAATTTATCTAAGTTATTAGATTTCATCAAAAGTTTAATGCTGCTGGATGTAACCACTTTAACCTTAAAATTATTATAACGTTAAATTATTTCTTTTCATGAAAACTGAGGATTGATTGTTTTTTATTTCTTAATAACTTGGGTCTGTAGTTCTCAGCAGTTATAGGAGTTTTGCAGCTCTCAGCATTTACAGCTAAGAACTCTGATTTCCTTTACACATTCTGAACAACAATAGAGCTCTATGAAAAATATGGACAAGAAAACATTACACTAGCCATTGTATACTGTATTAAACTATCTAGTGCAAGCCTTCCCCAAGGTATCCTGCCAGCAATCATAATGAGTTTTCCCTCTGCTTATGTGAATTTTGATAGTCTTTTGAGCCTCAGTAACCTCACCCATAGTAATGCAATCAGATCAGTGCAGTCTGTTTTTTTCTGTAATGCAGGCCAGATACTTTCCTCCAGAGATTTCCTATGTTGAACCAAACACATAGTATCTAAGTAAAAGAGGTTTTCTACAAAACATGCAATTTAGCATTAACACCCTTTGGCATTTTGTTCCAATGTGACAAGACCAAAACTGGAGGAAAAGTCTCTAGGCAAGCCTAGGCAATAGGGGGTCTGACCTATCCTACCTATGCTACCGTACACGATTCTCAGGATGACCCAAAAATCCCAATTTTATGGAATTGGGAGAAATCTGCAATATATTTGGCCTTAAAAACTAATGGAACAGTGAAAATAAGCTTTTACGTACTCACCTTAAGAAAATCATTAACATCTTTAATATGAAAAGTTTTACTGAGGAGACTCCCTTGTTCAGCCTTCTGTCTGTGCTTGAACTCTTCTCTCTTCTTTGCACGGCACTCCAGTCGTTTCAAGATCAGGTCTTTACTTCGCTGGATACATTCTGGAACATAAACCACCGATGATTAGATACGACAACTCCACAGGGAGAAAGTAGCATCTGCTACTGTCACACAACATAAGCTCAGAGAAATCTGTTAGTGAGTGAAATAAGAAAGTAATTACCATGCAGGATTTCAAATTTTATTCTTACCCTGATGGTCTTTTTAGATGTGAACTTTTTGGTTGTTATATGGCACTTAAATCTATCAGGTTTTTTGATCACTACCATCCTGCACCCTCCCTTTCACTGCTGCTGCTGCTTATGCAAAGGTAGTGAGTTAGTTCAAGAAACAGATTCCCACCTGTGGCATCCCAAACCTCCCCCTCCTGCTTTGGGAAGGTCCAGAAGTTGCTCATTACCTAATTGCAGATATGCAAATGCTGCTGCAAGGACAGGGGCAGTAACATATGGTGGGGAGAAAAGGTCTAGAGCAGTGCTAGTTCAGATTAGCTTGAACTGGCGTGCAGCCATACCAGGCTTCCAAAGACTCATCCAGGAACCTGCAGCAAAAGTTGTCAAGGTCCCTCTGATTTTGTGCTAGAACTGTGAAATATTTGGGACAGAGTTCTTCCCGCCTTCATTCCCCCTACAGCTCCGAGTGATTTATAAATTCGTGAGTCTATCTGGACCCTGTGCTGCAGAGTGGAATCGGTGCTTACAATGTTCTGCCATTACTTCATGCCTCATTGCCTGTCCACCCAAGAAGAACTTTATTCTTTTTTTCCACCCACCCTGCCCCAGACCAGTACTTCACTCCTGACACAGCAGCTAAAGGGGAATGCAAAAAAATAGCCGTCTGTGGCTGCTGTCCTGCCATCACATCAAGCTGCTTTAACTATGAGAAATTATTTTGTAGAGAAGTAAAGGAGTGCAGTACTGTGGCGCCGAGCATGTTACTTATTCTCCATGCTAATTTATCGTGCTTATCCACAGGCTGATGATGCACTGACAAAACACTTGAAAATGCACTGGAAGTACAGGAAAGCCTGTAATAAAAATGTCACCTGAACAAATGTAGCAACTGTTATTTTTAAACACTACGTGATTCTTTACTACTTCCTTGTTTGTTTCCTAGGAGCACAGTCTTGCTGGCTTTGTGTTCTGCTTGTGAATTATAGGTACAGTTTAATTTATGTATTTAGGAGCTCATAGGCAAGGTCAAAATAGACTCTCATGTGAAAATGCTGCACTCCAATTCTTTTTTTTTTTTTTTTAAGCACATTTAATTCCTATCTAAAACCAGAAAGTTGATAATGCCCTTCTGCACAGGCTGTACTAACCATAATATATAACTACATATAACTATAAACACCTAATTTGCATAAAATCAAGGCCTTGACAGAGGTATTTTTGCTTTGAAACACGAGAAACTTTACAAAAAGGGGGAAAAAACACCCACAGACATACGTTCATGCTTAAGCAATGTTAGTGGCTGAACCTATGCAAAAACTATGAACTAGGCATGCCAGTTTTAGGAGCAAACATCCATGAAATAATCTGTATCATGATATACATGAATTCATGAGTATCAGCAAACTGTTCGCATGGTTAATTGATGTTTTTAAAGTCAATTAAAGCAATTGAGCAAGCCTGCAGTATGGGAATTCTGATCACCTTCTATGATGAAATGACTGGCTCGGTAGATGAGATGAGGGGAGAGCAGTGGATATGGTCTACCTTGACTTCAGCAAGGTTTTTGACAGAGTCTCCCGTCAGACCCTCATACAGAAGAGAATGAAGTATAAGCTGGATGAGCAGACAGTGAGATGGATTGAAAACTTGCACAAAGTCCACCTGGAAGCCAGTAATGAGTGGTGTACTCCAGGGCTCGACACTGGGCAACCCTGCTCAGTATCTTCATTAATGATCTGGACAATGGGGGCAAAGTGCACCCTCAGCAAGTTTGCAGAGGTCACAAAAAATGGGAGGAGTGGCTGATACACCAGAGGGTCATGCTGCCACCCATAGGGCCCTTGACAAGCTGGAGAAATGGGCTAACACAAATCTCAGGAAGTTCAACAACGGGAAGTGCAAAGTCCTGCACCTGGGGAGGAACGACCCCAGGCACCAGTACATGCTGAGGGCCACCCACCTGGAAAGCAGCTTTGCAGGAAAGGATCTGGGGATTCTGGTGGACACTAGGTTGAACATGAGGCAGCAATGTGCCCTTGCAGCAAAGAAGGGTAATGGTATCCTGGGCTGCATTAGACAAACCATTGCAAGCAGATGGAGGGAGGTGATCCTTCCCCTCTGCTCAGCACTGGTGAGGCCACACATGGAGTCCTGTGTCCAGTTCTGGGCTTCCTAGTACAAGACAGACATGGAAAGACTGGAGAGAGTCCAATGAAAGGCCACGAAAATGGAACTGGAATGATGGACTGGAACATCTCTGCTATAAAGAAAGGCTGAGAGAGCTGGGGCTGTTCAGCCTAGAGAAGAGAAGGCTCAGGGGGATCTTTTCAATGTCTATAAATACCTGGAAGGAGGGTGCAAAGAAGACAGAGCCAGGCTCTTTTCAGTGGTGCCCAGTGACAGGACCAGAGGCAATGGGCACAAACTGAAACACGGGAGGTTCCCTCTGAACATCAGGAAACACTTTTTTACTGTGAGAGTGACTGAGCACTGGCACAGGTTGCCCAGGTAGGTTGTGGAGTCTCCACCCTTGGAGATATTCAAAAGCCACCTGGATATGGTCATGGACAACCAGCTGTAGCTGACCCTGCATGAGCAGGGGGGTTGGACCATATGACCTCCAGAGGTCCCTTCCAACCTCCATCATTCTGTGAGTCTGTGAATTGCTGACCGTGAGATATAGCACAATTTATCAACACAAAGCCTGAATGTGAATGAGCAGCACTGCAGCAAGAATACACTGCAACAAGACTACATTCATTCTGACTATTCAGTTCACTGAACTCTAACCCTGATGCTGTTTTGCTAGGGCAATTTTCTTTAAATATGCCCACAAGTACCAGAAACGTTTCTGGAAAATGTGTGAGAATAAAATACTTCTCACTGTTTTTCTTTTGGCTGAACATGTACTATAGTTTTCTGCAAGTGCTGATGGGAAGCACTGAGCCCTTGAAACAGCACCTATTGGAGATGTTGGAGGTATGTTTCTCAACATGTTGGGTGTTAGGTAACATGCAAAGTGACACGGGGAGAACCTTAAATCAGTGGGTCAGTCAGCGCAGACTTTGTTGTAATTGTGTACTTTACACAATAGGCAATGTGAAGGGCTGTAAGAGGAAGAGGAAAAGACTTCGTTTTTAAAGTGTTTTAGCCTGACATAATAAAAAAGAGGTTTATCTAAGGCACCTGAAGGTGCACAAGTCCATGGGACCCGATGAGTTCCATCCGTGGGTCCTGAGGGAACTGGCGGATGAAGTTGCTAAGCCACTATACATCATATCTGAGAAGTCGTGGCAGTCCGGTGAAGTTCCCACTGACTGGAAAAGGGGAAACATAATCCCCATTTTTAAAACGGGAGAAAAGGAAGACCCGGAGAACCACAGGCCAGTCAGTCTCAAATCTATGCTTGGGAAGATCATGGAACAGATCCTCCTGGAAGCTATGCTAAGGCACATGGAGGACAGGGTTTTAAACTAAAAGAAGGTAGATTTAGACCAGATAAAAGGAAGAAATTTTTTACAATGAGGGTGGTGAAACACTGGAACAGGTTGCCCAGAGAGGTGGTAGATGCCCCATCCCTGGGAACATTCAAGGTCAGGTTGGTTGGGCTCTGAGCAACCTGATCGAGTTGAAGATGTCCCTGCCCACAGCAGAGGGGTTGGACTAGATGACCTTTAAAGGTCTGTTCCAACCCAAACTATTCTATGATTCTATGATCTGAAGATCATAAGCCTTAAAATTACCTTTTCGCAAGAGTGATAGCACAACTACGTTTTGTATATCTGCTGGATCCACATGCTAGGAGATTGTAAGACAGTATCCTGCACATACACAGCTATTACTGTCCCTAACATTAGCCAGTATCACGGACAATGTCAAGTACGTGAACAGTAAATGGAGAAATCTCACAAATACTTGTAACAAATGTGACTCTTCTTCAATCTTCAAATTAATGAAGTAAGGTATAGATTATGTGAACTGTAGAGTAAGTTCATAGTAATGCCTAAACAAGACCTAGAAGGCTTGAAGCCAAAGTTCCTATTCTAAGCATCCACCCTTCACAATAATAGTATTCTTGGCCAATTCATCAATACCTTTTTAAAACAGAGGGGTATAAGGCCCAAGCCATGATTTTTTTACTACTTAATAAAATAATGAGAACTCACACCCATATTTGTCAAGTCATGAGCTCTGGTCTAAGTGCTCACCGTTACTGAAATGTGCCAGCTGTTCCCAGAAGGCCTTGTGCAGATCCGTTAAAAGTTCTTCTTTTTGTCGGACTGAGAGATTATTCTTTACGGTTAAATGGTCCAGAATATTTGATACAATATTTAATCTACACTTGCACTCTTCTGGTATATAGGACTTCAGTGAATCGATCATTTTCACCATAAGCTCCCAGTTGAATAACCTTTCCTGAATGTCCTAAAACAAACATAAAAAAGTCCTGTTTAGAAACCAAGAACTGGTCTTTGGTTGTCCTTGTCCTGTCATTGAATTATTCATTCCCAAATACACAGAAAACTGAGGAGGCTTCTCAAGACCATGTGAATAACAATCTTTACATACTTAAATACTTCTGAAAACCTTGACCGGTGTAGAATAGCAGTGAGTTTATCACATGTTCAGTTGCAAGAGCTAACCTAAAAGTATTGGTGTTTTTCATTATTTGTAGCTGTCAAGAAGACATTAAGGCAGGAAAAGACAAGAAGCTTGCACAACAAACTTAAATACTCCAGGGGAAAGATGGACAGAAGGACACAATAGAAGTCCTGGGCCACTTTTCAAGATACTATTCAACACACCAGTATGGGCCTTCATTTTGAAGTGAGGACACATATCTAATTTTGATACTGCTGGGATTCCTTCAATTTGGTCAGCTGGAGTTCAGTAAATATACTAAAAATTAGTACAATTGCCTATGGCCTAGCAGCTTTCATTGCACTATTAGAGAAGAAGCCCAGGCTTACAGTAGGGAGCAAGATCTCCTGGGTGAAAGTGCAACTGCTTTAGACAATGCTGCAAGGTTGGAAAAAGTGTGACAACTACTGTAGTTAATGGAGGCACACAGACAATGACCTTTGGAATGAGATGCAAGCAGCACAGTAGTGACTTCAGGTAGGAATATTTCCTGTATCTGTATCCAAACACCTCATTTGAAGTCTGCCCATCTGAAGGAACTTACTGTATGGTAGCCCGGTATGGGTCAAGTGTGATCAGCTGCAAAGACTATTTTCATACCTGGCCAGCTTAGTTTACTTATCTGCTCCAATGCAAAACTAACAAGCCAATAATTACTGTATCTATTTATTAGTAAGCCAAATAAAGCTAGCTATCCATTTATTCTCCAAATTACTAATAAATGCAGTGGGCCAGACTCTGATTGTACTGTTAATCTATAAATGCCAAGTAATTCTTTCAGTATGTCCTGTGCAAAGCAAATAAAGGATCTGTTAGATTTAACACAACATAAAGCACAGTGCTGATGCATTTATAAACACTTTTTTCCCTCTTGAGACCGTATCACTAAGAGATGTTAAGGGCTTTTAATTCCAGTTAAAGTCACTGGACACACAGAATCACCCTCAAATTTGATTTAAGATTTCTCAGTCAAAGTGTAATAAATACTTTGAAAGAAAAAGAAATGTCCTAATGCCCAGGGTAACGATTCTCCTTCATCATTAGATCTAGTTCTCTTGCTCCTGGCTCACTGGCTGCGTTAATATCACTTTTTCCTAACATGACTGCCTAAACACTGTTTTGAGAATTAGAACTCAAGTGCAGAGGGTTCACCCTCCTGTGAGTCTTCACAAACTGCAATGGAAGTTGAGCTCTTTGCAACAAACCTGAAAGAGACAACTACAGTAAGCAGTCTACATCATTCCTGAGGCAGGACTGACAGACTCTGTACACTTGCATCATTCTTCGTGTTCAGATTGACTAGATCTCTCTCAACTTTTATTTCTTTTTGTACTTTACCATTGCTTGCAAATCTTGAGATTCACTTAATAAGCTTTCTACTGCAATCATCTTCTCGGTGAGATCTATCATTATCTTTGTTGCTTTGGCACTTGAGCATTTTGATTGGTCCAAAAAAGCCTGCTGGGCTTTGTCGGTCTGCTTCCAGAAAGCTTCCATCTGTGGAATATGAATCAAAAAACAATCCATGTTCCCTCATTAATCATCTAGTATTTCATTACAGCGAGAGGCATGAGTCTACTGAGATACAAGTCACTGAGACTACAGCCAGCTTTCGGTATTAGTTATAGTGAACATTTTGCAAAGCTGAAGAGCCATTTACTATATGATGATGTGTTGGTGGCACATAACCAGTAGGTCAATCCTGACCTTTTAAAATGTAGTCATTCTGTATAACTCAATAAGAATTTGTTGTTAGTTCTCCACATATTGCATCTATAAAAGCCCATTATGTTGTTAGTATTAATGGGAAAACTAAAAAAGATAACAAACTGCAGTCTTTTTTTCTGGGAAGTTTATTTAGCTGTAGGAACAGGCATTCCGGTCAAACAAGATTTTTGCTAAAAAAGGAAAACTGAAAATTGTCACTGTTTTTCACCATCAAAGCCTTTCATAGCCATATGGTACATAAGCACGTACTTTATGCAGTATCTGCATAGTGTACGTGCATATTCTGATATATTATCAAATGGGCAATCTCTAGTTTTAGCCTCCGATCCCACAAACACTTATGACTGTGCACAACTGTGAATATTCTGTGGTTTTCAGTGAAATTACTAGTACACATAAAGATAAAATGTATCCATCGCCAAGATTTGTATTAAGTATCTGTGAGCTCTGCAAAAAACTGTGACTATGCATTCTGTGAGTATGGCAAAAAACCCCTTTATATTACTGAGGGAAGAGTGGATTAGTTCAAGGTCCTGTGCTATATGAATCTGCGTACAGGGAAATCATTTTCAATATGGTTGAAAAGCATCTGCTGGCATGAGAGTGACAGACCCACTGAAGGATGACTGCCGCTGGTGAATAACTGCTTCATGTTGCTCAGTGAGGCTGCCAAGGAGTTTTTATGTGACTAACTCTGGAGAACTCTAAACAATCAATTTTTCAAACAGCAAAGTTAAATTGCAAAAGAAACTTGACACAGATGTACCACCGTTACCAGGTGGTATATAAAGTGAAAGGCACAGAGAATCACAAGAAAGCTGAGAAAATTCCTAGTGAAGCACTTAACCATCAGACATTAAAAAATGTTATCTCCTCTATGAAAAAGGCCCAAGGCTGAGATGATGGGCTGTTTAGTTCAGGGCTGAAGTGCCACAATCAATCAGCGCCGGCAGCTCACAGAGCCATCAGTCTGGCTAGTCAGTCTCTCATTTTCATCAGCAGTGAATTTGCTCAAACCTCAAAAACTGGGCTGGGAAGAAGAATATCTTCCAGATTACTCAGTTTACTGGAAAATAATATGCAGAATATTCTTAACTTCCAGTGTTCTAGCCTGCAAGCTATTTAGACACAGTGACCACTACTGTAGAGAAAAAACCTCCAAACTTCACTTTGAGAATCAAATGCCTGCTACCAAACTAAATTTTTTACATAAAAAACCACGTAAATGTATTATAATGTGCAGAGCTGCTAAGGCAAAATGTTTTGCTAAAGTAAATGTGCAAAGCATGCTAAAAGGTAATTATTTTCTTAGTAATTATTTCAGCTTAAAAATGTTTTATAGTTTCTTATTATTCTCTTACTCAGTTATGGAGGATTGAAGAAAACAACGTGCCAGGATAATATTCCTAAAAGTCAGACTACACCTAGGCTTGAAATAAATCTTACCATCTGACAAGCAATAGACATTTCTCAGCTCTAAACCCAGTGAGATAAAACAGTTTTGTATAAAAAACACACTGGCTCCCAAAGGGAGCTGGAAATACTTTGCTGGAGCAAAGCATTGTAAAAATGTTTTTAGGACTCATGCACATCTAAGGTACTAACTGTGGACTAGTCAACACAACAGTTTAAAAAAAATAAAAAAGCATTCCCCATCAAAAGAATACCATCAAAATAAAATTTTAGGAGAGAAAAATTGGAAAGTTACATTATCTATTAAGTGCTCAGAATATTCTCTTTCTTTCCTTTCTAAGTCTTCTAGAGTCTGGTACTCTGAATTATGGGCTCCTGACATCTCAGTATTCTGGAGTCTAGAGTCAAGTTGTTTCTGTAATTCTTCAAAATCCTGGGAAAAAAAAGCAAGTGATTTGTTAAACAGAAAAACAGACATAATTTCTAAATTCAGGAGTGAATTTGTATGTCAGTTGTGGCTCATGGCTAAGGAAGCTGAATAAGAACATTCAGAAAGTTCTGTCTCTGGGTAATGCACCTCCTGCAGCAAGCAAAGAAAACTGAAGGTATATATATGGCAGCTCTGAACTATACTCAATACAAATACAATCATTTCCACTAGTATGTGAGTACGATCAAGACTGTTGCCCATCTCCAATTCCAAGTTTTAGTAAACACTGCTCCATGAGCTGTCATACTAATAATCCTTTGAATCTATCCACGAATATTTTTATTTTCATGCACGTGCTGCATCTTAAATGGCAGCTATGAGTGTATTCGCTGTGTTTGAAAGCACAGAGAAGTATCCAGATATGATAATCAGACAGTATTTCCTGCAGAGTGCTCGCACACACAGATGAACACACCTGTAATGCTCATAAGGGACAAATTACAGGCTACATGACTATATGGGTTTTCAAAGTTTTTCAATCCTTTGAAACTAGGATGATTTTTTCTGAAAGCTAATGATACTGACAAATACTAGTGTTCTGCCCTTAATTAGTAGCTTGGCACTGAAATGCATGATGCTTCAGTTGCTGAAACATGCCTTACATAACAAGCATTTACTTTTAATATCACACAACTTTGATGTCAATGCATTAACTTGATACCCTATGTCTTAAATAAATGTAACCAGATTTTGACAAGCTTCACAAACAATTTCATCAAAATCCCATGAATTTTTCTTAAAATGCAGAATTAAAAGAGGAAAATGCTGTCTGTGATAAATCATATAATCCTCAGTCTTGCCAATGCAGCATTACATCCAGTAGTTTCCAGTGCTAATGCTTTTGCTTATTACCAATGTCTCTTTTACACAGTATCCATAATCAGCCCCATCCCTTATGTGATAACCCAACCCCAAGGCTGTCATGTTTCCAAGACCTTTCTCTCCAGAATATAGGACACAGGAAACTCTGTTATTGACACTTAAATAACTGGCCTACTCCAGCAATTACTGCATCTAATGAACAAGATTTAGTCTTTGTCTTGCAGCAGCTCAGTTAGGTGCATGAAGACATGGATGCCGTCAAGCCTCATTGAGGGTTAGGCTATGTTGGGAAACATGCCTAATCTCTATTACCTCTGTGTTTATAATTTGAAGTCATTACCAGAAGTCTGTCAGAAAAAGGGATTTGCACACCAAATCTCACTTTTCATTTATTAAATACAATCAACTTCAATACTAAACCTAAGGATTTAAGGGAGAGGAGTGGTTTTAAGGCAAAATCCCCACTGAAATAAATTATTAGGTACAACTACAGAGATTCCTGATATTCATTCATAGATTGTGAGACTGAACGAACAAAATACCTCTCACCAACTAGAGCTGGCAAGCCAATAGACTTTAATGCCTAAATGTGAAATTCCATCTGTATGTAAGAAAAAAAAATCATTACTGTAAGAAGAATTAAATATTGGACTAGGCTGCCCAGAGAAATGGGGGAGTCTCCTTCAGTGCAGATATTCAAAACTTGGCTTGGCAGGGCACTTATGGATACCCTTATGTTATTCCCTGCTTCCTATAGAAGGTTGGACCAGACGATCTCCAGAGGTGGCTCTCAACCCAGACTTTTCTGTGACTCTAACTGGAAAATGAAAAATGGAACCAGTAGCTCTCCTATTTTGTTCAGTTTTGTAAAGCTTTTTTTCCTTCTAATGTGACTCCACCTGAAATGCATACTGACTGTCAACGTATGTCATCTAGTTCAGAAGTGGAAAATGGACTTTGATGATACAAGTATATGGAAGAAAAAAGGACAAAGAGGAAAATAAGAACATTTTCCCTTGATAAAAAAAGCCTTGAGTTTTCTTCTGGCGCTTTATTTCCTGCTATTTTATTATCAGTAATGATAGACGGAACCACACAAAGACCTGATAATTAGAAATTTTTAAATCTGAGTGAGTAAGGTTCGCAATGTTCTGTTTGCTTGAATGATACAACTACAAAATACTTTTATTCTTAACAGATTAGACACATCACTGTCCTCATCACCTCACAGAACAACAAGGAGGAAATGTAGACAAGGTAATGGAGAGAATCAACAAGGGAGTTTCTTTGCATTTCTTCTGAAATAGATTACAGATGACATTGCTGTTTAAAAAGAGTAGGTGAGATAGCCTGCTGTGGCAGCTTGCACCAACTGGTCGGATTAACTTTCTGTGGTCTGAAATATTAACCAACAAAACCACTTACATTTTCTTGAATTAAAAGGATCTTCTTGAACAAATCATCAGGAATCTTCTTTTTATGACAAAAGTCTGTGAAGTATATTTTGAGAACCTGAACAAACATCTGTTCAAAAGGAAGGAAACAAAACCCATGGTAAGTGCCTGTTCAACATCGTAAGGACATCTTTGTGATAACTTCTGTTGATTCAAATCAATCAGTGAGACTATAATGAATCATAAGCAAAATAACAGAAACATCAACAGAACTCTGTAGTACTTCCATTACGAAAAATTCTTTAGCTTTGGCTAAAGCTACTTCAGCCAAATAAAAGATACTTCAGCCAAAGTATCTTACTTCTTCAGTAAGATACTGGAAGATGGTATTATATTCTAACAAGGACAAGGACATAATCTTATATAGACTTGTAACCAGACTGACACGTCTGATACTGTCCTTTACTGGACAATATACAGATCACTCAAAAATATAAAGCCCATTTTTTAAAGTTTAATGAACCCCTAAGCTGAAAGATACTAACATATTCATTACTATGATTTCAACTGTAGTTGGCCAAATGAAGTATCAATCATTTTTATATATAACACAAAAGTAACCATCTCAAGTTCTAGCTACCTTCTCTTACAAAAAATATATCTATTTTCCAGTCGTTGGTTATTTTTTTTTAAGATTGTAATACTAGTATCTTCAAAAATATGTTTTTGAACACTGGGATAATTTTTGCTTAACCTCTTCTCCTCTTGCCTTGATTAGAGTGTCAGTGTAAAGACAATTCACTTCATTACTAACTGCTGCAGCATTTTCCAACGTGAAGATAAAAATACGTGAAATTTAACAGCCAACTGCCTGTTACTCATCTACTTGAAAACAGAAGTTACCTAGTTTAAACGTGTGAAAACATAAATAAAACCATATCTACATATACAAACAGTTATCGAAGACAAAATTTCAGCTGAGTAAAATCTGGAAAATATGTTATCATTAGAGTTGAGTAGAAGAGAAAATGGTAAAGCAGCCATGTTTTGAATCTCACTTGCCAATGTTTTGGATAGGAGTTTGGCGAGTTTTGAACACACATAGATACCACATACTGTAAAAAGGGAAAAAAAAAAGAATTCAAGAAAACACTGAAGGAAAAGGATATGCTTCCTTTTCCTAGAACTGATGCTAAGAAAGACTGACTCTGAAATCAGATAAAGTAGAGTGGAAAAGGAAGAAACTAAACTGAATTTTTTTTGCCCTTTTCCCCTGCTAGTGAAAATAAACAGCTATTCAAAGGTTCAGCTAAAGGTCAAAGTCATCTGCCTTTTCTGGTAATTTCTGGTGGGCCACAAAGTATGTTAAATGCTCATTTTCTCAGTGTTTCTGTGATTACAGCATCATGTTGTTAACTTATCTTCATTTACAAATGGATGATTAACTTTGCGATCAAGTTCAACCTTCTCTAGTCAAGCTAAATTTCATTCTGGAATCTGATCTCAAGTTCCCTTGCTCATCTACTTAGATGGGAATAAATCCCATCAGAAGAGAAGCTGCTTTCCAGGTTTACTTCCATGCTTTCTCTTTTGGATTGCGTCGAAGTTTGTTCAGAAAATCCTAGAACAGAAATATTCTCACTGCATTTAACAAATTATATCAGAAATGACCAATCTGTTTAAGCAGAGGTTGGGAAAGAAGGGGAGGAGAAAGCTATATACTTTATGTCCAGATTAACTAAGCTAAAACTCAGTAATGGTAATGATTCTGTGTTTGATCATAACTAGTCACCATAAACAATTGTATACATCCATTTTCATTTTGTGGTTTTTTTTTTCCTGTCAGCTTTGGATGCTGTGACTTGATGTAGTTAGCTATCTACGGTTCAAATGGGTACCTTAATTCCTGTCACAGAAAATCAGGACTATTGTACATATGACAACGGTACTGATCCAGTTGAACTGAATTTTCAATTTTATTCAAAAAACTGGGAGTCCTTGGAGTTGCAATGCACAAGCATTCTCATTAAAACATAAACTCATCTATTGTTTTTTTCTATTTTCATGACCCTCAAGTGCTGTATGTTATTCTCTGAAGTTTAAAACCAAATTTTTATATTATCCAGTCTGACCTCCTGTATTTCACAGCCCAATATATTTCTTTATATTTTACTCCTTTGTGAAGCTCATATATATACAGAACAGAGAGGAAAAATGAAGAGAATACTGTAGAGATGCAACTCTGCTACACTACTTCCCCGCTAGACAGTAGTTTATGTTGTTTCCTAAATTGATATTCAACTAAGATGTAAAAAACAAATAACTATAAATGAGACATGAGTACTTACCACGTGCTTTTCTTTTCTGAGTTCAGTATCAAGAAGCATGAGATCTTTTAAAATAAGACTGCAAAGGCAGAGCTTAACATCAAAACTAAAACAAAGATTTAAAAAGTGTTAGTATCAATCTAAATGAAGGTCCCATAAAAGAGCAACACCATATAATAGTTTCATTTAATCACTAAATTCTCCTAAAAGCATTGGCCCTAGAACAGCAGACAAGTCACTTCATTTCTACATTGTCTTCTCTTTCAGATAAAATATCTTTACATAAAAGTGAGCAAAACAAAATGGTGCTTTAACAAAGTTGGAGTTGCAGTTCGTTTTAGAAAAAGGCAAGGTAAATATAGGCACGAGTAGCTACAACAAAAGGAAAACAAAGCTTTAAATTAAAACAGCTGTAGTAAGAGTGGGCATTCTGAAAATATTCTTCATTGCTAGTACCTTCCCCAGTCCCCATAGTGACACAAATATGATTTTCTTTATTCTTGCTAATGAGAATACAGACACATATGTATTCATCTAGGGGTATCTTGCTGTTGTGCAGCTGAAAGAAAATCAGAGCTGATAAGCCACTTTGATTAGCTCTACCTGCTCATCACTGGAGTGTCTGAGAAAGGAACAGTTTTCCCACCATATGACTTGAGTAGTTCCCATTAAAACGGAGAGAACAGACCACTGCCACTTGTTGTTCTCAAGGCACCTGTTGTGTGACTTGACGTTGTACAGTGCAGAGGACTCCATCACCAGCTGAGCACGCCACTGCACGTGTGAACTGAGCATACAAGCCAAAACAAAGGGATCTCCTTATCATAACAGTGAAACACCTTTCATGAGACTGCTTTTGCCAAAGTTCCGACTCCCAGAATTGCATAAAGAACAAACTGACTTTCAATATGCAGCATGATGTATTACTTTAATCTCCCCAACCACTTTTTTAGGGTTATAAGCAGATAATCCTGTCTTGATGTGGTGAATGTATGCATTCAAGCCTTTGGTTTACACCAGACCTTTAGTGATTGTCCTGAAACCACTGGGGCACGCTAGGAAATGACCAAACACGAGGGTAGGTTTACTGCTTACCTCTCACATGTTAGAATTTCAGGGAAGCTGATCACCTTGAGGAAGGCTCGAGCCTGAAATCTGTCATCGCTTGTTGTGGAATGTATTGTTGTGGAGGAACTGCAGTCCTCTTTGTCTCCCTGGCTTAGGGATCCCAGGCTGCCTGACGTAGATGTCTCCATGACTTGATTAGGCAGAACCGACTGCTTTGGATTCTCATGCAAAGATGGATTGGATGAGCCATCTGCCAAAGGCTACAGTCAAAGAAAATTTACAAGGTCAATTAATACAACACAATAAGGAGATAAACATCTCATCAATTTGCAGTGTTTGCTTTCAAGTGAAAAATTAAACAATACACACAGCGAAAGTGTTTCCACATAAATTAAGATTCATCATACTGCATTGCCCCGAAAAGCATTCTTCTGTTGTGGTTATCTGCTTGGCGCATGTTTTCTTACTGAAGGGCAGATCCTTGTGGGGTTTTTCTTATGTCTCCTTGGACAGACTCAACTTCCATTAATGTTATTGGGAATAATAGGTCTCTTGACTACTGTGAAAATTGACTGGACACCATGTAAAGCACTGCAGGTTTCAGGGGGAGCTGAAAGCAGCTGATGCCTTACAGAATAAGCCCTGAGCCAATGGACTATAAACAAAAAAAGATCCCTATTAAGCAGATTGGCAGTAAATTTTCTTCCATTACTTGACTCTGCAATTTACTCTGACACGGAACGATCGTCATTAATTTTTACAAGTAGAACCCAAAACCTTACCCTAAATTTCTGATTGATGGGATAGATCACTTTAGCCTTTAATGCAAATGCCGTGACGTTACTGTTCAGAGGCGGCTCACTTTCCTGTATGGAAAAGAACAGAAAACCATTTGGGAACAGTAGATCTGATAGTTGTTCACTGTAAGGATCGCATGCCTCTCTTTGTTACCCAATTTAGAAATTCCTGTTGATAACTATTTATTGACTGTTTCTGCTTTGGCACAGGAAGGCTTCTCATAAGACTCATTCAGAGCATGAAACCCAGAAAAGAGAACTCTGTCATTACCACTGCTCCAAAATGTTTTTACTCCTGCAAGGGAAAATAGGTAACAGCTGGTATTCACAAGTTATTTTCATTTTGGGGTTTTTTTCTTCCCTTTAGTAGCAACTAAAGATTTCACATGAGAGACTGAAATTATCTTAATAATAGAAACTACTAAAGGATAAGCTCCACAGATGTCATGACTATAAATTCTGACTTTCAATTTAAATAAAGAAACAATAGATTAAACAAAACCAGTCATCATTTTTTCCAGGAAGAACTTTTATAGTACAATCCTTACCTATAATCTAAAGAAAATACCCATGTTCTTCCAAAGAACTTTTTATAGATAATGCATTCTTTTCAAACAATCCGCTATGTCACATAATCTGACTTTCTGCTCCTCCTCTTTCCTAGCCACTGCTTTATGCACTGGAACAATGGGACAATCAGCTTTGTTTTGTGAGGTTATGTACGGCTTAATAACAGGTTGGCTATAAACAACAGATAGAATGTTTAAATCCAAGCTTTAGGAGATTTCCTTTTCTAACTTTTTTGGTTTTGTCATATGAAATGAAATAATCTGATTTGTCAAAACACCATTTTCTTTATACAGATTTTTCTAGGAAATATCAAAGCACTAATAGAGTCTAAAAATAGAGACAGGAAGAGAAGAGCAAACGACATCATTCATTAGACTCCTTTATCATTGCACCTTTTCATCCCCATTTCATTTATTTCCAGAAGTAATTTTTGGATTTACTGATGAAGTTAAAAGCATGCAAGTATAAAACACTTGCTTGTACTGAGCAGTCCCGCTGATGTAGTACATATTCAGGGATAGAAGCCGATGGATCCATTGCTCTGCAATGGCTGGAGGCAGAGCAGCTCCAGTCCAAAGCCATAAAGCCATATCACAATGTGCGAGAGCTAACACATCCTGCTTCTCAGCAGGCATGAGTAATATGCAGTTATTAATATGGTATTATTGCAATGTGGAAGGTCTCAGAATGAAAATACCCGTTTTTCTGAAGTACTCTAATCTAACTAAAAGCATTTTCCATCTATGCTTCTCCATGAACTGTCAATTTGATGCTAGTAACAGCAAAAACCTCTGGGAATTGGAACAAACGAATAGAAAAAAAAAATAACTTCAGTAGTTAGATAAATAGGTGGGACAAAGTCCCTTCAAATAACAAGGTTACTTCTTAATGTGTTATAAATGAGTTAATGTGTTTGGGAAATGGATATAGTTGTGAATGATCACCTTTAAAAGACCGTGATCCCATTTCAAAAGGACTGGTAATATGCATGAAGTTGTATCATTACATAAGTTCTCCCACAGGATTTGCACTCCAAAAGAGAATCTAAATCCATGCTCACTTGTTATGCTGTACTTTTTACCTCAAGCAAAATGACCAACCATGGTTTGTCACCATCCCTGATCACAAAACTGAAAGTCAGGATTTAAACTAACAGTAAAATGTTTACAAAAACGTCTATCTTCTCTCTGTCTTGAAACCAGTTCTCGTTACAAGCTAAGCACCACACTGGCTGGCTTTAACCGACGCTTTCTGCATGTATTTAATTTATGTATAGTAGACTGAACGAGTTAGCTTAACTCACAAACTTTAGCTTCACCAAGAGCAGTCATAGCAGCTTTGGGTGAAAGGCTGTGATCTAACAACTACACGGTAGGACTGGTTCTCAAGATATTTTGAGATTATCACAAAAAAAAAAAAAGTTATTTGAATTTTTGATTGAGGGTGGATTAAGTTTATATATTCTCCTACTTTTCTTTCCAAATTGTTTCTCTAATTGTCCTTGAATCCCAGCTCACCACACTGGTGTTTCAGTACTTGCGGTCATTTGACCTCTGCACTGTATCTTCAGCTGGTACCTGATGGGAGAACTTTCTATGTGAGAACGCCATTGAAGATGCTGCTGTTCGCAAACACATTCATTTTACTTCATTTATTCTTTCTGCCTCCATTGATCTACTCAGTCCAACTGAGTGTTGAAGCCTCTAAGGAGGCTCTAGAAAAAAAGTATTTGTTCCAGATTAGACCTGATGAGGGAACTTTATTACTGTCAAAATTTCCCTAATAAATCTCCTTCTCCAGGAAAGAATCCACTATCAACTATCAGCACTGGTTTCAGTACTTAAGAACTTTTTCTTACGTCAATAGGGTTAACTTTTCCCATCAGCCTTTGGAAACTAAGGGCAATGTAGAGACAAAACTAAAGAAGCCCCTGTCCAGAAAGAACTCAAGATCTTGATTAAAATATCCAAAAAGAGTTCCCCAAGAGAAATGGAATTCATACGGAGAATGAGTGCCTGAAATAGCTGCATACAGCCATCTACTCCCACTCTCCTTCTTACACTTTTTCTGAACGCTTTTTAAGGGCTCAATTCCAAACCCAGAAAAATTAACAGTTTGGACAAGGCCCTGAATGTGCTCATTACTACATACAGCAAAATGGACATCCACCAACAAGAGCAGAACTTTACCTCCAGCACCATTTCCTCTTTTGATGTATAGGGTTCTGCTTTACTTTTCTTGAGTGTGTGCTCTTTTTCATCAGAGCTGAAGCTTTCCAGAAGTCTCTGGGAATCATCCTTCTGAAATTCCGAGAGAAAACAGAAAAAATATAACACTGAGATCATGCAGATTCACTGGAAACATCTTTGACAGCAGCCTGGATACATTCATGTCTCCATCCTGAAAATTATTTCAGTATTGGTTGAAAATTTTGGAAAAATACAATCTGAAAATGAATGAGAATTTTACATATTCAGGAAGGAATAATTAAAATTAATGAACTTTATGAATTTGATTTGTCAGTCTAGAAGAAGAATTTTAATCTGAAAAGTTGTAAAAGGCTGCAAACGTGTCAAATCAATCCATCTGCTCTCAAAACGTCTCAGACTATGGAGTCGAGCTCACAGTTTCAGTTCAAACTTCTCAATTAAAGCAAATTAATTAAAATTGTCTATAATTGCCTGCAATGAAAAGAAAGCCCAGTATTATTGCGCCCCTGCTATGAGAAAAACTTCCTAAATGAAGTTTTATGTGTGGAAAAGTTCCTGTTAGGAAGAAATAACCAGCAGAAAATGTTCACCACCTTCCTTCCCCAAAAGCAGCCCATATCATTGGCCTTTATTTCCCTAAAAAACACAGAGAGCCGCTGGTACAGACACACACTGTGCTCTTCCCTGTGCACTAGATAGACCAAAAAATAATAATATTGGTCAATGCATCCAAACACAGCATTGCAAGGAATTTTTGTAGTGAAGGAAAAGATGGCAGCCTCCCTACCTCGACTACTTTAAAAATTATTTTTCAGGTTTTCATTCCACTAACTGCTTTCTGATGTAGTCTAATGATATGACTGCAGCCACTATGCATGTAACTGTCTTATGGAAAGATTCTCCTTGAATTATTTGGCCACTTGGTATATAAAGTAGTCCATTTTCTCAGAATATACAGAACTGCCCAGCCTTTGAATACATTTCACTCCCCATGACTTGCCTCTGTCACCTCTCCGGAACTTAGATGCTCAATAATACAGATCATATTCTCAGGTTAGTCTCCAAGACGCGGTGAATTGCAGATGCTGGTTCCTAAAAATCTACTAATGATAAGAGAACAGCTACAAGACTCCCCCAGCAATCTTGTCACTTATTTGTCCCAAACCAGAAGTTCACAAAATTTAGGTTGAGTGATCGGGACTTGTGGAAGTAGCCACATTGGATTCACCACTGTACCTCACACCATAGCCACTCCAAAATAAGAATTTGCTTTTCTTGTCTTATTTCTCTGACTGTTCATATTCATCCAATATTCATTTTCACTCCTTTATATCTCCATCACTATAATACTAAAAGTATTTGAATTTTTCCAGGATTCATGTCTTTCCTGCTAACATTTCTAATTTCATTGCCTTCCTCTCCATTTGTTTTTGTCCTTTGTTATTTTTGCAACTGAAATGCTACTGAGCTCCCCTTTTAGAGTATTAAGAAATTGAAAAAAACTAAGTCTAACTGTAATTACTCTAACATTTCATCAGCCTTAATCTACCAGAATACCACGAGACAAGCTCCAACCCAAAGGGTCACAACAGCCTCCAGGCAATGCCGTACTCTAACAGAAGAATATTATCAATAGAAATCTATTACAGTACACTACATCGTCTGAAGTTACCATGCTAAAGGTTTTTTCTTAAAACTTTCCCAGTGCGTCCCTATGCACAGATCATCAACGCAATAAGGCACTTAACTGCATGCATCCAAGTCCCACAGATTGAGGCTGAGATCTAGAGAACAGTGATTAATTGTGGCTGAATGACAAATGCCAGTAGCTTACTGAGGTGCCTATGGCTGCTTCGGACTCCAGGTACTTGCCCTGCTCCCACTGCAAGGATAACTCAGCCGCTTGGGAAGCAACAAGGCATACTTAGCTAAACTATCCCTGCTTTTACTTTGGATACAGAAGGCTGCAATACATGCAGTTCAGTACCTGCTATAATGCAACAGGCTTGCTCCATAGCACCGGTGGGGCAGACAGTACGAAGAAGAAACAGGCACAGACAGCCTATGGTAGCCCTGTTCAGTTTGGGAAATCAGACCCATAGGATACAACCTGCCCACCCTGCAACGTGCTCTGTATGCGCCAGCAGGCGGTTTATTTTTCTTTCAAAATAAACAACTCTTTTACAGCAGCAGCATTGATTTTAATGGCATTTAAACACCTAAATGCATCTGAAGATCTGGGCCAGAGAGAACTGACAGCTTCCACTCCCTATTGACATAAATGACATGAAGGATAAAATTGTACATGGCTATATTTGAGTTGGTAGTGGCAGTACAATAAAGATACCACCTCTTAAGGCAGGGAAATTGAGCAATTGAATCGGAGCGGCTTGCACTCACACAGGATGCATTGATCCAGCATTTGAAGTGCCTCCATTACTAGGCTAAAGCATGGCTTCAAACCGAGTTTCAAACCTCCTACTTAAAAGCAGTTGGGAGCAAGAGGATTCTTCTCTTCTGTCATGTTTAATGACGATCAACACTAGCAGGTACGCACAAGCAGCAGAGCCATTATAGCTGAAAAAAAGGTGTGGTTAAAAACCAAGCCAAACCAGGGCCCCCACTGCAGGCTGGCAGAACGCTCCGCAGGCTCCAAATTTCCCAGCTGCGCCAGCGCCAACCATTGCTACATCCAGTCAATCCAGCGCGACTTGGGACTAAATGTCATGGGAGAAAGAGGCAGAAGTCGGTAACAATTTCAGAAAATACATCTGCCCGGTAGCGTTTCTGCGGGTATGTGCTACCTCTGCAACCCTCGAGTCCAAACAAACACTTTATGTAATAAAGAGATATGAACCATCCACCACAGTCCTTGAAACAGCAAGGCAGGTATGTTATTAACAAAATCACATGCTTTAGAAAACCCAGTTAGTTTTGCATCAAGCAAACTGTCAGATGTATTCTGCCTCCTTTACTTCTCAGGTATGTAGGTATGTACCCTCAGTGCAGAGTTATTGCTGTGGGTTAGTAAAAATACTCTGCTTGTGCTGTTTGTAAAATGAACTTTGGAAAAGTTCGTAAAATGCTTTGGAAATTGGATTGTTCTTACTGGTTTAGGATGGAAATTAGTGTTTATTTTCAATTATCTCACAAAGTTTCTGCCAGCCAGGTACATCTTCCATTATCGCCCAAAAGCAACACAGCCTCGTACAAGAAGTGATGGCTGCAAGAGGCAACTAGTGGGTCACCTATGCTAAAGATACAGGCCAGCAGGGCAGTATTCAGAATATATAAATACTTAAACCGGCCTCTTTTTTGAGCCAGACCATTTTATTCAGTAAATTTTTAAATGAAGAAAGTAGTAAAATCCTTTCCAGCAGAGGTGTGTCAGGAATTACGCGGCTCCCCACCTACCACCGAGCTCACCACACGCCCGCAGTCACCGCTGCAGAGCACACGGCCGGCCGCGCCGCTCGCCCCGCGCCCCCGGGGCACCTCCCGGGCCCAGCTGGGGCAGCCCCCGCTGTCCCGTGTCCCGTGCAGCGGGCAGAGCCGAGCCGGCAGCACCTCCCCGGCCCTGTGGGGCCGCCGCCCCTCACAAACCCCCCTGACTCCTCTCACCCCGAGACAGGCCCGAGCCCCCTGCGGCGGAAGGCAGTGCGGAAGGCCGGCCGCCTGCCCCCCGTCCGCCGGCCCCGCGTACCTCTCTCCGCCGGCGCGGCCCGAGCGCGCAGCGGCAGAGCAGGGCAGCGGCGGCGGCGCCCAGCAGCAGCCCCAGCAGGACGGCGGGGGCCAGCAGGGCGGGCAGCGCCTGCAGCGAGCGAGCCCAGAACTGCAGCCCCACCGCCCGCAGGCAGCCCGCGGCCGCCGCCATCGGGCCCGGCCCGGCCCGGCCCGCAGAGAGGAGAGGAAAGAGCAGAGGGGAGGTCCCGCTGCTCGGGGCCCCTCCGCCGCCCGCCCCCTGCCCTCGCCGCGGTGGGAGGAGACCGATGGCGGATGGATGCGGCGGCTGAGGCTCGGCCTGGATCGGGGGCAGCGCCTGGAAAGTCTCCGCGGTGCCCTACGCGCCCGCGGAGGGGCCGCCCGCCGCCATGCGGCCGCTGCTGGCCGGCCTGCTGCTGGCGCTGCTCCCCGGCGCGCCCTCCGCGCCCGCCCAGCCCCTCGGAGCGGCCACCTGGGACGCCGGGGCCGGGGGCCGCCCCCCGCCGAGCCCCGCGGACGGGGCCGGGGCGCCGGGCCCGCCCCGGGAGCCCTGCGGTCAGACGGCGCCTGGGGTAAGGCGGTGTGCCCGCGGGGCGCTGCGCGGGTGGCGGCTCAGCCCCTCAGCGGGGCGGATCCGTGGGCCCGGGGCGGCTGATGGCGGGTGAGGGAGAGGCCCTGTCTGAGGGCGCAGCGAGCCCCCGCGGCGGGGTTTGCTGGAGGAGCGGTGGCCCGGCAGAGCAGCGGCCGCTTCCCAGGCACTTGGGCTGGGGGCAGCGGCCCGAAAAGCGGCCAAGGGTCGGCGTGGTGGGGCCGCTGCAACGTGCCACGTGCCGACAGTGGCTTCGCTGATCTTCCTGAGCAGAGGCATTCGGTGGTTTTTTACCTAGTCGCAGCACCCGTGCCCACTGGTGTCAGCCCGCTATTAGGAGTGCCGCTAGTGGTGTAGGATACGGCTTTTATTTTTCATTCTTTCTCCTTATCTAGGTATGTATCTATCAAGCTGTCTCGAAGTGCGTCAACATAGTTTTCTTTTGCCTATGTGGAGAATACCTGAGACTGTGCGGTGGGGAATAGAGGCAGTCACAAACGATAGTTTGTGGTGTGATTACAAAAAGACTAATCAGCAGGAAATAGTATTGCAGGAAAATGAAAAAAAACCATCATCTTACTTTTCCACCAGAAAAATAAAATAATGTAAAACTTGGGAAAATGTCTGCTGGCAATATTACTGCATTAAATTAAAGCATCATGCGAATGCTGGCCTGTAGAATTGGCGGAGCCCCTCATGATGCCCTCTGGTATTATGGATGCACTCTGCAGAAGAGTGGAACAATTGTACCGAATATTTAGTCTATATTTTCTGGTGCAGACTACTGAGAACTGAATGTCAGATAAGGCAGAAGAAAAAACAAGGAGTGCTGTAATGTCATTTGTAGTTGATGCACATGGACATACGAACACTGCAGATTTTTGTGCATGAGCTGTTGCAAAACAAGATGAATGAATGCTTGGAGTCTGCTTGGAAATCAGGAGCCATTTGTACACTGATTTTCTAGGAAGTAGGAAATAAAACTCGTTAGCTAGCAAGCCACATTTTCTGCATGCCTTTATGCATGCTTAGACCACTGTCTACTTTTGTTACAGGCTCATTTACAAAGGAACTGTTGACATTTAATGTTCACGTTCATATATATGCTGATATAATGCATAAGAGTAATATTTGGGATTTATATTTATAAACAAGATTTATTTCAATATTTAACATAATAGACCATCGTATTGGTGTTTTATATTTTCATCAGTGTTCTACACTGGTGTCATTACGTCCATTTAGTGTACTAGCACACATTTCCTTAATGCAGATAGGGTTCTAGACTGCTCTAGAAATATCTGGCAAAAGTTAATTCCTTTTTAACATGTGATTTCTATTGGTGCATATCCATATGCATATATGGAAATATATATATATCTCTATGCACCAGACAGTTTTTTGTTTAAGTTTGCCACTGGAATTTCCTGTTCTTATCTTTCTGTGTTCTTGAGATGCTTGGCTACTCAAAATTCAGGGTCATACAGATTGTTTAACCAATGAGAAGAAATTAATAATGGCATTAGAGAACTTTGCTATAACTTGGTTTGTGTACAAGAATTCTGGAGCGCAGGGAGAGCTGTACAACGAGGTATTTGCAAATAGCCCCTAGTGAAGAGCTCAGTGCCTGGGGTCTCCCAGAGCTGCATCCCGGGGCTGCTGAGTGTGCTGCATGTTCCCGCTTGTGTTCATTTCTCTGTCCTTTCTTGCTCTTCCATAAGAGCTGCCTCCAATCCCATATGGACTTGTTTCCCAGAGTAGTGCCCACTTAAAACTCAGGGCTCCTGGTGCATCCAAATTTGTGAGATGTCTTGCATTTTCTGTTATTTTGAGGGAAAGTGCCCTGTCTGAAGTGAGAACTATTTTCACACAAGGTTAACTAAAGTTGCAGCTCTAGCTATAATCAAAGTGATGGCTTCCCTGAGCAGGCAAAGAAGAAAATTGCCCCTAACTTGCTGTACTGTAACAGTGGTCTTGACATAAGTTAGTACTTAACATTACTCACATGCAGTGCTTGGGAACAAACAGAAACAGCAAGTGCAGGTCACGTCACTCAGCGGACTTAGAAGATCGCTGTTAATCAGCTGATGTTCCTAACTCTGTATTATCTCCTACAAGGAAGCATTTTTATTAAATGAAAGCTTGCTTGTTTGTCTACTACATTTTGATCAAAACACTGGGCATTAACAATCCTTAAAAACACTGGTTTCTTTTACTGACATTTTAGAGCTGTGATTTCTGTAGCAATCTCTGCGGTCTGGGCACAGGCGGGAGGCCCTCACAGATTGCCTCGTAAGCTGCAGTTTTTAGCCTGTGGTCCATTTGAAAGGCTCCATGTAATGCTCCGAAGGAAAAATGAACATAATGTCAGTAGAATCGATCATACGGACACATTCCTGCTGACTCGTAGTGATAGGGTTTTCCTGTGTCATCAAATCTGCCTTTGAAAATGGCAAAGAAAGATTATCTTATAAGAACAAACTAACAGCAAACCCTTCTGCTCCACTATTGCGCAGAGGCTCAGCCTGGTAATACGAAGTATAAGTACAGTTTGAGCTCCAAGTGTGCATAGCCATAGTGGGAGACAGCAGAGCCTCATACTGCTTGACAGGCTGTGGGAGACCTGTAGAGCCGTGTTGTGTCTCTTCTGGTAGTTAATTTTGGGAAACTCGAGGCATTGTGGAACAGGGTTCTGTCTAATTGTGAAGCATAAATTCAGCATAAGAGTTCGATATTAGACATTTATGAAGACAGTTCTTTTTGATAATTGCTCTCTTCTGTGTTAACTTTAGGTTATTAAAGATAATCTGTGGCTTCAAAAAGAGATGGGATGTCTGGGAATGACAGGTATGTAACTCTTTCCTCTCTCTTTTCAACGCTGTGGGAGTCCCAGATCTCCCAGGGCGTGGGTGTGAAGGTGGGCAGGGGTCTGGAGCTGTGCCCTGGTGGCCTGCTATCATCAGTAGGACTCTTGATCCTGGGCCACAGGATTTGCTCAGAAGTTAGGAACAAGGATGCTCTAGGCTCCCTAAACAGCTCATTTAGAATGGATCCCCTGTGAGAAGACGTTGGTTTGTACCTTGCTCTGAATCATTTTCAGGAGGAGCCCTTTTTCCTCATTAAACGTAATGACGTAGGGGAGCACCCTCTGATGCCCACTGTTCCCAGTATTGTGGAAAACCAGTATTACTTAAAGCTGATCAAGACCTTGTTCCTTTTCAGAAGCTAACTTAACCTCCATGCATTCACTAACACTGTTGCAATACCTACTCCTGAAGCTATTTTCAAAGACCTCTGCAATTACAATAACTAATATACTTTATCCAAGTTGTTAAAGACTCATAGATGTAGGGGGTCTGGAAGTGTTGCTGGGATGCTAATACTTTTTACAGCGGGTGTCAAGTATACTTGTCACTGATCTCAGATACACTGAGCATCTCCAGTGGTAGATGCCTAATCTGATCGAAATAGGGTACCCCAATACTTAGAGGACTCCCTTACAGCTTGGAGGAGCTGCGTTTGAGGGCTGACTGCCTCAGGCTCTTTGTGTACATTTGAACAAATCACTTAGTTTCTTGGAGTCTCTGGTCTTTATTTTCTTTATATGTGTATAATAAATAGTGGACTACCTCACCCAAGTGTAGTGGAGATGAGTACCCTGAAAAGTTACGACATCCTCATGCAGGACATTGACAGGGGCAATGCAATGTTTGAAATAGACCCCCCCATGGCTGCAGTTCCCCAAGAGATGATTTCATGACATGCGTTTGCCAAGAAATTACACACTCTGAAGCAGTCATCTAGTGAGATGCCTTTAATTTCTTTGCCCTGTGCCATGGCTAATTCACAAATAAGTTTATTAATTTAAATACGAAAGCAAATAATTCAGATTTGCTGAGCTTCCTTGTTTTTTTCCTGTATTTATTCAATGTCATCTTTGCTGCTCGCATCTTGCTTTCTGAGGGATTGCAAATTATTAATGTACCATCGACTGAGAGAGGAAATGTATGTGGTTTTGTAGTTCAGAAGAACCTTCTGGCGCTAAAGAAAAAGTGGGGCGATTGGAGGAATTTGACACGCAATATCTTTTTGTCAGTGGTTGAAAATAGTGTGGCCAGCAGGACTAGGGAGGTGATCGTCCCTTTGAACTCAGCATTGGTGAGACCGCACCTGGAATACTGTATTCAGTTTTGCGCCCCTCACGACAAGAAGGACATTGAGGTGCTGGAGCGTGTCCAAAGAAGAGCAACGAAGCTGGTGAAGGGCCTGGAGCACAACTCTTATGAGGAGCGGCTGAGGGAACTGGGGTTGTTTAGCCTGGAGAAGAGGAGGCTGAGGGGAGACCTCATCGCGCTCTACAACTACCTGAAAGGAGGTTGTAGCGAGGTGGGTGTTGGTCTCTTCTCCCAAGTAACAAGCGATAGGACGAGAGGAAACGGCCTCAAGTTGCGCCAAGGGAGGTTTAGGTTGGATATTAGGAAAAATTTCTTCACCGAAATGATTATCAAGCATTGGAACAGGCTGCCCAGGGACGTGGTTGAGTCACCATCCCTGGAGGTCTTTAAAAGACGTGTAGATGTGGTGCTTAGAGACATGGTTTAGTGGTGGACTTGGCAGTATTAATGGTTAACAGTTGGACTTGATGATCTTAGAGGTCTTTTCCAACCTAAATGATTCTATGATTCTATGAAACTGCCATTTTTTAGTAGGTAAATATACGTGTTAAATGAGTGGCTGCTACAAGCACTGAATTGTATGCTTGATTTTATAATTGAGAATTGTCCCATTCTAGTAAACATGAATTTGTAACATATTTAAAGCTAAGTTTTTAGTGGTTTGCTTAATCAAGGTACTAGACTCTTTATTTCTTACTGAAGAAGTTATCAATGAAAGGAGTGAGATGGGACCTTCTGCATAAAACCTTTGTCATTGAAAATGGCAGTGTGCTGAAATGAAACAGTTCATGGCAGCACATTGATCTCAAGGTTTCTGTTGGAAGCTTTTTTGAGTTGTTTCTGGATAAGATGAGAAAAAGCAATCCAGAATAGCCCTGTGTTTGGGGAACACAATGGATTTTTGAGAGTTATGTTTGAGTCTGTTCTGACTTACTCAAAACAGGCCTGGAAAGTAGATTTGTTTTGTCTTGTTGATGCCCATAGTTTCTTTAACTTTGTCACAAGAAAAGCTAATAGCAACATTCAAAACTGAATACAGTAAATTACTACCTTTGCCTGTTCATTGTTGTGTGTAATTGAAAGGACTTCAAATTGGATCTTGTATCCTGGATGGTTTTCAGGACGGGCAATAATTCATAACAACAGCAACAAAAATATAGTAAGCAAGTATATTTAACTCTTTTCTTCCCCACTGAAATAAAGCAAGATTATTCAAAGCTTTGCTGATAAATTCTGGGGGAAAGCAAATCAGACTGCAGATGTGAGACTTGAAATATGCAGCTCTTGAGAGCTAAGAATTAGAATGACTGTCTTACTTAAATTGCTTTTTTTCCTCTCAGTGTCAGGTAATTTTTAATTCTGAACTTGACATTTCAGAAACTTGTCGGAGTCTTCATTTTCCTACTGTAATTTGGCAGGTTAGGATATGTTGTAAAGGTACGGAGGCCTTAAGGACATACTGGAGCCTTAGCTGCAAACCTATTGTAAGATTATTTTAATTTTGTATCATCCTATTTGATTGCCATGGCCAAGAATAACCTTCACCTTAACTTCTATCAAGAACAAGTAAGGCACTATAGTGTTGTACCTACCCTTCTAATGGCAGTCCATCTGTGCTACTAACATGTTCAGGACTCAGCCCATTTAGTCCAGTGGTAAAGGCTTGTGCTTTAGCACTGAAGATCCCTGTTGTTACACAAAACTGATTTCTTAGCAAAGGGCAGTATGCTGACCACAAACAGAGGACAGTTTCTTTTCTTAGATACACATCCTCCCACCCCCAGCCCGTATGAACACAGACCCACTGTCGCCACAGTCTCCACGCGGTAGGTGCATTTTGTACCAGGTCGGATCCTCCAAGTAGTTGCACAGCCTGAGCAGCAGGCGAATGCAGTGAGAGCTGGGAGTGGGGAGCTCTCATTCCTAAGTGTATTGCGTGTGCCTTGAGTGTGGCCGCGGGAGGTCCAAAAGAACAAAAGATCACCACCCAAAGCAATAGTGCACAAAGCTGAGGAGTGGCAAATGACTACCTGGGGAGAACAGCAAAGGAAATTGAACAGCATTAAATAGCGGAGGCTGTTCTGATCAACTGTGCATTTGTCATTTCATGTTGTTGTGGCACTGTGCATATGTGAGACTGAGTGAATGCTATAGTAACGTGAGTGGTAAAATGTTACACCAATCTTCCAGCTGTTTCAGCTATACTAATATTTATTTTCATGTTTTCATTTTGTAATTCAATACAAAGTCGACCTACCAGCCCTGGTAATTAGCTAGGATTATGCAGTTTAAGACAGGGTTCTGGCATATCTGTTTATATTGGTTTTATGGAGGATTAAATCATGGGAAAACATTTTAGTAATATGCTAATTAAAAGTAAGATAAAATATTTAACAACTTGATAATACATTGTAAAAATGTGGAATGTTTAATTAAGGAAAACAAAAATTTCATCTTAAAGATGGTGATATTGTCTCACATCTCAAAAGAAAGTGAAATTACTGCCTTTCTTTGAACTGTTTCACTTGGCATCTTTGGAGATGTTTGCAAGAAAGTGCCAGATTCAGCCTCATGCTCTGCTGGTTTGCTTGCTGGGAAATGTTTTGGCCTGAGGTGCTGTACTCGGGGAGTGCCTGGTGGCAGCCTGGCAAGCCCAGCTGAGAGGAGGCTGTTTGGGCTGTGCGTAAAGCTGAAACTGTTCCCCTGCTTTGTGAAGTTTCCCTTTCAAAAGGAGTGGGAATAGTTTCCATTTAGAAACTAATGGAAGTGAAGACCATGCAGTTCTGATAATGGCTTTTCTGAAAACAGCCAGAAAAATGGCAAAGATTGAAGCTGAAAGAAGAAAAGACAGTGGAAGGAACAAGGAGACCACAGAGTTGGTGTCAGAATTGGGGTGCACCTCTGAAGGGGCACTAACAATGGGTGTGCTCGCACTTCTGAGCAGCAGGGTATCCAAAGACAAGCTCGATGCTTGTTAGTGAAAGACTTCAGGAGTCAAGTATTAGTGTTTTCCAACCTCAGATGACTCTATTTGTTAAAAAAAAAAACAATTTCAGAACGGAAATCTAGAATAGACGTGAAAACCACAGAATGTGTTATGCCTGTATCGTCCTTTCTCGGATACTCAGCGTCCTGCTTTTCAAGCAATCATCAGCCATCTACAATCCATCTAGGACCTTATCTGAAAAGAGACAGCAGGTGAATTGATAAATACAATTATGTTGTCTTGATGTTAAGAGTATGCAGCAACTTATGTGGAAAAGCAGTTATGTTCTTGTAGGTCGGCTGGACTGAGCTGTATAATGTTCTAGTGGCAGTTAAATATATGTGGACAGGAAAAAGTTATTTTATTTAACTGACAGTTGATACTACAAAAAATAATGAGATAGAAAAGTGCTGTTTTGCTGGCAAGGGAAACCAGGGCATTATAATACAGCCTATATTGTTAAAAATTAATAGGAAGGATGAGAAAAATTCTGGAGGAAGGCGGTGGCACATGTTGCTGTATGGACATGTGTCACACTGATTGAATCTATTTAAGCAAAACCTTCCACTGAGTGCTGGGAAGATACAAGTGAATTTGCAAAAGTATCCTTGTAATCATCATCAACGTTGAGGCTGCTTAACATAATGTCAAGAACCTGCAAAATCCCCAATCTCCAATTACTGATGATGGAGCAGCCAAATAACATGCCTGGAGACTTCTGCTGGGAGGTGGGCATATTATGTCGCGATTGTAAGTGATGACAAAGCACAATTTGAAAACAGACTCACCTCTGTAATTAGTAATCCAGAGATTTATTCAGAGTCAAAGAACATGATCAGTTAATTAAATTGGTTACTGTGGACTTGATACTCTCCAGAGGGGAATATCAGGATTTGATTTCATGTGAAAAGTGCAGTTGGGTGTGCTGATGGAGACGTCATGCTGCATAGGGCACAAGAACAAAAGATATTTTATGAAGCAATTACCCCCTTCTTGTTGGCTGACCTCTCTCATCCAAAATACAGAAGGAAATTATCTGCTAAATAAGAAGCAGTTTCAAGGCAGTAGTTGCTCGAACGAGCCCATACATTTTGCCGTTTTGACTCCTGACTCTTACAAAACCCTACAAAGAAGCTCCATGTCTTCAATCAGGGTTTCTGTTTACTGTAAAGGAAAGTGCATCTCCTGTAGTCTGGAAGGAAAACAAAACAGAGAATTGGTGCTCCACCTCCATAGGAATGGAGTGGCAATTGCATTAATATATGAGAGACACAGCAAATATATAATGAATCTTTTTCAGTGTTTGGATATATCGATACCAAACTGCGAAGAGGCTTGATTCAGTAGTCAGAACATTGGAGGTGGGATGAAGTATGATACGTGGATCTGCTGGGGAGTGCCATGGGCACGTGGGCTCAGACTGGTAGCTAGCAGGTCTGTACTGCACTTACAGTTCAGCACTGGTGTCATCCTGAGTGATTTGGGCTGTTGCTTAGTCTTGAAACAGAAATACGCCGTGCATGATTACCCTGAAAAAATTCCAACCCCGAAGATATGCAAACATTTGGTATTGTAATTATACATATTTCTGTTGTCGCCAAGTTTACCTTGTTATTTTTACAGTCCCTAAATTAGTCTGAGTCTGTTGCATTGTTTAACAATGGTTTAAGTATTTAAGTAAAACTTAGAGAAGTGAATTAAAACAATGTAAAATATAAACAACTAGCTTCTCCTGGCCCATATATCCACAATTTTGTCCAATAAAACCACTCCCTCCCACATAAAAAGCATGCTATTCCAGCATGGGAAGACAGCGAAGCTCCCCAAGGTATACAAGTCCATCTGGGATCTGTAAGCAGCAGGACTGCATGTCATTCATTATGTTAACAGAAATCTTTTCAGTGATTCATGTGCATCAATGCTTCAAGGCCCTTTATAGTACCTCCTTTTAAGGGTCCAATTCTGAATGCTCTTGTGCATGTCTTTTCTATTTACAGTATTTTTCTATATTGTTCTTCCAACAAAGCAGTGTCTTTTCAAAAAAATGCTGCTTCTCATATAATGAGATTTTAGTATCTTCAGCTTTTCATATTTCATTAACATATTACAGATTTTTTAAAAATGATAACTTTATAGAAAAACGTAATTTGCCAAAAATCTTTGCTTTTCAATGAGAGTTTTTGTTCATATGAATATATATTGCTAATGATTAAAATACGGGATGTAAAAATAAGTAACAAATGAGAACTATTATGCAAAGAATAAAAAAAGTATCTTCTTTAAACATAGACAGCCAACCATCATTTTGAAATTTTCATTACATTTTTTCTCTTCATTCAGCAGCTTTACCTTTTGACAATTTAATATCTTAAATTACTAATTTTTAGTATAAACTCCTTTTATTAATGTCATGTGTTTTATGGGGCAAATCCCAACTGTGTTTCCTGTCTGGCCTCATGTCTCTGTTGCTTATATTGATTTTAAGTGCTTTGAGGGAGAGCATGCTGGTTGCTGTGTGCACACAGAGTACCAGGTACCATGAGCCCCATGCCTGGCTGGAATCTGCACCAAGCGGCTGCTGCATAGGAGCCAGCTTTAGCTCTAATGCAGAGCCTTGCCTTGGTTTTCAGCAATGCCCTTACCTCTGATCATTCAAGCAAGTGAAGCCCCTCACCGGCTCTTGACTTCTGCAGCCTCGGACGATCAGTGGAGCCATTCGGTGTTTGCTTTGATACCCTCATGGACAAAGAAGATTTTGTTCAAACGAGAGTCTTCTGTTAACCACCAGCTGGTCAGTAAAAGATGGTTTGCCACTTTTAATATTTGTAAGGATTGTAGTAATTACATCAAAAGTGAACGTTGCTGGGCATTTACTACCCAATTAGTACGTTTCTAATTCCGTCTCAGGTGATTATGTTCACTTGAGATGGCTTCAGCAACACCAACTAGTTGTGAGACTTCCAAAGGATTATTGTGACAGATACAGCTATGCGATTGCTGCGTAAATTCTCATAGACACTTAGTCATGAAATGGACCTGTATAGTCTGATGAACTTTGTGCATAGTGTATTTTGCTAGGGAATTGTGATAGCCAAAAGATGAATATATCAATTAAGATGCGAGTAATTACTTGTGGGAATAAGTCGTTCACACAAATTTGGACTAGAAAAAAAAATTAACTATTGAGATAACAAAGCTCTTAAATTTGGAGGCAATTAATATCTCTAAATTTTTTTTCTCATTTCATTATTTACATAATTTAACTTGTGCTGTGGTTTTGAGGTTCAACAAGGCCAAGTGCCGGGTCCTGCACTTCGGCCACAACAACCCCAGGCAACGCTACAGGCTTGGGGAAGAGTGGCTGGAAAGCTGCCCAGAGGAAAAGGACCTGGGGGTGCTGGCTGACAGCCGGCTGAACATGAGCCGGCAGTGTGCCCAGGTGGCCAAGAAGGCCAACGGCATCCTGGCCTGTATCAGAAATAGTGTGGCCACAGGAGCAGGGAGGTGATGGTGCCCCTGTACTCGGCACTGGTGAGGCCGCACCTCGAATACTGTGTTCAGTTTTGGGCCCCTCACTACAAGCAGGACATGGAGCTGCTGGAGCGTGTCCAGAGAAGGGCAACGAAGCTGGTGAAGGGCCTGGAGCACAAGTCTGATGAGGAGCGGCTGAGGGAACTGGGGTTGTTTAGCCTGGAGGAGAGGAGGCTGAGGGGAGACCTCATCGCGCTCTACAACCACCTGAAAGGAGGTTGTAGCGAGGTGGGTGTTGGTCTCTTCTCCCAAGTAACTATCGATAGGACGAGAGGAAATGGCCTCAAGTTGCGCCAAGGGAGGTTTAGGCTGGACATTAGGAGAAATTTCTTTACTGAAAGAGTGGTCAGGCCTTGGAACAGGCTGCCCAGGGAAGTGGTGGAGTCACCATCCCTGGAGGTATTTAAAAGATGTGTAGGTGAGGCCCTTAGGGACATGGTTTAGTGGACATGGTGTGTTGGGTTGATGGTTGGACACGATGATCTTAGAGGTCTTTTCCAACCTGTATGATTCTATGATTCTATGAATTCGGATATTTTCTTAGACTATGTGGACCCTTCTTCCACAGCCTGAAGATGTGTCCAGTATGTCAGTGTCTTCTGGATTTGGAATAACCCTTCAGAAATGTGGTGTGGTAAGTTTTCTTGCATTTGTCTTGTTAATTTGGTAGGAAGTTTGTACCCAAATGTCCTTTAAAGAGTGGGAACAGAATTGTGCCCGTGCTTAGTATTTGGGAGAACATCCATTTTGACGGTAAGATGGTTGCACTCTCTGTAAGAGGCACAGTCTTGCAATGTTGATTCAAAACTGAAGGAAGTCAGTGAAACCTTCTCTCAAGACTTTAAGGGATTTTGGACTGCGGTCAAAGTAAATATCTCGGTGTGAATTTGTAAAACTACAAACGGGCAAAGCCCGGTGAACTCTAGAAATCAGCCACAAGGCTGGGTAGAGATAGAGACAAACTTCTTTGAGGATGAGATAGGCCTTCTGAGATACTCTCCTGGCTCAACCATGGGCATGCTACCTGTGTCAAGTATGGGACTCCTTTTGAAGGATGGGCCACTGAGCCCTGTGATGCCCATTGTGGGCATTGTTATTTTTCCTTTCTTTTTTTTCCCCTGTTGTTCTTTTTTGCACTGGATGAAGCAAGTCTGAATTTTTATAATTGGAGACCGTTCATCTTAGCTGTCCCTTGGAGAGAGAAAGCGCGTCCAACTTTAAGACAAATCTGAATTCAGCCACTGAAATGTTGCATATGAGGGTAGAGTATTCAGTAACCAGTACAGAAGATGTGACATTATAACCTGCACCAGATCATTTGCATAGAGAAGAATGAATCTGCATCACATCTCATGGCACTAATTACCTATAATGTTGTTATTGAAATGGTGGCATGTCATAATTAATGAGGCTGAATAGTGAGCATTTCAGACATCAGAAGCAGTAACACAGAATATTCTGCTTTTCTGGCTGTAGATTTCCAATTTTTATATCAGAGTCTCTCAGAGAGTTTGAGACAGTTACATGTTATTTTTTTCTGCTATTCATAGCACAGCCTCACACAGGCTCATTAAAAATTGTGAAATCCTGCTGTACAAGATCAAAGTTAATCTGTTGTAGATGCTAGGAGTATCAGAAAATAATTTTGCAGTGCTATTAGTTGTAAATTACTGAAAACTATGCAATTGTATGTGATTGTCTTCCCCCTTCAAATGCAGTTCACATTTTATTTTCCTTTGGTTACCTTGTCATCTACTTCAATCCTAATTCATCTGAACAGATGCTTTCCTGCTAAGAGACAGACTGGCCATATGGTGGTCTTTAGCTGTTTTAAATGGAAAAAAGTGAATTTTGCACATTTTCCTCCTCCTACTATGAGTGGCTTCTGGCTCCTCAGAGCATGGAGGTGACATATGTTTACTTCTTGGAGTCAGGATTTTTCCAACACCTTATTGCAGAAATACCCTTACTGAAACTGGGGTGTTAAAATTTTACCTATGCTTCCAGCACCCAGTCCCTTCCTTCTTTCCAGAAATGTGCTTTGTTCTTTAATGAAGCTTTAAGAGCTTCATTCCATAGTATGACATGAACTTTTTTGTAATAGTACTTCATAATGACAATAATCTTTAGCAGATCTGAAGTAAATCTTTAAATTTGACTGTTTGGTTTTTAAAACATTTACCTGTCTTGTTTCCCAATCTCCTAAGTGTTCTTGCATTGCAGATCATCTATGATTCTATGATCCTTCATTTTTTAAACTCCTTTCCTGTTTCTCGTTTTTCTAACTTATTCCCAAAGATCCTCTGTTCCTTTCATTTCCATGGCAATTCCTTCCTTCTCTCTTTTCTCCTACCACGTCCTTGCTCTGGTTCTTTCACTCCACTCTCCCAGGTACCTGAAGTGACATCGCTTGCAGGGGGTGGTGACACACACGGTGTGCTTCAGCAGCAGAGAGGAAATGGAGTATGCACTTATGCATCATCAGTGGCTGCCATTGGGTTCGGTTCCTGTAGGTGGTTGGCAGCATAATCATCTGCTCCAAAAGCAAGAAAAAACGTCTTCAGGCAAATTAGAGAGCAACTTAAAGGAGATATCCAATGGCTGCTGATCCCAATGGCATGGCATATGGAGGAGGTTCTTTCTAGGAGAGGACAAACCCAGGAGCTTCCCTACTGCTTGATTCTCATCTACTGCTTTCTCCAGTGCTATCAGAAAAAAAAATCCTAATTCTTTCAACCGCTTTGCAATTTAGCTTAAAACTGACTACCAGTCAAAAATAAAGAATGCAAAACATATATTTAATATTAATCAGAAATGCAACAAATGTGGCCTTTTGGCCACCTGAGGAAGGTTGTGGTAGGAGATAGGAGGTACGGTTGGGGTACCTCTGAGGGATTGCTTTGTTTAGTCACGGAATTAAGAATTTTATTAAATGAAACAAAATTAAGAGAAAGTATAAAATTGGTTGGAGAAAGAGAATGAACAGTGTGTGGGAGTGTGCATTAAACCTTCTGCCTAGGGGAAGGAGAGGACTAATGCTGCCATATTCCCCCACCTGCCTGTGAGTATACACATGCTACTTTCTCTGCCTATTTTATTGTAGAAATTTATCTAAATTACTGTTTACATCCCCTCTTCCCAACTGTAAAGGAATATATTTGTGCCTGATTAGAAACACAGGAAGAGACCCTGAAATCCTCATTTTTTGCCTTCATCTCACAGAAGAGCAAGGGAAAGGTGTGGGAAAATGAAGCGAGGAAAAAGTTTTTCTATTACCCCCCATTTCCGCAGCTCCTTCTTTTGCTGGTGCATGCATGTTTGTCTACACAAGCCCATCCACACTTACTGTGGAGCATAATACAGTATTAACAACTTACGCAGTTTGAACCTTGAATCTTTCAAGGTGTGTTTTCTTGTTTTGGTGATTGGGTCGGGGTCTCTGCTTTGTGGCTTTGGGTTTCCTTTATGTGGCTTTGAGGCTTTCTTTCCTGTTTCATTTTCTTTGTGCTTTTTAAAGCAACTTTCTAGCCTTTGTGACTGCACAGGAAAGCTTGAAATGCATGTTGACTGCATCATGCCAGTTCAGAAACCAGGGGAAGGAAAATCTGCCCCAAATGTATCACATTTTTAATATTTGGTGATTTTAAGTCTCATAAATGTTGGGGTATAATTCATGATGTACAAACATATGAAATTGGTAATGCTTTCCTCACAAATATGGTTAAGCCTTTTTATACGTTTTTATACGTGCTGACAATTATTTGCAGAATCTAGTACAATAAATAGTTGTTTTTTTTCCTCCATAAGGTTTGTTTAATAGAATTGAGGTTGAACTTGCTGTAATGAGTTTGGAAAATTTAGTGTAGCATACCAAGGAGAGTTAGTTATATAAACAGATTTATTCAAATGTCAAATATTTAATTATTGTCACTTAAATAGAAAAATGCAAACTAAGCAATAATAATTTCAATAAACTGTTTCTTCTTCTTCATTCTTAAGATATCTAAAACTGTAATCTGTTTATACTGAATTAATATGAAATGCAGAGATCAGTGGTGCACAATGAAATCAAAACTACATATGTCGAACCCTGTGGCTGCTATGAATTCTGAAGTCTATCACAATTCCTGTTTTTAGAACTCATTTCTGTGGTGGCTGCTTTATTATTTATATTTGCTGGTGTCCAGATACAGAGTTGAAATTTCCTAAAAAGGAGGAGGAAAAAAGAGAAAGGCTTGGCCTGAATCATACTTCAGTCAGTTAAATAAGTGTTAATCTGGTGTCATTATTAGAAGCGTGATATACCATGATGGCTATACTATACGCCAGCATATTATAGACCTGATAATGTTTTAGACAATTCTGGTTTAATATGAGTTATAGGGGAAGGCAGTTTGGAAGATGAGAGGTCATTAAGCGACTCTTGTGCTCAAAGTAATTTCGTTTAGAGGGTATAATTACTCAATAAGAGTTAACGGCCTACTGGTATAAATAAATAAAATCACATGAGTGCGTATTGCTAGAGATCAGTGGTTAGCATATGAACTTCACCACTAAGAGGAAGCAGAGTCATGAACTCCAAGTCCACTGGCCGCTCTATCAGCCCTCCCATGGGAAGGGTGAATCAAGGCAGCCGGCACCCTTCGGAGAGTGTGGTTGCCATGAAAAAAGGGAAATAGAGAACAAAACTGCATGGAGAGAATGAATTTGCAGTGAGGGCAGCTTGCAAAAGAAACATTCTCGTGGGACAGAAGTTCAAAGTTAAGAATTTTCCAGACTCTGATTATAAAGTTACGATCCAGTTCCGTGTTGTATGAGGTATCACGGAGATATTCAGATTCTTGTTTTCACTTCTGGCTCTGCGTGAGCTGGGTTTCCAACTTCTGGCTTTCTGTCCCTTTGTCTCCAAGCAACAGCTTGACATACCAAAGATTAAAATCTCCTTGGGAGTTTGAGATCAAACTGAGTGTAGTGCCATTTGCATGTCGCTCAGGATGCCTTCAGAAAATCAGTTTACACATATAATAGACTTGTATTAGTGATCAAGACTATGAATTTTGCTGTTAAGATGCACATACAGCCATTCTGCACCATTAATACTAATATTTCTGTTTTCAGGTGGATGTTGAACATGACCCTCAAACTGCGTACATTACACTTCTGATTAATAACACCAACACGCTGCTCTCAGCAAACATTACAGATCTTACTGTCCTGGACAATATCACTGGTCTACATGTTCAAAAAAACAGTGGAAATAAGACCACAGGTGGCATACAGATTTACAGGAAAAGATTCTTGCAAGGTAACAAAATCTGCAGGGAAGTACCCCTGATTACACATGTGGAAGAGCATCTGTTCAAATCATGGTATTTATTTATTTATTTTTGGTGGTGTAAATTCTCCGATTATCAGTTAATACAGGTGAAAAACTTTGCGAAAGATTTCGTGCTGCCATTTATGGTTCTATTAACTCACATTTTGACTCCCACATTTGAACTGCTTCTGATCTCCTAGGCACAGAAGTGAGCGCCTGTACTCTGTAAAAGTCGCTGCCATCAAAATGAAACAGAATCTTTCATGATAGTATTTATTCATTTTGGATATTTTTAAAAGCTGCTGCACAAGCCATTTTAATCATATCTGACAAGTCTTCCTTCTTTAGCTAAGTGTGGCAAATTGGCTTCCTGAGATATTGAGGTGCATTGGAATTGTAAAAGGCCATGCAAGCAGGCAAGATGATTCATCAGAAATAAGGCAGCTTTTCTCAGTATCTGTTCTCCCCAAACTGAGCAAATTATAAAATCAAAGCAAGCAACAGAGAGATAAACCTATTCTACTCTTGGAGTCAATCTGTTCCTTTGGTAGCAGTTGGATCATTGCATGTTAATAAAATTTTACCTTTCTTGATTTCTTCATCTCCTTTTTCCTAAGCACAAGCACATAGAAAATTAGCAGCTTGCTTTTAGGAGTCATGATATTTCTCTTGGAGCTTCAGAAGTGTTCAGTGATACCTGTTTATGGTTGAAGTATCTAGGGTTATGATAGTGTTTTACTCGTGAAAGATTTCCAAATAGGAAAGGGAAATAAGTAGGGCTGCTGTCTGATTGCAAATGGATAGCCGGACTCCATTTCTAATAACAGCAGTGTGAGTAGTGGTACTGATTACAGGGATGTCTTTTTTGAAAAGAATTGCTGGCTCTCAACAGAGGTTCCTAAGAATGATCCTGTCGTGGTTTAACCTGGCAGGCAGCCAAATACCACGCAGCCGCTCACTTACTTCCCCCCTCCCCCCCCAGTGGGATGGGGAGAGAATCGGAAGGGTAAGAGTGAGAAAAACCCGTGTGTTGAGATAAAGACAGTTTAATAGAACAGAAAAGGGAAAATAATAATGATGATGATAAAATATACAAAATGAGTGATGCACAATGCAATTGCTCACCACCCGCGCTGACCAATAACCAAGTAGCGATCGCTACTTCCTGGAACACGCCTACCATTTATATACTGAGCATGACGTCACATGGTATGAAATACTCCGTTGGCCAGCTGGGCTAGCTGTCCTGGCTGTGCTCCCTCCCAATGCTTGTTTTGTTTTGTTTTTTTGTGGGTTTTTTTGTTTTTTGTTTTTTTTTTTCCCCTTGAGCTGAATGTCCTTGACTAGCAGGGTACTTAGCAACAACTGAAAACATCGGTGTGTTATCAATATTCTTCTCATGCTAAATCCAAAACACAGCACTAGCAAGAAATTTAACTCTATCCCAGCTGAAACCAGGACAGATCCCTGAGAAAGAATAGAAGAATGGCTCACAGAGGTGATCTAATAAACCAAGTTGGAGCAGTTATTTAATTTATTTATAATTACTGAATCTGGAACTGAAGCTAGCTTTTCCAGCCCATATACGTTGCATGAATCAGCATGAAGAATACTGAAGTGGAAGAAAATCCAGCAGAACAGATTACTACATAGTTTAAGGTTTTGTCATTACTATGTCAGCCCTGGACTGACAGTACCTTGCCACTAGGGCTGGACAGAAAGGCTGTGCCTGCACTGGCCTATGTACTGTCATGCTGCATGTTAGCCATGATAATTTTTCAGTGCTCTAGTGCACTGTGAATCAAAATTCAGCTGAAATCTCAGTCAGATTTCTCTTTGGTTTCAACGGGAGGAGAACCAGCCAGTTACTGGTTCTAATGTAGGCTGTCCATTTTGTAAAAAAAAAAAAATTTTTAAATATCTCATGTTGAGTTTTAGTATCAGTCAAAACATGATGCTTTTCAGTAGGTTGAGGCATCCTTTAATGCAGTTTCCAGATCCCAGGCCAAATTTGCTTGAGTTCTTAGAGGCAGCAGATTCAAAGGATGTTGCTGGGCTCATACAGCCAGGAACTGTCTACTCTGAATGTGGGCATCTGCTGTGTCAGAAAGGAGAAGCTCCAGTTCCAAGCCTTTCCCAGGGATCTTTGAGAAATTTTCCTGGGACAGAGCAAATCTATCCATATCCCTCCTCTCTGGATTATGCTGGTAGGCTCTGGCTGCCTGCTCTGCTGAATTCCCTTGAAGTCAGTGTTGTGAGCTTACTGCAGCTTGGTTCCTAGGAGAGCACTTTTGCTGGTGAGGAAGCACAGTCTAAAGGGGAATCTCAGATGTTTTATTCATATTGAACTTGCTTTTCAAATTTTGCAAACATCTGTAACTGCAGCTGAGGTCAGCTGGGTGCTCAACTCTTCAGAGATTCACACTCAGTCTTCTTGTGTAAAAAAAGACGTGCAACTACTCGGTTGTTTTCAAGTCAGTGTAGCTACTGTTCTATTTAAGAAAATGCAGACATAATTACTTAGAGGCCACTATTGCACTGGCAGATGTACCTCACCTGCTTAATCTGTTGTGGTTTTTTCTCTGTTTTAACAGGTGGAGAACACTTTGCAATCAACTACTCTGCACTTCTTGATGCAAAAGAAATGTGGGATGGCAGGGTCTTGACACTGCCTGCAAAGCTAACTTTCAGGAGTTCATCACAGGTATTTCCTTTACAATTTTATTTTGCTCTTCACAATTTTTGTAAAAAAAAAAAGTCTCCAAGGTGGTTCTTGTCTGCCTAAGCAATGAGGCCTGCATATAATGAAATGAAGTTCTTAGGCTTTTTGATTGTTTACCGTGAATTTATAAATACATGAGTTATTCTTCATAGCTTGGGAAGTCCTAGACCTCCTTAAATAGGTGAAGTATGTTTGTGTGTTGTCCTGTAGCTTTTCTCTCTACTTTTTGTATTTCTCTCCACTTTTTGTATTTCTCTCCAGTTTATCTACGTATCCTGGAAATAATGGTGTTCCACATACTTATGTGTGTATTCCTATAGTCTGTGAGAGATTGAAAGTTTTGCCATATTTTTATCAGAAAATAATTTCTTTTAACCAAAAAAAACAAGTTGCAGCAAAGGAAAATCTCCTTGGTCATAAGGAAGACTTTTTTTTAGTGTAAGAGTTGTGAAGCTGTGAAACATTTTTCAGAGAAACTGAGGAATCGCCATCCTTGCTGATATTTGAGAACTGAGTTGCACCAGGCTCTGAGACAACTGGACTAACTCTGGAGTTAGCCCAGCTTTAAGAAGGAGGCAGGACTAAGGAGGCAGGACAAGTGGTTTATTTCAAAGTAAAATTTTCCGATTCTTAAATATGGCTTGATATTTTTTGTGTGGTTTTCATAACTGCATGTAATTAGAACCTGTAGATGTATTTTTATTTCAACTGCTGTATCTCCTTTGTTTTAGGGGAAAAAACGTTCAATGTGCATAAGAGTGGTACTAGAGTGGTAGAGAGCAAGGCTTCAAGAGACAGGGAATTGTAAGAGTGGAGACATATGCACTGATTATGGCTCCTGTTCCGTGCATTTTCAGTCAACCCAGATTTTATAGGCACAGAAAAATGTAATTCTGTGAACACTGGAATATGCCTCTGTGTGATTAGAAGGGGAGTGTATCCTACAGAGCAGCTGCTTCCATGTTGTGCTTGTTTTGGCTGGGATAGAGTTAATTTTCTCTATAGTAGCTAGTACGGGGCTATGTTTTGGATTTGTGCTGAAAACAGTGTTGATAACACAGGGGTGTTTTCGTTACTGCTGAGCAGTGCTTACACAGAGTCAAGGCCTTTTCTGCTCCTCACCCCACCCCACCAGCGAGCAGGCTGGGGGGTGCAGGGGAAGTTGGGAGGGGACACAGCTGGGACAGCTAACCCCAACTGACCAAAGGGATGTTCCATACCATATGACGTCATGCTCAGCATATAAAACTGGGGGAAGAAGAAGGAAGGGGGGGACGTTTGGAGCGATGGCGTTTGTCTTCCCAAGTAACCGTTACGCGTGATGGAGCCCTGCTTTCCTGGAGATGGCTGAACTCCTGCCTGCTGATGGGATGTACTGAATGTTGTTTTGCTTTGCTTGTGTGCGTGGCTTTTGCTTTACCCATTAAACTGTCTTTTTCTCAACCCATGAGTTTTCTCACTTCTACTCTTCCGATTCTCTCCCCCATCCCACTCGGGGGGAGTGAGCGAGCAGCTGTGTGGTGCTTAGTTGCTGGCTGGGGTTAAACGACGACAGTCCTTTTTGGCAACCAACATGTCTGTTAGTGTTATCCTTAAGTAAACTGCATTTTCCTATCAGATTTATTTCAGCTTTAAGCTTAATGAGAAGTATAGCTTATCCTCTAAGGAGAGGCTTTTCCAGAGACTCTGGACTGTTTGCCAGTGGATTCTGCTCATTTTTTTTAATACACGTAATATTTTTGTATCTCTCAGAATAAAACACATCTCGTATCATTGACAGCATCGTTCACCGTAACTGAAGAAGAAAAGTCCAAGGTAAATTCTATGATTTGGTATTATGCTGAGTCTCCTGCTTAAACTTATGGACAATCTAAACTAAATCCTAGGAGCTAAGGATGCAGTTATGTACTTATATCTCATCACTCAGCTGTAGGCTATTAATCATACACAAGTTTTGCCATCACTGATTTTAAGAGGAAGAAAACAGGAGTCAAGATAGGGGATCTTTGTTGTCTTAAAGCAGCAATATTTAGTGTGGAAAATCTACAAACTTCCATTATATTCCTAGCCGAGTTTTTTCATTTGAAGAATTGACCAGGCACAGAGAACTGTGACAAGGAATATGCTCACCTGCTTCTGCGACTAGTCACCATGGGAAAGCTTTTTGCCTTTCGAAAAGGGTGGAGTTATCCTCTACCTATTGAGAAAAGGTTTCTGTATCATGCTGATACACAAATCAGAAAACAGCTGTGTGGGGAGCCTGAGAAATAAAACCGCAGTCAGAGAGGCATAGTTTATGTTTGCCTTTTGTTTTTAACTAGTCATCCTTCCAATATGACTTTCTGTTCTTGGCTACTGAAATAACATGGTTCCCAAGAGGCCAAATAAACCTTCAGAATTACATTGACTGCAGCAAACAGTGTCATTCTTCCAGTATTTTTTTATCAGCGAAATCCCCACTGCATCCATCAGTTTCATTGCTGGAGTAATCTCTTCACCAAACTTGTTTTTCTCCCCCAACCCCTCATTACCTTGACAGGCTGCTGTGTTGCAAGGGGTCTTTTTTTAAGGAATTGTGGCTTGGTTGGCAAGAACACTGATTATTTGTGTTCAGGGAGAAGAACTTAGTTTGTTTCACACCAGAACATTTTTGCCATGGTTGTATCATTTGAAATCTAAAGTTCATGTGGATGGGGCTTACCTGAAGAAGTCCTGAGGACTGGACCACTCATTCCTTCCATGGACCTGTCCCATGAGTTCCTCTCCACCTTTAAAATCAGTAGTCTATGGGAGATTGGGCACAGGGGCCTCTTATTGCAGTATTCTCTTTTGCTGGGGATCTCTTGCCCTCTTAGCTTCTATGAGTGTAATAGATGTAAGTCCAGACTTAGCTTTCTCATAATTGACAATCAAGTCCCCATTCTGTTAAAATGAATACCAGAATTAAACATGATATAAAGTAAAACTATACATGAGCTAGAGAATTCGTTGTTCCTGGGTAAAGATCTAGTAAGATTTAAAAGAATTGGATGTTTGTATAGCTAAGAATTATGCTTGGAATTACCGTAAATGTATTTTTTGGAAACTCTTATTCTTAAAGGTGTAAGCCATGCAGTAGTTGACTGGGTTAGAAAAACAGCTTCACGAATGTTTTTCTGTAGAGTTCATTGTGAATTGATCTGCAGCAGTTGGTGATGTCTGCGCTAAGACTGTAAGCCCACTGTGAAAATTCCTGCAATCTATTACTATACTTAAAACCTTTATAGTGTGGATTTTTTCCAGCTTGAACTTGATAGTTAGACCTCAAAAAGTTCTTGGGGACTATTCCAGAGTTAGGTAAAATTAGCTCAGCTGCATTTGAACTTACTAAAAGAATAGTTTTGTAATTAAAATGTGTGGTAAAGGTGTGTGAAGAATACTGCTATTTTTTGAAAAATGAAGCTTAGAAATTATGGAACACATCATGTTTTACGTGCATAATATTTGCCTTTGGGCTGTGGCCAAGCATAAGGTGTTTCAGAATGAAATCAGTTTGTGCAAGGAAATTATGATCAGCTGAAAAAGGTGCGATGTATTATTTTCATCCATATCTTCAGCTGTCATAAATGCTCTCAATCTCAGATTTTACTTATTAACAATCATTATGTAAACCTGTTCATGGGTGTGGTAAAGCCAACACACATGTGACTAAGTGGATACTAAATGTTGACTTTGGGGACAGAAAAGAGAAGAATTAATTATGTAGTCATGGCAGTGCCATGCTAATTTGGTCCCATCAGCTTTCACATGGTTTGCTTGCACACTTGGCTACTGTGCTGTTCTTTAAAGTTTTACAAACCCCGTGGATTTTCTCTTCTGTGCCGCTGGAAGAAAGTGCGTGGTTGCCTGTGACAAGGTAATTTTGTGGGTTATGAAAAAATATGAGTGGTGCTCATCTGAGTGTCCGTGCCAGATGTCTTCCCACAGCGCTTCAGGGGCTGTGAGTACTGTGTGCCTCTGCCCTCGGCTGAGTGGTTTTGATGCTGAATAGGAAGCTGTAGTGAAAAGAACAAAAGAAAGTTCTCCCATCTAAGCACGTTGCATGGGATGGATGATAATAATTACTTTTTCCTGATTTTTACCAGGCTTGCTTCCCTCAGCGTCCTTCAAATCAGTGGGAGCGCAGCAGTTTTTGAAAGAAACTTGGGCCTGTAATGCCTCTTCCCACTATTGGGGTGGCTTAAGAAGTGAGCTTAGGATATGGGTTTTGAGGCTCGCTGGAGTGTCAGTAGTTTGAAGGTCGGCCTGCAGTGTCAACACTGGTCCTACGCTGTGGCTTGTGCAGGGGCTCTGGCACCTGCCCTGCACCATCCGCTGTGATGCTTTCAGATGCCATTAGGCACCTGCTGTGTCCTCCTGCTTGGGTTTACAGCCCCCCAATGACATGGATTGTCCTTCCAGAACCCATTTTCTTTAAGTATAAAAGCACAGATCATTCCCTGTCCATTTTTCTCCATTGGAGCTTAACCTCTGACAGAACTGCCTGCCCTGATGCAGACTGACTGTTCCACCATAGGTCTCGCCTTTTACTTTACTCAGAAAGCACAGGATCATTCCCTAGCCAGCACTTTTTCTCCATCAAAACTTAACCAGCTTCATTTCAGCTTCACTGAACCCATAGCCTCACCAGATTCCTGCTTTCCCCAGAAGCCTAGAGAGATCCGTAAATTTCACAGAGTTCTTGGAAATTAGACAAATGTGAGTGAAGTCAGACAAAATGATGAAGTGGTTCCAAAGCAGCATTTTTTCCCCTAAGTATTATCTACAGCATTTCCAGTTCTTTGAAAGTGGTGGGACCTCAGGCAGAGTCTTGGTGTGGCAAAGCTCAAGGAGGACTCTTCTGTGATTCCCTCTTGACCACCTAGTGCAACGGAGAAGCTGGGGACAGTAGATTGACTTAAGAGGAATTGCATTTTTTCCAAGTCACACACAGATGTTTGTTGGCTTTGTGACTGTTCAAGGGGTATGGGCTAAAACCTTTTGATCTGTGAAGGAAGTAAACACTGGGTTAGGGAAAGGAGTTATTTAATATTTACATAATCATCTTTTGATGCAAAGTGATGCAGCTTTAACTGAGCTCGTGGCAAGGAACTGGGGGGCAGCGCAGAATCAGAGGAGAGAGCTGGCACTGATGCTGATGTAGATGTGCTGGGTGTCCTTAGTGGTCGCCCATGGTACAGGGGAGAGTAACAGAAGCAATTGGCCAAAGTAGTAGGAAGCTACAACAAGAAAAAACATTCAGACAATGTGTTGGTAATTACACATGGAACCGGCAAATTAATGTGTTGCTCCTCGTTTTCTTTTCTTTCTTGTTTCCATTTAAAACTTAAAGATATTGAAAGGTATTAGAAGGAATTCAGCACATGACTGGCTTACTTGGATAAATACTTAGTCCCAAAACATTTTAGTGAACCTCAAAGTGCTTCAAGGGTTTCATTATTTTAGACTAAGCACATTGAAAAATGTGGTCGAGGGAGGTGATTCTGCCCTTCTACTCTACTCTGGAGAGACCCCCACCTGAAGGACTGTGTTCATCTCTGGGGCCCCCAGCATAAGACAGACATGGACCTGCTTGAGCGGGTCCAGAGGAGGGCCACGAAGATGATCAGAGGGCTGGAGCACCTCCCGTATGAGGACAAGCTGAAAGAGTTGGGGTTGTTTAGCCTGGAGAAGAGAAGGCTCTGGGGAGACCTTATAGCAGCCTTCCAGTACTTAAAGGGGGCCTACAGGAATGGTGGGGGGGCACTCCTTATCAGCGAGTGTAGTGATAGGAAGAGGCTGAGTGGTTTTAAACTGAAAGAGGGTAGATTTAGATTAGATATTAGGAAGAAATTCTTTACTGTGAGGGTGGTGAGACACTGGAACAGGTTGCCCAGAGAAGTTGTGGATGTCCCATCCCTGGAAGTCTTCAAGGCCAGGTTGGATGGGGCTTTGAGCAACCTGATCTAGTGGAAGGTGTCCCTGTTTAAGGTCCCTTCCAACCCAAACCATTCTATGATTCTATAAAACAAAAAAGCAAACTAAACATACCTCTGTCAGTCAGAGCAATTGTTGATTCTATACGTACAATACCGTGAAGTAAACCTTGGATCTTCTTGGAACTGTGCCAGTGCCAAATAGTAGCCTGTATTAATGTCTTGATGATCTCTTTGATACTGACACCATTGGCTAATTCAACTGAAATCATGTTGAAATCAATGAGTGCTGAGCATCTCCAGCAGCTTTGAGAACTGAGCCTGTGAAACAAAGCCTGACGTTAAGCAGTTCCTTTCAGTTAGAGATACGACAGATTTTCCGTGTACAAAAACATATCAGAGAGAGAAAAACTAGGCAGTAAAAGGGTAAAATTCTGCTGTTAAATTGGAATAAATCCTTTTCAAATTGTGGACCACGTTTGATTATCGCTTCCTATGCAGAATTACTGTTGACTCCATGGAATGCTCTCAGGTTTCTGCTGCAAGAGATGACCAAGCCCAGCTTGCAAGCAGCATGTTAATTATTTACACTTTCTGGCCCCAGCAGAGTGATTAGTTTGTGGTGAAACATTCTACTAATGGCTGTATTATGTTTTTCATCCAGAAATCTCAAAGAACTAAACAAACACTGAATTAACTTTTGCTACATGGAGTATGAAGTAAAAATTAATGTTTAATGCAATTCAATTTAAAGATTAAATTAAGAGCTAAAGTGAAAGGCCTATGAAGTTGCTAGCTGGTTCGTGGTTCCGGTGCTCCTGCTATTCTTTTCTGCCTCTGGCTTCTGCAGAAACTGCAAGGGTGCACACAAATTGGACAGTTTTGTCAACTGTCAGTTACATACTTATGCTGAACTCATATTGGTGCTTTTTTCCTATAGTGATTACTGAGTTTTATTGAACAGAGAAAAGGCCATTAATTAAAGGTAGCCAACATTAGACTGATTTTTTGGAGGCTCTAAGCAACATCAAATGCCATTAATTTCAACGAGATTTAGGAGAGATTGGCAACACTGGAAAACAGGCTGTTAAGTACAGGACAGCCAAGAGTCAGAGTGCCTAAAATTCAATCTGTGGGAGTTCTGTTGCTTGGAGTTAGACAGGTATTTGGACTAGGTGAACATAACGAACCATGCTGACTTGAAAACCTATGGAAAACAGACATCTGTTTGAAAATGTTAATAAAAATGTAGTATTAAAACTTAATGCTGAGAAACCCTGAAGTTGTGTGAAGCCATTTAAAAATAATTTACTATATTGCGTACAGATATAACCTTTGAGTCTGATCTTTATATATATTTAAAATGTATTTTTAATAATATGGTCTTTTAATTTCAGATTTCATACAGCCATGCCATCCATGCTTCAGGGTTCTTCATTGCTTTTTTTGTTTCCCTTGTATTGACATGTGCTGTTTTTTTCATTGTTTACCGAACCCAAATATTAAAATGGAGTTTCCGTGGTAAAAACCAGGTGAGTCATACTGTCTGTAACAGTACTTTATTTAAATTTTTTCATTGATCATATCTGATGATATAACTTGCTAACTGATACAGATTGTCTGAAGAGTTTTTGAAGATAAATAAAAGGCCACCAAGTGATGGATTGGATTTGCAGGCAATGTAATCTCTACAACCTCTAATCTTTAGCACAATCAGATTTGGAGGGGACTGTAAGAATGATAATCTGATCAAAAGAACTGTTGTCAGTACCTGGATGTTAGCTTCAGACTGGAGGGAGATTACCCTTTGGCTATTCATTTCTTTTCATATTCCTCCCTTCCTCCTCTCCTCTTCGTCCCCCAAAATGAGAGAGAGGGAGGATGTCTGTGGGTTATAAGCAGTTGCCCAGGAAGTAGACTACTCACCTCGAGCACAGCAGACTTGGGTCCAAATTGTATTTCTGATTATCAGGAACAGGGATTTGAGTTTAGGTCTTAGTTCCTTGGATGTGCCTTATCTCTTGTGATTAAGCAAAACAGTTGGGTTTGGGGATGGAGCATTTTCAGTGTTCTTTATCCAAGCTGTGCTAGTTTGGAGAAAGTGTTTCAGTACATACTGAAGAGAGAAAATACAGTCTTTGATAAATATTCATCAGGTTGGTCCAAGTTCCAGCCCTTGCTTCTATTAATTATTTAGGTAGTTATATAAAGTGGAACAACTTCAAGGGGAGGGAGCTAGAGACCTCAATCAGAATATTACAGTAGTTGGAGCAGTCCTCTAAGAGAGGTGTGCTTGGAGGTTTGAACCCCTCCTTTGCTCGGCTGGTGATGGATCTCCCGTCCCTCTGGGGTGGATCTCCCATCCCTCACAAATCACTTCCAGCCTTATTTTCTGAGGTTGAAAATTACTCCATCAACAATTTTTATTTCTTTTAAGCCTGAAAAAATAAACCCTTTAAATGAAAAGGGTGTGCCTTGTTTCTTTCTAGAGAAAAAGCTGTGATAATGAAACCATGAAAAAGGGCCAGTTTGGTCCTAGCATCAGATATTTATACTGGTTTTTTGTATAGTAATTTTATTAGCTCTTAGTCTCGAGGGAGTCTCACTGAACTGGGAACTGAGTCACTTCCATCATTCATAGGATTAGTTTTTCATTTTGTTCAACTTGTAATAGTGTAATCTTGCCATATATAATTTGTATATCATGGTAATTTTTAAAAAATTGGCCTAGAAAGTTTACAGTGGAAGATAACCTCCTAGAAGGCTTTCACAAGCCTACTGAAGTCAGTGTAGAGTCTTCTGTCATCTTCGTTAATTTCTTCATTTGTATTCCAGATCAGTTATATACAAAAATTTCAGCCTGAAACAAAAGTAGTATATTTGATTTTAGATATGTATCTGAATTGCACAATCTCTTTATGCCCTTTCCAGCTGTACAGTTTGATGATAACTCACCCAGAGTTACCTGCAATAAAATTAGATCAGACACTCAGTGTAAATTTTTTTTATAATTTTTTTTTTTTAGGAGATACAGCATGAGTTCAATCAAAATCACAGACTGGAGCATTCTCAGTTTAATTCAGGTGATCTCTTCAGTGAAGATATAATTATGGATGATCAAATCATTGATATTCTATCCTTTGAAGAATCTGGGAACATGCATCAGGCTTTAGAAGAGTAAGAATTCACTGCTATTACATTACATTTATTACATTTATCATCAACCGTACCTTTGAACATGAGCATCTACCCTTCAATTTTTCGTCATAGTATCCATTTACCCATGTGACTGCACTACCTTAGATTTTTGAACTGTTTAAATAGCCACCTGTGGGAACTGAAAATTGTCATATTTCATATTGCTTTACCTATAGAAGTCACAGCTCCATCTAGGCGTTAGGCATGCAAGTTTTCCAATCCAGATTAACATCTAGTTTTGCTTCTCTGGGGTTCACTAAGTAAAGGGAAACTTTTCTGTGTACAAGATGATGTTGAAAGGGTGTATTCTACTATTGCTGAATACATTCTGCTTTCAAAAGAGTGGCTTTTGTCCTAGAAAAGAGAGCCCTACTGGGTGGCGGCATTGCTATTTAGCAGCATATTTTGGAAACACCTGGATCAGAGTCTAAGGGGTGACAGTTTGTAGTGCTGCCAGAAGGATACCACGTAGCTGCAATTGGAGGGACCATGGGTAGAGCAAACTCTCCTGATGTTGTTGAAAGGCCAGTCAGGGCTGTTTGACAGAAACATGCTGCTGTTAAAGGTCATCTGTTCTTCAGCTGAATTGGATAAAAAGGTCTGATGTGAGGACAGAGCGGATTTTGTTTGTTCAGTCTTACCGTTAGCTCCTGGCAAGTTAGGTTACAGGCAGTATTTAAAATCTGTAGAAGCTGAAAAAGAAAAGGTATGGGACCGTGGAAGTAATTTTCTTTCGTAAAGAGTAACTAACAGCATTATTATTTCCTGCATTTCCTTGATAATTGGGATACTTGTCTCTGTAAATTGCACATTGGTCCTTGCATTTGTAACTATATAGCAACTCAGGCTTTAAAACGACTTATCCTGAAAATCATTATGTGAATGTTAAGAAGAACAGGATCAAACATTTTTTTAACTCGCTTTAGTATTAATTTATCTCAGGGATAGTGAATATCTAGCTAGTTTGAAGAAAAAAAAAAAGTGCTGGACTATTTTCAGATGGTTGTGGTTTGGAAGGGTAAATATTCTTGCAAACCTTTGGATAGGATTATTTTTATAACTGGATTATTTCTAAACCCATAAAACAGGATTAATTTCTTAGTTTGAGTATGTATCCAGGGGCTAAAGTTTTTTTGATATTCTTACACAGTTAGCACAAATGTCTCTCTTGCTTCCGCTTCTTTCCTCACAGTTTCTATTTTCTCTACCTCCAAGGAGGTAGAGCGTTGCAGTGAATAAAATAGATGCCCATTAGCAAACAGTCACTAACCTGCTTCACCTTCCGAGTTATCTTTTTCATCTTCCGGGATCAGGATGGTAGATGGACCACAAAGGCATCCAGAGTTACAGTAGTTTCTGCTATGAAAGATACTGAAAGGGTGAGAGATGTTACTGTGAAGGGCTCAGATCAGCCTCTACCTGTCAGCAATGGATGCTTCCTAATCCCTATGTCTATATCCTAAACCTATCCCTAATCCTAAACCAATAATTTAGATTATCCCAATTCTTCTAATTTCTTGTAGTTTTAAACTGGTCCTTCTGATTCATTTACTGTTAGGAGGTGACACACAGATGCACTTACCATATTTTTTTCTATTCTTTCCCTCTTTTTATTGGCACTCATGAAATATGTGTATTCAATTACTACATATCTGTTCCTCTCCTCTCTTACTGGTGGTGCAGTTTATCTGAGTGAGTGAGGATCTCTGCAATGTGAACTCCTACACCAAGTTGCTCTGAGTTCCCCTTTTTACTGAGGGGTGGAAAAGGCACTTCTAGGATGTGATTATTCTCATCCTAAAGTAGACTTCCAAAAAATGAGTCTTACGGCTGCTGCGCTCACTGACCCTAAAGCCTGTAACCTGGGCAGATTAGCTCAGCTGTAGGGGTCTAGAGGTGAGTGAGACGAATCCCAATCTTGCAGGCTGGTTGGTAAAAAAGGCTACAGCATTACTTTAACGCCTATATTAGATACATGCAATATTGTTTCTGCTTTCTTCAGTAGCTATAATACAGCACTTGTTTTCTCTCTCACTGTTAATGCCTTAATATGATACTTAGCTTAGGATGCTTCCTCATCTCTTAATGTTGATTCCTCATTCATTCTGCAAGTTGGGGGGAAGCAGTTCTTTAATTTCTGATCTATATTCCATAAAGGCTTCATTTTAGTCTTGTACTTCATAAACTGTTGTACATTATCCAGGTTTTTAGCTGATTCCAAAGACAAAGATAAAATACTGTACCATTGCCTTAGGAGCTTCTATGACAGCGATCTAGGCTAAAACCAGAATGGAGTAATCTTTCTTTTTACCAAATTACCTGTTTTAAGGATATAATTTGCAAAACATAATGGGAAAAAGAACAAGTGTGGGTAATTGCGGTCAATTTGAATGGATTCTGTGCTTGAATGAAATGTTGTGATTTTACTAATTGTGGTCACAATTGGTTTTTCAACAATATTGCGTTTTGGTTTATTACATTTAGTGTCACCCAATAGAATAGTTGGGTTTTCTGTAAGGAACTGAGGAATGAGGTTTGGATTGTCTTACAGGAGTGGCAGTATACGGAGGATAAGAACTGGGCTTGTATTTTTTTCATGTCATGTATACCAATATGAATTTTAGCATCATAATCCTGTTTTTTATTATTTGGGGAGGCAAAAGTATAGGGGCTTTTGTTAGAGAGCTTTTGATACTTCAGATATTTTCAACCAACCAACATCATCTTGCTTGTATGCTAGTTTGGTAATTCCTTCTGAATGTGTTAGTGCAGCTATGTGTCATTTTCTCTACATGGCATACGTATAAGCTTGCCAACATAATTGATACATTCTTTCTAAATTGCACTGTGATAGTAAACACGATTGGAATCATTCTGGTGCTTTGTTCTTTTGTCCAGACACAAATGAGAGAATTACTCAGAAAAGTAAGAGCCACAGGATTTTTTTGTCCTTTTTACGACATAAAGCTATGTTAATAGTTAATGTCTTTTACGAAGTGACAGTGCCAAATTGTTTAGCAAATACATTAGGAGCATGTGTTCAATATTTATGGACAGGGACATCTTTGGAGTGTAGACAGTTTGCAATGTCAGGAGGATTGGCTAGAGAACAAAACATACTTTTAATATTTCATAAGGAAGCTTCTTAGTTACTCATTTTGTGAGTTTTGTCTTAATAAGTTATATCCTTGATGTATATTATGCAGCAAAATAGCTTGGCTTTATTCTCAGTAGGTTCCTTACTGTGTATATTCCTGAATATTGGCCCATTGGCAATGAATGCTAATGAGAAGAAGCTACATGATTTGAATATTTGACGTGTGCACTAGAAGATCATGTTCCAAAGTGGTGTGGGTCTCTCTTTCTGTATGTCTAGAACAGAATATGAAGAGAGCCAAGCAGTTTGGATTTGTGTCCAATGTGATGAAGTCTAACCACGTTCATAGTCTCAGAAGATACAGATATGTTAAAGGCAACTTAATTTCTTTAAATGCCTTTCCACTGCTACAACTTATCTTTTTCGTCTTCATTTTATACAGCTATGCTTCCTTGGTTTTGGCAAAGCTCTACCTGAACTTGAACCTGCTTGCTGATACACAATCCATACTGCCAATTATTTTGGGAAATCACTAAGTAATATGTATGCATTGCAGCTGATTTTTTTTCTGATGGTAGAGGGCATTGAGGCCAATGTACTAGAGAACAGGATCAAACTGTCTCCAGAAAGCCTTGACAGAAAAGTCAAAAACAATTTACTACCATATTAGAAGTTCACTTTTTCTTTCTAAATGCAAATTTCTTGCTGTACATCTCAATTTGATTTGCTAGGGAGCAAATGTGGGGTTTTTTTAACCCTGAATTCAAATGGAAAGTAAGAATAAAAGATCACATTGTCATAGCAGCTAGACCAGAATATTCTTACATAGAAAACGGTGAGAAATAGTTACATTGTTAGTAGAAAAAAATTTGAGGTGCTAAATTTCTGTTTTTCGTAACTTTTAAAAAGTGTAATCAAAATTTTAGAATTTTTGAAGGGAGCGCATGTTCATTGCTCTGTTTTTGTGCAATGTGTACAATGCAGGAATACAACAATAAATAATAATCACATGGATATAACAATAAGATACAGTGAATACACATGGAATGAAGCCCAAACCCTGCCTTTGTAGTTCTGTGTTATGAATGCTGTTATAAACTTGACAAGTGTGTAAACTATACATTTTTTTCCATCAGAGAAACTCAAATGCTTAATAGGTGATAGGAGTCCATAAGACAGGGGAACTGAAGAAAATAGGTCATTTGAAATTAATGAATACATATCTTTTTTCATCTAAAAAATGGCACTTTTCTTTGATGTTGGCTAACTATGAAGAAATCGTGTTCGGAATTATATGGGTCATTTCTTCTGTCCACCCAGAACAATTTATCTCATCCAGAAAACAGTATGCTTTTGAGAGTAGTGCCATTAGTGATGCTTTATTCCATATAATTTTGAAAGAAGATTGATATCTCCTCCTGTTTCTGTCATCTGAATACTCACCCCGTGTAGTAGATCAGAAGAATCTGAGTAGATCACAGCAAAATTGGAAACTCCTCAGGTATTAATGCATATAGCCATAATATTTATTTATGCTTTTGTTAGTATCCAGGCTGAAGTCGGTGCTTTTAAAATCAGTGGTAAAATGCGTGATGACTTCACTGGAAGCAGGACTGGAGTCTTTTTTACACTCTTTTCGCATAGTAGTTTTTCAGTGAAATATCATTGTCTGAGCTCTGTTTCAACAGCTGTATTGTAGCTAGCTGTATTTTTTAAATTGGTTTGCTGAAAATCCCTGATTTGTCAGTTTTCATACTTTCTGCAATCAAAGCAGAGGTTCTCAGTCTCTTAAATGCAGGATTTTTCAAATGTTTTTTAAACAGATTAATTTAAGTATTGAAATACCTTTACTTTCTTTATATTGCTGTGGAGAGTTAAAGGAATTTGATAGTGAAACTGCTGCCAAATCTAGTGCTTAGACTTTTGGCAGGTTTTCATTAATCATTTATTTTCTGAAGAGCCACCGGTGTCTCAGCTCAATTCATCATCTTTTTCAATTTTGTGGGTTTTTTAAAATTTTTGGCTGTATATCATGAGAATTCCTATTTCTGGTTTTGTCAGCACCTTGGCTTTTTCGGGAGAGCTAAACTTAACCTGTGACTCATCCATGTGAAAGCATCCTTAGATAATCATCACATACCTTGCTTAGCAGTTTTGTTTGCTGATGATGTCCTGTATTCTCTGTAAGCTCACATTTCAGATGTGCTGAGTTTACGCTTAGCTGTATAACAGTGTCGCAGGACTGATGGATGAATTCCCCCAGTTCAGAGCTGGCTGCAGGCCAGTACAGCTACTGGTGTAGCACAGAGCATCTTCAGATCTCCTCTAAGACAGGCAGGCTGCGCCCAGCCCACCAGCGGGCAGAGACCAGGGGAAAGGCAACGCACCCCTCTCCGGCATGGGAGGGCTGAAGAATTTGAGCAGTCAGTAGCTGTTGGTGGCCGTTCAGACCTCAAGCCGTTACCTCCGCTTCTACTTCAGCACAGTCTTGGTCTCCTACAAAGATTTGCACCTCGTCGTGCTGCAGCCTGCATAAATCCCTGCCCTGAAGTGTTTGCAATCTCTGTTGTGACTGGACCCAGCAGGAGAGCGTGGGAAGCAGAGGACAGAAAAAGGAGGGAGAGGCTGAAGGAGGGAAGCACACAGGGCCCGCACTGACACAGCAGTTAAAAACAAAAACAAAAACCAAACGAACCCAAAAACAAGAAAGAAAACAAAACGCCGCCAACCTATTGATGTTGTGTTACTAACCTCTCAATAACTGGGTGATTTAGGAAACAAACCATTGCATTGCAAACGAAGACCTTCGATGCCTGTTACACTTGAATTGGCTTTCTTCGCTTACTGTTGCTAAAGCCAGCGCTGACACGTACTGTTTCACGTCTCGGCTGTATGATTCTCCCTGTCCGACCCTCTCTCCATCTTCACTTCTCTGAAGTGTGACAAGGCAACACAGACTGTAACACTTATTTTTTGTTCTCCTTTTCCCTTCCTCAGAGCAGCTGACCCATTGGCATTGTGCGCGTGGGTGCAGGAGACGTGCTGCTCTGGCTTAGGCAGTAGCAGTGGGTGCCACTGGGCTGGGGGCAGTTGTGTGTCCGTCTGTCCATCCCCAGCTGCGTTCCCCTCTCCAGCAGGAGTTGGTGCAGCTGCTGTACCTCGGTGCTCCGGGTCACGGCTGCAGCAGGGCGTCTGGGACAGTGGAGACACAAATGGCTCTAAATTACATGCTTTCCGGCAACACTGTGTATCATGAAGGAATGCTTTTGCAGAAACCGCTACCACAGGGCTCCAGTCTTCTCTGGATGCTGTTGTAATACATATACTACTAATTGGCTACCATTTGCAGATGAGAGATGAGTCTTCTGAAAATGATGGGTTTTTCTGTTTTGGTGAGAAAATGTCACCGAAGGGGAGTTTGCTTGATGTTTCTCTCCCCTTTAGACTTCAGAAAGTTGTTTCACAGTCGTTTCTTATCCTTGTGAACTCTGAATTCATTTTAAAAATGTGTCAGAAAGCCATTAGTTCATTTTAGGACTGTTACATTCAACCGCTATTATATTCTCCTGTTCAAAAATTCCCTCTGCTGGCCTCTAATTTGAATAGTAAGGCTTAAAGACCCAATTATTTTGTAGTTAATGAGAGATTTCCTTTTTGGTGGTGCGGTGTGTTTTTTTTTTTTAAATTAAATGTTGTTTCTTTCCTGACACTAGCTGCTTTCCTGTATTCTTTTATTAGGTCTGTGGAAGACATCAGATGCTCAGACACTCTCTCTGCTTCTCTGTTTTTGGCATCTGGGATTCTCCCCTCCCAGATCTTCTCTGACAGATCTTTAAATCCTCTTCCTCTTCAAGTGAGTGAAAAATCTTTACACTGCTGTTTGCAGCTTCATTTCCTACGTGTCTGTTCACCTTTCCTCCCCCCCAACTTTTGTACCACCTACCTTCTGTACTGTCCTCATCCTTTCTCTGCATGCTTTGTCCAACAGAAGCTTTGATCTTTTTTCATTAATAGGTTGCCATCTGCTGCCTGTACTTCATTGGCTTTCATGTTTCTATTATATTGAATATGCTCAGGAAGAGATGGGAGACCTTTTAAACATGAATTGCTGTAACAAGCAGAGTGCAGATCATTTAAAGCAACTTACTAAATCTACCTTGGTTTGAGGAGGTACAGCGTGTCAGGTTAGGATTTATTTTTTTCCCTAGGTGTCACAAAACGTTGCATATTTAATCTGGATGATTGTAAGCATTGCTCTTCTGATGGACTTGTCTGAAAGCATTTGGTTTATTACATGTACAAGATTCCTGTTTTGTACTGACTGTTGGTGTCTAAGACTCCAAGACTATATTGATGCAGCTTGTTAAGGCTGCCCTCAGACTCTCATTTGGCGTAAGAGCTTGAAGCAAGGTTTTTGGTGCATGTGATGAGCTTGTTTTTCTCCCACTGGCTGCTGTGTGGAGGAGGCAGACCAGAAGCAGAGCACATAATGTGGAAGGTAAATTTCAAATTTTTACAGATGCAACCTTTCTTCAGCTGCCACTGAAAAAAGGTAATGGTCTGGCTGCTGTCTTCCAGGATGTGACCTGGGAGAGCTGTGGCTTGTAATTACTTTTTCTCTATGCTATTATCCTTGGTTTGGTGGAATAGTTCACATGCTGCTTCTGCTTCATTGCCTTCTTCGCAGATGTGCTGTCAGGAAGATGGAGGGTGAGAGTTGCAGATTAAATACATCTGAAATCTTAACAGCCTCATCACTCACTTGCTGACACATGAGCATCAGGTGTCACGACACCTATTGCTCCTCCTGCATTTGGCATCATGATCTTGAGGAGTGGAGTTAATTGGGTACCGTAGTTATCTTTGTGGAGAAGAAGGAACATGGGAATCTTACTCAAAATGAAATCAGTCTAGTCTGTGATGACTTGCAGTAAATAGGAAGAAATGCTGTGGGAAGACTGAGGGAAAGATAACAATAGGAAATGTTGTCATGATGTTTGGTTTTGGCTTTCATTCTTGGGATCAAGACTGCTGAAGAAGACGACTGGAAAAGTAACAAGTAAGGAGGTCGGTGAAGAATGGCTTAATCATTTTGCAAAGCATGCTGAAAAAAATCCTGCATTTGTGGTAAGAAATACATGTTGTGTTACGAGCATGTATCAACGTGATGGAGCTGTGAAGTGTTGCCTTCCAGGGAGAGAGATGAGGAATTCAGTCTTTCACACCTCAGTAAGAAAGGGTTAGTAGGTGCTGTGACCACCATCTATCAGTGCATGCATGAAGAACAGAAAAATAATGACTAAGGAACTTGTTATTCCAGAAACAAAGAGAGTTGGAAGTTGAAACTAATCAAGTTCAAGATGAGGATAAGGTGACTGTTTTTAGGTCTTAAAGGAATTATCAAGTGGAACAATTAATTAAAGTGTTGTTTAGTTCTCTGTTAGGGGATGCTTGAAAACCGAGATGAGATGTTTCTCACAAAAAACAGATACGCTTCAGTTAAATCAGAGCTACTGGACTTGAAGCAGGAATGAAAACAGAAAAATAAATCTGGTGGCTTGGATTTTACAGGCTAATAGCGAATTGGTGAATCTGCAAAGGGGAGCCTCCTACCACTGCCTGACAGTCATTAGGGAAATGTTATAGCATAAAGCTCCCATTTTTTGGATCCTTCTTTCTATTTAAGTGTTTTTGCACAAAACTGAAACACTTTTTTTTTTTTGAAGGTAGTTGCCATAAGTAAACAGCTTAGTACTAGGCTGGCTATGTCAGCAAAAGTCCTAGGACTTCTGTAAACAGAAAGACTAAGACAGAAAATACGGGTCTGCGCTGCCCAGTTGAAGTGCTTGCTGTGTTGCTTCAGCATCTTGTTCCCTTGATCCTGCCATCACCTGTCCTCTGTCCCGCTGTCCTGGAGCGAGAAGGACTCTCCCCAAGCAGAGGGAGCAGGTCAGTGTCCCGGGGGTCTCGACCGTGGATGTAGCTGAACACCACCCAAGAAGGCTCTGTATGTGCAGGTGCTGTCCTGCAATATCCATCTGTACACAGCACGGAGAAGCTGGACTGTTGTGTTGTCTTGGGGGCATTATAGAAAATGTTAGCTCTTACGGGATCTTCAAATTACTGTGAAGAATGTTGCAGGCACACAGTGTTTCAGGCACAGGGATCTGGCCCCATACAGCAGTGATTCCTGCTCCTGTGTGGGAGGAAGAGGGGGCAAATGGAGGAGGTTTTGCAGCTGCAACCAGCCACCCCTGCCGCAGATCACCAGGATGAGTATGGCCATTGCCAGTGCATTTCTGGGGTTTTGAGAGACTGCAACAGAAAAATCTCTCTGCCTCTTTGTGGTAGATTATCATAGCTTAAGCTAATGTCTCCTAAATACTTCAAGTATTTGAGTCATTGTAAGAAAACAAGTTAATTCCATCCCATTGATTTCTAAATGGGGAAAATACGTCTTGTGTTTAGCAGAAGAGCAGTGGTAATAATATATCACTGATTTACTTTTAGTTAAACTTCATTTGTTTACTTAAGGCAAGGAAAGTTTGTTTGACAAAAAGAGAAAGTGTTTATAGATTTGCATGCTTTGATATATACCATTCTGAATATAGTATCATTCTATTCCTGCAAATCTTCCCAAGATCTTTGCTATGGATTTGAAATTTATTCTAAGATTTGTCTCTGGAACAAATCAAACCAGTAATTTAGCCTAACTGAAAAAAGAATGGATTTAAGCTCTTAAAAGTGTATTTTATAGGTCACACGGAAATTCTTGTATACTTAATCCACACACAGAAAAATACAGTGCTGTGTGTTCATGTGAATTGACATGCAGGGCCAAAATCCACCTAATTCTCCAATCCTGAATTGAGTGCGGAAGAGGCAAAGCTATAGAATTTACCGTAGTTACATAGTATATGAAATAAAAATAATTATAATACCAATTTAATTAACTCTAAAGATAAATGAGTGTATTCATATGCAACATGACATTTATTGCATTTTGTAAAAAACTTGTGTTTCCCTCTGATTTTAATCTCTTTTCTAAAACTCTATTACTGTTCATGAGAGGGAGATATCAGCTATTTTTATTTATTTGTATCGGCACATAATCAAAACACTCTCCCCTCTTTCCTGCAGAGGAGGGAATACACCAGTGCAGAGCACGAAGCAGTGATGTATCAATGTAGATGGGTCAGTGAGTTTAGAACTATTTTACAAAGTCAGTGAAATTTTTAGTCTATTCAGATACTCACTTCATCTGCTTCCCAACAGAGGTGTGTGGGTTTTTTTGTGGGACGTTTTTGTTTGCTTTTAAGCTGAGGGAATGTTTTGAGTTTTAAAGAAAAGCTTTTCCTTTTTCTGTCTAAAATGGAAATGCAAGAATGGACATATTTCATTAAAGTTGCTGTAGTAGAAGTTGGCTCACCCTGCTTTTTAATAAATTATTACTATATCATGATTAGTAAGCTCATATGCTCTGATATTCCTGCACTTCTGTGACTGCCATTCGGTTACCCAGTATTGGGTGAATGTAGATATCCTTGTTTTCTGATAGAAATTTTCCTATAATCTGTGATTTCAAACAGTCCTGTTTACCTTTCTACAGCTTTGAGGTTGCCAGCCTGACGCGGGCAGATGCTGATCTGGAGGCATTTCGAATGCAGATATGTAAAGAAGTGATTGCTATGATGATGAAGAACATGGTCTTAAGTCACAGCCTCTTTCCTCATGTGGAGAAGAGGATGAGTTCAATGTTCAAAAAGCAGTTTCTTGCAATGGAGAAAGAGATTCAAGAGGAGTATGAAAGGAAGATGGTGGCTTTAACAGCTGAGTGTAATCTGGAAACTAGGAAGAAAATGGAGGCTCAATGCCAAAAAGCGAGAGTTGCAAATGAAGAGGCTGAGGAATTAATGAAGAAAATGAATGAAAAGGTAAATCTGGTATAAAATCAAGATATTTTGCATGATGTGGTTTTATATAGATGGTTTCTCTTTTAGACTAGAATGACTGAGTTGTCCTCTTAGAAGAGTAAAGAGAAAAGCTGTACAATTTAAATGTGTTCAAAAATTCAGATGTCATAATTAGGGTAATTGTTATTAAAAAACTGTGTTTTACTTCGCCAGAAAATGAATTTATCTCAAGAGAATCTGTGACACCTGAAAACAAAAGGTTGTCATTACCCTGGGTGTTTTTTTATAGTCATCCTTGCAAAGTGGTGTATTTTTATTTACTATATTTTACTGTAACAGTTCCTAAGAACTCCAGTCAGACACTGTGTAAAATATTTTGCACATTCAGAGCAGAACAAACTCTCTGCATCATAAACCTTACAATCTAGGTAAAAAGCCTCCAATATTTATATTCTTATTTTGAAGAAAATGAGAATATAAGCGCAACCAAAGGCCGATTTCCTCCAAACCAAGTGCAGGCAAGCAGAACAATCTATATTTTAGGCAGAGTAGGGAGTGGACTTCTCTTGGAAATAGCCTCTGGATAATAGTGAGATAAATAATTTAAGGCAGAGTATGATTCTTTACAAGTTTAGAGTCTCCCTTTAAGTAAAAGCTTAGTGCTGATGTGTGTCACTTTCATTCAAAGATCTCTGCCCGAATGCATATCATTACCCAGGATTTCATAGGTAGTCACTAGCTGGAAATAGAGCCTGGATCATCCGTCCAACATCCCATGTACAAAATTATGCTCCAATCTTCCATGTCTTTTTTTCAAGTATATTTAATGTTTGCAAAAAACCTGTTTCCCCCCCCGCCTTTTTTTTTTTTTTTTAACCTTCATGTGTCTGGAGAGGATTCTGTTAAGTTTTTAATATTTCACCTCTGTAAGCTTAAAATGCTAAAATACCCAAGTTAATGTTTCATGTGTGTCTGATGTTATAACTCATATTAAGAGGATGACTTGGTGGGAATAAATAGTGCAGCTCGTTACTTACGAATGGGGCTTTGCTTCTGGAGCACAAGTGGATACGTGAATATTGAATGTGATGCTGCTGAGTTTTCAGCTCTTTCAGTTCAATTACAGAGACAAAATAAGTTATGTTAGGAGTATAATCCCTTAGACCAGTATATTCCTTACTTGTGTATGCTCTCTTTGTAGACAGTACTTAAGTTTTTGGCCTTCTGTTTTGTTTGTTGTTTGTTTTTTGGTTTTGTTTTTTTTTCTAAAAAAAACATTTTTATTTGCATATCATATACCTGTAATTGTTAAGGACTTTTATGACAATTCATGATTGCAGTTTTGACAGAAGTTTTTTGCTGTGTGTACCCATCAAAGGTACTACAGTATGTTGAGGCTCTCAGGAAGAACTTCGGTTTATCAGGCTGTTGTGTGGAGAAAGTTTGTGGCACAAGGCTAGTGAGCCAGTTGAATTTCTTCGATGTTTCCAGGTGAAGTTTAAGTTGTGACTCTAGGGAGCTTTCAAATATCTGTAGGATATGAACATCCTGAAATAGAGGTGCTAGAAAGTCAAAGGAGATGGCAAGGAAGGGATATTTGTGGACATCTTTTTAAGGATGAGGTGAATTATACTCTGCAGAAGTCTTTTTCCTTCTGTTAGTTATAGAAGGAGCCTCCACTAGATGTCTAACGCCTAGATAGCTCTCGCTGAGATAAATCCTACCTTTGCAGAGAGAGGGGCCTGACTGAAACTCAATATGTGAGCTCACACTAAATATGCTGTCAGCAAAGCGGCTTTTCTTTGCGCAAAATACATTGGTATCAGTTCAGTCTGGTTTATATTGGAAACCCTGAATGGTAAGACTCAAACAAAGAATTAAGTCCTGATCCATTTATCATATACTAATGTCTTGCTGTTCCCTTTCCTGTCTGTGAAAGGACCTGGATTTGTACTTGCCCTGGAACCTCGTCCAAAAGGCGGTGCCAGGGTGCTAGAGGTGGCCCACACTTGTGCTGCTGCCAGCGGGTGTACTGACGTCCAAGAGACGGCAGTGAAAAACAGCTGGAGCAATAACCTCCTCCCCTTCTTGGCCAAAACACAGAATGTATATTCCCAATTAATTTTGATTAATTATTTGCTGTCTGCAGTGTGTCTCTCGGGAATGAGAGGTGAGGTGAGAGGACAGTTCTCCCCCGATAAGTAGTATGAAATTTAGAACAAGACTGACATAGCTACTGTTAGGTAGCTCTGCTGGCATATAAAGCATTCTTTGCTCTGTGGGACACGTATGTTTTGATTCTATAATGAGTTTATGTCATCTGAGATTAAAACTATGAATATGTAAGTCTTACTGGAGAACTATGAGAAAGTATTTCTTGCAAAGAAGCTTATAAATTAATTGCCATTTCATTGTACTCCATTGTTGTAACTCTAAAATGGTGCTCTTGGATTAATTTGCAGAAACCAATAGATAAAGTAGGTTGCCAATAATAAGAACTTTTAGAGATTTGTAGTAGAATAGTTTTTTCTAATTTATATTGCTTTTAAAATGTATGCTTATTGTTATTTCATTGTTCTGACTTATATGAGTCTATTCAATTTTAATAGGATTTCAGGATTGATGAAACCTAAGAAATTCATTTCATATATAGTCTTTGTGTTGAATTTCATGCTGTTTTGTATAATTTATCTTAAATAATGCTTCTAAACTCTAAAAAGACTTCATTAGGCCTTGGAAGTGTTATCTGGATTAGAGGCTGACAGCTGTACAACCCCTGTCATTCCAAACAGGTGAAAACCGTGGAAAGTGTACATTGATTTAGTATTAGCCTTCATTCAAACCTGAAATGACAGTAATCAGAGCATGCATAAAATATGTATGAGCTAGTAGCACTGATACTTTAAAATATGTTGAATACTGAAAATCACTTCAGATTTATTTATTTCTCTCTTCTCTGCAGCCTGCTGTAGAATACAGAAGTCTTCTGGATAGACTTCACAGACTGGAGCAGGACTGCCTGAAGAGGTTCCTTTTTGTAAAGCAGGAGGAATATTTTGCAAAGGCCTATAGACAGCTGGCTGTTACCCAGAGAAAGGAGCTCCATAATATCTTTTTTACACAGATAACAAATGCTACTTTCAAGGGAGAACTGAAGTTGGAAGCAGCTAAAACATTAGTGGAAGATTACTCTACAATACAGGTAATAGGATAATAACTCCATTCCTAACCTAACGACAGAATACAAACCCACAGTAACTTTTGAGAAATGTTTCAGGAAATATGTTTCAGGATAAATGTTACCACTTTTATAAATAATTTTCTTAGGAAGAATTTTAAAAAGTATAATGCCATCATAATGCACATCTAGACACCCACACAACAGTATATCGATGCATACACACAGCCTTTTCCTACACCAGCGAGTGAGATGTATTTGCCACAACATTATGTGCTTAGTGCTGACTTCTGTTTTCATGGGTGATATTTCCAAATCACCCAAGTGTTTAAAGCTTGTCTTTACTGATCAGGGAAAATAAGACTAGTAGTTCATCTGTACCATGCAGAAGAAATAAGTTTGAAAACATGTCTACACCATGCAGTGGGAAATTGTGTAATATAAACCCCCGGTTTTGCAGTGAATGTTTTGATACATCTGCACATCTTGGGGCTCTGCTTAACTCCTGAAAGCTCTGTTGGTGCAGCTCTGCCCCTAAGCCCTCCCCCACAGGATGGTCTGGAAGAGGATTTGTGCTTGTGCAGCAAACTTCTGGTTCCAGGTCTACCCTCGCGGGTGTTAATGGAGCCCTCAGCATGATACAGAAATGCCAGAGTGCCATTTTCAAAAGTAATTTCAGCCCAAATAAACTTAGGCAACTAAGAGAACAGTTAGGTACCAAAATCTATTTTATGAATGGCATTTTCTAAAACAGATCAGATGCTGTCTAATGAATGATAAGTACCTTTGGAGGCCTGTCTGTGTAGGCATTTTCAAAACCCCCTAGGCATCAAGTGCTTTTCTGTACTTCAGAAGATGTACTGAGCCCCCCCAGTCCAAATATGTAGATTATTGAAATTGTGGTATGTCTGAAGTGCTATGGTTTTGTACTTTGAGGGGTTGAGTATCTTTAGCTTACATGGTCAGGAATGCTAATGAAGAGTATGTTCAGAACTTTAGTTTTCATTTCAGTTACATTTTAAGCCTCTTGCAACAGAATAGCTTGAGTTGTTTCCTCAAGGTTTTTTTTTTTTAATTCTATTTGTGTTGAAAGTTAGTGTTCTAGATTCCAAAAATTCTGGGAATTGTTATTCTGTCTGCTTCTTGAAGAAGAGTATGGTTGTTGGGGTCCTAGAGGTTGTTGGGGTCCTAGAGGTTGTTGGGGTCCTAGAGATTGAGGGCCTGGAGGTTAAAAAGCAGTATTTGGAACGTAGGTGTCAAAACATGTAAGGCCCACTCCTAAAACTAGATGCACTGTCAGATCTCAGTACAGAAAAGCCACACATGGGCCACTGTCAGATATAGATGCAGCAAGCACTTATGCAAAAGGCAGTTGAGCAGCCCGCAGAAGATGGAGCAAGTGAAAGAGGTTTTGGCTGCTCAGACATGGGTCACTTAAGTATCAGACCTTGTCTTGGCTATCTGATGCTAGCAGAATGTCTGCTATAGACCTACTTCCAGTCTCTGCCAAACCCGTTTGAAGGTACCTGAACCCCTCCTGTTCCCTGCTGTTGGGAGCAGGAACGTCTACACCAGCCTGTGTGCAGCGGACTTGGCTTTCCCCATGCTGGGCACAGGTAGAAGACTTATCCTTGGCTTTGAAGTCAGTTTAGACACCTTTGAAAACGTTACCCGTTATTTATTTAATCATACAATACATTGTAAAGAAAAAAAGAAAGGAAAAAAGAAAAAACCAGAAAGAAGGACATGGTGCCATTTACTGCTGTTACTGAACACACGCTGTCTTCAGGTCCCAGTTCAAGAAGATCTTTCAGCCTGTGGATAGCTTTAAGCAGGAACAGTTCTATAACACTGATAGGGTTGCATGTGGTGCGTTGTGGGTACCTGATGAAATGACCTATGAACTCGGGTGTCTCAGGAGGTGCACTAACTATTCAGGAGAGCACACACAATATTAAGGTATTCAGGCCAAAAGCTCAGCACATAATTTATTTTGTTTTGTTGAAATAACAGTAATAATTTGACGTGATCATTGGAATTAAGTTGATATAAGCTTACTGTTTTTCATTTGTAAAAGCTTTTTAACTTTGCGCTGTTAATGAACAAATCTGGTCTGATACCCATGGGTGTTAGCTGAAATTAACATTACATCTTATTAAATATATTTGTTCACATTCTTTCCTGTAGGGAGACATTGAAGAGCTAATGGATTTTTTGCAAGCTAGCAAGAAATATCATCTGAATAGAAGATTTGCTTACAGAGAGTATCTTATAAGTAAGATACAGTTAGGGGATACTCAAGCCTCTGCTCTTATAAATGCAGCAGCAACCCAGATATCAAGTCTCATTAGTAAGATGGAAAGGTAAATATCTCAATTTTTTCTTGGCAGCCATTTGACTGTGTTATCTCAAAGACAATAGAATAGTCTTCAAAAGTCTCTTTATCTGTGTTACCTAGCAGGAAAGGAGCATAAAAACGTTATCTTTTAAGTTAATTCTAAGAAAATATTTTGTAACTGCTGACTTTGTTAGTTAATATCCCAGCAGACACTAAGGTGAGGCTTTGTTGTCTGTTTCCACTTTGTACAGCACAGAGATGAACTGCTGGGAACAGGAACATGTATAGTACCTGTTTGTAATTCTGACTTCAGTGGGAGCCAGACTCATGTAAGAGTCTCAATGTCTGCATACATCCATTATTCATGTAAATCGTCCTCAATCATGTGAAAAGTCCTACCAGAGTCAATTGCAACATGTACCAGTTAAGACCATTTGAGTGGGTTCTTTACGCACGAATATCTGGATTTAACAGAAGAGAACAATTTTTGATTCACTTGTGATTGAATGTGTTTGAGGAGCTGGATGTACAATCTCAAGCTGGAAAGCATGAATATTTTCTAAAGAAAGTTGACTAAGTTTATAAATAATATAACTGGGGAGGATCTTGACTAGCAGATAATACACCTGTTGCAGGGAATATTAAAAAGTAAAGGTCGGGTGAAGTAAAAAGTAGACCTGGAAATGAACTGTTGTAATACACTCATTTAATTTATTTGGGATATCATACCAGATCCAGGCTGATTCAAGTACTCTACGTGAGGATACTCATAGTCAAGGTGGAGAGAGAGAAATGATGACTTACCAGGGACATAGTTATTTAAAATTACATGGCAATGTGGAGCACTGAGAGAGATCTCTTGCTGCTACCCAGAGAACTGTGGCATATCTTAGTTGGGCATACAGAGAGATTACTGAGGAGCATGCCAGTGCAGTAAAATACATTAGTGGGCAGGAAAACAACCTAGCACTGCTGCTGTTGAACCTGTGCATGCAGCTTTATTTGTATATTTTAGATGTCTGTATTAGAGTCAGTCACTGACAACATGTGGAACATGCATTAAGAGAATAAGTATAAATATCAGTCTTTACATTGTGGTTTTTCTTTCATAATGTTAACTTAATTTAAAAGTAATTTCATATTAGGAAGCAGGAAGTCTGTTAAAAGCTACCGAAGATTGCATCTGTTGATATGATAAAGTAATTTTATTTTTGTAACTTTTCCTTGCTCTTCTTTTTGATTGCCCTGTGTGCTGCCTCATTGGAATCGTACCCTAAGTTTAGCCTCAAGATTCATTGATCAGAGAGAGGTTCTTCCAGTATGCTTGCACTGCATTGCCTATTTTGCTAACATCTGCAGCTGTGAGGCTCAAAGACAAAAATAAATGTCTCGGCATAGGAAATATAGATACATGTTTCACAGAGCGTTCCCTTCCATCAGTTCATGCCTCTCTTTGAAATCGGATTATGAGAAATGTTCTGAGATGTTTTCACAGGTGTTTTGGTTATGTGAAAAGCCTTCATGAGAAACTCTCACCTGTATGACCACTGCATCCGTGGCTTAAATCATTGCAATGAACAACTGGGACTTCTCAAGCTGGAAAAATAGGTTCCACTCATTGTTTAATGCCTGTTATTGCACCTAACAGTGCAATAACAGTCACAAAACAGATCAACTACAAAACAGAGATGAAATGTGTAGTACTGGTAATCCAAGACCTCATGGATCTCATCCCAAAAAATGTACCAAAAAAAAAACCTCACTACCCAAAAACTTCCAAAACCAGCAAACATCATTACCAAGATAAAAATTAATTTTTCTAGCACTCCCCTATTAAACTTCTCAGAGTATGAAATGGTCATAGTACACTGTGGACAAAGGGAATGTGTCTATAGTTGGAGACAGCATTTGTAGAGAAGCAATCCCATCTGACTTTCTGGGACTAGAAGTAGTTACTTTCCTCTAACTTCCCAAACCTGCTGTGGCAGGAATTCGTTTCGGGCAAATGTTGGCCAAACTGTTACGTTATTATTCATTCTCTAGCTGTTGAGATTGTAAAACTCCAGAATGCAGTAATTTTTTTTTTCTACAGGCAAACTGAAATATCCAAGTATAAACCTTGAGGAAGTTACAATCTATGCTAGGTACGCTTGTATTTCAGTTTCTAATTATAAAGCGATTTGGGGACTATTTACAAATTGAAGCATTAAAATTTGAGCAGCGAGAGAAGTCTGGTCTGAATGGCTGTACTTTAAATTTGTATCCATAATATCCTCTTAATTTTCACTTTAGCATTGAATCTGCTTGTCTAAATATAGATACAAGTCTGTCTTAATCTATTGTGTCCAGCTTTAATAGCATGCCTTAAACTTACTGTAATAAATGGAATTTATGTTTGTATGGAGAAGAGAAACTCAGAAAAGTTGTAGATTAGATATACCACAGATAAACAGATCCAGGGATACATAAACCAGCAGATAAATGATGAGGGGAGAGGTCTTTTAAAAATGGAGCTTAACAGGATGTTTAAGGTTTATCAGATAGCAAGGCAATGTCAAATTAACATGGAAAAGATTCTGTGTGGCCAAAAATAAAGGTTATAAAAACCAAAATAAACCCAAACCAATTCTAGGGAGAGTTGTGAACATTTTAAGTGAAATAGAGCAGCCAGTTTTCAAGCTGGGCTTTCTAAAGATAGTATTTAAATAAAATGTCCTGTTTTTCAGGACTGGCTGTGGGTACTCAGTGCCTTTGGAAATCAGTTCCATTGACTGGAAAGCAAGTTTTAAAATATAATCTGTAATGGTAGACTTCAGGGATGTCTAGCTAGGCTTTTTGTGTTTTCCCTTAAAGAATAAATGGGCAGGAGGGCAATACTTGACGCAGTATTTATCCTGGGTTGCTCTGGCTATGCCCAGAGGCATGAGGTTCTCGACATTTTTGAACTACAGCAGCTGTAACATGTTGCATGTTCTTTTGCCGGTATCTGCTCGTTTGCGAGAAGTTTCCTTCCTTATTTGGTCTCTTTAAAACTGAATCCAGTTCTCCTGACTCTCTAGATACGAACAACTCAAGCTCCTTTATAAATTTCTCCCAAAATTTTAATTTTTATATGACCTCAAGCATTTCTTGTGAACTGTGTTTTTAAAATAGGCAATTGATTATCTTTGACATAAAAATTCAAAGCAAAACATCTCATATTGGTCTCTTACTTACTCTTCTGAATAATCTCAATTTATATTGACCTTGTTATAAGCAAAGTAATTTTCTGAACAGTGTCCTGCTGGACCTTTCAGTGAGTTGGTATTGGAAAGGGAATGCCTTCAGCAGTAATGCATTAGTATAAAGTTTTCTAATAATCTCTTGAAACCTTTTCTTCTTGTAGCACTTTGCTATGTAAAGCATTTATTGCTCTGAATTATTTAGGTAAATTTTGATCTGGGCACTGGCAAGATGCCAGTTCAGCAGGTGAAATCCTGAAGTAGCTGAAGCAGAGTAACACGGGCACCGTCTTGGAGGTTCTCTCTGTATAGTCTCTGGATAGTTTTGTGATTCAGCCTCCGTGTACATCCAGGCTGGTACAACTTTTCTGCTTCATATCTATCTCCCTTATGTTTTAGTGACGCTCCCATGCCTTCTCTAGCTTTCAGAAAACAATCTTCCTTTGCTAGGGTCCAGAATCACTTAGTTCTCCATAGCATCAAATACAAACTACTACTTTTTACTTTTAGTGCCCTCATTTCACTCTTTCTCCTAATTTTGTTGGCTTTCGTTCAGTACAGAGAAGTCAAGGTCTGCCTCTGATTGATCTATGATACTGCTGCTGTTGGCCACACACTTCATCTCTGTTCCTTCCGTGGCGCTCGCTACATTTGGGAGGATCTCCCTGTAAACATCCTTGTGGTTACTGCAGTATTCTCCTTCATTAAAATTCTCCTTGTTCAAAGACATTAAACACGTGCCTGCATACTTCTTCAGTGATTAGATGTCTGGTATGCTGAGACCAAGCAGTTCATCATACGGTCTACTGTCTCATTATCTTTCTCCTCTCCTTTTATTTTGTGTTTTAGTTCAGAGTTCTTTGGGAACAGGACATCTTTTAATTCTAATACTGTAATTGTTTTTATACTGTATTTATATGAGGCCAGAAATGAAGGTCTCTTGCCAGGATTGAACCTTCTAGGAATTACTGTAATACTGATTAATGTAAGTAAGTTGCCACATAAACTCCCATAGACTTCTGTGGTGGTAGGCGTTTTGCCCATTACTTTTGTTATCTGGGATTTCTAAATATGTAGATTCCAGATAAATAAATAGATAGGTTTTACAATACTGCATCACCTTCCGTTTGAGCTGCGGATCTCTAAATAACCCGAAACTGAAATAATGTAGACTCTTTTTTTTTTTTTTTTCCCTAAGAATAGGTGTAGAGAGAGAGAGAGAGAGAGAGAGAGAGAGAGATAAAAAATCTTCCAATCATTCTATGTTGTGTGGCTTTTCCTCTATCTTTCATTTGCTGGATGGTTCCAGCACATCTATCTTTCTGTCTTTCTCTATTGCAGCCAGAAGGTGTTTGGACAACATCCAGGTTCAGGTCAGGAATTGGTGCTTTCTACTCAAAGTTCCATGTTGACCTTTTCATCTCCACATTTTGGAAGTCCCGTGTTTAATATTAGAAATTATAACTCACAAATGTCCAACAGCCTGGTCTGAGTTCTTTTATTCTTCTGTTGTCTAAGAAAGATTTGGGGAATTTCTGGTGTAAATATAATAGCAGGTAATTTTTGAAATTCAATTTGAGTTTGTGGAGAAGGAAGTTTTTCTAACTGTTGCAGGCATGGTTGGAATCTTGCTTACTCTTTAAAATTAAATACTGTAGCAACTGCAGGTAGAGCATAGTCTTAAGCTTCCGTTTGAAAGCACTGTGTTTAAGACTGAGAATTTGTTCTGTTACATTATTGTATTTCACTATTAGTTTGAAATCTTTATAATTTTTCTGATGATGTAAATGTAATAGGAAATCTGAATATAAATCTTTTCATGTATGTGTTTGCTTTGTATCTTTAAAATAATTTTTAATCCTTTTTACTTGATTAGATTACATCCTTTAAAGACAAAATTGTTTCTAATAAGGAGAAGGAGTTATAAAAGATACCTAGAATTGCATTCCAGGGGCATTAAATGAAAAATGTAAATATTATGAATAATATATAAGGTTTAAAATGTCTCATTTGAGTATCGCTTACATTACTAACTGATGTGTAATTGGTTTTGCATTTGCCTTCCCTTCCTTCCTTCTTCATACACCTTCACTCTACCTTCACAAACTGCCTTAATTCTACACTCGTCTCTGAGATTATCTTTCTGTTATCCACTTGCTTGTTTGATTCTCCCCAGGTATCACTGCTAAAGAAACAAAGATCATTCTGTATGTCTTTGTTGAGCCTTATTATGGTACTAATTGCCTCAAATATCCTTTTGCTCTTAAGAATTTGGGATAACAGGCTTCAAACACTGTTATTACAGAGCAGGTCATCTACCTGAAAGTCATTCGGGAGTGCTGCTGGACCGAGCTGAGGCTGAAATTAATTCTGTTAAACAGAAATTCGATCATGATTTGAAACAAGAAAAGCAAAAACTTCACCAGAAACTCATTACCAAGCGAAGGCGGGAAATGCTACAAAAGGTAATTATTTTCAGTATATTTATTTTCACAGGGCTTATAATAAATTAAAAATGGAAAGAATTGAAAAATAAAGTGTAGTTCTTAGGACAGGAGCACAGATGAAAATAAGTGTCTGTTGTTTTTAGCAGTGTACCGCCATGTGCTGTATTAATTATGCAGTAATTAGCTGTTATTTTAGAAAAACCTGCAAGAAAGTAATATAACTGAAGAAACTTGTGAAGCCCCTGTACTTAGTCTAACCTATCCAAGGGAGTTATGACAGGCCTCTGTAATGTGCAGACAGGCAAAAGCCAACTGAGGTTCTTGAGTTGGTGAGGGAGATGGCACAGATCTGTGACAGTCATCGTTTTCTATGGGTTTCCTGGCTACGTATGACTTGAATGACTTCTACAGCATAGTTAAAATTCAGCTACAAAACGAAACTATTTAAAAGATGCTGTACCTATGGCTGCTTGTGGTAGGACTCATGTCACCTAACCTCAAGGCTATCTCCAAGAGCTCTAAATCGTCTCATAATGGAAGGTGATCACTTGCAGGTGATCTGAGCTAAGTGGAAGGGAGTTGTTATCCAAAGGTCCCTATCTTTCTCTGCCTAAGGATGTAGAAAAAAATATCTTGGATTAGGTGATATTTCTTTAGATAACCAAGGTTAGGTGAGATTAATTTTATCTTTTGCAGGATATGTGTTTCAGTGGTTTTTGCTCTTTAACAGATATCAGTGTAAGAAGAGACAGCAGGTGTAACGATGGAGACTTCATTTGTTGTATTTATTCTCAGTCTAGGTAGCTTTGGTTTAGCTTTCTAATGAAATTGCTGCATGCTGTAAGATGGGGAAAATAAAATAAAAAAAACCCAACCTTTTTTTTTCCTCTCTCTTTTTTTTTTTTTCCCCTTCTTTTTCTTCCTTGATATTTGATCCAGATTCATTTCTGGAATGCTGCCAGATCATTACAGTTCAGGAAGCTGGGATTATGTCATACCGCAAGATCATGCATTTGTTTAGGTGTTAGCCCTTCTATCTAGCAACAATCCAAATTATCACAGGCCTGTGTTTCCCCTTCTTCTAACAATAATCTGAATTATCACAGGCCTGTTAGATGCACACAAAGCCATCATGTTGAGGGCTATGTAAGTCTCTGGACACTGAAAAGCATTTTTGAGAACACTGAAAGACAAAAATATGAAGTTTTGCATTGCTATGAAATACATATTTAAAGAGCTAGAATTTGAGATGTTCCTTCTCTTAACCTTGTTCCTCCTTTCGGCAAATGAATCAACAGAAAGAACATCGGAAGGACCAGCTGTCATTTGGAGACCCCTTCAAAACTACTAAGGAGATCACGCACTACCTGAGCCACTGGAAAAATCTTCTGAGTGATCACACCATTGAATTTGAAGAACTTGCTGAAAAGCTTGACAGTGAGGCCAGCGAGGAGCTGAAAGAGCTTCTATTTAGTCTAACAGAGAAAACTGTTGAAGAGCTTAAACGTGTTCAGTATGGAGTATTTGTGCAAGAACTGGTAAAGCTCAATGTGCCAAAGATGTTCCTGCTGGAAGCTGTGGAGGAGCATAAAAAAGAGATGGCTGTTAGACATGAACAGCTTGAAAGGGAAGAGCGTGACAAGAGCATGGCCGCTGAAGAGTTGCTTCAGCTCACCAGGCAGAAGCTGAGCCAAGAACTGGAAACAAGCCTTTTGGAACAAAAAAAATTAAGGAGCTGGGAACAATCAGTATTCATGCAAGTATCTCTCTGTACCCTTTTCATAGTTATTCTTGCAAACGGGTGAACTAGGAGTTTTCACACCTGTCTGGATATAATTGCTAATGATCCGTTCTCTGTCGTGCACTTGGGAATTGATTTTTTCACAAGCGCACAGCCCCTGCGGCGCTGGCGGGTGAGCCAGCACTCCTAGTGCTGCAGTGGAAATCCCGGGAAACGGTGGTTTTGAAACCAAAAAGTGGAGTGTTTTTATACTTCTGTTCACTCCGTGTCAGGTTTCACTTGCGCATCTTTCATTATTATTCTCAGTCTGTTCTCAGAGGTCCAGCACTTTGGAAATGTCGTTTAGTATGTCAGGCCTAATTAGCCCTGCATTCAATTTCGATATATTCCTTCCAGCCACAATTCAAGCCTTACTCATTGGGTGCTGGTTTAAGCTCTGCCACAGTATTTCCCCATATTTCATAAATACACAGCACAGTACTGTACCTCTCCAGCTCATGGGCTCCACGCATCAGACTTGGCCGATCTGGCCTGCTGACAAAGTGGTTGTGGCACCGAGCCCCCGGCCAGAGGTGTCATGGCACAGGCGATTTTGCAGAGAGGTTTGCTGGCCACCACTGCCTGCTACGATGTGACCCTGGGGAGGTGGGAAAGCGAGTGGCCTTGGCACCATCGGGTCTCTCCCTTGCTCAGGGAGAGACCATGGCTGCAGCCTAGAGTCGACGTGCGTGGTGCCTCCCAGACTGGGCAGCCAGGTCCCCGAGAGATTTGCACCATTTGTTACCATTTCTTCTTTTCTTTCAAGTACATTTATGACTAGTTTTTGTATTACCTGAATATTTACACTACTACATTTCCTATACAATGTCCATTTAATAACAGACATTGTTAGAGACATGGGAACATGAAAAAATAGTCTTCTGTCAAAATTGCAGCTTTAGGGGAAGCAACTGGAACAGGCAAACCTATATTAAGCTGTGTGCCCCTGGAGCAAACGTACTGGGCATGAGAAATTGAACGGGGGGGGGGGAGGGGGGCAAAAAAAAAAAAAGCATTAGTTAAGGTTTCTCCTTCATACCTGTTCTTTAAAGCAAAACAGATTTGCATGGGGAGTTTTTTCCAGACAGCATCTTTGTAAGTTTGCCTGCTACACAGTGTCGAACCACATAAAAGAAATATGAAAAGAAACCTTGCCCATTGCATATGTGCTTTGTTAAAGAAAAAAAAAAATCCATTTGTCTTGTTTTTATTCTAATTTCAAGGCCTTTGTATTTTATTCAGCATTTTAAATTCTTTTCTATAAGCCATTTCAATGTATTTTCTAGCTTGTCTTATTATCTTTTATTTATATAGTGGACTGGCACGAGCAGGGAAGTAGATTGTATGACCCAGCAGGTCTTTCCTAATTCTAACTTACGGTTCCATGTTAATTGTGTTCCAGCCTGCAGTGTCGCCTGTTGTATTTGTTAAATGCTATCTTTATTTACAGCAACAGTAAGCTGTTTGTTTTTTCCAGTAAAATACTGGAAAATACATACAAAAAATGCAGCATTTGCACAACTGTTCTATCAAAAGCCCCTTAAAATCTGCCACTGTCTTTATGTTCAGTCCACTGTGTCAATTTTGATATTTCGATGACAGATGCCAGCTCTCATGTTTATGTTCTCATCTGCTATCTAGTTTTCACAAAGAATTATTTTGAATGATGGCTTTTCATTTTTGTTGCTTGTCAAAGAGACCATGAGTTAGTCCAGAATATTTATGAAGATCATTAATGGTTAAAGTCCTTTTTAAACCTGAACATGACAAAACTGTGATTTGCTGTATTTTCTTTTATATCTCTGTCTATATATCTGTATATATGGATATATAGTATGGATTTTCATCTAAAAGTCTAAGACAACATGAGAAATGGTTACGTATATTGTAAATGCTTGCTTGGAGTAATGTTGCCTTAAGGTAAGTAATTTTTCGGAGAGAAGGACTTTATGCATTAAAAATGTTTTGATTTAGGATATAGCTGTTCTTTGCTGCATCAGTAGAGAGAAATAAGGATTTCTAAGCTCAGAAATATTTTAGTGAATTGATGAGGTGCTATAGGCCTGTAATATACTGAATAAAAGCATCAGTCCTAATGGGACATACAGTGTAATATATTTTTAAAAGAAAACTACTTTTTAAAAAATGTACTGTTCATGCTTTAAATACAAATATATTTTTTGGGAAATAGAGAAAATTTCCAAACAAAAAATTATGGTATTTATTATGATATACTCTTAAGGAAATATTTCAGTCACAAAATAAGGTGATGAAGGTAGTCTAAGGTTAGTCACAACTGGAAGATTAATTTAGGCTTTAGCATGCTTTATTTTTAAGTCAACTTCAGCTTGACCTGAGGATCAGTTCCCCAGACTTCTATGTGGAGAACCTTCCTTCTACAAAATGGGAACTTTGAGTGATTCAAATTGCTGCTAAAATATATTCCGTGTTGTTCAGACTGCTAAAAGCTTTTTTACAAAGAACAGCTGGAACCCTTGTGACTTGGTGACGGGAGGGATTACCTATATAAGTTTATTATAAAGAGATACTTTCTCCCCCCCCCCCAGTAGCTATGACTGCTAAGTGCTGGGAAACAGCACAGGGAGGCTTTACGGGAAGCTTTTGTCTAAATTTCAGCCCTAAGTTCAGGGTTTGTATTGTCTGAAGAGATAGAGGGATTCTGTGCATAGGAAATGTGCTTAAAATTATTTATTTTTTAAACATTCTGTTTCTCCTTGAAAATGAAGTTTTACAGTCCAGGAAGTTCTGTATGCAGAATTTAAAGTATCCTCAAGGACATTTTGAACATGCTGAGCAGCTCAGTCCTATGTGTGGAATCATTAACTGATGTATGAACAAGACAAAAAAGGATGATCATTGTCATGTAAAGTATATGTGTGCATGTCTCTTACATTTTATGTAAAATTGTCTATATCACTGAACAGCAAATGGCTTTTGTTTTTTTAACAGGCAACTTCTAAGTTTACCCCTCTCACTATCAGAAGAGGAATTGCTTAGAATGAGGCAAGAGCTGCACTGCTGCTTTTCTCAGGTGGACAGCAGCTTGGCTTGGCCCAAGATAAGAGCAAGAACCTTGCTTCAGGCTTTCGAGATGGAGCGGAGGGACACAGAACTGCTGAAAGTCGATCAGAATTTAGCAATGACCAATAAACAGGTGGGAATGCTGTGGGATCAGTGTGGGGATGTGCAAGGGGTTCATGGGTATATCTGCAGGTTGTTGGCCTCAGCTGCAGATATGGGTCCATAGCTTCTCCATAAGTGTGACAGCAGTGTTCACTTCTCCTGTGTGTGTGGATTGGTGGACCTTAAAGATAATTGTTTTGGTAGCAGTTGGATAAATATTTTCTTCACATATGCCTGCGTATTTCTGCTGCCTGCATGACCTCCAGCTTTCCCAGGAAGAAGGCATAGGTATAAAGAAGCACATGGGTGGCCAAAAGGGGCTGCATCTCTGAGGAGAGTCAACTGAAATGCCAAAAATTGGAGCGGTGCAGAGCCTGGCTCTGAATGTCAGGGACAAGTTGGGTCTTTTACAGCCCAAACTGAGGTTTCTCTGGCAGCCCCTACACAGTACTGAATTTGGCACTAAATCAAGGAAAGATTTAGGTTTTTTTTTTTAGGGGAATGTCCTATACTGTCTTGTCCATGTAGGAAAGGGGTGAGGGATGTTAATTCCCTCAGTAAAATGTAAAACCTGTGGAATCATAAATTATTTTCAGTTCTTAAATAGGAGGAAAAAAGTGTTTCCTCTATGAATTGTATCCGATACCATCATAAAAAGGAGGACTTTCCCTTGCTTTGTTTTTGTTCAGTTATGTTTTCTAAATGTGTAAACTAACTTGGGTTAATTGTACTAGGAATTAGCCTAGTTCAAAACCTTAATAATTTCTAAAGTACTAAATAAGGGAAATGACTTTGCAAAGCCTTATGATAACAGATGTTATCATTTCCCCAAGAGTACATTATACTTAGTTGATATTCTTGTAAAGAAACATAAAGGTCAAGAATAATTCAATTACATGGAATGGTGCCCCTTAATACTGTCATGGTTCATTCAGGATTCATATACTGTGTCTTGAAAACAATGTAGTTCTTAAATTAATATTCTTTGTTCATTTTTAGCCATACTGAGGAGACAACATATCAGTTAAAATCTTCTCTTATTATCAGTGCTAAAGCTTGTTTAAAATCAAATTTATGTGCTAACAGTTTTCATGAAAGGGTGAATATATAATTCTGCTTGAAAGAAATTAAAAACGAAATTTCTGAATGGAATGTCTGAAAGGAATCTTCTGAATCAATAGGCAGCACCTTCGTTTCAGAAATATTTTCTCAGTGAAAGTCGTCTTTGTCAAGTGTTTCATTAATTGGTGGATCTGCCAATAATAGCAAGTAGTAATCTTAAGGTTAGCATCCTCATATACCTCTTACAAATAAAGCATTTTGTGCTCATCTTCTTACAGCAGCATTCTAAAATGAAAAAAACAGGATCCAGGAATAGAAATAAGATAGATATTCTGAAGAAATCTTTACAGGACAAAGTTTTAATTTATGAAGAATCAGTGGAAGATGAAAATTTGAATAAGGTAAGTGCAAACGTTCTCTGTACTGAGGTCAAAACCTAGTTCTTTAGTAATTAAAGAATGACAGTTTTCTATTGACGTGAATAAGAACAGATAAAAAAGGCATGACGTGTAGTGGCATGATGCATCCCTCTACTGTTGCCTCATAGGTCAAGATGTTGTATTCCAAGCTTAATAGTTTTGGCTTTGTTTTAATTTTTGCACCTTAGTTACAGAACTGATTTCATGTCTCACCCTTTTTTCTTCCGGTAGTTCTGGGGCTTGATGTATGCATGATTGCAAGACTCCCCTAGATGCTGTGGTTTTCTTAGTAAGGCTTTCAAAACATAGAATCATAGAATAGTATATGCTGGAAGGGACCTTTAATGGTCACCTAGTCCAAACCTCCTGTCTAGATCAGGTTGCGCAGAGCCCCGTCCAACCTGACCTTGAATGTTTGCAGGGATGGGGCATCCACTACCTCTCTGGGCAACCTGTTCCAGTGTTTCAGCAGCCTCATTGTAAAAAATTTATTTCTTATATCTAGTCTAAATCTACCCTCCTTTAGTTTAAAACCATTCCCCCTTGTCCTATCGCTACAGGGTCTACTAAAAATTCTGTCCCATCTTTCTTATAAGCCCCCTTTAAGTATTGAAAGGCTGCAATAAGATCTCACCGGAGCCTTCTCTTCTCCAGGCTGAATAACTTCAACTCTCTCAGCCTTTCTTCATAGGAGAGGTGTTCCATCTCCCTGATCATTTTTGTGGCCTCTGATCATTTTTGTGGCCCTCCTCTGGACCCGCTCCAACAGGTCCATGTCTTTCTTGTGCTAAGGGCTCCAGAGAAAGTAAGTACTCCAGGTGGGGTCTCACCAGAGCGGAGTAGAGGGGCAGAATCACCTCCCTCGACCTGCTGGCCACGCTTCTTTTGATGCAGCCCAGGATGTGGTTGGCTTTCTGGGCTGCAAGTGCACTTTGCTGGAAGGTGCTTCACTGCATACTTCAGTTGAGCAAGATTTAGTTCCTGGACCTCTCCTAATGCTACTGAAAACCCAGAAATGGGTTCTTAGATCCAAAGACTTCTTGGGTAGGGAGTGAGTTTATTTGTACAGAGCTTATTGAAAGGGAGCCTTGATTCTGGTGGGTATCTTTTAAAAGCCCCAGTCTAAAATTAATCCTTAAGGAATGGGTGGGGCCAATGCCAATATGGGATTTTTTTTCCTTCTCTGCCAGCAGATGTTGCATGAGGTCTTGTTTTGTGTTCCTTAACCTTCCTCTCTTCTTCTTTCCCACTTGTAAAATATGAGTAATTTTACTTTTGTATATCAGAGGAACGTTACAAACACAACTGTGTTAGAGATAGGCGGTGCACAGCTATAAGAACTATGCAGAACAAGCAGATGCCATTGGTAGTTAAAATTGGTAGATAAAAATAGTTTCACAAATGATTGCAATATCAATTTTAGAACCAATTTGGACAAAATTCTGTTTTTACAACTCTTTCCAGTGCTTTTTTTACTTGTATCCTGAGGAATGAAAAATACTGGGTCAATATGTTTATTCAGAAATAATTTCACTTTTATGTGAGAGGAACACATTGTTAGTATTGGTTGCAGATGATAAAAGCAAATGTTTATCTAGTCCAGCATACAGTCTTTGAAAGTGAGAGCAGGTGCTTGGGCAAGAACACAACAAGTGGACAAGTGTGTTCTGGCACTCTTTAATAATTTAATAACTCTGGTCCAAGAATGCCCTAATCCTTTAGTGGAGGCATTTAAACTTTTGGCTGCGAAACCTAATGCCCTGACCTCCAAAATTCAGATTTTTTTTTTTTTGTACTGTTACTTGAAAGTACAATGGAGTATGGGCTAAGCTCTTATGTTACAAAAAGTACTGAATACTTGTGTTGTGTGAATATTGCCTTACATTTTTCTTAGAATCTTGTTTTAAAATTGGAAAGTTAGTTTCTCTAAGCCTCATTGTTTCAGTTTTGTATGCACCATCTGGCATACCTGTTGTTGTTGTTTTCTAATTGTATGGCTGCGCATTAGTTATAAAAAGCCAAATGCTTTGGGCTTTTCTCAATAAGGAAGCTAAACTATTGTTAAGGAAAATCATTAGTTCTCGCATTATCGTTAGGACACAGAAGTATTGCAATAAACCTTATGCTGATCACAGAAGTAGAGTTTCTTTTGGCTGTTGCAATCTGTTACCTTGTTCCTCATTTAGAATCTTATGCTTCTAAATTTTGCATTCATGTGAACACTTTTATCATCTAACTCAAAATTAACCATCTGAAGTTGCACAACCAATTCAAGGCAGAGAAAAAGGATGATGGAGCAATACGCTCTGCTGTATTTCTGCCTTCACTGCTGCTGTTCTGCAGACTTCACATGGTGTCGTGGGTTCTGTCTCTCTACAGGATGGCTGTAAAATGGTTTCCAGCTAATACTTATGAAAGCAGCAGCAGGGTGTGTTTTGTAATACTGTAAAACAGGCATGACAGAGAAGAACTCATAGACAGGAGGTAGTGAGCTGGGAGGCTACGGCAAGAAGTTTGAAGCCTAGTCTTGGAGCACCTTGCCGTGTATCCTTGGAGTATCCTTGCTGTGAAAATCTTCAAAAGCAGATATCTACTTCTTTTGTGTTTCGTAGCTGTTCTGAGCTGTCTTGTGCGTGAGGAAGTAGCTGTCCCTTTCTGAAATAGCAGTTACCTATCTCAGAAGAAACACAGTAGTAAAAATACTGACATTCTGTAGTCTATTTTCCCTGCTGAGCTTAAAAAGCCCAATAATAAGACTTGCATGAGAAATGTCTTCGGGGTTGCAGGTAATCAAGAACATTTTCAGATTATTCCCTTTATTAGTAATATTTAGGACTGAGGCAACACTAGTTAGCAATAAGTCTGAACTAAATGTGGAATTTAGAAGTCAGTGCTTTCAAGCAATGGACTAATCATAGTGCATTTACAACATGGGCAATTTTTTTGTGTAGTTTGAATGTTTCAGGTGGAATCAGCAGCAAATGTTCAGACATGCGGGAGCTGATTCATCATAACCAAAGTAGTTTGACACTCTAATAATATATCAAATAGTACAATGTCAAGCAGTATTTTACAGTCTTCTGTTTGGTACAACAAAAGGCTTCAAGAATGGCCAGGGGATATTAGTTTATAAGTAGTTTATAATTTAGTTTGTAATCAATATTTGATCCAACTTCTACTGAAGTCACCTTCTATGTCACACTGAAGTCAGGTCTACTTGCAAGCTTTGATTTTCACAGATGTATTTCTGTTTGCGGAGCTGTGATTTCAGAGCTAAGAAGCGGCAGAAAGAAACTCAGGTGGCTAGGGATAGATAGTAGTACCAGTTGAGTAATGCAACATTTGTTTGGTTAAGAGCAGTTAATTTACTGTATAATGTTGAATAGATGCTGAATGATAAAGCTGAACATCATTCCCATGTGTTTGGACATGCTTAACATACAGCTTCGTACTTAGCAATATGCAAATAGTAGCTAGTTTTGCAGTTTGGACCATAAATCTTATGATTCATTGAATATACTGAACATATCATGTGAACCTCCTGTTATTTGAAGTGGTTGACAAAAGTATAAGTGTTTTGGTCATCAATGTCCTCTCTTTTGCCTTTGAATTCAGCTCCAGTTAAAATATACATTCTTGTGTCTCATAAGTGAACTTGAGTTGTCAAACTGCATTTCCATCCTTATTCATTATTCATTTTAATGGGTTCAAACTTACACTAAAGCTGATCACTCATTTACTCATTCATCTATTCATTATTCATTCATCCATCCCCAGATTTCATATATGTATAATTCATTTTAAATGCTTGTGTCTGAAACTGAGCCTCCTGTGAAGAAAAAGCAAACTTTAAATTCAGTTGTGTGCACACACACCTGTCAAAACATTTCTGTGTCATTTTTTTTTTGTCTGCATTTTTAAAGGTTTATAGCACATCCTGTTCCTAAATCACAAAGGCAGCCTTCAGATATTACTTACTAATTTTGTGTCATATAAAACAAATCATACCTCAAGCATGTATTTTCCCCTTTTTTGAGATACTGTAAAAATGTGTGTATTCTGGCAGGCAGTATCTTAGACATGTAAATAAAAGTTGGAAGAAAAGAAGGACCAGCTCCTCAGTGTGTGTATGTTGTCATAACTCATTCATAACTCATTCAAACTAGTAGTGTTGTAATAATTTCGATTAGTTGAGAAGCTGCCCTAAAACATTGAATAGGGAGCATCACATAGACTCTAAAGCATTAGTTCTTTTGAAAATGGACCTGTTTACTTCCAGTCAGGTAGGTCTGCTTGAATTTTTTTTTTCCATTCCTTGAGTAATGAAAATCATAATATAAATCATTTAGTCTCTTGCGACAGAAACATTGGTTGTTCTCATCCGTCTTCATTTTCCTTCATTAAGTAAACTCAAAACTCAACGTTGCCAAAGTTTTGAAAGGTGACTTGTGGCATTAGTTATCCAACCTGGTTCATTTCTAACCTGAATTGCCCCTTAAAGTCATGTCCGCTGTAGGGATGCATCTCCCTGAACACCTTGCTACATAGCAGCTGTTGTTAGTGAAGTATTAAGTGGCTGGCTGAATCAAATATAAATTCCTTGCCTTCCTTTAGAAGCTTCTGGTATTTGTTAACATGTCTGTTTTACTGTTAAGGACTCACTTCCATTCCATCTTCTCTTTAAGAATCACCTAAAAGGGCAACAACTTTCACCACTGAAAAGAGGGCAAGTCAATGGAAATATCACAACTGAGACCTTAAAAAAAAAATTGGACAGTCAGACAATATGGCTCTGAAAATTGCTAATTGCTTTTGAGAACATTGTCTTGTGTCACAGTGTTCAGTAGTATAATAATTAATTAAATGTGCCTTTCAGAACAAAAACTTGAGTCTTACTTGAGAAATTAGTCTTGTGCACAGGCTTTTGAAGAAAGTTTTTTTTTTTAAATTATTATTACTATTTTTGTTTTAAATATTTGCCTTGGCACTGAGGTGCGGAATAGTCTTGCTTCTAAGCCTTAGTGTTATGTCACTGGCTCATAAGAATATCTTGAAATAATACTTTGGATTTTGAAAATAAATTTGCTTTGACAAGATAAATAAACCAAACCAACAAACAAACTCCCCCAAAAAGACTGAGTTAGGGTGGGATTGGCTGTCTTGTACAATCTATATCAGTCATGACTTGTAGGATGTTCTGCGGAAGTTTTGATCTTGATTTTCGATTGGTGCTGCTAGAGTACAGTGTACACGTTCAAATGCCTGTGAACTGCTGGACTGTGAGCTTAAATGGGAGATGCTAAAGTTACTTGCTTTTCAGTAAAAAGCATTTTACAGAGAACAGAAGGCCTCAAATTCACTTTAATAGGTTTTTTGCCTGCCTGCAAAGAACGTAGAAGTATAAAAAACTATTATTATTATTATAATTGAATTTTTTCTTTCTGAAAACTGAAACAAGAAACAAACAATGCATATTTCTGGATCTATCCTAAAGTAAATGTCATCTACTTTTTTTGAAAAAGTACTGGAAGGCAGCTCAGCTCTTTTTCCATAAACTCCCAATTTTGGCCATCTCTCTTGCTTTTCACTGGAGATCTCTGCCTCCCATGTTCAAATATAACAGCTTAGTTTTTAGCATTTTGGTTACCGTATTTCCAGTATGATCTCTGAGTTGAATTCTCCTCCTAACTCTAATATCCCATATGTTTATTTGTACTTCCTTATTATTTAGTGTAACACACCCACATTATTCAAGATCGATTTGTTAGATTAACAGTAATGTTGAGAGACAACGTCTCTCTTTTAAGATGGAGATTTGTTAAAGATATCAAGAAAATGAATCTTGCCTCTACTTTGTGTCTGTAGGATGATTTCTTACTCTTGTGTTGTAATTGGCTTAATTCACATTAGTAGGAAATATTTCCTGAAGGTAACCTTCCATCTCTTGCATTCAGTGACATTCCAGATGATGTAATGGAGACTTTGGAGAATATCCCATGAGCATGAATGAGAATATCACAAGCATATGTGGTTCCAAATCACATTTTAAATTCAGCTGTATCTACTGGATAATTGAATTTGTATGATACACAACCACGCTTAGCAAGTCCCTTATCAATAAAATTTCCGGAGAAAATTCGTGGGCATTATGTTACATATTTATCGTCTTAGGGATCTAAAAACTTGGTGGAAGCCTCCTTAAATGCTTCTTTAAAGCTAATCATGAATAGAGTCAATAATGTGTAATTCTGATTAGCATGAATAGAAAGCTAATAACGTTTTAATGTCTTGAGTACATACCATCTCTATTTGTGCAAAGATATTCTGAGGGGCAAAATCAGGTCTTGTGCCAATGGGAAGTCATACAGTGTCTAAAGACTACAGTTGACCTTTACAGTGTTGTAGTTCACGCTTGCAGGGTAAATACTATTGGTCTTTATTATTATTATTTTATAGACTGGTAAAACTGTAGAGAGATTAAGACTGCATGTATAAAGGTATACCACAGCATGCCTACCATGCTAAGATACTAACGATGTAGGTATCTCAATTAAATAAGGATGTTCATCTCTGTCTGTTCTTTAAGAGAGAGGCCAAACTTGATGGGATAAATACTTTTCCATAGAATGCAAATGTGAGTACCTGCTCTTAGGTGCCACGGTGATAGTAAACTTACCAAAAACTTATTTAAAAGTTTTTGAGATGCCTCCTTTGATGGCTGTGGCTCTTCCATTCTGTCACAGGCAATAGTTACTTGGGCATTGCTGTTAAAATACATAATACTGGAAACTTCTGAAAATGCTGATTTCTGAAAACTTTTTTTTTTTCTTGGTATGTTGTGAAACCTATCAGATTAGGTTTGTCAGGACCAGAAGAGAATTTAGAGATGGAGCGAGAACAAACCCTGCCCTCCGATACCCAGCAGTGTACAGATGGGCTGTTTCTGTGCTTAGCTTTATTCTAAATCCAGCATGTAAGGCAGCAGTTGATATCAACACCAAGTAGTGGGGTTGGAGCTCCCATGGTTGCATGTGCTTTCTCTCTCTCTGTCTCTTCTCTCTCTTTCAGTCCAACTTCTGGGCCCGTGTAGATAATACAGGGAGACAGAATAAAACCAAACTGATAATTATTTATTGTCTTTGAGGATTCAGCTACCCAAATGTTAGATACGCAGTGTAGCCATCAATGTCTAACCTAGACGTCCACACTTATACATCAGTGCAAAAACATTTTTTAGGATACGAAACATACCGAGAAGTATCTTTTCCTTTCCTTTGACTATAAAGGGAGCTTAGAGTGACAAGCTCAGATGGAAGCATCTAAAGAGGGTAATTGCAATTACCACAATTGTGGCTACTATCCACGTTGTCCTGCAGAAAAATGGTCATAGTGGCAATATCACTGGCTGTGAATGTCAGTGGTACAGCATGGAGGGTTCATCAATCACGTTGCATTTGATCGTGTGCTTGCACGTGCCGTGCTTGCCTTTCACCCTTGCATAATTTCTGTGGATGTCCCATCAGATGTGTGGCAGCAACATAGTTGTTGAGTTAAATCATTTTGATTTAATCTTGTTTGATGTCCATGCAATCCAGTTTTAATCTTGTTTGAAATCCATTACCAGTAGACTCTTGATTTACAGTTTAACTTTGTTTTATATAAGAGGATTTTTGGTTACTTTTTTAAAGAATAGTAGGTTGAATTTCATTGGTCAATATTAACTGACACTTGCCAATTTGAAACTAAATACAGTCTTTCTATAAATTTTGTATTTTTGCTAGACAGAAGGATGTATTTTATCTTCCCATTTAACCAATTACTTAGGTAAGCATAGGTTTATTTATATTTTTAATTTTTACTTTTATTATATTAAACATTTATTTTTAATAACCATCTGTTTGAGGTTAGTATTTAATATTAAAGTTATGACTAAAACAAAGCCTGATCTCTTTGAAATGTCTGACCTTACTGTAGTATTTTTTTTTATCACTTAAACACAGTAAAAGCTTGGAATTTAATGTTAAAAGCACTTTTTAAAACAGTGTATTACATTATAACAGCATTGATTTCTTTGCTGCTTTAATCCTGCTTGTTAATTAGAGAGTAGTTAAATCATGAGCATGCATGTAAGATTTTCTGTTAATCTTGTTATCTTTTGTGTTTTGGTATTTTTTAGGTTAAGTACGAGTTGCTGCTTGAGAAAGAGTGTCAGCTGCGCGATCTGGAAAACAAACTTGGAGAGTATATTGCTTCTTTAGCCTTTCAAAAGACTGTTAAAAAATCCAAAATTTTGGAGCTGTATACTGCTATTATAAGTGTACAGGCTTTGCTTTTTGAACAACTGAGCACGTCAAAAACGCTGTCAAAATTGGAATGTATTCAGATTTTAGAAGCACATAATCCTGTAAGTAATGAAGTTGTGAAAAGGATAAATTCCTGTTACGAGACAGCAACTATCACAGTAGCTTATTTGACTTTGATTTAGCTGTGCTGGTTTGGAGCTCCCAGTGGCCTGGCCTTTAATTTCTGTGATGATGTGCACTTTAATGCACTCAGTCAAAGAAATAAAGAGAAGGGAAGTATAAGAGCCAGGGAAGATTGTGTATTATTATTATTTATTTTTATTACAGTAGCATCCAGAGATCTACAGTCAGAAAGAGCAGTATTTTGCTGGCTAGTTAGTGTTAAAGTTTTGTGGATCGCAAGGAAGACAATTGGAAAGTGATTGTGAGTGATGACTTGGGATAGTGTGTAAATTGTCATGACTGTGCTATAAAATTGTTCATGTTATAGTGCTATCCATACAGTAGAATCCCTAACCACACAATATGTGTCAATCACCGAGTTTTTAAAGATTATATATACAGCCTCCTACCTGTCTTATCTCCCTCCAAGCACAGTCATACAGTTTAAATAGTAGAAACTTTGGAAAGACCTCTTCCCTTCATCGTATTTATTACATACTTGGTGTGTGCCAGTTTTCTAATCCTTTTTTAATACTTCAGTGCTCTGTATTCATAAGGGTGGGTTTTTTTTTTTTTATATGTCTTCTATTTGCAACCATCCAAGTGAGGCTTGGGAGAGCACTGGAGTAGAACAACCAAAATGGGTTTTTAAGAGCAAAACCTCTTTGCTAGAGGGCATCATTAGACAGCTATTGCTGTGAAAACTGCTTAAATTTTAATGCTGTCATCTTTACAGAGTTTCTCTTAGAATGGCAGTTAGAATGCTTGTATGCTTCCAGTTTTGTTTAAATTTGTATTAAATCTGTAGGAAATAGTGAAAGTTGTATGGAGACGGAATATTAAAAATAATTTAATCTGGAATTACGGCCTTTTATGCAGTAAGTGTAAGAGGGCTCTGCAAAGAGGTTGCTTTTAGCTTCTCTGTCCTTGAACAGATGAAGAAAAAGGGTTGAAGGAGAGACGGAAGAGAGATCTAGAGTAGCTAGCACTGGATTCTTTAGCCAATGTGCAAGAACTGACTTGAGCCCTATTTTGGGGAAAAAAAATAATTTTAGGCATTGTTTAAAGTGCATGTTAGGCTTGGTGTACAGGGCCTGTCTCCTGGTGATCAAACCTTTCTCTCTTGCTGTGTTTTATTTCTGCTCCTTTGTCACACTAGCTGGCAAATTTAAATACCTGTTACTTTAAAACAAATATATTAGAATACACAGGATTCTCTAATGCTGATGACATCAGTGATAGTTTTGCCAATCAGTGAAACAAACACATCTGGCTATATGTGAATTTGCTTCATCCCCTTAGAGATAGCAAGGTTATGTTTGATTTTGGTATTAGGAGAGTGGATCTAAGCTCCGATGTCAAATCTTGCTGACTGGGGAGCAGATACTTAATTAGAGACGGCATGCTCCAATGAATTTCTAATCTGAATGCAGCTGATGAGGTGGAGGAATTGAATAAAATTCAGCATGTTCTCCAAACTACAGGTTGGGAAGTAGGGTGCTGAGATATTAAGCAACTTGTTTGAGGTCAAACAACAATGACAGTGGAAAACTGGGCTAGTTTGACTCTTTGACCAAAGAGAGATCTTCAGCATGAGGGATCCGGTCCACTTAAGACTTTGGTTTTTAACCCTTTGATTTTTAGAGCATTGTATTTTAACCCTAATTTTATCACGTATTTAATGTGAGTTATTGTCTTCTAACTTCAAACCTCTTTGATATTAGCTGTTGATTCAGTATAACTAAAACTAGTCAGTCAGAGTTTCTCAAGCTGTTTCAGTGGCTTTATGCAGCTTATAGATGAATTCTAATGGTGCCATTCTTTTGTTTGGATCTCAGCCATGCTGGTAGTGTACTTTCTAGATGTCCTCTACAGTGGAAGGTTTCAGAGAGCATTGAACTTTAACACAATGAAAATTGACTCATATCTTTCGGCATTGTTCTGATATTCATAGCGTGCGAGTCATGTTTACTGAAGCCATGCAATGAATTGGAAAGTGTAATGACTGCAAGTGGCTGGGTAGAATGAGAAATGAATAAACTAATATCACAAATTCTGATACCATCTTTTTTCTTCACTCCAAATGCAATTTGTTCTTCCAAGTTAAATTATTACTTTTTATCCTTACATGTTTTCAATCTCTAGGAGATTGAAGAACTTGACAGGAAGCTGGAGTATGAGATATTGCATAAGGAGTCAGCCCAGCAGCAGCAGCAGCCGCCTCTAATGAGTAGGCAGAGGTGGACTCCGGATGGATTGGGACTTTCAAGTGAAGCTGTGGAAAAGAATGCAGACAGACAGGTGACAGTTCTGCTAAGACAGGCCATGAATAAATGTAGGCAATTTATAAATCTGCACCAGCAAAGGTAAGTGGTTTGGTCTCAGGTTTTACTGTTACTGCAGTCCTTATAGACCATAAGATACCACAGAGAAACAGCAGGCTAAATGTACTGCTGTGCTGGGGAGGGACTATACATCTATGTTTGAACAGTGCATTTTTGTGATGTGGCCCAGAGCATAACTGAGTAGTCTTAGGAATATTGAAGTAAGAAACATGAAATAATAATAACTTAGTTACATATAGATGGTGATGTGTTGCATGGCAATCACCATTTCTTGATGGGGACAGTGGAAAACTAACTTTCGTCTCCCAAGAAGATAGGTAGGGACTTCAATGAAACCTGATCTGCTGGGGTCGGAGGAAGTAGCTGAGACAATTTAAATTGAATTTCCATCTCCACTGTCACTGTAGACTGAATTCCTTGTCATGCAATCATTTTTGATGGGATATATAAACTCTTCTTCAGGGACAGGCTCAAATTTCACTTTTCTATGGCCAGTTTTTAAGTAAAGTTATCAGGGAAAAAAAAAATGCCTCTTGGGAGGTATATAGAAGTATCTGTCTTGTCGTGAAGGTTGCCTAGCAAAAATGAGTGATAATTCGCAAAATTGTAAAGTATTGTATTACGTTCATTAGGGTTACAGGAGTTAGAAATTACATTTCCATGTGTATTGCACAGTATTAAAAGCTTACCACATTTCAGGGTTCATGTAAGATCCTGAGAGGGTGCTTTCCATTACAAAGAGGGTTTTCCATAAAATAACTGATATATTAAAAATGGCTTTGATAGGCTTTGAGTGGAGTTATTGCAGTCTTAAGTCTGTTTTAATTCTGAAAGGGCTAGAGCTCTATTCGATGTAGATTAACAACTCTCCTGTTGCAGAAATAAAGAGCCACTAGAAGAACAGATAGGTTACTAGCTTGTGGTTACTACTATAGAGATATATCAGTGAAGCCTTCAAAGAAACTGCAACTAGTCTTTACTATATACCTGAAAACATAATGGAAGAAACAACTTTCGTACTTTTCCCAAATGACGTGAGGATGGCTTCATGATTTGGTCCAGAAACAAAAAAATCACAAGTAGTGAGGAAGTTAACTGTTTACTATTAAATTCCAGCAACAAAAAGATCCACAACTTGCCATAAAGTGTGGTGATGAAATTTACAGAAGAGGATGGGAACAGGTTGGATCATGTTGCTTTGGAGCGAATCCAGATTTGAATTGTGTGCAAGAGCATAGCCTTAGATTCTGCTCTGATGTTTGCTTGGTGGTTCAGGGGAGAAAGGAGAAGTAGTTGGCTTATTTTAGAAGTTATGCTGATGACCCAATTTGGCTGACAGAAAGATATGCTTCCTGAATGGATAACTTTCAGATATTGTTTCTTATAATACAGTTATTGTGCCTGGGAAGATTTCAGTGTTAATTCTATCTTTCACTTCAGCTTGAGAGACGAGCAATGGAATTGCGCAGTGCTTGAAGATCTCCTGGAAAATATAGAAATGGATGCATTTTTGTCACTTTATAGTCAGGTAAGCATGAAATTGAACAAAGCTTCCAAGTTTAAATTACAGCTATGTCCGGAAATCAGCTTTTCTTGCTTTTTTGGGAACCATTACAGATGTATTTGGACCCAGTTCTGCTAATAGTCACTACCAGTTCTGGTGTTTGCAGCCTGTATTATCATTCACTTCAGATAATTCTGGCCTACTTTCAGCCTTTTGATTTTTACTGAGTTACACTTTTTGTTCACTTACAAATCCTTTCCAGGGGTTGTCCTGTTCATTTCATTCTGTGGAGAGAACTAAATTGCCTGAGTTTCTGGTTTACAGACAGATTTACAGTTTGATTTTCATGTAATGAGACAAGGGTTTTGTTTAGGCTTTAATCAGTGTTAGAAAAGATTTTCATTGATTGTGTTACAAAACTAAATGATAGGAGGACTGCTAGTTAAATTTTCTAGTATCAATACTCATACTGTTTTTAAAAAGAGCATCACCTCTTCAGGTAATTGACTATCCGTTGGCTGCCTGTCAGTGCCACAGACAGCATTAAAAATAAATTGCTGTTGTCCCCAAGTTTTATCTGCAGGCCTTGGTTGAGATTTGTAGCTAGCATCAGAAAAGAGACTCGGTGTTGCAGCTTTTCGCATCAAGTATCTTGCCTCTCAGGGACAAGTGTGGTCGCAGTCACCTGTATCATAAATTGGGAGCTTCAGAGGCCAGCAAGCCAAGGAGGGACCGCTTAGACTAAGGGTCTCTCAGCTTTTCCTGTGTCTCAGCTTGTTTCTGCTCCGTTTTCTGAACTCTTTATCCTCTCTTGAGTTAGATGTCTATTTAAGGTCAGCTGCTCTCATGAAGAATTGGAGTGAGACTCCTGTATGTTATATCTGCCTTAGGAGATTCACCTGGAAGGTAGCACATCTTTTCAGATCCTTACTCTGATTTGGGTAAGGAACTTGCATCAAGATCTCCTAAAGTTCACAGGAGCGTGATAATCATTTCAGCCTCTGCCTCTCATGTGGACACTCGGGCTCCTTTCAGAGTAGAGTCCTTCCGTGAGCCTTGCTGGAAGAGACTTACCTCTGAATACCTGGTGGCCTGATGGCTACGCTGCTGTCCTAGAGTGGAAGATCTCACTTTGTGCTAATGAATTAAATCAGGCCGAGTGGGAATTCAAGCCTCATCTTAACACTTTCCAAGAGCATCCTATCCTCTGGGCATAATAATATAAACACCAAAAACCCATTCCAGTGTTGGTATACACTTGCAGAGTGTAACATTTGAAGGTCTTTGCTGAGGAGGTCATGACCAGCGTTATCAGCCTTCCGGTTTTAAATCCAAGCTATGTATTCCCTTAGAGTTTGGGGTTTTTTTTAGTATTATTATTATTTTCCTCTTTGATCCCCCCCCCGCCTCCTGTTGCAACTGTTCTTTTTCAAACTGGCTTGCTACCCTGTTGGCCATGACAGTTTGGGATATTGTAAGAAGATGTGGCTGTCAGGAGCTGCTGAATTCTGTTCCAGCCTTCAGTTCCTTCTCACTGTTTTCTGGCCCCATGGCCTACTGCACATAGAGCTCCTAACGTTTTGTTGGGACTTCACAGAAATAGCATCCTGCTGACACTGATAAAAATTCCTGTTGCAGGCCTTTGTAGGGTATTTACGATGTAAATATTCATATGATGGTGAGTTTTAATCTTATTGTTCCTTTATAACTTTAAACTTTAGATGTATTAATATACGCTCCTTTAAAATAACTTGCGTGATGCTGACGAGGCAGTCACCCACTATTTTCAGTTATTCGTTCAGTTGTGGAACGGTGATGTGAGCAGTGACAGCTATAACACTTTTCAGAGGTGATATTAAATTTGAGGCTTTATTTGTCCATTTGTAGTTGCAGTTTGTCTAATAGCTCAAGATTTCAGAACACTTTTCTAGGAGAAAAGGTGATCTCTTGTCCTGTTCAACGTTCCTTTTTTTTGTAGAACCAGTAAGGAATTAACAGGCTTGTGTGAATATTTTGCTGAAACATACAGTGCTTCAGATACATATTGAATATGATAAATATAAGATAAGTCTTAGATAAAATAAACTCTGTTCAATGTCAGTGGAAAATAAACATCAGAACAGATACAAAAATTGAAGATGCTTTGAAAGGTCCTTTGGGCTTTGCTGGTCTTTCCCTGTACTACCATGGTTTAAATCATTGGTCTTGGTGGGCCATAGTCTTGTGAATTCTTTTTAAACCGTTCGGGTTTTTTTTCCTAGTTCATTATATATTTATCTGACAAAATATGTTGCATCCAGAAATGCTGGCCATTATAAAGGCTTTAAACAGCATAGACCAACTCCTACAGATTAGCACTACCGAGACCATTATCATAGTTTAATTTCAATGCTTATAAATCCGCTATTGCCTTGCAAGCTTGGACTAATTGAAAAGACCTTGTACAGTGTTTATTTAGGAATTTCATAGGCTGGCAAAACCAATCACCACTAAGCGGGAACTCTTGAAGGCTGCATTAATCTCATACTGTGGTTCTTAGTTTGCCATACTCCTGGGCATAGAAGATGCATGTAACAAGCCAGCTGCTCAGCAGAAGAGTTCTTATCTTGCAAAGGATGTCGTGAAATGTTTTTCTGCTGCTCTTGAGTTTGGTTGTCTCTGATAGAGCCTAAGTATCTACCTCCCTCGTGAAGGCATGAATTCAAGATGTGTGGCATGTTAAGATGAATGCTGAAGCATCTGTGTAAGACTTGATGGGAGGGAAGAGAGACAAACCCAGTGGCTGAGTGCTACTGCTGCTGGCTGTGAATCATTCATTTCAAGTGGAACCCTATCCCAAGAGAGCTTGGCTCTTTTCTTAGCATTTCAGTTCAAAGACAGTGCTCTTTTTCTTTTGGAAGTGTTAATCATATTTGTCATTGGACTGCCTAGGACTAACTAGGAATATGCTGGTTTTGCACGTTATTGTGGCTTGTTTCAGTCCTAGAAAGTTTTATAGTTAAATATTGACACTCCTTGTTCTGTATTCCCCAAGGTCATACCACTTGGCTGGGGGAGAAGCTGGATATTGCTTTTCTACAGCATAGGTAAACCATGTTGCTTAAGTTGCTGACAATTTAATTGTCTTCCTGTGATGGTGGTTAAGTTTCTTTGGCACAGATACATTGTGAAAGAGCTTCTGAACAGCATGGCAGGTATTCTGCAAGTTGAGAGGTTAAAATCATTGTTTTGCAGATTACAGATGTATGCAAACAGAATATGTCATGATTTTCACAGTACCCAGTCCTCTTAGCACCCTAGCAGGTGAACAATGACCCTTGATAATTACAAATTTTGACATCTTGAAGACAGAGATTAAAGAGCATCACTGTCACCTCACTGGACTTGAAAAACTGGACGGACTGTTCTTTATGTTTTGTTCATAAGATTCCCTGAAGAAATAATTGATTTGTGTAAATATGCATTAGATATACCATTGGAGTTTTTGTGTTTATATTTATTCATATAAAGTGTAACCCAGAGATATTCTGGGACATACTTTTTTGAAATTCCATAAAACCTATACATATTTACCCTGCAGTTGTACAAAACAAAATTTCTGTTCTCAGAAAGTATAATAGTATAATAACTCCAACGATAATTCCAAACCTGACTACTCTTAATTCAACTGTAAAGAAGTATGTGCTTAGTAGAAGAGTAATTTATTAAGGCTCACGGTGTAACATGTTCCTACTTTTGGATGTGCTTATCCTGTGAGCTGATGGGGGAATTGATTTTTACATCTTTTTTTCCCCCGTTTCCTTAAAATTTATAGAACACATTACATTGGCAAGTATTAGGAAACTATAGCTATTGTATCTCTGTTTCTTACTCTCATTCTTTTCTTTAAAGAGGATTTTCCCCTTTAGACTAGTTTTCAGAGCTGTGGATGCAGCCATCTCTGGAAAACCAGATAAGTTTTACTTTCCTATGTTCCGTGTGTCAGCTTACATCCTTATTGAGGCAGATCTAGGTCAATAAGAGATTTGCTTGAATAATAGGGAGTTCAGGATCGTAAGCCTCATAGCTATAGCCCCAGGTACACTAGTTGCATTTTAGAGACAACAGATGATGCAGGCAGACTGTCATGTGGAAACAGCACAGTAAGCTCGAAACACAGCATGGATCGAGTTCATTGGTTCTTGCATTGGTTGTTTAAATACACATTGCTCAGTCCAAATACTTTAAAGTAATTCTGCTGTTTGTAAGCTACAATTAATTCCTGTTTTTATTTTGACCAAATTTAGAGAATACAAATGAGGTTATTGGTGGCGCAAGTAGCATTTGTATCCATTAGAAGTTATGAAAAAAGTGAATTTCTAATCTTTATGGTACTTTACCATATGATATACCTGAAGAATCAAACTCATCCCACGCTGGAGGGCTTTTGGTCTGACTAGTGTGACCATTCCTGTGTTTGCATGCACGTTCACTTCTCCTTCCCGCCTCTGCAAGCTGATCTGGGTAGCTGTGAGCATCCGAAAGTGCTGCTCACTGCTGGTGCATGTTCACACATCAGCACTCCCTTTGCCGTACGTATGCTAGGTGCACCTGGCCGGTGGGTGCCTGTGCCACTTTTGGTACTGTTGACAGCATTGTGGCACCTTGCAGGATTACTTCATCATGAATTCTGCTGTGTTAGAAAAGCATTAAGGGTTGCCTCTCAGTCCAAATCATACTTGATGCAGAAAGGTAAGGGTCAGAGTGGAGAAAAGAACATTTTAAAGAGGAAACAATTACAGAGGAAAGCAATACTGAACTTATGATGTACATCATCATCCGCTTATAAATTACTGAGTTAAAGATCCTGAGACCATTTAGCCAAAAAGGGCAAATAGGTTACAGAGATGTCATTTTTATTCTCACTTAATGGTTTTTTTTTTGTAAGTTTCTAGAAGAACAGTTTTTAAAGACCAAAAGTACAACACAATTTCTGTATAAAAATTGAACTTAGGTGTCTGTATTAAGATTTAAGCTCTTATTTACATTCCTCTCCAGAGAAGAATCTAATAATTTCTTGCTCTAAGTAGCCTGAACAGACATCTCTTCTACCTAACTTTGGTGCCTGTTTAGGGTGAAAATACTGGACATTTTAGATACCATGTCACCTTGCTAATCTCTCATCAGTCTTAGGATTTGGTCTTGTTCATTCTAGTTTCTCAGTGGTTTCCGTGGAAAACCTATAACAACACTGAAGAGCCCAGGAAACTTTGGGAAGTGGCTAGTTTTCCTGCCTTTTGGGGAGAAGTTCTCTGTTTGGAGAACAGTTATGGGAAAAGGAGGTTGATTGATTTCTTTATTTTGTGTGGCCGTCTAAATTTGGGTTAGGGCTGCCTTGGGGGTGATTGCTTTGTTTGTTTTTACATGGATTTAGCAGAAAGAATTGTCCTTTACAGAGCATCTTTTTGGTGAAATGGCTTCTTTCAAAGAAGAAGATTCACTTAGACAGGGATCTCCTAGGTGCATTCGCTCCTCTGAAAATGTGTCATGCAAAAAAGAGGCAGAGTTCAAACATTTGCTGTGACATTTCGAATCCACTATGGACAAAGAAATTGGCTGTCTTCCTGCATGGTGGGACCTTGTGGGTTTTTTATGTGACATGGGCTTTGTAGTCATCTCCCCCATCAGTGCTTATAGGAGCGTCTACAGAGTGGAGGTGACTCAGCTGTTATGAGTCATCTCGAACATTTCGCACATTTTACCCAACTTCAGCTACCTGAGATACATGTATGGTTTGAATAAACTACAACAGTATTTTTCTGGCATTTGAGGCATTTATCTTGCTTTAATTTGTTCTACTCTTTTCTTTCCAGTAGTTCTCAATATATTGTAGACTTTTCATATTTGATACGCATGAGAAATCCACAGAAACAGCCCTGGGGACACAGTGGTTTTGACAGGAGAGCAGAAAATAACAACGGCGTTTCGGTGTTTGGAGGGAGGCAGGAAATGGGGCTCGTTGATTGTCTAGGGAACAACTACATTTGAACTTAGTCTATTTGAACACTATGTGAGTCTGCTTTACCACTGATCTTTGGGCCAAAAAAGAGAGAATGTTTTGTGGGGTGGGAACACCAAAACAAAAACAGATGTTTCCTTCACCTCTTAACAAATGTTACAAGCTGTTCTCTGAGTTTATCACAGAATCTGGTGTTAAGAGAGGCTGAACAACGAAGTACTCAACCATGGCAACATGTAAATGTTGTCATTAGGTTTCAGAGGCTATTTTTTTCCCCTAATTTTACAGACCAAGGAATGCCATATTGCTTCATTGCTATCTTGAAAGGATTTCTTTGTAATAGTACAATCCATAAATTAACTAAACCTTACATGCTAGAATATGGTTGCATTGTGATTTTTCAGACCGAAGGGCATCGAGTACATACCCTAAGGACATACACTAAGATCAACTGGTTGTTTAAGATTTACATTGCCTATATCCAGAATGAAATGGACAACCGTAATATATATGGGCCAGTGTGGGTAGAAACAGTGAACGTGGGACTATGACCACTTGACACCAAAACTGTCACCACTAACTTGATTTTCAATAATATTTTTTGTTTCTATAATGAATAATTCTTTAATGATTGTAATTAAAATTCCCTACCCCTTTTTTTATTTTCAGTGCTAAATTTATCTGTCTGCTACTCATTAATCCTTTAGGAGCTCCAACTGGCAGGTTATTTAGCTAAACTGACGAGGGTACCAATGGGGATATTGCACAGGATCCTGAACTTGTTGCTGCCCTCCAGCTCACAAAGTGAGGTTCTTTCTGTCCTTGATTCCATCAGTAAATATTCAGATGGTGTTGCTGAAAGTGAAAGCGCAAATGAGTCTGGCAGTTGTAAGAAAAGGTAAGCGTGATATTTTTTGGTAGACCATTGCAAGAGAAGATTATTGCTTTACATGTATATGTATTTGCTGGACAAGCAGATTGACAGCAATAGAAAAAATCACAGGTGCATAAGTTTCCCTTTGAAATATTTTTGTGGGGTAAAAATACTTTGAAACTGCTACCTTATTTTGTGAAATATTTTAACGATTAAAAATGGATTGATAAAGAGTTAATAAATTTTATAACTTTATAAATTAAACAGTTATTTTATAGATTGATAAATCTTGTTCTGATCATTTTCTTTCTGTTGACTTTAATTGCAGTTTATTAAAATATTTTCCTTCCAGCTTTTTGTATTTATAATATTCATAGCACACCAGATTTCAGGTGTCTATAGCTTCTAAAGATACAAAGGAGGTCCTCCTTTCTAATAATGGAAGTTTCAACCTTACAGATGCCTGTCCCTTTGTAGTTCATTACTGAAGTCCCAAGTGGCTACTGTTTTTCCCTTTACTCACAGAGACAAGTAGTCTCCCAGAGCCATCAGCCCTCCAGTTTATCCCCATTAAAACCAGCTGAATAGTTGTGCAGCTAACACCCAGAGGTGCTCCTGGACCCTCTCTCCCAACTCCCTGCCATGACATGGGAAGGGGAGAAAAGCAGATGGGGCACTGGGCCCCCTAAGTTGTCAGATGTGAATTGTCAAGGAATAGATAAAGGTCCTTGGGACCATGCCCTGAGGTGTGATCTTAGCTGATTTAAATGATTTGTGGCAGGGCAGCAAAAATCCTTGAACGCTTTTACTGACTGTATTCATGGTATTACTGCCATGGGTTTGGTAGCTAAAATCAGAAAGGGGAGGAAAGTGTGTATATTTGGGGATTTGCTGCTGGGAGTTTTTTTCTTTCTTGCTCCTTCAGGAAGAACCAAGAGTTGTGGCAAGCACTGGAGAACAAAGTAGAGCAAGATCTGATAAACAGAAGTTTGGAAAAGATCCCTTCTCTAAACAAGAGAACAGACAGGTAAGGAGAAAACAGGAAGAAACATATATGATTTTATTTTTATACTTCATTTCATCTCCAAAGGTTCCTCTTATGTCTGTTGGAAATCAGAAAATAAGTTCATAAATATGCATTTTCTGACACTGTTCTGCTGTTTGGTGCTTATGTTTCCTACAACATATTTACACATAATAAGCAATAACAGTAAATGCCTAAAAAGATTTTTCTGTACATATTCACAAAATTCACACATTTTTCATAGACATTGCCTATCTTTCCTATGGTTATTTATTGTAAGGTTACCTCTCCTTATGCAATTTTGTATCTCATAATATGTAAATTTTTGGGGATTGGAATGGAAATTACAATTCTGTCTGTTGAAATATGATTTTCTTTAGCTTCCGAAGTCACCACTTCTATGTCAGGATATGATATAGGAAGTTATGCTTTTTTTTGCCCAAGTTTTCATTTTTCAATTCAATTTTTTTGGTTAATGTAGCTTGATAAAGAAGAAGCAACTTGCTCTCTTGGAAAAAGCAACGTTCATTCATCTTGGATGTTCACCTACACGTCTTCCTATGGAACGGTCTGATCCACCTGTTCCTTTGAACACTGCAACTGCCGAAACCATAGAGCTATTAGACACAGGGGAGAAGGTATTTTTGTTCCGTGAGCCGAGTGATCCAATACCTTCCTTGCATAATTCTCCAAGGAAAAAGAAAAAGAACTTTCTTAATTTCAAAAAGGTTGCTTGTGCAAATACAGACTCGTGAGGGTGACAGAATGAAGTGTGCAGTTTAAATAACACGTGCGTTGTTTTAATCTCATTTGTCTGACATTGTAAATAGCTGTAATTTTAGAATGGCGCAGTTAGCAATGTGCATTGTGCATTTTTTAATTCTTGTCAGCCTATGATGCAGTAGATGAAATATGGGTGTTTTATGATGCACGTTCTGGCAGGCAGGACTCAGTGTTTCTTCAGGACATTTTGATCATTTTTGCACTGATTTTACTGTAGCTGTATTTTCATAATTTATATAGAAAGGTTATTTATTACATAAAGTACTGTTCTTGTATTTTATATTCTTGTAATAAGCTGTGGTATAGCAGATGGCATGAGGAGATGAAGTGGATGACCCACAAGTCCTCTGTTCTCTGATTTTCTGTTATTCTTGCTAATTTACTATTTAATGTTGTGTTCTTAATAGGTTTTGAATGTTACTTCTGCAGTCTGTTCTATAGTGATAGCTGGTAGTCCAGGTCTTCAGCATGGACTTCAACAAACATATGTACTTAGCCTTACATCCTCGAGTAACTTCAGCTTTTCACTATTGTTTCTAAACTTACTTCAGTTGAACTATGAATGTGGCTACAGTTCAAAACTGTGTTAAATATTTGCAACCTGTTGCAGTCTTTTTCTTGGTGAACCAATATCATCACACTTGCTCAGTAGAAAAGGGAAAAATGTAAATAGGCATGTAATAGCTTCAAAAGCTTTTTTGATTGCAATGCTGCCAACTGTCACAATTTTAGGTGGGTATTTTTGAAATTCTTATTCATGGGTTTCTCTAAATTGTTGAGAATATCATTTTACGTTTCAAAAAGAGTTAATTTTTAAACTTTCTACTTGACAGAAAGAAGCCTGTAATATGAACCCTAAAAACAGGAACAGGAAAAGGCTAATTAAAAGAAACACATGTATTTGTTAATATTTCATGATATTCAAGCCTATTTTGAGGTTTTTTGAACTGTATTTGAATGTTATGCTCTGAGGGTACTGTGATCATATACTTTGCGGTTTTTCATGTATGGAGTTCCTGTGTCTTTGTATTAATAGGGTGCCGATTTCATTTTAAAAATTAAAATGTTACAATGTATGTGTGTCTGCAGTTGGCATCTATTCCAAGTGGAAAAAAACATTATTTTTTGTTTCCCCCACTTCTCTTGACAACTTTAAATATTCATCCCACAGTAAACAACAATTAGTGTTTCATAGCGCTATTAGCGTTAGAAAATGTATGCGGTAATTAGTCTGATAATCCTAATTATTTTTTGATTGCATTCTTCAGTCTTTTCATAGAAGTCATTGCTGTCACAGAAAGAGGAGTCTACCAGGGTTGTGGGAGTTCAGAGTCACTACGTTTTGATGCGTCTGGTATATCGTCCCCATGGTGTGGACAGGTACAGCTGGGTCTGTCCTACCTTGGAGGTGGGTCAGAGCAGCGTAGGAGGCGGCTCTGGTGTTTCAGAAAGGAGTTTGGCCCTATGCAAGAAAAGCCAATAGGAAAACCTGAGCTGTGCTCGGGCTGCAAGGAGCGCTTCAGAGCTGAAGTATCCTCTCTTGAATGTGAGTCTCTTCCAAGATTTCTTCGCAAGCCCAGACTCCAGGCTGTTACAATATAAAAGGGAAACAACAGTACTGATCACAGATAAGACATTGGGGCCAATAGCTTTAATCAGTTACAATAATACAACGCAACATCTGAATATTGGTTGCAATATCAATTTATTATTCTTAGCAGATAATCTGTATGTCTAGTAATAGAAAACTGATTTGTAACACTCACACACCTCATCACAAATTTGAAGCAGCTCACTGATTGTAACTATTCTAGCAGGGAAAGTCATGCCTTGCTATGAATCAGTTTCATATCATGCAATACATATTCAAAGAAATGGCCATATCTTAACATCTCTTGTGCCTTATGAAAGAAGTACCACCTGGGTAATAACCCACTTCAATAAAGAGTTGACTTACGTTCAGCTTTGAGTTGTTCAGAGGACATAGGAGGGCCAGCTGTTGTGTGTGCAGTTCTGTGTGTGTACCATAGGTATTAGCATCTGTATTTCACAGTTGAAGTCTTCCAGGGAATGTGTGCTGTACAAGCCATTCACATTTAGCCCATTTGGCTTTATAGTCATCAATAAAATAAGTAATATAAGGCCAAATTCTTCAGGATTTTGAACATTATCCACATGGGGCAAATTGTTCTTCTTTCTTACTAAATTAACATTCTAACTAAATTAACCTCCTATTTTAAACAGATGTAGCCAAATTAAAAGTATCTGGTAAGGGTGCTAATATCATGCTCATTGTAGAGTTGGGACTTAGAAGAAATGCCTCACTTGTTTAGCAACTCTTCCTGTTGGTTTCTACCTGGCTATATAATGCATTTTACTGTGATTGAAAGTACTGGAAATGAAGGACCCTCTAATTAATTCCACAATTAATTGTGTTCCCCGGAAGTTCTTTACTTCTTATCTTGTCCCTGACTGTTGACGATGTACTCCCATCTCCATTGCGGCTGTCTCCCCTCAACCTGAAGCCATTGACCAAAGAGCCAAAACGTGCAAAGAACAGGCAAAAGTAACTGTCCTTGGGCAGTGATGCTTTAAACCACACAGGAAAAACTGACTTACTGGCAATGGTATCATTTATTGAAGAGATTATTCTCCACGCTGGTCTAATAAACTGTAGCTTTTTGTTATCATTTCTTCAGCGTGCACTGAAGTAATGTTAGCTTGCAGTCTGCACCCACTGCACAGCGCATCCCTCGTGCCCTGGGCACTGCCTGGGCACAACCTGGCTCCTGATTCAGGATTTTCAGGAGGCTTATTAAGTGTTTGTCTAAGCAGAGGTATGCATTGGTAGGGGACAAAACGCTACCACTGTATAAAGACTCAAAGAAAATTATTTTAAGATACTTCAGTCCTTTTAAGATTAAATGGACGCTTACTGGAATGTTTAAAATTATCAAGGTCCTCAGTGTCCGTAGATTGAAACAGATTCAGTATCCATATGCTTCTGGACCTGTGCAACTATTTGCAGTGGGGTAAGTAAGTATTCACCAGATTTTCTGCTGTGTCATATTATGATCCTGTTGTTCATGTTGTATGGTGTAGTTTCCTCATGAATGCATTTACTGAAGTCTAATTAATTTGAGTAATGAAGTTCTTTGCTACATCTCTTAATAGAGGTTGCAACAAAAATCAGTGTCATACATAATAGCGTGAAGCCTGCATAGTTCCCTTTAGAAAGAAAAAGATTTTAAAAGATCCTTTATTCTCCTCACCATATTTCTGGCTTGGCATATCAGAGATACAGAATCTGGATTAGCATGCAAGACGTTGCTCACTGAGTTGTTTAGTTTAACTCTAAGATCAAGCTTTTATTTAAAAGATTTCATTTTAAAGGCTTTTTAATAAAAAAATCCCACATGGTGAAAAACATCTTAGGGAAGATGTACCCAAAATGTTGTTCTGCAGTGATTAAGCTGAAAATGGATCCATGAAATAAGTGAGTTGAGATTTCTTACGATAAGTTTCTGTTTCATTTCCCTGTCCTCAGTATTATGTATTAATTTATTATAAAGTAGTAGAATACACATGGTAAGCCTAATGAAGAATAATTAATACCAAGAACAAATGAGTGGATGTTCTGGTAGAGACTATCAATCAACATTGTGTCAAAAGTCAATCAGTTGTCAAGAAAAATGAAAATACATATGTGGACCTGGCACTTCACTATAGAAAAATGTAAAAATGGAATAAAAGGGTTGACATTTTGTGGAATTAATTGTTATGTTTAATAGGTAACTTTATCTTCACTTATTGCTATAATAGTTTTGGCTTTGGATTAATTTTTAATGTGACAATGTCTCTTTAATAAGGTCAATTCTGCGAAATACTTGTCTGCTTTATTTGAACCTGGGGAAATCATGCTGCTTTCTTTCATTATCTTGTATTTACCCAGCTACTATTTTAACACCTTTATTTCTTCTGGGCAATGTTAAGTTTTTATACTGTTATCTTAATATAACCCAGTGCCAATAATTACACTGCCTTTCATCAACAGCTCTTGCTTCCCGAGAGACTGACAGCAGGATTTTCAAAGCACCAAACGCCAAGTCCACTCACTCAGCTGACCCACTTCCCGCGGTGCCGAAATGTTTCGCCGCTGTGCTGATGTAACTGGTGCAGACATAGGTGTACCGGCATAAAGCCTATTTTCCTTACTGAATTATAAAAGCTATACTGTCACAGGCTGTTGAGAGCTGTATGAGAGTCCATACGAACACTTGTACCAGCCGAGCAGTATGGTGCAAGTGATGAACATTATCCTCCTAGCTGAGTGCTCCAGGTAGGATCCAGCCTTTGCCGCCTTCTGCTTCTCCACTCAAGTCCTCTTCGGCAAAATGGCTGGCAAAGGCCACCAGCTCAGGTCTTCAGGGCTCTCTTTGCCCTGTCTCATTGACAGGGAGCAAAGCAGGGAAAGTTGGGCTCAGTACTTGTGAAAGACTATACAGTGTGCTCACCGTTTGCCTTTGTGTTGCAGACAAGCTGTGATATAAATGCTCCATTTGACGAGAACTGATAATGCCCATCTCTGTATTTGAGCAGTCTGTGCTTGTTGGTATATAAAACCACTAGTTATTTTTCCCACCTCAGCCACGTTGACTGAAAGCAGTTTGTTTTCCCCAAGGTTCAGACATTCCTCTGGAGAGCAGGAGACAGACATTTGGTTATATATGCAGGGAAGTGAATTATATTTTGAAAAAGTCAACTTCTTTGGAGCATCTTCTTCAATTATGCCAGAGAAGCTACCTGCAGAAAAGAGGCTGTGTATTTTCAACCACTTTTGTTTGAAGGAAGATAGCTGAATAAGAAAATAAATTAAAACCTGGAAATGGCAGGTATCATTCCAAGCCAAAATAGCACTCAGAATCTGAGGGCAGAACTTGGTAAGTTTGAGTGTTGGTGTTAAGCTTCAGTCCTTGATTCTGTGTAGTTGAGAATGACATCTGGTTACAATATGCGAATGGTTTTGTAGTTACTCAACTGAACAAAAATATCCCTATGCAGAGTGTTTCAGAAGGAGTAAAAAATTACTTTCAGGAGTTTAAATTGAAAGGCCATTAGAAAATATTTTGAGTGGATAGATGTGCAATGTCTGTATTAATTGGAATAAATGTATAATTGTCAGATTTTTCCAATATATTTTTGTTCTGCTTATGGCTTGACCGTCACTAGTAATTAAATCTGGTCATGTCTGCCAGCAGATTTTTATTCATTTTCTGTTGATCACGGGTAATTCATCACTCTAAAATTACCATCTTGGATGTATCTGCAAATTGGCCTTTAAGCGTTCGCATACACAGGAGTATGTTTGTCATTGCTCTTTGTATACTGTAGAAACTGAGTAATTCAGGGTTGCATTATTGAAAGTCATCTCTTTCAAAGGGATCTCTGCTTTCCCATCCTTATGTCTTGGAGAATATCGAGAAGCTGTCTTTGAAAGTTGACTGTGTTATGTTTTCAGACTATCTAAAATAATAGGAATGCCCCATATTCTTTCTTGCAATATTTTTAACCAATTATCTGTTCTGCTAATGAGCAAAAATTCTCAAAATCTTGAATATACAATATCTTATTTTTTACAACTCCTATATAATGATTAAATGTTGCCATGCTCTTAGTTTCTCAAATGAGAAGGAACACAGTAATTCAATGATAGTTTTAATAAAAATAGTTCTTTTGACAGTATTTTTTTCCAAAAGTATAAGATGTTTTTCTCACAGAAAAATTTACTTGTTTCCCTATGAAAAGATTTGTTTCTCTGATGTCTGCTTTTCACCAGGGAACAGAGAAGCAGCTATATTTCTATCTTGAAAGCTGGGGGATCGGGCTCAAGTCCTTGCTTTGTCCCAGGTTTCCTTCCTAAACGTCCCTTTTTTTCCAGGAGAATGAATATGTCAGAGATTTGTCATGCTCCCTGACTGGTTCAAACCCACATGAATACCTACCTCTTTTTATTATTATAATTTTTATTTTCGCTTTAGTTGTATATTTAGACGATGGTTTGATGAACACTGAGTAGCTTTGTGGTTAGCTGGTGAGCTGCCAGTGGCCGAGTCTGTCTTGGCAGGGTACTGCACGCTGCCTTTCTGCACACACCTTTCAAAAAGTACCACTCAAGCCCCCCTTACCCTCCTGCCCAGCTAACGCACAGTCCCACCAGCTGTAGAGAAGTACAGGAGATTTGAGGTGTTCAGAAGAGTCTTTCCTATACCGAGAGATTTCATCAACTTCATATAAATCACGTACAATATTTCTCCCCTTGCCCATAGTTTTTTACAGCAGGGTAACATTGCTAACCATGTCTCTGATTCATCATCTGTGCCATTCTCAGGACCATACTCTCCACGTATCCCTAATGGCATTACGATCTGTTCTCTTCAGACCATTCATTGGGCTGGTTAAAACTCCTTTAAATTTTGATCTTGTCCTTCATTGTGCTTGTTGCCTTTCCCAGTTTGGTATTGTTTTTTTAGTAGGAATACTTTTTATTTCATCTTCCAGGTCATTAGTAAAAAAGAAATGGAACATCTTCCAAGTTTCCATAAAAGCATCCATAGTTGTTAGCAGTCATAATAACGTAGAAGGGAAATCAGAAGTCATCCAAGGCTCACATCTTCAGCTCATACCTGTCTTCTAGACAGAAGCTGTCATACCTTCGTCCTAAAGACTATGTGATGGTCCATTTTGTTGCAAGGCTACTACAACGTAAACCAAGTCATGGTATTCTGCGGCGAGGGAGGGGAGAGATGTTTTTTGCTTTCAAGTGTAAAATACTTAGTATGCTGTGTTTAAAACAAACAAACAAACAAACCAGGACTATTACAGAATCCATCAGTATAACTTATGCGGCTTTATAGAGAGAGACAAGTCTTCAAACAAGTTCTAGAATAATGCAACTCCTTCATTTCACAGTAGAGAAGAGGAAAAGCCACATCTAAGCAATTCAATTGATATGTTAGAGTCACAATTCTGTTTACTAACTTTTGACCTTATTTGCATAACAAGCCAGCATACTGTTAACATGATTGTCTTTTTGAAGCGACATAGTACTTTTTGTAGAATATGTTCTTGGTTGCAGAGACACCAGAACAAATGAGGTCCTGGGTTCCATGGAGGACCAGCTCAGACAGTGATGGCAGCAAAGAGCTGTTTCTGCGGTTAAAGCCTGTCAGCACCAACAGTACGCTGCTGATCTCAAGGAGCTCCAGTCCACCCAGCTAGCGGCAGCAGAGCTGAAATTGAGGGGTTCTCCTGGTGAGAAGAGAGTGCAACAGCTAGTGATGGCTGCAGTGTCCTAGAAACTCCTTGTGTTCCCAGCTGAGGAAGATAATCCTGGGGGGGTTGTCACTTTTTTTTTTTTTAAAATGAGGTCTACTAGAGATATTAAATATATAAATACAGGCTTACTTTACAATCTCGTTCTTACTTCTGCACGTAGTCACAATTACATCAGCACTAAGAAGCTGCTTACAGCATTGGGTCCGTATCTTCAGTCTCCAAGCCCACATAATCATTCTGCGTCCAGTGAGGACATCAGTTGTCTGATCCCTTTTTTTCTTTCATCTCTGCTTGACACGCTCACGAAGCACCTGGGATGAACTGATTCCTTACAGGTCAGCTCCTACCTTACCCTCCAGAGTCTCTGCCTTGTTGCATGGAGATGTGACAATTTGTCACATGCCAAACACCTAGGGAAGGCTCTGGGCTTTTTCGTCAACTCCTTTCATCCAGATTTGGTTTTCTGTTGTGAATGAGTTAAACCAAGAAGCCTGTGTGAATCCCAGTGGTGGCTGAATAAAGATCTGGGAACCGAGGCCCTGGTGCACTGCATTTCACTTGCGAATAAAACAACAAGTGAAAAATCACACCAACACTGGAATAAGGCAGTTCGCAGCCAACTGTTGAATATGCAACACGGTCTCCCGTGGGAATTGGCTCCTGAATAGCACTGCAGTGGGGGAGAGAGGGTTCACGAGCCGTCCGTCTCCTCCAAACCAGGCACAGAAGAGCCGCGGGTTCAGCACATTTCCTGTGGGCTTTTGATGCAAAGCAGGAAGCTGTAACGCTAATGGAGCGTGTGCTGACAAAGGTCTTTAAAAGCATCTTGCATGTTGCTGTCAAGAGTGAAGCTAATTTCTGATACCAAGCCTAGACTGTGGAATGAATAAAATGAGGTTACGAAATGACTTTATTCTGAGAATAATTGTATTGCTGCCTTTGTGTGTGTGTTTGAGAGGTTTTCTTCATAACTGAAGCATAAGAAGAGGGCACTTCTAGCATTTGGAAATAATATTTGCCAAGAACATGTGATAAGAAAATTATGATAAGAAAAGCTCTATAAATTTTTGGGAGAAAAAAACCCTGCAGAAATGACTGAGCATCTTCCTGGCTCCTCTAATTTTTATGCATATGAATAGTTCCTTAAATGCAATAACACTATTTACGTGAATAAAGATGTCAGGGTCTGGTAATACAATCCCTGTACAATGTGATTCAGTGTCATACCAGACTAGAGAGTAATTCAGTGTGGCACAAAATCCTGCTAGCATGTTCTGGCTGTCAAAGCGCGCTCTGTGCACAGGGTACGTGCTGCCAGTTGTTTTGCTTTATTTTGACCATCTAAATGTCATGGTGTCTAATCGAAGCTAAATGTCGTGGCTTTCCCCATAACTGAGAGACAGGTAGAGGCGCTACCCCGAGATGGTTCGTCTAACACCTACAACAGGCAGTTTGTGTTTCGAATAACTCTCTCTTACTGCTTTGTTACTAAATGAAGGTAGAGAAGAGGAGAATGGGAAAATTGACTGCATGCTACCGAGTAGGAAAAATATTCAGACAAAAATCTGTTTCTCCTTCTCTTGGACTTTTCCACTGTGTGTGACTTCTGCAAAGCAGAGGTACATTTTCATTGTGGGTCTCAGAACCTCTTTATAGAAAAGATACTGAGTGCCAGACATCATTGTTAGGAGGGAAAAAACCTATATTTTATTAGACTAATAAGTATACTTGGGCAAAGCAGAGGAGCTTTTCAGCATTTAAGTCTTTCTTCAAACAAAAGCAGAAGAACTTTTCAGCTCCTGGCTGCAGTTGCTGTGGGAACAATTTCAAACAGATATGCGATTAGAGCTCGTCAATATTTTTAATGAAGGAATGGCTTTTGTTTCAAAACCAAACTTGTTTCACAAAATTGGAAATAAAAATATTTAGTCTGGTTTGTTTCCACTTTCCTTTTTCCTCTTTTGCTTAATTCTGTTAAATGGCTGCAAATCTTATTTTTTCCCTTTTCCTTGAATTTATGAAAATAAGCCTTTTTTTGATAGAGGCAAAACATATTACAAAATACATGGATAAAAGAGTTGGTCATTTTAAACCAGTCCTTTAGGGCTAAATCTACAATCTTGGGACCCTGTATTAGTGCTAATAATAGGGTACATATTTAAGTACCCAATATCCAAAATGTGATCTTCAATGAATTCTTCTCCACTACAGTATAACTCTAAAGGCACCTACATTTCAGAAGCCTTGAACTTTTATTTTCCACAGTTACCTAAATTTTTATTAGTAATTATGTGCCAGTGGTCCCAAAGTAGTCCGATCTCAATGGGGCTGCATAGCCTGGTGTCTTATTTATCCTGAAACATGTTTATCATCTAGAAATTAGATGGGGGTGGCTCAGCTGAGGCTCTACAGCTGTGTGCTGCTCCCAGAGCAGCATATTGTATGTGGTCAGTTGTGGGGCTGGGCTGACATGGGGGTAGCTGACTGACACGAATCACACTTGCTAGAGGAATCAAGACATATAGCTGCTTTTTTATTTAAGAGGGGTTTTTTTCTTCCTAATGAGTCAGCAGGGCTTTACAAGATAAGAGTGGTTTTTTAAAAAAGATGCTTTAATGTTTCATCCTCAGGAAACAGTCAAATGTATAAAAAACAGCCCTAGAAATCGTGTGATGATGCAACTTGAGAGCCCTCCCCTGCCTGTATGAACGGAGGCACCGTAAGCTTGAAAGCGGAGGTGTTCCCTCAAACCGGGCTGAGTTATGGTATTGCCATAGAGGTAGCCTTTACACTGTCTGAATTCTCCAAAATCCTTAATATAATTGTCTGAAGTCTGAAAATCCAATCATTCAAATGTCTTAATTTCAGGGACTAAAAATGCCACCGCAAATTAGCGGGTGAAGAAATGTGAGGCAACAAAGTCATCCGGGCTCAGCGTTTGACTTGTTCAGGACCCTTGGTGCAGTCAGTCCGAAGGGAAGCTGAGTGACCCCTTTGCTCTTTACCTGTTGATGTTAAGCAATACTTTAGACTATCACCTTATAACCAGCATTATAAGATTTGTGAATGAACGAAGGATTTCTGGCGACCAGTTAAATTCTGGCACTGTCACACTGAGAATTACATCTTTGCTGAAAGCAATTCACTTACTGGATTGAGCAATTGCTGCCAGTTTGCATGCCTCTTGCTCCCTTTCCAGCTTCTGTGAGCAAGGACTGGGGCTGAGCCCTGGGGCAGGTAAGTGCGGAGCCCTTACAGGAGACCAAAGGATATTATGAGCCCAATACGCTCAGGACGTTGCCGTGCTCAGCTGTAACTCGCTGTGCTGTGGGAGAGAGCCTTGGGTTTATCACTGTAGGTTGCGTTAATCAAAATGAACACCAACAAATCTTTAGACTCCTTTCATGACAGTTAATATCTACAGAGCCTAAAAGGCTATCTGGGAGATCTATTCGCCTGGGCGTGCACGGCTGTATTGCTGACATAAGAAATCTGCTAGTTCTTGTTGTTGAAGCTGCCATTGTGCCCAGGAACTGCTGCTGCAGTGGGCTGAAACGCGAGTAGTTACTCATGTGCCATGCAATTGCGTTACAGAAATTATTAAAAGTGTTGATCATATCTTTCCATGAGTCCCAAGAGGAAATATTATGGTTTGGTTTTTTCCTTAGTTCTTCCTGAGGCTTGAATTAAATAACCAGCAAGCTAAGTATGCGTATGTACTTTATGAAACAGTGGTGTTATATTACACATCTGTGAAAATTTCACTTGGAGCCAGATCTTGAGCACAGATCCATTGATGTTAACAGATGTATCCTAACTGATACCCCTTGAAGCTCTGTTGATGATTCATATGTTTCTGCTCTGTTGGGGTTTTTTTTTAATTTCTCTTTTTGCTTTAGCATAAACATATAAACACAAGAAATAAACACATCTGTGCATAATTTCTGTATTATAACTAGAAACAAATCCTTAGACCTGAAACCCACTTCTGCTATCCTTGTATACCCTCCCATTGACTAGGGAATTTTCATTTCATTTGATTCCCACCGCAGTTAAGCTGAATAATTCCTTTGTGTTCAGACTGTCTGGTGATACCAAGCATCCTTGCAGAGTATAGAGAATTGCAGGTGGAATGACAATTACTGGTCTCATACTGCACACTGTGGGCATGTACATCGAAGCATAATTTGTATCTCTTCCTTTTACTCACTTTGAGTGATTTTTATTCTTTTAAAAAGCAATTCTTTGTGTTTCAGTAATACGGACTTCACACTATTTCCATTCCTCCAGTATTTGTTTTGAATAAACATGGTAAAGAAGTATTGCTACTCCCAGGTGGGAAAATGAAGCACAGAGTAAATAGATTCAAGGAAAGAGAGAGTGGTCTTTCCAGCAGGTGCTAACATGTAGCATTTATCCCATGAACCTCGGTTATGAGTAGATGATGCCATCCCTTCCCAATGAGGGGTGAAGAACAGCTGACACTATTTCACCTAAACACGAAGGCCTGTGAGAGCATTGAGGGAAAAAGAAGGCAATAAGAAAAGTACTTCTTGAGCATGCAACCATTTGAATGAAGGGCTGAAACCCTTTCACTTCAGGTAACGCAGACTGGTCATTAAAAAGAATGTCTTTATTACTGACATAATTTCAGTTATTCCTTGACCATACCATATTATACATATGGTTATTCCATACCATACCATATTTAAGCTAATCACTTAAAAAAAAAAGTGATTGCAAAGAACTCAGTGTGGAATTGAGGGCTATCAAGCCAATTCTACCACTACTATTTCAGTGAAAGGTGTGTGGAGAAAAAGAGAGGGATGGGATGCGAGTTTCTTTCTTTTCAGTGAATAGAAAGCTGTCACGAGCTTAAATGAATATAATGCCAGATCTAAAATGCACAAGTATGGATAGTCTCATCAGGAAGGGTTGCAATCAGCATGCAGAGAGTATAAAAGCTTTAAGAAGATGTGTCTGGATACAGCCTTCCTGAAGCTCTGTTTCAGGTGTATCCTGGTTTTGGCTGGGATAGAGTTAATTTTCTTCCTAGGAGCTGGTACAGTGCTGTGTTTTGGATTTAGGATGAGAAGAATGTTGATAAGACACTGATGTTTTAGTTGTTGCTCAGTAGTGCTTACACAGAGTCAAGGCCTTTTCTGCTCCTCACCCCATCCCACCAGCGAGCAGGCTGGGGGTGCACAAGGAGTTGGGAGGGGACACAGCTGGGACAGCTGACCCCAACTGACCAAATGGATATTCCATACCATATGACGTCATGCTCAGCATATAAAGCTGGGGGAAAAGCTGGCTGGGGGTCAGCTGCTCAGGAACTGGCTGGGCATCGGTCAGCAGGTGGTGAGCAACTGTGTTGTGCATCACTTGTTTTGTATATTCTTTTATCATTATTATTATTTTCCCTTTCTTTTCTGTCCTATTAAATTGTCTTTATCTCAACCCCCATGTTTTACCTTTTTTTTCGATTCTCTCCCCCATCCCACTGCGGGGGAGGAGTGAACGGCTGTGTGGTGTTTAGCTGCCGGCTGGGTTAAACCACAAGAAGGTGGCAGGTCTCCAATACCAATGAATTTCCTGGTCTAGCAGGGGAAGCACTGAGTCAGGAGTAAGCACTGGGTTCAGAGTTATTGCTTACATTGTCTTGGATTAGTCACTTCATGTTTCGTCTGAAGTGCTGATGTTATTAATAGCATGAAATAATTACATTTAAATTACTGTAATCATAACTGTTGATTGTAGTTGATTGGAAAATAGCTATTCTGGTTGCTTTTTCTTGAATAAAATTTTGATTTGTTTCCACAAAGATCACAAAAGTAGCCTTTTGCTCAAACTTCAAGTGTTTTGATTAAAAATCGGTCTCCTTGGCCCCCTGGGATTCAGGGCTGTATCCCTCGTCCTGCGCTACGGGGCCAGAGGGGAAGGCATGTGCTTCACTTATTTCCGTGGCATTTCAGACCATGACTGCTGGGCTGTGCACATTACCAAAAGGAGGTACAGGGGATTACTGGGAACAGAAGACTTATAGAGGCTTAAAACCCAAACTGGCCAAAGTACGAGTCCTTATTATGTAAACGTTTTTGCAAGCAGTATAAAACTCTGAACTTGTCAAAACAAAACAAAAGGCCTACTGCTACTACCAAGTTCAAAAGTTGCCTGGAAGACAACATAAAAAAGAAATCACGCTTTGATTTAGGCTTAACTGGTAGACAAATTGAGAAAACAGGTTGTTCCCTGTCTCCGTTCCTTCCCTTGGTCCATAATTTTTCAGGTGGTGTGAAGAAGGCGGGTGGACTGACAGGAGCGAGCCCATCTCTGGGGGCTGTTTGGAGATCCCCGCTGCTCTACATCCCCACATCGTCGCCCTGCTCCCCAGAATATTGGCTTTTGGAACAGGGAGAGGGCACCTGAGGCTGTGCCTGCCGTGTCCTGCGTCCTGGGCCCCTGCCAGGACTCTGCTCGCCTGTGTCGTCCCTCTTTCACGTCCTGTCCCTTCCCTGTGCTGTTCCCTGGGTGCAATCTCCTTTTGATTTCTGCTAGGGAAAGGGAAAGGAAAAGGAAAAAAAAAAGAGAGAGAAAGAGAAGGAAAGAGAAATAAAAAGGAAAAGAAAGAGAAAGTGAAGGAGGTAGGAAGGGAAGGAGGAAGAAAGGAATGAAGGAAGAAAGGAAGAAAGGAAGAAAGAAAAATAAGAGATGAAAAAAAGGTGGAGAAGAAAAAAAAAGGAGAAGAAGAAAAGTAAAAAAGAAAATGCCCAGGTATCTTTAGCAAGAGCACAACCAGAGAGGCAGCAAATGCAGTTCTCCATGTAGTGCTCCCCTAGTCTGAGATTTACCAGATCTGGACAAGAACAGAGCATCTCTGTTATTCTTTTGTCTGCTCCCATTTTGCAAGCAAAAACAGCCTCAAATAGCAGCAACAATTCTAGTTCCTCTCTTTTTCCCAGAGAGACAGCAGAATACTTTAATGCTATTAAAAAGACTGACAAATAAATGTATTTTTCATGTAACAGAATTCCTCTCTACAGGTGAAGGGAAAGAGATAAACAGCATTGTTAAATTGAATTTCACTTTGTCTTTTATTTTTCAAATGCTTTAACAGTCTTCCTCTCCTTCCTTATATCTTTAAGATAGGGTTAAAAAGATTTAATGGAGGTTGTTGCTATGGTGCTCATATCAAGGTGTCTGCATTCATTCCTCTGAACCTTGGTTAGTGCTTGTACATGTTTACAGCCTTGTCTGTCTGGATCTATTTGCTCTATCAAAATTAACACAGTGTACCCCAGCTGGTAGAGAACGTGTGCTTGTTTTTGCCTTGAGAAGATGCAGAATAAATGCAATGTGAAAGAAAGGTCTGCAGGCCTTTTTTTAACACTTCTCAAGTGTTTTTGTAGACTCAGAATGTGCATGTGCAGAGACAGACATGAGAGATGCTATACTTGGCAACATCTGCAAATCAGGGGACAAATTATTTAGGTTTTTTTAATAGCTTTATGAAACATTGCAACTGATTGGGCAGTCCTTGCCAGCTGACATCACAAAGAGGTATTCCTGAATGACGTCATCATTGGAGCCTTTTAGGGGGGGGAAAAAGGGAAAAAAACCCAACACAGTGTGAATCTGATCTGTGCTATAGCTCCCTGCTCTAAATTAGTGATCATCTTTTTTTAACACTGATTTAATTTTTTGTGATGCAGACATCGCACAGGCATTTAGCTCTAAAAAATCAGATGGTCTCCAATCCTTCCTCAGGACACGGAGCAGAGGAGAAGGTCTAAGGAATTCACAGTCCTTCACACAGCTTGCACCTAAGCCCTGGCCAGAGGCGAGAGGCTGACCTCCAGGTCCAGCCTTTGCGCTAAGGAGCTGGCCATGCTGCTGACCTCCATTGGTGACACGGGTGGCCTTTCCCCCTGGAGACGCTGCCCTATCCAAAAACCCTCCTGCCCTTGCACACACCAGTGCCTGCACACACACCATGGCACTCAGGTCCTCCTGAAGACATAGCATAAGACTGACAGCTTTTCTGAACACACCATCAGGTCTGGGCTCGAATTAGCATTATTGTACCCTCGCGGAAATAAAAGAGAGAAGTCCACTGTGAAATATTGCGTAATTAAGCTGCAGTCTGTATCATTTATCTGTAGCAAATACCTTCTATTAAAATGTTCATCTTGGAGTTGAAGCATGTTTCCATCCAAAGGTGCTACTTTTTTGGATCGAAAGGTGCTATTTTTTCTATAGGACGTGCTGAACCACACTAATACATGAGCGAACACACACACAATGAACCGCAAGAGCTTGTGTTTCTGACGGCTATCCATCTTTTTCCTTGTAGTTCTCTACTATTCCTCCATTTGTGAGCTGATGCCAGTATCTGTCATTTGTTTAGTACCATCAGTGGGTTTACGTCGTATATTTGTTATCCTCCCTCCTGAGGTAAATCTGATACCCTGGAGAAATACAACTCAATAGGTATTGTGTGAGATGTGCAATTGTTCTGATTTAACGTGGCAGCATTTTTCTCTGTGACATGAAAATTTTCATCACTGGATAATCATACTTGTTCCAAAATAAAGGCTGTTTCCTATTGATAAAAAAAAATTTAAGACAGTGTCCTTATTTCTAAGGAGAGGATGACTTCAGAAATGCGGGCTGCCTGTATTAGAGGAGAAAGAGTAGAACACCAGTCAATGGGAATGAAGGTCTCTGCTGAAGCTCCTGGCCTTGGTGGTGCAGCCTAAGCATATCACCTTGAATGCTCTCCTTGGAGCCAGGTATGGTTTAGGTCTTGGCAACAAGAAAGTGTGTCTGACCCGGAAAGTTTATTCTGAAATGCCTTAAGAAAGGCTTTAACTGGTCCATCCAAAAGTCTTTTGAAGTCAGTGCCGTGTGGTACCATAAGTGAGTGCCCAGGGAAAAAGAAGAACTGGGCAAGCAGGTATCCTTTCCCAGCTTGCAACTATTTTAGCTCTCTGATATTTGGATGTGTTTTCTGTGTTTTCCGTGGGTTTCTCTTTCATCTATTTCTCCACCCTTGTACCCATGTAACTTTAGCACTCACAGCATCCTTTGGCATCAAGTTCCTCAGGTCTATTTGCTAAGCAGCACATCATTTTGTTTGCTTTGTATAAATAGGAGTTGACATAGGACATAAATAATAGTGTGCCAAGTCCCTTCAAAGTGAGTCTTTTCTGCAGTTTGTCCATCTTGGTCTCCAACTCTGGCTCCAAGCTGCTCTCTTGGAGCCACATTCCTCCTCAGCACGCATGGGTGCCAAAGGAAGAGGTCTGAATGTGAATCTTAGCACTGCATGGCATCACTCAGAGTTTACATGTTTACTCTTAGCTGTCTTATTTCTAAGCTGCCTATGCTTACTATGCTTACTGTACTACAGCTGTCTATGCTAATTGAAAAGAGAAGTAAAAATTTCCCTTCTTTATAATAAATAATGTGAAAATGTCACTTTGAAAAATACCTCCTAGCAGTTTAGTGACTGACAGCACAAGTTTTATCTCGCCGTAGTTTGTTTTTGTACGGTGCTTATCACCGCAGTGTCTAAGCCTCTCACAATGCATCATCACAATTGCTTCCTGGGGAAGGATTATCTGTCTTTTATGGAGGGAGAGCTGAGGCATTCAAGGTCTGGTCTAGCGCCCAGGAAAGCTGATGACAAACCTGTTTGCTAAAGGTCAAACCAGGAGTCTGTGGCCGAGCTGAGAACAGAGGAACAGCTCAGTACTTTAACCTCTGGACCGTTTTCTCCCTCTTTTTCATTATCTTTCAGTTTTTTGAGTGTTTTCACTTGTCAGAATTCACTCATTCATCTAAATCTCTAAGATGATGTATTATTAAAATATTTTGGCACCTGTCATGTATTTTCTGCTTAATATTTGCAATCAGTTAGAAAGTGCAGTTTCCAAAATGATATACCAGTGGGTGAAGGAGCATTGATAAAATTTCATTTTCTCTGGGGATCTAAAGCATTGGCAACAACAGAGTGTTATTTTCTTTTCTTGAAGTAGATCTAGTAGGGTAAGCTCCTCTATTTTGCTACCACTTACACATCCTAAGCTTGTTAAAGATTTTCTCCGGTAATAAATAATCCTTTAATAATTTGTTTTCTGTGGCAACAGATCATGTAAAATTGAGTTTTATATGTGACCAAGAAATGTCATATAGTAGTTGTCCTCTCATTCTTATTTTAACTCTTATTTTGATTTTGCAAAGAACAGGAAAAAGTATATTCTCAAAGCTCTTCTTCTGGTTTATTTGCTCTGCAGGGCAATCAACTTATTTTGTCTAGGATACTGAATGAGATGACATTTTTAATGTGTCATGATCCTCCCCTAGAATAGCCTACAACATTACTGTGAATTTATCTTTTCCTTTTTTTTCCTGATTCAATTGAATAACTCCATTACTGTACTTATATTCAGTGAAAAAGTTTTTTGTAGCACAGATGTTTTTCTGAATTCCTTTTAAAAATTGTATACAGTTCCAGAGGAGGGTAAATGATGCAGGATATGAGCAAGGATGATGGATTCCTGGATGAATATTGCTAAAACAGTCAGAGAAATACTCAAAAACTGCTAGCAACAATAACAATCACGGAAAGAGAGATCATAGCTCTCAGTAGAGCAGTTCTGCTGTTAAATGTTACTGTGGATTTAGATGATACTACCCATGTATTTGCAAACAAGTAGAAGAGTAGGACAGAACTAATTTAACCAAAACTGTATTTTTGGTTAATTACTAGTTGGTTGCACTAAAATCTGGCAGAGTGAATCCCGAACAAAAATGGTCCTACTGAAAAAAATCAGTGTTTACCAAGAATTAGTGCCTTCTGAAATGTGGTAGACCACAACCATTGCCTGAAATTTAATAGTGAAACAAAGACCCTGATTCAGGATTTCCTAACGACATTGGGAGGTTTTTCATTCAATTTAGAGAATTTTGGGTCTGGTCATCAGTTAGCTTTTTGAAACACATTTTTGTCAGGCAGTCTGAAGTGCCTGGCACGGCTAGGTCTCCTAACTGCTACCACTGTTCTTGGAGAGATGCTGGCCCCTGTATTTATATAACTCAGCTATAGCAACTGCCAACAATTGAAACACAATGTTTTTCTGTCTTTTTTGGTCTCATAGTAAATTAGTGCTGAATTCGTTGGCCATTAAATCATGCAGGCCACTACAGATACTTACTATTAAACTGCAAAACTGTTCACTAATCAATCAACTGCATAAAAGCCTCAAACAGAGCAAATAAATTGTTCAGATGAAACTATTAGAAAATCTATTACAGCAGGAAGTTCATTTCAGTATTTCAATTAATTTAATTAAGTGGCTAATTCAATGAGTTTAGGCTTATTTCAAAACACTGATCCGAGGACTGAATCTCCAGATCCATATTTTTTATTTCTGTCACTCTTTACTTCTTCCAGGTCCCCAAATCTCTTAGCTGTAAGTCTCATTTAGCTTTGACACAGACCACCAAGTGTAAGTCTTGCATACATTATTTTTCTGTTTATTCCATATAGGCTTAAGTTCCTGGGCTGAACAAGCAAGAAATTTTCTGATTTGCTCTACAACTAAAAGCTAATTCTTTTCTTCTCTTGTCTTAAGGTCACGACTGAAATGGAGTGGCGTTTAACAGCAAGCCATTCTCGGAGCATCAAATGTGAACAGTGACAAACTTGCAGATGAGTAGGCCCCCAAATGCAAATGTTGGCATCCTAAATATTCTTCCCTTAGCACTTAATATGTTGATAACAGGAGTTCCATTCTCTGTCAGGTCAGCTTAGGCTGAAGCTGCGTTCATCTAACTAAGGTCAACAGTGCGGCAGATTTGGGTGGCGTCTCTAGCAGACACTTTACAGAATACAAAACGCAATACAAATACCAGTTTTTGGTGTATAAAGAACCGATAAGGCTTTGGGGGATAAGAACAGTATTTCTAACCTTCCTTTTACTACATTCTAGTTTTCTTTTGCAAATTAAAAAAAAAAAAAAAAAAGTATGCCTAAAATACTTGAAGTGCTGTTGAGCTATTCCCATGCACACTCTAAATAAATTGTTTAGCTGATGACTCGATCTAATACTGACCTTTTCCCCATGTTTGTTGTAGGCTTTTGTGTAACACAGCTGCCAAAATTGTAATTTAATAGGACTAGCCTGAGGGCAAATTTGCCATAACACGGGGCCAAGTTATTACAGTAATCAGCTAGCTCAGAAGGAGCTTGAAGGAGTAAAATGCAGAAAATGAGCCTATTTTTTCAAAAGTGTAGGTGCTTATGGGACCTGTGGACCATTGCTAACATTGCTAAGCAATAAGCCAAGCAATTGAATCTCAGTATACTAAATAGGTAAAATAATTTTAAAAGAGTTGGAGTTTTGTAACTATTGAGATTACATAGTGGAACTAGTTAGAAAATTTTTTAACCATAGTTTACGTCCTATAGGATATTCTTCTATTTCAGTTACTTTGGGTCTTGGATTTTGAAATACCCTGCAAAAAATATTGAACGGTGCCTCAGTTTGATTTTTCTTGCTCCCAAGAGACAAACCCCAAAGTTTTGTTTTGTCAAAAAGAATTAAGAATTATGAAAATTCTTTTTTTAAAAAAAATATAATCTAACTTATTTCCTGAGAAAGTTTGATTTCTAAACCTGCCAGTATTCTTCTAGAAACTTCCTGAGCAATAATATACTTAGAATTTCCACTGAAATTAAGAGATTTAATTCAGGAGCATTATATCTGCCATAGGCTGCCGCAGATTTCTGTATCTGCTTTTCACCCCCAACTTTTTATCTCTATTTATAGTGAAAAAAGATTGTGAATTCTATTTCTAAGAAATAAAATATGAATACAGAATTAATTCCAGCAAAACCTGTGTAAGGATGAATATTATTAGAATATGGCACATTTGTTTACATTTCAAGAACAAGTGTGGTAATAGACACTTACTATTCCAAGAAGTCTTTGTAGGAGCTGCAAGAAATACTAAAAATCGTTATATTCTCTGAGGGAATCCACCCCCAGAACAAACTAGCCCAGTGATGGTATTGACTCTTGGTTCTGCTTGCGTTTCATGCTCAATATAAACTGCCTCATCAGTATTTTTCCCGTTTATGATATAACTCTCATGGAACATATATGGAATAAAATGTGAGTATTACCTAGATACAAGACTACTATAGGAGCAATGTCATTGCTAATAAAATTAAAAAGTCTCTCTATCTCTCTCATCGGAAGTGGGTGATTTCAAATTACATGCCGTTGAAGTTCACAAGCGGTGTTTAAACTGGATTTTTGTGGTGTCATCAAATGGAGACTGTTAAAGACTCTCCTATGTACGTTACCTGTTTCTCCTTGGCAACCAGTAGCTGGGCCTGAAGCATCAAAGGGCTTTGTACTTCTAAACCTGAGTTCTGCAAGGGCTCTGGCTTCTCCACATCTGTCACATCTCCAGATCAGTATTCTCTCCTTGCCCGTTTCCAGTTTCTAGTTAGACGCTGTAGATCATATGCTCCTAGGGGATATTGGTAACTCCCCCTAGGCTTCTCCCTTCAGGGAGGAGGTTACCAAGAGAGAATACAGTTTCTACAATAAGGAGGGTGAAATCCTAGTCCTGGGGGAATCAGCAGTAAAACTTGCTTTTGCTGTAAATACCGAAAGTTCTTCAATAACAGCTGAATTTTAATTCTCTCTGAAAGATGACTTTAGCAGTAGAATATGTTAGGTTCCTGTTGACCCTGATAAGCTAGGAGAAGTAGTCAACAGCACCAGAGTTAGAAGGCGTCAAGAAGCAAAGCTGTTCTCTTCATCTAATGTAACTCAAACGAGAAAACTGTCCATGATGCCTAGCTTGTGTCAGAGCCAAAATCCCCACATTAGGGTTTCTGAGCACTGTCATGTGACTACAATGGTTGGCTACAACTAGCATGCATAAGAAGAAAATACAAAAAACTGTCAAAAACCATGAAGATATATAACAAAAATGATAATATGAAAAAGGTAAGATTTTAAAAGGGCGAATCAAAAATAGCAAACACAATGACTTGACATTAACAGAACAAAAAAGGAAAATATTTTTCATCATTACTTTTCAGCTTCCATTAAGTGTTTTTTCTTGCACTTTAAATGAAGGCCAAAAACTAGAAATACCAGCTAATCTAGGCAAGTCTGACAGTCTTAAGAATACAGGGAAGGACATGAGAGTTGTGTCTGTGTGCGCTAAAAACCTAAATATCTGAGAATTCAATACTCCATTGGTTTCTTTTTTTGAGCTTAGCTGAAATGTGTGGTTCAGACAAAGCAATCTATGCTATCCTAAATGCTGATCCCAGCAAAATATCAAAAATAGAAAACTACTCCCTAGTCATGAACCTTTTCCCAAAGAGCTTAAAAGTTCCTTTGCAGCTGAATTTCGAAGTGACCCTTAATGTAACTAACACAGGACAATAACGAATGCTCGGTAACCCGGGAAATTAGAACAAGTCATTATCAGGCACACAGTTAAGAAAGTGTTATTAATATTGACTTACAGTGACAGTGTAATGTCAGAATAAAACATTAGCGATCAGATCCAAGGTTCCTGGCTTTGCAGAGGCATTCCCCCCAATTCCCTTTGCAGCCTGGGGGAGCAGGGGCTGGGGAAGGAGGGTCCTCCAGCCAGCCAGCATGCAAGCTGGTGGGGACCAGCCTCAGCCCACGCGGGAGAGGAGGAGGGACCCAGACCCTGCATTGTAATTTCTTTATGAAGGGTCAGCTCACTTTTTTATTTCAAACCATAGCCTGAGGAGAAGACACATCTTACCTTTTGCTAAACAGCATTCACTCAGTAAGTTCAACACCGCCCTTATGCCCAGGCACACACATTCTCACGCCTGGGGAGAGCGAGTTCTAACCACCAGACTGCTGGAAGAGGTAAAATGGGGCACCCTGCACACCTCATTTCATACAGTGCTGTTGTGTGTAAAAGGAATAGATGGTTTCTGCAGCTATAGGTAAAAGGCTTTTGATTCTATTCCTACCTCAGCTTTTCCCTATTGTTTATCTCTAAGCATTTATGTGCAAAGTCTGCTGCATACTGCTGGACATGTCTTTGTGTGTTTGCTGGTGGGGCTCCTGTTATGAGCTGCCGGTTTGTATTCAGAAACAAGGATCTTCAATGCTTGCTCCTGAAGTGCAAGTCAGAATCCTAAACAAGACATTAAAATTATCTGGTCATGCATTTGAACCTTCAGTGCCCACCAGGGCACCGGCAGTGCCCAGGAATCTTTCCTCCTTCTAGATTACTTTCCATGTGAATGTCTTGGCTTTGATAAAAGTGTGTAATAAAGCAAGATGAAAAGGTGCAATAGCTCTTCAGAAAAGGAATCAAAATTAGAGGGAGCTGAATACTTGCATAAAATACAAGACTGTAAGAAGTTAATCTTAACATGGATATACTTAAAAGACTATCAATACTTATCCATTAAACCTCATGAAATCACTGTGAAGGAAGATTAGAAAATTGGGATTCCTCTCACTTTCCCTTCCTGCTGAATCCAGACATTGACTAAAAGAGCATGAGACGCACAAATCTCACACTCCTCCTGTTTTCCTTAGGGCTTGATAGCATCAGCAACACAGTGCTCATTTCCCTCTAGACCAAAGCTGGGTGCCTGGTGCCTCCTCTGAGCTGCCTGAGCAGTCGCCTCTCCCCGAGCAGGAGGCACAGCAACAGCCCGACCATATGGTTAAGTGGCTGCTGATTACTCACAGGAAAATTGTTCCAAGTCACTATCTATCAACTGTTCATTTTCACAAGACACAGGACTGTTGTACCTTATCGTGCAGTATGTTTGTGGGATTTTGCAAGTGTAGTTTTGTTGTTACATCTTCTGCCTTGGGAGGGACCCAGGCCTCTGCTCTTGCCTGCGGTTTCCCTTTCCCATCAGTATATTTTAATGAGCTGGAATGTTTTTCTGTTGCAGAGTACCAAAGCCCCATGGCACTTGCAGTCTGGGAATTGCTGGCTTTTGTAAATGGTTTCTGTTGGGCTTTTTGAGACCAGATGCTGACTATTGAAATAATGCATGATCTTAAACAAATAAAAGAAAAACTGGGAACAGCCAGTCTTCACAGAAAATCGAATCAAAGATGAGCAAGCTCCATTTCTTTTCTGCTTTTTGTACTCCAAACTAATGCGTACCCATGAGATTTCTGAAGCAATCCATTCACAGCGCGCAATCTGAGCAATGAGTACCTTCAACAGGCTGCTTGCAGGCTCTGATTGCCGCAGGATCCCAGGGACAGGCATTTCTCATTCAGGGTCTGTAGCATTGGACTGCGAGTAGGCGAGGGCAGGTCTTTCTAGCGCGCAGACACCTTTCCTTTTAAACCTTTTCTTCCAAGGTGAAGGTAGTTCTTCCCTTTCAACAACTCAGTGATCAGGGAACTCACACAAAGTGGGGAGAAATACTTGTTCGATGCTCTCCTCTGCCTGAGGACAGTCTAATCCAGGATTAAATGAAAGGCCATTAACCATTGACAGAGGAAAGTTTTCTCTATGGGTGCATTTGATAGGACTCTCGCTGAAGCCCCACCGCTGATGAGGAAATGAGAAAAGAGGATGCTGACAGTGGAAAGGGACTTTACCACATCCTGCTTCCATCTAAATCCTACTGAGGATCCGAAAACCTTTGTTGCTATAAATCTGGGATGCTGCTTTTCTCATTACTTGGATAATAGAAACACTGACCATAATTGTTGGCCATTAAAAAATCCCCTGTAGAAGAGACAAAACCTTTCTGAAAAATACTGCTGTTTTTTTAAAAAAAAGAAAATCAGAAGTTTTCCACTGAGTCTGCTAAATTGCCTTTGGATTTTCAATCTGTTTTTTTGTGGGCTCTTGTGCCAGTCCTCCTTTTTCTGGCACACTCTAACTTTTCCCTGTTTTTCCATAACCATCTCTTAATAATATTTTTGTGTATAAATCACTAGCTCTGTCAAGCAGCCAGAAACCCAGGATTTCCTTCTTGTTTTGAGCTGGTAGAAATTTTTCAAGAGAACATTTTTCAATGTTCTGTCAGATAATGAAGATTTGCAGAAATCCGCAGGTTCCAAGGGAATATCTCAGTGTCCATGAAATGCTGAGGGAGCCTTTCCTGCCAGCCTGTTCCCCACCTCCCTGAGTCCTGGCAGCCCGTAGGTGTCAGCTTTCCTGCCCTCCAGTTTTGGAGGCACCAAAAGCCCTTTGCTGTGACAGTGCTTCGATTGTTTCGAAGGGAACAAATGCACCTTCTGGTCCTGAAATGATGTCTTTGGAAAAATATCTTCCTGGGAGCTGGTGAGCTCTAATCATACAGTACCTCATTAGCACTCATATGTTTCCACAAGAAGTCTGGAAGTTGTTGGCTTTCTTGCACTGACCTCTGTTCCCAGTAGATCTATTTCCCCTTATTTCCCTTTATTTCTCCATGGGAGCTAGAGACGGATAAGATGTGCTTTGCTGGAGGATTCACAGTGTTTTCTAACATGAGGGACAATGAGAAATCTGGTCTCTGAAAGGGAATACGACCCACCGGGCACAAACTCTCCCATCCACTCCTCAAGAATCTGCTTTGTCCTGCCCTGTCAGACTTTCATCCCAGGTCTCTCCCTGCCCTTGCTCCTTGTGTTTCTTCTCTCCTTCTCACTTACTTATCCCTGGGCTCCTTCATCTGTGCTGCCTCTCCCCGCCTGAGCTCTGCGTGCAGCCCCAGGCTCCCAGTCTTGCCCGTCTCTTGGCTGTGTCCCAACCCTAATCTCCAGCCTAGACTTCTCGTGTAATCTCATGAAGCCTCTTTCCATGGTTTTCTCTTTCTCTTTTCCCAGATTCAGCTTTTCTGCCCAGGCATTTTCAGTTCTTCTGCTTCACTACCACCACCTTTGCTCCTTCTCCTGCATGGTCCAGCTCTCTTTGTTCCCAAACACAACGCATCAGCATTGAGTGAACCACATACCAAAGAAGGTTTTGATATCATAGACCATTTTCATTTTAGATTTCTTAGCATTTTACTGAATTTGATGCAACACACTAGTGGGTCCTATTATCACAGAGAGGATCAAGCACTCCGTGACCTGTGTCCCTTCTGCCCAGACTACTGGTGGTTTTAATTGGGTACAAAATCTATCACAGGAATAGGATAAACTGGGATCCCGAGAGCTGATGTGGCTGAGGCTGTAGGGCACTTGGCTTTGATTTTACCTGATTCTTTAGACGGCATGAACTTGGGATCATGCTCAGGTGCCATGTGCGTTTGGACTGTGCCTTTGCAGAGAAGCCCAAACTTTGGGCTGTGATGATTTCTTTGCATCAGCTTGCAGCTATGAAGTGGGGACAGCAAATGAGAAAGGTGTTAGAGATGAAGGCAGCTTCTGTAAAGGTGAGTAAAGCAAAATATAGTTCTCTATCCTCATTCTCAGAAAGGGGGGATGGAGAAGGTTAAAATCCCCTTAAACTTGAGCCATATACCACACTTTGATAGAATATTAATCAGTGAGTGGTTAAAATTAGAGAAAGAATTAAGCTATGGAAAATATGAAGTGGTAGGCAAGGGACCAAAACCTACTTCCAGTATAAATTATGTTTGTCTATGCATCTGTTCATGTTTAGTAGTAAGCAAAAGACTTGACTTCTTCATTATTGGCCATCGTTCCTTTAGACGGGTTGTGGGGAGGGACTCCAGTCTGCACTTTTCTAGCAGACACAGATGGCTATTTAACAAGGTTAACATCAGTCATGATAATTACCATCATCATGTCAGAAGAAAACATTTTGATAGACTTCTGTTCAGCAGCTTTTACTTTTTACCTTGAAAGTAAAAGAATATACTTCAGCTGACACTTGCTTTTATGTTGCTGCTTTGATCTTCCAATGGCAGTGGATCTATAATAGCACTAGTAGCTTCCCTTGCATCCTTTACATTGAGAAGACCTTTTCTGGTAACATGATTTCTTGATAAAAGAACAAGAGACATAGTGCTCCTTCCTTTGGGCCCACTGCACATTCCTCGCTTTCGTCTACGTTTTGTTGTTGATGGACTACCTTACAGGCTGCTGAATGGTGTTCACTTGCCAAATGGTTTTTGCTGCAAATGGAATTAATTTTCTTAGCCTTATGTGCTCCATCTTCCCCTGTGATACACACTTCTGTCCTTTTGACAAAATAAAATTCTGCATGAGTGTTAATGAAGAGCTCTTGCCAATTGCATTTTGTGTTAAAAAAAATTTTCCCCTTTCACCCCACCCACTATGCCAAATTCTTCATGCAACACAAGGGATCATTCAACGTAGTTGTGTTTTGAATAATGTAAATTCAAAAGCAAGCCTCATTTCTAGTATGCCTTAAAACCAGGAGATAGATGTTTTTAAATGTGCTTTCATAAAATGACTGGACTTTCTAAAAAATGTTTGTCATCTAAGAAACAGCATAGTGAAAGGCAAAAACCACAACACACAAACATTAAGATTTGTTGGAGCAAATAATTTTCTTCCAACCAATATGTGGAAAAAAAAATGCCTGAAATACATCAAAGTTAACACTGAAATGGAATTTATTCTCATTTTAAAAAGATGGAACTGAGAAGTGTTCCAGTCTCTCAGGATCCTGATTTACAGGTTGAACACTTTCATATGAATACTGATTAAAGAACAATAACTTTTTGTCCTGTAGCTGATCTTGAGAGCCAGTAACAAAGATGTGGAACTTGAACAGTATTTACAGTTTTTTTGAATTTTATGTTGAGTGTACTGCATGCATTGTGCTCTTCTTTACAGTCCTCTGTATAATGGTATCTTGTTTTCTTTCATAGCTTTTTTCCTCCCTAGTTGAAGATTTGTAAGATGGTCATGTTAATCTTGAATTCTTCAGAGACTGGGAAAAAGAGAGGCATGTTTCTTTCTACTGTCTCGTCAGTGTCCTGGAAGGACATATATTAAGCTCCCTGGGCTGTGGAAACTTTCAAACTCAAGTTTTCCATTTTCTGGATGAATTTGCTCAGTCTTAAGCTGTCACAGGTATTGCTAGTCTAGGAGTATACTGTCTCTAGGACAGCTGTAGATCTGAGCTGGATGGAGGCCCCATTGCCTCAAGAGAGGTAGGACTTTCAGACATACCCCAGCACTTAGGACATTTTACTGGTGAGCTCTGTATGTCTGACACAGCTGCTCGGGTCCCTGAGGTGCCTGTGAGGTCTCCCTGTGAAGTAGCCTGAGGTCTCTCCCTATGAAGTAAAAGAAAAGAGTAGGCTCTAAGCACATGGTTCTGGATTTCCCTGGGCTCTGTGATTCAGGCATCTAAATTTGCAGCACTTGAGTATTTTAGCCGCTCAAGTACCTTATTAGAGCTACCTCATAATTCCAGAAGATCCAGCGGATCCAGGTAAGCCTGGGTCAGAGTTAAGCCGAAATTTTTGAGAGAGGAAGAGGGACTTCGACCATGCCATGCCATTGAAAGCAGGCAAAAATGGAGAGATGCAGAAGGGAAGTTCAAAAAGCTTCAGAAAATTCTGATGGAAACAGACAGAAATTTATCTGTCTGTAATAGCTCATGATACGTACCCAACCTTGTTGCAAAACAACTTTCCCAATTAATACAGTTCATCCAGGTAAGAATAAGCTATGCCTGGAGCAACACAAATATGTTTAAATGTTTGTTTTATACCTAGTCTTGCCTTGTTATGTCAAGGAACACACTGTTATTCAGGAAGACACAGGATTTAACAACAAAATATTATCAGAATCCAAATATTGGGCCAGAGTGTTTTTCTGTCTCCTAGAAGCACTCCCTTCTCTCCAGCCTATTCTAAATCCATTTCTATCTTTTCTGGCAGGAAATCTGCAGGTCTCAAACCCCTGGAGAGAAAGCAAAAAAGATTTTATTTTTGAACACACTTGCAGATGTGGCTGCATTACATCTCATTATGTTTAAGTGCATTATTTAGCTTGGAAGATTGAGACTTCTGCCACCCATTGACAGGAAAAATCTGGGTTTTGTGCTACAAATGTTTTCCTATGCATGTTTTCCTACCCATGTTTTGACTTGTCACTTGTAAAGCGGTATACATTCCAAAGCTGTTGGTGAACATGAGGCAGATGAACCAAGAAGTATCTCTCACAGCCAACCCTTTTAATTATAGATTAATATGTATATGCCACATAATAAGCATATCACAGTGTAAAAGATCGCAGGGATGGCTGCATTATTTCTATGGAAAAAGTTTTGGAATAAATGTCTTAAAGAAAAATACAAGCATATTTTCAGCAGATAATACATTTTAAATCTCATAACGTTCATTTATAAACTGACTTAAAGAGTTGATGGAAAGTGAGGAAAGTTTTTATTTGAAATGTGCTAAATGGAAAAGGCTTAGTTTGATATTCTCAGCTAGTACAAACACAGTAAATACTGCTTTTTCTTCAAGGAGAAAAATACAGTCAATTAATCTGTTCATACATATGTATGCTTTTCAAGAGAAACAGGAATATGTCCCTGGTATTGATGCTGGCTCAGTAAACCAATAATCTTGGTCCTACCAATAAAAGACAGCAGTACAACAGGGTGGAAGGTGAAATCAGTATTGACACGTTCAAGGTTGAAAGGAGCAAGCAGAGGGAATTAGATGCATTGCTGTAGTGAAATATGCTAAAACCATGCAATAAAATAGCCCAACGCTTTGTCATGTACGTAGCTGCTTAATGCATACCGATACTAAAAAAAAATAAATAATCCTTAACTCCCTAAAAAACCCTTTTCCCAAGATCCTATAATAGTATGAAACATGATAGTATGAAATACTAGCAAGTTCATGCATCTTAAAAATGATAATGCCGCCTCATACGAATAACTTACAGTCCTGGTGGGGCAATTGTAAACAATCAGCGTAGTTCAGATGGAAGTTTTTCCAGAGAGGGACAGCACGACGTCTTAGAGACACAGAGAGCTTCATTTGTGTGGAAAGATTGAAAACGCCATGACAGGAGGGTGTTTGTGTTGTGTGTTGCCAGGGGAATCTTTGTGTGTTTAAAGAGGAGATGAATACAAGTGAGGGTAATATGAAGCAATGAAGGATCCAGAAAAGGCTAGCTGTGTGGTCCTATCCATCTTCAAAACAGAAAAAAAGAAGCGGAATAAAAGTAAAGACTGATAATATGAAACAGTATTATTTTTTTAAATATAGTTCACATAGTTTGACCTGTAGGATTCAATGTCACTATCACAAGCTTTAGCAGATACTTTATGTTGAAGAAAATAATGAGAAGAAGGTAATGAAAGTTACTGCTATAATGTGAGAGCACACTATCCGTTACATACATTTAGGAGCATTTCTCTGCCCAGATTGAGTGATTATGCCTCTCATCTGCAAAACAGTTATGTTGCTTATTGAAATAGCTCTGCCTATAAGATGGCAAAAACATATTTCAGAAATCTCTTTAAAATATATGTTGCTTTGCTGGTTGTCTTGCTCTATTTAGTGTTCTTTCTTTTTTATTAGCTGTTCAGTATTAATGTGTGCCTCTCTGAAAAATGTAAAATTAAGCTCGGTACTGCAGGAGGAGGAATGCTGGCTACAAGAGAACCCTCTGAAACACTCTGACCAGTGGACTTGGTGGGATTTCAGCAGGCTCTGAGCATTTTCAAGACCTTTAATTCCCGGAGTTTGAGACTCAACAGTAACAGTGCAGGTGGAAAACTGGGTCTTTTGTCCGACATGTCCACTGGTGAGAGAAGGAGGTGGGGATGTACAGCTGTGGGTGGTGTCTGGCAGGACTTTGGGAGGGCAGTGATTGATCTGTGCCAGTCAAAATGGTGTTCAGCAGGGATTGATTTCTGTGCTGCAATGTTCGCACATTGATGTTTGCACTCCACAGCCCGGGGAAGCAAATGCCCCTGCCAGACCATGGGAAAGGCAGGATTTATAGACAACCATGCTGGTTCTTGTGAGGGGGTGCAGAAGCAACAAGCCGGCTCTGATGACAGCTCTCATCCTCTTTGCATACTTCATCATTTCAACTCTTCACAGCTCTCTTTGGTGTGATTCTGCAGTTGCAGAGATTTTCTGCTCAGTGAAACTAGCCTCTTGTGCTCTAGCTGGCCTAAGCTGGACAGAGGACAAGGCACTGATGACAGCCATGGGTGTCACTGGTGTCACTGCAGCTGGCTCTGCCTCTGCTCCACTCCCTCGGCCCTTTCCCTGCTCTCCAAGATTATATAGCCTGAGCTTTCAAATATAAATGGGAAATTTATGGTCTTAAAGGAGATGTTGCATATAATTTAATGCAGAAAAAAACCATAAATCTGCATTATATGGTTGCTCATTACATTTAATAAGTTGATTTCACCGTTACCTGCTTCCCTGAATGCTTTCTCCGGTTTATCTCTGGCTTCAAGTTATATCTTATAAAGCTAGTTCAAACTACGGTACTGTCTGACTTACCTTAATGTGTGAATATAGTGTTTATTATGATAGAGCTCAAGACTTAAAGCATTCTCTCATTACTAATTAACCACACCGAAATTGCCTCAATACCTTAGCACATTGACTGGAGAATATTATCCTCGCTACAGAATTGTATAGAAAAGTTATAACTACTAATTAAATTGTATAGTACTCCTCCAAGAGGGATTTTTCAAAATAATCACTGTGGGAAAATTCCAGGGGTGTAATATAGCACACATCAAAACAGTGAAAAGGTAAGACGCAAAAAATCCTCCAGAGCACTAGTTCCAACATATTTTTGCCCATGTCTATGACTAAATCTCTTCAGGTAATTCCATGCAAAGGGCACAGATTTTACATAATTCTGTATTCATGGCCATACATTTTAGAAGGGCTTGGATTTTAGGATTGTTCTCATTTGTATTCTTTTAATGGGTATTGAAAACTACAGAGGTTTTGATATGCTTACTTTATTGTTTATAACCGACTTAAAACCCCAAACATTGAACAACAAAGCTTTCTGCCCCATGTTATGATTTTGAGTCTCTGGGAGGACTCATGAGGAATGTTTGGCTATTTTGTAAAAAATACTCTAATTGATTAGACACATTCCTCCTTCCCAATTAAAAATGACAAAAAAAAGGGAGTTTGTAACTCTGAGCCAAGTTCATTGATGTATAGGGCATAGCTAATGTCAGTCAATATTGAGGTCCTGATTGAACTGTGTGTTTTCTCACAAACACGATTATAGCAAGCTAATTTGCATTGCTAAACGAAGGCTAAAAATATCAAAACATTTTCCCCTGCTGGCCAGAGAGTTGTTGATCCAATCATTAAAATACAGATAAACAGAAGTAACTACTCTGATGGAAGCTAAGATGATTAAGCACAGTATGCATAAGAAATGAGTTATTTAGCTACTAGTATGCTCTCCAGAAGAAGAACTGCAAAGCTCTTGTTTAAAACTCACACCAGTCTATCATGGAGATTTTTGCGTGGCACCAGAAGGATCTATAAAACCTTTACATTATTTCTCATTCAAAATTTATCACGGGACCTGTTGGCAGCATGTGCCAAGGGACTGAACTGCAACTGCTGTGTAGGAAAAAATAATTTCTGCTTTTCCTAGCAGGTCTGATGACTTTGGCTCCAGCAGCTGCTATAAGTTGTTGTTTTGCTGTACAAGAAGGCAGAGTCTGAGCAGCCCAGCACTGCAAACAGGTGGGGTCTTGCCTGCGCTCGCTTCTTATTCAGAGCCTGCATAGATGAACTTATTTAGCCACGGATGAAATCTGGGCCAGATATAGAAATAATGGGGATTATTTGCAGGACAGTGGTTTGTTCCAGGGCTCCTCTTGAGGCAGGTGCTAGAGCAGTGGAGGTTCAAGAGGATACCTGTGGTTTTTTAATTAAATGCACTTTGAATATCTCCTTGCTTTCCAATGCCCACCAAAACTGTAAATGTACCTGTCCAAAACCTCTAAGCTTCTCCTATGATAGCAGACACTTTTTTCATAGTAGAAATGTTGGCATAGCTACCCAACTGGAAAACACAGAAATGCTTTGAGTCTTATTTAGCCAACCACAGTTCCTCAGTACATCCCAACACACCAATATTCAGGTTTAGTTTAAACTGTCAGAAATCAGTTTGAAATTCTGATCACATATTTCTACAAGCAGAAAACATCTAAATGAATGGAATGGATGGATGGATTGGTGCCTAGTATTTCCTCCATTATGTACTTCAATGTCATTTTGAATAGTATGCCAAGATCTATAGCCAACCCTTCCACCCCACCCCCACCCCCCAAATCTACAGGAAAAACTTCTGGAAATATTTAATTAATTATTTTTGTCAAGACTACAGATGAAAGGAGCCATTTGTATTTTATGACGGTTGGTAATTAAACATTTACAGTACCGTGCCAATATTTAATACCCAATGTAGAAGGAGCAAACTGAACAGAAGGTAGATCTGGCAGAGTTTAAGGTGGAGTGATGCTGTGGGAATGTGCATGTGTGATCAGAACTGTAACACCACAGAGCAAGTGGCATTGCAATAAAATGTTGTAGCAGCAAACTGCTTTTCCAGCTGTGTTAGACTTCCTTCCCTCTTCCGTGGAACAGAAATGAGAAAAAATATTTTACCCTTGAAATGGCTTGGAGAAACCAGATGAGACTTTGGGAGTTGAGATCACTGGCTGCTTTTGCAAGGCAACAAAGCTGTATAGAATAAATGAGTCCCAGGGAGTTTCTTTTGGTTTTATGACTGCCCCGCTTTATTTTTCCCCTCCATCTCACTGAGTATTTTGTAAAAACCTTCTACGTCTTATTTAGGTTACCTTCCCTGTTTTCATTTTCTGCTGGAAAGCAAGGCAGTATTCATTGCAAGAGTCTGTTTTTGTGTCATTTCTCAACCCTCTAATACCACCTTTGCACATAAGGATAGAATCTGTTTAAACAGCTCCATCTTACTCCTGCTGAAATGATCAGAAATGTTGCCATTTTTTAATAAGAATAGACTACATTTTAATAAGAATTAGACTGCATCTCCACAAATTGTCTGTGCTGTCACAAACAGGATTCATCTGACTAAATGTCAGTGCACAATGTGCACGTCCGCATCCGAGCTCTGTACACTGACGTTATACTCCATGGAGGCAGAGCCACAGGAAGAACCATCTGCTAAAAGAGACAATCAAGACAGAGCAAGTGCATCACATCCTAAGCGCATCTTTTTTTTCTTTCCTCCCTCTTTAATTTTGAGCCTAGCTCTGGCTAACTCAGCTGCAGACATGCACATTTTTCTTATGTCTGATGCTAGGGGAGACAAGTCCCAACCAAGCGCTTCTCAGGCTTATTCCCAGGCTGTGTGACTTTTCTTGTAGTACTTGTTCTGTCCTCACAAAGCACATACTATGCAGAATGAGCTCTCTTCTTCTTCTTCTTCTGCACCGTTATCAAGGCCTCCCATGACAGGCCAGTTCCTTTCAGCTACGTTGGTTGAAAGGAAAAATGAACTAAGAGTATATTGGGTCTCTGCAGCGTAGCTGAGGTATTCTCTGACCTGTGTAATAAGTAGACAAAGATAATTATATGCAGCATAAGGTTCAGCTTGCAGTCAGTGGAAGTGCCATGGACTCTGGATAAAGCTGATTGGTGCCATGATTTCTTCTTTTTGCAAGCACTAGATTGTTTGAGAAATGACCGTGTGGCAACAAGCGTGAAATTAAAGTGTCCGAGTGAACTTGCATTCATGCTCAGTACTCTGCGCAAACATTTAAGTAGATGCCATCTATCAAATAACCATGCTTCTCTCAAAACCAGCTTAGTAAAACGTTGGCAAAGACACCCAGCAGCCAGCCAGATCAGACTGCAAATGTTTGGTAGAATCCTGCTGCTAATTAAATTGTATCTGCAGGAAACTCCCCCGATTTTTAATACAATTATTGATGAAATTCTTATACTTTAAAGGCTGTGGATCAGGACTTTTCATTCTATAAATCCAGGCTTCTTGATGACTGTGTGTGCATTAGCACGCAGTGCAGCCTGGCAGGAGGGGCTCTGCAAAGCAGAGCGGTTGGCGATGCAGACCTGACATCCACGTACGGCACGTTTTGGGAAGTTTAATTTCATATTTGCTCTAATCTGTTCCTGTGGTCTAGAGGCCCAAGGCTGGGCGGATGGCATTAAGTACTCTCTTGGAGCACATTTTCTGGTTTTGTGTCATCCCAAAATAATCTGATTTGGGTGCTACAATATGAACCAAAATGCGGTAAGGCTGTAAGGTGGAGACATTAACTTTAAAAATGACTTCCCAGCCTGAATGAAGGTGCTAGCATAGTTGCATCCTATGTGGATGATGTTGTACAAGGTCACCCACAATAACTCTTCTTGATCAAAACAATCATAGAAAAAAAGCAAATGTGTAACTGCCTTTTTTTCCCAAATGTTTTTCAAATTGGAAAGTTTTGCATGGAAAATCTTTCTATCTTACTGACCCTGGTTCCAAAAACATTCTGACTCTAATCTATATGACTTGATACAGCATGGATCCTGCAAGCATTTACTTATGAGTAGTGCCATTAATTTCTGTAGGATTACTCAAGTAAATAAAATCTTTCACTTCTTTCCAGGATCAAGATCCAGATCAAGATCCAAGACCATGATGCATTTTGATTGGAACAGAGCAATAGGTGTTTCCAGAAATTATGTGAAATGTTATCCACTTGAGTCCTTCCCAAGTGAAACCAATATTAAACAACAACAAAAAAACAAACAAAAAACCGGTCATTATAAGAAGGGATGGGTATGAAACAATTTATTCTGGACAATGAAATGTGTCCTTGCAAGACCAGAGAAACTCTGTTCCTTTGCTTGATCCTACGATTATTTCAGTCTATGCCCAAATTAAGCAAGTAGACCAACACCATGCTCATGGCAGATGTAAAATCTTTACTGTACTACATTTATAAATTGCTCTGTTGTTGATAGGAACACCATATCATTTCATGGAGTGATAAAAATCTGTATTTTATGAAAAATTTGTGAAAAAAATTACATATAATGTGAAACCAAACTTAAAAATAGATTCAATTACAAAGAACTTTGTTCTGTAAAAGATAGAATGGAAACAATACAGTAAAATAGATTATTACAAATAAAATGTTTTTCACTTTCAAAAGCCTAACTTATTTGTTTTAAAAAGTTGAAATTAAATTTGCTTACGATGGTAACCCTTAAAAATAAAAGCACAATAGGATAGAACAAGCATGCATTTATTATCAAAATGTGGGTGTACAAGTTGTAAAATACCATAAATGTCTGGAATTGTGGATGCTATTTAAGAAAAAAAAAAAAAGGCTTTCATGTCAGCAATACTTTGGATAAAGTATGTTTCTTTCTATTCAGGATGGTTCTCATCCAGAATAGATCCATGAAAACAGAGACACATGTAACTTCTTCACATCTTATAACACCTAACTATGGATCTGAGCAAATTCCTAATGTTTTTAGCTCTCCTTACTAAGCTGCTTTTCAACTCTGGCTCAGTCAGCCTATTGTTACAAATAAAAAGGTCTTTCTTTGTCATGATTATCATACACTACTGATGTGTCTGGTCCTGCACCCACTAAAGTCACAAGCAAAACTGACTTCGCCAGGGTCACATCTTTTACGACAAAGCAGAATGCATGAAGTTAAAGAACAATGTGAATACATTCACGCTGCAACTTTTCCAATGGACTTCAGGTATTTAAATGAAATTATTCAGTGTTTGGCCTATTTGACACCACATTCACGTATTTACATCATATACATCTGTTATAAACTCAACAGCAGGTGCTCAGAAACAGCTGTGTCCAGCAGTTTCACAAAATTCCAAACTGGACCACTTTAATTAATGGAGACAGAGAGGGTAACGTAAAGCCTTCAAGATAAAGCTGGGCCCAATATAACTTTGTCTCTTGCAAGTAGCTAGAAACACGGCAATCTTTGAGAGGCTGCCTAAGGAATTGTTTCAAGTTTTCTTCCAGGATTTTGAAAAGGAAAGTCACGCTTACTTATAAAACTGTATTTTGTTGTTGATGGTCATTTTTCCAGTGGCAGAGTCAAAAGAAGAGCAGGGTCATACGTGGAAAGTCTCAGCCGGTGTGCTCTGTGGGTTTGTCCTTGCCTGGGGAACCTGCTTTTGGAGCAGTCAGATGTCCTGGGATCCGAGGGGCGACGATGAAGGCATGCGCAGAGAGGACCTTTCCTTGGCCTGGCAGGGTGGAAGGGTGTGCAGGGCCGTGGCTCACTAGCTGCTGCAGCCTCTTGTGCAGCCATGTCCCAGCAAATTGTTGTTACGTCCGTCTTGGAGTTTCTCATGGCTCTGAAGGGATGGTCTGCTGTCCGTGCTGGAAGTCTGTCCACTTTGATCCCGCTGTCTTCTTAATCTGCCAAAGGTTAAAAACATTGATATAGCTATCTTGTGCAGATAACTGTATCAGAATGACAGCCTGCAGCCTGTCCTGTGGATAGTCACATACACCTGTGTATAAAACAGATTCCTGCACCGTTTGATCTCTATTAACTCCTTGAGCTTTATAGCTGCCATTCCTTCTAAACACTGACGATTGCTTCCTCCTAAATATGTGCAGTTGGGTCTTGGTCAAGTACTGCTCCCATTAAAGCCTATCATAAATAACCAGCAGAGGAGAGCGCTTCCTCTGGCTTTAGCACCTCTGCTCAGACTCTAACTTCACAAAACCTCCAGGTAGCTCGAGGCTGATGAGAGTTGTTGGCTGGGCACACAACAGTAAGATGCTGCTCCCCTCTGCTGTCCTACAAAATTGTCAGTAACCTCCACCAGTACAAGAGAAAAAAACATGAGATGAAAGTATATTCAGTATTCTTCTTGTTCTTACTTCATATGTTGTCAAAGCCTCCTAGGTGGTTTCAAGGAACAACAACAACAAAATCCTACGTTGTTTAAAGACTGCAAAGTCATGTTCTTCTGACATCATTTTCTAGGCAACAGCAACAGCCCTAGCAGCACCTGCAGGCCCCACCAATCATTTTATCATCAAGCTTCTCAGCATTTCTGTTCAATGCTGGTATCAACTTCTGTGATTTTACTCTGATTCATGTGATATTCCATGTTTTCCTCCAAACACAGACACAATGTAAATACTTTCAAGAAGGGTGTAGATATTCATGGGGAAGCTATGAGGTAGAGATCCATTTTTTCTTAAAACATGAACAGCTGCTGTTTTGGAGGAATTTTTCTCTGACCGTTTGTTTTCTCAGAATGAGAAACAGCTGTTGATGTATTCCCGAAAAAGGCACCAAGAGTTGGCACCAGAGACACTATGGAAGAAGCTCTTTGTTACAGTGATTATAAGTGTTATATATGATATACTCCAAAAAAACTTTGCAAATAACATTGACTATGTAGAAAATACTCAATAATGGAAAACCATACAGAAATTAAATGTAAAGGGTCAATTTCAAAGGGTAAAATACTTCCAGGTGGCATAAAGACTACAGAGATCCCATACTAAAGACTCAGAAGAGAATGTGAAAGGACATGAAATAGCTGTGATGATAAGCAGAGGAATAAAGGAGGCTATTTAAAGTAAAAATAAAGAAAACACTGTACAAATAGGTTAAATTTAGAAGAGCACAAACACTGGCACATTAAATAAAAAACTTTAAGACAGACTGAAAAAACATATTAGAGGAACAAATTGCTAAAAGCATTTACTCTAACAGTAATTTTTTCAAGTGCACCAGAAACAGGAAGGCTATCAGTGTGTCTACAGGCCAATGGAGGACTGAGAATTAGAGGAAAGCACAAGAAATATGAGTCTCTAGCTGAAAAGCCAATGAATTATCTTCACCAATGTTCATGACAAACGAGCTTAGGGACATTCCTTTCTTTATTAGAAATTTGTCCATCATCTCCAGTTAAACCATCAGTCAAATAGCTTCAGAACCAGTCATTCAAATGAATGTTGAATTTTCACACAAGGGCTCTAAGAAAATTGAAATATATAATTTCTGCACAGCTGAGTGGAGTATGTAACTCACTGTTGAAACTGTCTTGGCACCAAAGAATGGAAGACAGCAAATGTGATGGAATTTTTTTTTTTTAATAAGTGCTTCAAAAGAGATCCAGGGGACTACCATGAGAGTAATTGAACCAGACAAAGTTGTGAACCATCTTAGGGTCTGAGCTACTGGCCCTTATGAGACTAAGGTATTTGTAGGCATCAACAGAAAAGGCTACAGTGCTTGGAAACTCATGTTGCAAACTGTGGGTTGCAAACCTCTGCAAACTGTTAAATAGTAGAGTGAAACAAAATTTGGAGATCTGAGGAATCATTGCTTTGGTCTAAGACACACAAGTGCTTTCTCCCTGAATCTGTTTAATATTTACTTTGTTCATAAAACACTGAAAAAGAAGGCATTTACTGTACTGCTAAAATTAACAGGGAAGTAAGAAGTCTCTCAATAACAGCATAAAGCAGGAAAATACCAATTATTTTTTTTTTCAAACCACTCAAAATGGCACAAAGGCAGCATGTAAGGAGGACAGCGGGAAAAGAGAGAAATGAAGCCCATGCTGAGGTCAAAAGATACCACTGATCAGCCTTGAACTTCTCACTTTCTACAGAGGTGGTTTCTATTGTTGATTTCCATTCATTTTCTTTTATCCTGTCCCTACTCCCCAGATCTATTATCAAACCATAATTAGATTATGGGGGTTTGGAAGTGCTAAAGAAACACATTGTTTTAGCAGCGCTTCACTGTATGGTCTTTTCACACATTTTCTGCTTCCGTATCTAGATTCACTACCCATATTAACAAACTATCAAAATAAACAATAGGTTATTAACCTGATGATGTAGTAAAAATTTAACTGTTATTTAAATGTTTAATAATTTATCAATCATTTTATTCAGTGATTAAAATTACATTAAAGACTTCATTATCAGGGGCTATAATGGGCATGCTAACACCTACTTACCAGTGTGTCCTGGGGGCTGGCGAATTGGACTAAGAATCAGGAGATGTTGATTCTGTTTCTACCTCTGCCACCCTTTGCGCAAATTACAGCCCTTTTCTGTGTCTCAACTTCTCTCTTGACAAGTGGGGACAATGTAGGAGGGTGAGGCCGAGGGTGAATTGTATTTGTCCAGAAATCTCACGTGGTTTGGAGCTAGTCATACATCTGGGCTGGGTAAGTTGTGGTTAAGAAATAGAAACAAAAAGAACATTGAAGCCATGCCCAGACTCATGAAACCTTGTGTTCTTATCAAACCCATGCCTGCAGGAGATTTTTCTGGATAAACTGGTGACAGAGCATGTATAGGCTTGTACTTGCAGCTCTCGATTAGGCAAAGGATGCAATGAGCAGGAACGTGCCAAGCAGCGTGGGACTTTGCTTGTAGTTGCACATCAAATGTTGAGGCAGCTGCTGCCGAGAACGATGGGAGCTGAGAGCTTTGTGCCTCTAAGTACTGCTCTGTGCCTCACCGGCCTGAATGAGATGGGGAATTAGAGTCTGGCGTCTGTGATGATTAAGAAAAGAAAGTGGCATATATAATCAAGCAAAATGTAATTATAATGCATATGTAATTATGCATATATGCATTATTGAATATATAGAAATAGAAAAGTAAAGAGAGAAGACTGGCTAAAAGCTAGCATGGAAAATACAATACTGAAGCAAAAAAGATTGCTACAACTATGGCAGGCCAGAGTGAAAATCAGTCGTCTAATGAAACCCAGTAACAAACTTGGGGACCACCAGGGAAGAGCTTACAGCTCAGCTTTGTTCACCAGATGAAGAAAAATATTGAAAGTTTGTCTGTAGGCTGCTTATAGGACAAGTTCAATGAAAAAGGATGAAAAGTTGCAGATTCAACATGACTGTCAAAATTTCAGATTTGCTAAGAGACTAAGGCCTCCTCCCAAATCACTGCAATTTCAGCAAAAATAAAATAAGGCAATGGTCTGTATTTCAACCTAGCTCCAAACTGCAAATAGGCTCAGGTCAAGACTTAGACAAATCTCACCACAGCAGCTGTGTGTGAACAAGCAGACTCTTCAGTTAAAATGTTGGACAGTTGCAGAAGTGACATTTATCTCTTGTTCGTGCCTTCTTGATTCCTTGGTGCCAGAGCTTTTCCATCAGATGTTCTCAGTTTTTCAAAAACATGGGTACCTCGACACAGTTCCTGTAATCATGGCAAAATAAATACAGTCTGGGCCATTCTGTCTAAAAATGGCACTAGTGCAATAAATCATTTGTAGGAAACTGCTTTGCAGTGAATGACTTATCTTGCCTTTAAGCTGATGTAGCTACAGGCTGTGATAACTTGATAAAGGCCCAGGGAGAATGAATGGCTTGATGGGGACTTAGCTGTGGATCTGGACCAGGTAGCTGTTCCTTTGCTGAATGTTATTGACTGAGAATAAATGGTAAAACAGCCAGCTGCAGACAAAAAAAGTGAACAAGTGTTTCTAGCGGATAGTCATATGGAAAAAAAACCCCAAACCTGCAGGGAAGAGAGGATGAAAATGAGTTTGAACAGTGTCTATTACATTTATTCCATGACAATTCTGTACAAATACATAAGTAGGCTCAGAGGCAGTTATGCTGGAAATTAAGAGTGGGCCTTTTGAACCAACAAAGAGATAAGCTGAGTTTTCCTTCCCTTCACCATTGATCCATGAAATATTGATAGTGCGTGATGCTGAGCGTTGAACAACCTCCTCTCCAGCAGCGAGGAAGAAAGAGGCTGCACCAACCACTACAGGAATGCATCAAGAAAAGTAACCGAGTCTTCTGTCAAGTCTTGGGCTTCATTAGTATGTCTGGTAAAGAGAAAGTGTCTGTGTGAGCTATGGAAAGGTTTTTAAGATTTTTATTATCTTGATACTCAGATATTATAGTAGAGTTCTTGCAGTATTGATTTCCAGTCCTGGATCTTGAATCAGATATATTCGTCAGTGGAAGGGCATTCAAAGGACAGGGAAAAATTGTTGGTCCAAAAAAACCTATAGCAGTATAGACCAGTGGTGTCAGGTTTACAAAATGTAGCTGTTCTGTTTGAGAGCTGTATGGAGGCTTTTACACTGCCTGTCACTCTTGTCTGTCTGTCCTGGCCAGACAATACCTCGGTGCACGATAACACCTTTGTGCAGCTGAGGTACTCAGCAATGGGTCTTGCCACGCTGTGAGTGTGAAACTGAAGCCTCAGAAATGTGAGATGTTTCAAGCAGTGGGCGCTCACTCAGCAACCATCAAGGACAGAATTTCTACTGACAAAAAGAGAATTCAAGCCAGGCAGAACTACCACTCTTCTGAGACTCCCACGTGTACCAGGCCCTTTTTATTACAGAAAATTTGCAAGTGAGTTTGCCAGTGTTGCAAACCTGGTGTCCTGGGTGTGGAGGAAAGAAAATGGTCTGAGTGGGCAGTGGAATTTACTTTCCCATTTCTAGATTTAGTATTTTACGTTGGCCTATTGATATTTCAAACTCTTTGCTGGAGAAAACAGATGCTTTTGCTTTTGGTTTGGGGAAAAGGTGGCCATAATAAGAAGAGCTTTAGAAACTGTAGCTTTATTGCAGGAAAAACATTCTATTAATGGAAACTTTTACATCCCTTGAAAGAAGCCCTGAGGAGTAGATAAATCTGTGGAACATTTATCCCGGTTATTCTTTACAAGGAAGGGGGTCTGAGGTCAGAACAGAGCGGGCATGTCTATGCTAGCTTTTCAAATTCATGAATCCTGGGGGACAGCTTGCTAAATAGTTAGAAACCCACCTCGGTTCTATGATTTAGCAGCTACACATAAGTAATGCTGATGTCTTGTCCAGATGGCCCTGCTAGAAGGCTAATTATGAACATGTCCGCATCAAGAGAAAAAAATAACTGATCTATCCTGGGGAATGACTGTGCTCAGAAAGGGACTATTTCAGCTACATGTCTCTGTGCATGTCATGTGGTTTGTCTACTGGAGCAAAAGTTACAAGAGGGATTTCAGAAAAACAATAAAGACCCTTATGTCCAAATACCCTATTTTTAGAATATCAGCTGATAAATATGGACTCTTTGAAAGATATTATTCTCTCAAAATACTGCACTAAAAACTTTTCATTCTCAATAGAAAAGACCTAGCAATGCAATTGTGTAAAGGAGTTAGAAGCCAGACAGTGACAGACATAGGCATTGTTTTGTTATTTCCTCATCATAGAAAATAGAAATGTGGAAGTTATGTCATATAAGTAAAATTGCTGGATGTGCTGAAGTTGTAGAAATTCCAGCCAAACTGAAAATAATTTTTACAGAGTCTTATAATGCCATAAAGGTGGACTCCGTAAAGCAGGAGGAGCCCTACTGTAGCAATATCTCAGAGGGATACTTGCAGAGCTAGGAATACCCAGCACGTCTAGCCAGATAGCAGCTAGCTGTAGATAGCCAAGGCTGGAGTGAGACATCTTGGCACTGAGGGCAGGCAAGGTGTCAGTTTGGTGCCCACTGCTATTGCTCACTATTTGTTTTTAATTTTAGTTCTTATTCAGTGTAGTAATGATGCATCAAGATTTGTATACAAACACAAACAAAAAATGCCTGGGTGAACGAATCAGCTGTGGTCAACACAACTGCTTCCTCAAGGTGGCGGTGGTGGTGCTTTAACTCTCCCCATCCCACCACTGCCTGTCCCTGGTGACAACTAATCTGTCCTGATGATAACTAAGCACTATTTTACCAAATGGTCCAGCATTTGCTTTCTAAAGAGATGGAGATAGTTAGTGGCTGGTTGTATCCCTCATCAGAACTGGATTCCCTGCTCGGTTACACACAAATCAAAGATGAAACTTTCAACTCAAAAATTTTGGTAAATTTGTGGCACTCTAGAGCCTTTATTTCCAGTCAAAAGGTGTAAAAAGAAAGACTTAATGGGACTTTGGAGTCTAACGGAGGCAATAAGACTTGCTTATTTCCTCGTGGAACAAGTACAGTGTTCCTCATATTTTGGAGTGGTTTATGAAGAGAAACTTGTTCTGAGAAAGAACAGAAGGATTGGGACTGTGAAGACTCAAAAGGACTCACACTGTCACCTCACAGTCCAGCATCACCCTTGGTATTGTTAACCTGCAGTGTGATAGAAAGTGTAAACAGAAAGCTGCTGGGTAGCTTGAACTTTACGTATCTGCATAACCATCACGAGAAGGCACATGTTTTGTTTTACCTCTCTGACCTAAATAATGAGTGTTCAGTGGTAAGTAGGTGGTAGACAGGTGAAAGCTAACAATGTTGGTCATACCAGCTCATTTTCTGGATCAGCTCACCCAGCAGCCCCAAAAATCTCTGTTCCTTTGGTTTGACACTGAGTAAAAATGTTCATGGCACCCACAATCTTTCATGCTTTAGCCAGAAAAACAGAGCCACTTCCCCAAGCTCATACAAAACCTTATCTGTTGTAAAATCCCTTATTTAAGCTTTATTGTAGCTCATGCACATCAGTAAAAGTGCGCATACTACAAAATCAGGGCAATTTTTTGGCAGTAATATATAGGTCCTGCAGTGCGTACACATCTTTTCAAAAATAATGGGTTATATGCATGTGGATCTTATACTCCACTTTGAAAACTTCCCCCGTTATTTTTCTGCCATCATTTGAACATCAATTGCAGGCAATGATTGTAGAAATATTGATAACTGAGCATGATTTCTGGGACAATAAGCAGCTTGGCTTGTCATCTGGCTGCTGCTGTGGGGAATAAGAATTGAGTTTGATACATGGACACTTAATAATTTTCTGCCTGCATTTTTAAAGGTTTCTCACATAAATTGGTTCTTGCTGTGTGCTGTTTTTGTAAAAATTGAAGAAACTGGCAGTATTTTACAATTGTAAATGAATGTCACTTTTTCTTTATGTATGTCCATTATTCTGCTTACTAGTTCTCATCTGCCAGCTTTTCATTCAACTACATTTTTTTAGTGAAAAGGTAAAATAAAGAAGAAAGAAGTGAGCAAAGCATCCTGATCAGGTTATTTTTAACTGAATAAATGTATTTGGGAATAATATTTTTACTTTTCAAAACAAAGAAATATATTAGAAAGGAGTGAAAAATTCCTGTATTTCCTTTAATCTTAAAAAGTTAACAAAAATAAGCTGATGAGTTGATCAGAACTTCAGGAAATTTGCTTGGTTTACACTCCGTCCATAAAGAAGAAAACACTAACCTTTGCTCAGTGTAAATATTAAGGAAAGGTACTAACAAAAATACGATACTCCTGGATTGTCCACATCCTGTTGGCGTCAGCTGCAGATCCCATCTTGCCCTTTCATGCTCAGGTTTGCTTCCCAAGGAAAGCAGGGTGCAGGGTGAGGAGTTGGCATATGATTAGGACACAAGAATAGAGGTGAGTCTCTCTCTTGCCAAATTCTGCAAAATTCCCCAATTTGAAAAGTGCTCTGATTTCGTAGCAACATATGTCAGAACTAATTGATGTAATAATCCTGCATAAGATAACCCGATAACCTGAACATCTGCCAAACTATTCATCCACTTCCCATTCCTCAGCAGTACCCAGGAGGGCTCTCATGACAGGCAGCAAATAGAGTTCTGCATGAGAAAGTCATTTCTGTATTTTAGGCATCGGTTACATTCGCACCGGCAGGTAAAATGGGGCAGGGATTGATGCCTGGAAGCTAAGTGGCACAGGCTGGCTTGCATCCCTGTGGCTAAGCTCTCTAATCTTCAAACCAGAGTTGTTGTATTACAGCTGCCTATTAGGCAGCTTTGGTCTATGCGAACCTCTGAAACATGAAGGGAATTGCTTCAGAAAGTGATTTTGGTCTGGGAAAAATTATGCCAGGGACCATGCTAACAACTGAGCAGTATGGAAGATTGCCTATATTCTGCCTTTAAAAATTAGGCAGAAAACAACAATGAAGTTGAAAAATGCAGAATAAGAAAAAAAAAGAGTAGAAATAGAAGAAGGAGAGTTAAACACCTGAAAAATGAGGAAGGATTCAAAAGAATCCCAACTGTGGAGATCTAATTAATTAAACTAACTAATTATTTAGCTAATTAAAACTATCTCCAAAGACAGCTGTATATAGTGAATGTTCTTTTTTATTAAAAAACCCTCTTTACACCTAACAGAGGAGCAGTAACCATGGCACAGTTAATAGCGGGCTTTTCTTTTCTTTAGCTTGTGCACAGAGTGGTCTCAGTAGTGCTTTCAGGAAAACAGAAATCACTGAAAAGTGTATGAATTTGCTAAGCATTTTCAAGTAAACAAGGAAGGCAGAATCTTGCTCTGTGCCAGAGGAGGCTTGGGGCAGATCGGGGCGGACTTTAGGGCCAACTGGAGCAGACTCAACACTCATCCCTCGGCAACATCAGCACGGAGTCACACAACTCCAAACTGAACATTAGAGTCTGTAATTTCAGATGATTTCTCCCCCTGCCCCGCTCTAGAAGGCAACATGTACAGAAATGAAACATAATGCTACTGTGTGGTAGCAGGTATATATTTTGGGAGACCTGGTCCGAGCAGTAACTCATCAAATCACTAGCAAGAGTGGTTGTCATGAGTCTTTAGCTCTTCCTTGATAAAGTTCATGCTTATAACTTGCTTGTTCTTGGCCTCCTGCCCCTATGGTTAGGTACATATGGCTCAAATGCAGTTGCCCCACAAGTGGTGTTTGGTGCCCTAGGAGATGCCCTTGATGAGCTGACACCCAGAGGGAGCAGGCAGACACAACAGCAGACCGCAGGTGACCTGGGCCTGTTGGACTGGCAGCTAGGCATTTCGTTTCACAGAAATGAACTGAGACCACAACTGTGGGATGGATTTTATGCCAGCTAACTAGAGACAACGCAAAGATTAGTTCAGGCTCTCTCTACAGGATAGATAGAGGCACTAACATAGAATAATTAGTTCCACTCTAAGTTATCTAATATATATGTCACAGATCAACCTTGGAAGATATAAGTCTCTCCTCATTGACTACTAACGGAGCTTAAACTAAATAAATTATTTTAAAATTGATTAGTTTAAAGAAATACAGTCTTGTTGCACCTCTAGAAAAATAGAGATACCTTTCCTTTCTGAAGATTGAAGTCCCTTCCTCTCCAGCAGCTGTATAAGCTTACCACCTCTGTATAAGCAGAGCCAATTTGCTTCCGGATTAGAGCTAATTTACACCCACACTGTTCAGGCGTGCAGAAATTGAATAGTCCCATCAGCCTGGTACATCGCACACGCTGATGAACACTGCCAAGAGCTGGGTAATGAAGTCACCGAGAAGCACAGGGGTGCAATTGCCTGTTCATCCCCACAGACATGCCTGTGGCATAGTCAGGCTCTGGGTCTGCCAGCAATGGCTTTTCTGCATGACTTGGGCTATATCTTGAAAAATACTTTGTCATCTAATTCCCATTTACGTCAGATACCTTTGAAAATCTTGTGTACAGGGGCAGGAGTTGTTCTGCATCTAACCAATATCTAACTCAGTCTGTCTTTGACCCCAGACACGTCCTCTTGGTACTGATTGCTTCGATAGAAAGAGTCATAATCTCAGGTCTGTTTTCCTAATACATTGTGACGTATGTGTTTTTATAGCTCAGTAGATTACCATGCAATCACTCAAATAACTCTCTTTTATCTCCATTTAAATTTAAACAACTGAGGCACAGACTAAAAGTTACGCTTTATTGCAGCTGAATTTGAAAAGTAAAATTTTGGATGAAGTATCCCCATGTAGCACAGATGTCTTCTTGTACCACTGACACTCATGACATTTACTCCCACCCTTTCCAAAAATCCTTGGGGAAATATGCTTACACCATGGGTAATTGATTCAGGTTGATAGTTCCTGCTGAGTAATTATGCTCAGTAAATGCCTGTGAATATAATTTTCTATCAACCAGCAATTTATAATCAAGCATAATGGGTTCAGGTGTACATATGATGCGAGTGACATGTGAAATACTAGTATGTGGAAGTCAAGTGACAAATTATACTGGATGCTGTAGCATGTTGACCCACAATGTCTTGAGATCTCAGGTTTACTCTGGGAATTGATAAAGCAAAATAAGAGCGAGGAGATGAAGTAAATAAATGAAAGCAGCAAACAATGTTGAATGCAGCCATTTTAGAAAATGAAACTAAAACAACTGATTAACACTAACATTAAAGCCATGTTCAGACTAGTAAAATAGATGTCTCTTAGAAGTGCGTTATTGTTTGTCCAAGACCATGTGCATCCTAAACAATACGTGCCTTGTTCAGCCACATTTTAAAATGTGAACTAGCTTTTCTAGTTTAGACACATCTGTAGATCCACATGTACAAGCAACATGAAAGCAGCTATGAAATTTCCCAGTAATATATTGGTTATTAGACTTCGTGGGACCACAGGAAGAAAATTTTTTTTCCAGTTAGCCAGAATCCAGTTTAAAAACTACAGGCACTTGCCCATGAATAGGGATATTTCTCAACAGTATGGGCCAGAACTCACTCTCAAGAAAGACACTCGTCTCCTAGCCTGTCTTTGGTGTGTATCCTGAAGGATGCAGGTTCACTCTTTTGTAAAGCTGTCAGCAGATAAATAGATCGCAGGAGTTGCTTTGACATGTTCTCTTCCCTTATTCTTCTGGTGAAAGTTTCAAGGTAGAGTGATCCTTTGGGTCACATCCAAATGAAATATGTGGGGACAATTCTTCGTCTGCATCTAGAGTTACATCTGCTTTACTGGAAACATATTCTCTGCCACTACCATCCCCACCGAGACCCTGGGCAGGAAGATTTTACAGAGTAACTGGAGTGAAGAGGCCTGTTAACAGACAGCAGATCACAGCAACAAGCATAATTTTGCTAACAGACTGACAATTTCAAGACAAATAATAATGTGATGCCTGTGAAATGCGTGCTGCCTTTGCAGTGATGTGATGCACATGTCTGCAGCTCTGTGGCAGTGAACTGGTACGCCAGACTGCCACAGCAAAGCAGGACAGCCAGCCAGCCATCACCGAAACGTGGCCATTCAATCCCATCTAATTTCTTCTCTTTCCTTTTCATGCCTGTCCCCTGGTGCTGAGAAGAGGATCCTGCACCAGAAGTGAATGAGGAAAATATTAGCTGTGATAACCTATTTGCGTAGCAGCACCAATTTCCTTCATGTGGCGTCTCTAATTGAAACTGCAGCTCCATGGGAGCCATACAGCCAATAATTTAAGAATTAAGGTACATGGAAAGCCAGTCTGGCTCTGCCTGATTATTGGGACCTGACAATAAACATTCTCAGACTGAAATAAGCATCTGGGAGGAGGCTGGTTCAGCCCCACCCTTCTCCTCGCAGCAACAGGCTTCCAGGAATCAGAGCCTGAGCGTTGCCAGGGAGCAACCGCAGCCTGCACTGACCCCTCTGCTGGCTCATCTCTCTCCATCTATTCCTCATGCAAGATTTCTCTGCCAAATTCCAAAACTTAGATTCACAAGAAGTCTAGTTAACCGTGCAGCTCTTTTGTTCCCTGAAGGATGGAACCCCCAAAGCAGACTTAGCTGGTATTTTGCTTGTGATCACACAGCGTAATTCGCAGCCTTTAGTTGATCATACAATGCATGGGGAAGGTGGGTGCCTAACACAGGGATCCATGGAAACCACTGTATTGACTATTGAGCCACCTAGGCCAGTCACTAAGGTGCATCCACAACAGGAGTATGTATTATGCCCCAGGTGGGACACAGGAAAATTATCTCCAGCTGGGTTTCACAACACTGAGGTCTTCCCTGGGGATGGGTGCCTGACGTCCCCTGAAACACAGCAAGGGACAATCTGAATCTTACCTAAATCTCTTACTGTCCTAAGTCTGCTTTACTTGCCCTATTTCTGAAAAGGAGCTATATATATATATATACTTGCAGGTATGCATACATATACACACATATATATGTACATTTTACTGTGCAACCCTTGTGCTATTATGAAGACTCTATATGAAGATGGACACTTTATAAGCAGTGAGAAAGCATAAAAGCACATACCCAGCTATTCCATCTAACACAGATCCCCACCTCTCATAGTGGTCCATTTCAGACACTAGTGGATACCGTCAAAGAACAAGCCAAATGGAGACAAATGTCTGCCTCTTCAAATATCCACCTCTCTTCTGACATTTCCAGACTTCCCAAACCAATGAGTGCACCGGGGGTCTCATGTCTGAAGGACCTTGATGGATCTTTCTCCATTAATTTCTCCAATCCTTTTCTGAATCTTTTTGTAAGTTTGGCATCCAGAACACCACTCGGCAACGTGCTGCATTACACAGAAAGGCATTGTTTGTTTTCTTTTAAACCTGCAACCCGATAACTTTGTGACCATGAGTTGCCAGAAAGAGTGAATAATCATTGCTTAGTCATCTTCTTAATAAGTTTCATAACATATTATTATTTAGCCTGTTTCTGTCTTTTCAGTTGCCTCTTCTCTGAGTTTAAACTAGTTCAAGCCTATGAAATCCTTCAATGTGAGCCATGCCACACCTCTGGTTAATCCTGTTTTTCATTTTTTGAAACCATTCCAAGTCCTATGTGTCTTTTTTGAGATAAGGAAGCAGAACTGTACACAGAATGGAAGATGCAGGTGTATATATATGAACATATATATGTATACACACCATGACATCCTGATGTTAATTTCTTTATCGCTTTCTTTGCAATTTTGAGCTTATTAACACCTTTTAGTTTTTAACACTTTTTAGTTGTCCACTCAGTGTTATGCTATCCACAGTCTTTTCAAAATCTCTTTCCTTCATAACTGAAGCTAATTTAGAATCCATTGTCCTAAAGGTAAAATTTAGATTATTTTCTTCCTATCGTATTTGCATTTACCAGTACTGAATTTCAGCTGCCATTTTTTATTACCCTGCAATGCAGAACCATGACTATCATTATCTACTGCAGCTCTTTGCAGTCAGATTTAGTTTTGACTACCCTGGTATCATAAGTGGACTTTGTCACCTCACCATTCGTCTCCCTTTCCAACTCATTTATGAGTATATTCAACAGTTACACAAAGTATCAGAATGACTGGCAATAATCATGTTATATCATTACTGGCTTGTTTCTGCATTGCTTCAGCAACCGGCCCCAAAATTCTTTCCTACAACAAGATGAAAAGTTCAGTCTTCATGAGTCATTCTTAATTTATGGACACTCCTAACAAGTGAGAATTTATGCTAGTTTAGAACATTAAGAGAGATTAAGAGAAATCATGAAGGTAATCCCCTATGGTCACTGAATATTCATGACTTATTATGCAGCCTTCATTTATCACAGATATGATTTTTCCCACATAACCTATTAAAAAAATAATTTTATATCGTGCTCAGAATCATACATTTTTGGTTCCTCTCCAAATTCTGAGATGCACAAATGAAGATGTATTTTTCTTTTCTCTGCCTATGAATTGACTTTTGATTAGTTTTGATAAGGTGTATTCGTGTTTAGCTTTCTGTATCTGCATCTGTTATCCTGATACTTCCAGGTCCTTCCAGGACCACATTTCAGCACAGAGAATGTTCTGATACATGCACCCACACACAAACTTTCATTCCTGAAGTTGGATGTTCATTTGGTGAAGTGTAGCCACTACAATGATACCATTACTTGCTTGGGAAAACTTTGGCCATTTTTCCTAGAAGGTTAGAAAATGAGGTTCCAGGTACTCATTAGCCACTTTTTTTTTCCTTCTGCATGAAACTGTGAAGGGAACACATTATTGAAACAATGGCTTTTGTATGACCACTCTTTTCTCCAAAAAAGTGACTTTGAAGGTATGCCTACAGAAAAATAGCCAGCTTGGACCAACTACGCTCAAATCTTGGGCATAGTGAGCAGCTTGGCTCACTAAGAAGAGAGTCACATTTGGACTGGTAATTCTAAGCCAGTAAGAATGAGCAGGGATCAAAGGCAGAAGTGAAAGGGCTTGTGTGACGAAGCAGCAGTTATTAGTGCCCCAAAACAAGCGAAGTTTAATCATGTTCAGAAAAGCATCTTTCTAATTAGGTGAGATTGCAGGAGCAATCTCTAAAAGCAGATACATCCATTACAAAAGGGACAAGAAAGAGATCAGTGAAGAGCAGTGTAACCACTTGAAATGCTCAGAAAGAGATGGATTTAAACTGAATTAAGGTCAGCAGAAGTGGCAAGAAAAGAAAAGTTGTGCTGTAGCCTCATGCAAAAAGCATTCAGATATTATGGGGATTATGATAATATAAATATCTCCAGAGACACTAAATGACATAAAATATCTATTAAGAAAAGTACATTCAATGAGGTATACTGCAAATCATTATGAATATTCAATTCCAATCAAACTGAAATCAAAGTGAGCACTCAGGGACTCTGGATTTGAATTTGAAAAGAGAAATGAAAGGAAAGAAAAGGAACTACAAAGAAAGAGATAATAAATTTGATCTTATAAAAAATGTTGAGAATATTAAGTAAGCTTTTCACCTATGATATGGACAAAATCAGACAACATGACTTTAAGCATCTTAATATGCGGAAAATATGCTCCCTCTAATTTTGCTGTTTATTCTGGGAAGAGAGAGCTGTCTGTTCACCTAGAGCTGTTCAGTACCTTTTAGGAGAGAATTAGGTATGGCCAAACAGTAGGAATTATAGTAGGAAAAGAGAGGGAAATGTGCAGCATCCACCTGACTGCTTCAATCTGTGGCGTAATTTTTTAGTGTGGTTGCATTGAACAAATACTGAGAAGAGAACTAAGGTGTACCAGTAGCTCAGGAAAGGGGCAAGCCTGTTCAGATCAGTGGGGACTAGACAGTTGACTATCATAGCAATGCTATTGCAGGACATTAGTATTAAGTAAAAAAACCTCCAACTTCAAGATCATTACTATGTTTTTTAAAGTTTCCACTAGAATTGTTAAAAATATGGATATTTTGTTTATCCCTCTACCTGATTTATTAAACTAGCTCTGCAGAATTCTAACCCATTTTCACATATGTTGTATATATGAAATACACATTCTGCTCAGGAAAATGTGGCTATATGATTTTACTTTCATTAGCAGGCTGATAATTTTGATGACAAGTTTGTGAAGCATCTAACTGAAGGATTATTCTGCCTGAGGAGCAGATATTTCCTGTGTTTTCTCCTCTGTTCTTTGTTTGCTCACCTCTTTAATCTTAAGGACATCTTTCAGGGAGAGGAGGAAGCTCAAGAACCATAAAGGGTGAGAAATGTGATTCCACTACAAGCAAATATTGAATCTTATTTCTTCATTTTTGGCTATTTCAGGTTTTGGACATTCATAAACAGATGTAGATGTACGTGAAGATTCGTTTAGTGATAACGGCACAAAATAGCAAAATAATCCATGCTCAGCTTTTTAATAAAGCTATGAACAAACAGTGTGGCTTTATCTGTACAATCTTTCTTTCCCCTGCAAAGAAATTGAAAATATAGCCTACAGCTTCTAAATAAGATCAACTTCTCGAAAAATTGCTGGCAAGCGTATAGGAATACACATTCAGATGCTGCAGAACATTTGGTGCTGCATTTCTAGATGTAATAAAGCATTTATCCATAGAAATAGATTTAAAACCAGAAAAAATTCATTTGCCAGCAAAAAGAGCCAAACAAGTCCCTGAAATCAACTTCAGATCATATTCTGCAACTAAGACCCACTGCATGGACCATTTTTAGATCACAGTTTGCTTAGATTACATGTTCAAAACTAAGTAAGAGATTTTACTGACACTCTTAAGAAGAATTGAAAACATTTCCTGCACCACATTCAAACTTGGATTATAAAAGACTTTTCCTATTTTATTTTACTTAGGATCAGGACAGTGTGTACCCCTCTCTTAATGGTACTGCAAGATAATGTCAATGTGGACAGATGACATACACCCGTGTCAAAAGACACACATGTATTTTAATTTGTAGCTCACATCCACTGAAATGTCAATGTAAATAAGAATAAAGCCTTCCATTTAGTGACACTTAAGCCACTTTGGTATCTGAAGCACTGGCAAAAATAAAATCAAGATAAAATTTACTTACAGTGTAAGGGATTTCATTCTGGATGCTTCATGTTTTCCTGCACAAATGAAGATGAAGGTATAAAGCTACCTCTTCATAACAGCTTAGCCATTTTACATGGAGTAGAAAGTATTTTCATCCCATGAGTGTTGCACATCCCTAAAGCTGCTCCTGGTCTGCTGTTCCATTATTTGGAGTTGTATATGAGTGTCCCAAGAGGAAATTATTTTGGGTGTGGAGGATGAACATGGCCCAAATTCAGCTTTCCTTTTATTAGAAGAAATGGTGTACTATAGGAACGACTGTTGACTTGGATCACAGAAAGACTTTGGAACATTCAGTGTCCATTTCACAGAGATGAAAGCAGTATTCCCTTCAGATTTCACAAATTTCCCAGACTGTTTTATAGGATTAACAGTAATGAGAACATACCTAGCTAAACTGAAGCACAGAACTACACTTGGACTTCTCTTCTATAACTGCCATTTTTAGTAAACAGGACAGTCTTTTGCATTAATACAAATCCTAGGAAAATAGGAAATGGTTTTGTTTCATCTTCTGCAAACTGCTTAGTTTGATAGAGTTGTTTTCTCGCTTTTTCTACAGAGAAACTGGGAATAGTTGGTCTTCCCTTCATTCTTCCTCATCTCCCCAGTGAATGCTGAATAACATCAACGGAAAATGCTATGTGATCAGGAGTGTGTAAGTAAAAATGTACAAATCTAACTTTTGTTTCCCACTGCTGATAATCAGTGACTACACATTTTTTTGTCCAGGAAGCCCTGTAAAGTTAAATCCAATATATAAAGCAAACAGCTAATATCACAGCTCCAAGTCCTGCTTTCCTAATTCCTATTTTAACAAAACACATTTGCTCTGTCATAGAATCATAGAGTCATTTAGGTTGGTAAAGACCTTTAATAGCACTGAGTTCAGCCGTTAACCTAACGCTGCCAAGTCCACCACTAAACCATGTCCCTAAGTGCCGCGTCTACACGTCTTTTAAATACCTCCAGGGATGGTGACTCCACCACTTCCCTGGGCAGCCTGTTCCAATGCTTGATAACCCTTTTGGTGAAGAAATTTTTCCTAATGTCCAATCTAAATCTCCCTTGGCACAACTTGAGGCCATTTCCTCTCATTCTATCACTTATTACTTGGGAGAAGAGACCAACCCCCACCTCGCTACAACCTCCTTTCAGGTAGTTGTAGACGTCTCCCCTCAGCCTCCTTTTCTCCAGACTAAACAGTCCCAGTTCCCTCAGCCGCTCTTCATAAGGCTTGTGCTCCAGGCCCTTCACCAGCTTCGTTGCTCTTCTTTGGACACGCTCCAGCACCTCCATGTCCTTCTTGTTGTGAGGGACCCAAAACTGAACACAGGATTCGAGATGTGGCCTCACCAGTACCGAGTATGGGGGGACAATCACTTCCCTACTCCTGCTGGCCACACTATTTCTGATTCAGGCCAGGATGCCATTGGCCTTCTTGGCCACCTGGGCACACTGCCGGCTCATGTTCAGCCGGCTGTCAGCCAGCACCCCCAGGTCCTTTTCCTCTGGGCAGCTTTCCAGCCACTCTTCCCCAAGCCTGTAGCGTTGCCTGGGGTTGTTGTGGCCGAAGTGCAGGACCCGGCACTTGCCCTTGTTGAACCTCATACAGTTGGCCTCAGACAATCGATCCAGCCTGTCCAGGTCCCTCTGCAGAGCCTTCCTACCCTCCAGCAGATCAACACTCCTGCCCAACTTGGTGTCGTCTGCATTCTGCAGTGTATGTTTGTGCTTTCTGACTGTATACAATATTCTATTTATTTTTAATTCTTCAAATCTTTCATCCTTTCCCGTAACTGTTCAAACCATAGATATCAGCTATATAGTGAAACTATGCTAACCAAATAAATTACATTCTAGGACAATGTAAGACTTACTGAGAAGGTATGTTGCCTGAATGCTGCTGGTAAAGCCATCTGGAAGAACATCAGCATTTTTAACTGAGCCTACTTGCTTGAAAGCTTGGCTTAACTAAAATGGACTCTGTCTTCCTCATGCATTCGTCTTGCTTAAAGCATTCCTATAAACAGCAGTTTCCAGTTACTTAACTGCAGAAAGCAATAGAAAAATGAAAATGTGCACATTCTGTCTTTGCTGGCATTAACTTACACTGTTAAGTTACTTCATTCAGTCTCTTGAATTATTTTTTAATTCTTTTCAGCCCAATAAGCCTTTTCTGTTTCCCCACCCCCGACCCTAACTGCAGTCTAAGAGTTTCTGACAGTCTCCCGAGCTTCTTGGAAAGAAAATAAATATGGCATATTTCAAGATTTGCAGTATCTGTTGCAGGATGAAAGACATATAGTGAAAAAGAGACACAGCCTGGAAGTGTCAGGAAGACATTCAATAAAAATAGATTCTGCTTTTCATAGCAGATATTTTACAAATATTGTATTGCAGGATGTTGTGGAACTGGGATGGTTAACATGGCATTCTAACTACACATTACTACGTGACTTTCTGTTGCTCAATTAGAAACATCTGTAATTTTTCCTAGAATCCTTTTAGTTTGGGGATGCTCATCTTTTCCCTTGAAAGATGGGCTAAATTTTTTGATTCACGCTTTCTTAGGATTTATGTAGTGTTCTGTGCCACTGAAGTAAACTGAACAGAAGACTTAAATCACAATAAAACGTAGCTGTTTGTAGTGGAATATAATGAATATCTAAGGAAGTATGCAGATATTTTCGAACAGCTAGACTACATAAGCAATTCTGCTCTATGTAGAATAACGTAGAGGAATATCAAAACATCTGGCTGTATTAATCCGAGACTGCTTTAAAGCCCTGCTTGGGATTGACACCTCACCCAATGATACGATCACATATTATTGGATATTGTGTTCGTAGGAACAGTTTATGTCTTCCAGCATCTGCAGCTGTTCCTAAGAACTTGATTGACCATGTGGCTTTGGAAATCCATGTAATTACAGCCTCAGCCTATACATACACTCTTGAGGGCATAGAAAGGTCTAAGGAAACCCACCATGAATTATTCCAGCATATACTGTGTAGCCTCTTCTCTCCGGTATGATGACATCTGTGTCTGTCATTGCATTTATTTTGTTCCCATTAACTTGAATTCACTTTGCACTTCAAAAATTTGACCTCTGCTTCCCCCCTTATTAACATTTTTGTCTTTGAAAAGTATTACAGAAGACTCTCCATGTCCTTCTTCAGCTCTAATACAATTTAAACAAGAAATGATTGTGATCTGGCTTAAGACAATGCAGGATCTGTTGCAAGTCTGTACTAAATATTTTTTTCTTTACCCTGTCAAAGCCGATCAAGCAATGACTGAAACACATGCTGTTCTGAATGAACATTCTGTTTTACTTGCACTCCATGTAAACTTCTCCTTCATCTCTCATCAGCCTCTCAGAGTCCTTTATAGCTTGTGTTGTTACTGTAGTTGTACAACATGAAAAAAATGAAAAAATCTTCCTATGCACTGCTAAAAAAATAGAGAATAACGTAATAAAATCATGTCAAAAGAAATTGTTCAATGCTACTGAACACACACAATGGGATTTTGCAAGTGTTTTAACAAAATCTGGTATTTTATTTTATCTTTCAAAAATTGCTGTATTTTGGGTTTCCTTGATATATGATTCGGGAGTAAGTGAGAGGGTCATATCTGGAAATGAACTAGTTGTATGAGCAACTTCTTGGAAATACATTAAATTGCTTTATCAATGTAACCTTTTCTAAGCTTCTTGTTACAATCTTAATCATTTTGATTTTTGTGGGTTAATAAAACTCCTACAAAGTTCAGGCATTCCCTAGTTCACTGATATCAGAACTGATTCAGAGAAGTCCACCAAGACCCTTCTGAAAATCTTTTATGAGCTGACTTGGGCTGGCTTTTCTTGTTTATGGCTCTTACATAAACATATGGCTCCCTTGTGCTAGAGGTCATGCAAAACAACATGAAGAATCTGTCGGACCTTCCTTTTCTTGGTAAGTCCTTGCTGTAGTTTCTGTGAGCAGCCAGTATTGGGCATAGACATGTCCCACAGATCGTAACAGGAAAATGGGGTTATCCGTGGCATAGTTTCCCTCATGACATCATATCAACTGTGCAAAGTTGACAATCCCTTTCCCAGTTTTAATTACAGAAGACAGTAATTACTTGAATTTAAGCATTGAGTAAGATATCCATAACTTTTTAATTAATTTCTAACATTTCACAACTCCATTATAAAGGCTTGCAGATATAATTAGGTCAAATAAAACCACTGAATATACTTGGATGAAATGGGATAATTTGACCAAAGACACAAACAACTCCCCTTTTATGAGCTATATCCATAATACAAATGGGTCCATAGTGGCTGCAACTCAAACACAGTAAACTACGTGAAATGCAGTGTATTAATTGGACCAGAAAGATTATTGACATGCTTAGGATTCAGACTTGTGTTTTTACAAATTCTGGCTGATGCTTAGACTATGAAGCACTTCCTTCCTGTATGATATAGTTTTAATATTTAGTTCTGTTGAAATAACTAATGTTGAAATTACTTGTTTTATGGTGGTGAAGTATGAATAGAGTTTCCAAGTCAGAACACTGCAGTTCATATCATTAAAATTTCATGAGTTATCACTTCCCTTGGTTTTGTTCAATTTGTGAAAAAGCAGCCACTTGTATTGTGTTCCCTTTGCTTAATTGCTAACAGTTTCTCTGGAGAGTTTTGGTGACATTTACCTTCTCTCTCTAACATACTTTCACACAAGCAGTTCTGCTTGCTTTCAGAGATGGGTAGAACTACAAAACCATCACACCAGAGACTGTAAGAGGAAGAAATCAATGGAAATCCAGCCTTTTAGTCCCTGCTGCTGTGATCATTAATCTCTTTTCCTTACACTGGGAGAAAAAAAAAAAATTGTTCTCAAATTAATTTCACTAGTGCATGCTAAACAGGCATTAAGAAATGCACTTACTTCTCTCTGTTGAATATGATGAATTCTTTCCTAACGGTTTCCAAGCACTGCTGCAGGTGTACGTTCTTTAAAAAACAGCATGAATAGGTTGATTAAAAAAGATGGAAAATCATAGACAAAAATCACAACAACAGAAACGATACTGAACAAAACAGCTTATGAATGAATACTATCAAAAGGCGTTTTGAAGACTTCAAAAGTGGGCTGTGATAACACAATCAATCCTTCTTTCTTTTGGAAGAAGTTCCCCGCAAAGAATTCCTGAGGATTTTTACATCTGATAGCTCTAAGAAGAATAGTTTGCATGAGCGTTCAAAATCATTAGGAGTAGCAACAGAATTTATAAAACCTCACTGAAATGAAAATTCAAGTCTGGAAAATAGTTATTTCTTAATCTTCTCAGAAGTTTAGACTGTTTATACAATGGGTCTTTCTACATGGGACACGTTAGTCAAGACTGCAAGAGACAGCTTTAAAACATTTATAAATAACAAGCTTTTCACTGCATACTTTTCATTTTTGGTACCAGTAGAGGATAAATACTCCTTATAACTATCTGTCCATGTGTGGGAAGCATATTTGCCAACTGGCAACACTTTTTCATACTTTAAATGAGCATCTGTGAGAATCTCAAAAATGATTACAACTTAAACATGCTGTTACTATTTGACTGAAATAAATGGTTGCTTTTCATCTTGCTTTGGAGATGGTTTATGCTATATGTGAAACGACAGACATAGAAGTCAAGTCTGTTTTCAGAGATGACAAAACTGAACTTAACTGATTTTGTCCATTAGAGGATGTAAATGAAACACCACTGACCGCATCCACAGTCCCCAGCTTACCAGTGGGCAGGTTTCCTTAGCTCCATCTTTGGATTTGTTTTTGGCAAGTCGCTTTTTCTTTTTATGGAGAGGCTTGGACTCTAAAATCATTTCTTCAAGTTCAAATGTAGGATCACAGTTCAGTCTTCCTTTCTGGTACAACAGGATTCAAAGTTACTCTTTGAAGCACCATTGTGTTTTTAAGTTTGTCTGGCAAGTGTTAATAGCATTAATAATGATCCAGCTTCCCAACCACATCTGTAAAATGAAAACTATCTTTTTAGGCCTAGAGTGATGCTTGAAGTTTAAATAAGGGAGTTAAGAAAAAAAACCATATTATAAAGCAATTATAAAAAGTTAGATCCTCTTCCTAGTTATATACAGATGTACTCCTAGAGTGACTACAATTATGTCACCCCAATAAGAGATTAATCTGGCCCAAGGTATTCATCAGAATATTGGTTGGTGCTGTAGAACTTAAATGGCAACTGTAATAGTGCAGGAGGGATGGAGAGTACCTCTAAGAACTTACTTGTTAAAATCTGATTTTCTGAAGAGTTACAGCTGGAGTCAGTTACTTAGCTCCTATCCATGATAACAAAGGAAGGAGCAGGCCTTTTTTGGTTAGCAGCATTTATATCAAATTATGGTTCTATTATGCTTTTTCTTACCCATTACTTACATTACTTAAACATTCTGGATTCTCCATTTTTATGTTGATTTGTGGTGCTTGAACCAAATCTTAATATTCTTTGTTGTATCAGGAAGTTCTTTTTTAAGCAGGACAATTGGAAACACCATTTCTATATGGCCATTTCCTTCCTTGATTCATTTCAGATTCTTCCTTAATTCTTTTCAGGTTCTTGATTCTTTCAGATGTCCTCAGCATAAAAGTTTACAGGAGCATAGTTATGCCTTCAGGTTTTTTTTTTTAATTCTATTCATTAGTGCAGTAAAACCATCTCATGGCAACATTTGGGATGAACTGTTCCTCTCCTGTTTAGGGATAAGAGCTAGGGTATGGCCAGAAAATCTATGGTTCAGCTGAACCCAATAAAATTTTAAAAAGTCACTGCTTGGCATTCTAATTACTGCATCAGTGTTTCACTACTGCTGAAATCAGAATAACATGAGTTCCTTTCTTCTACTCATTCTCTCAAAGCATTTTCAAAAAATTTGCAAACAATTTTAATTGTGTGGTGGAAGATTTTAAAAGCAGCTTGATTTCCTCTGGGATTTCTAGGAGTTTAATCACACCATTGTCACCATCAGGTGGAAGTACTAAGACAAATTATACATAAATGGCAGATATTATTTAGTAACCAAAGACACTAAGCAGTAAAATCATATCAGAAAACACTTGTGTAACTCATGGTGTCCTACAATGAAACATTTGATTTGGAGATCACGTCATCATTTTTATTCCTAGAAAAGCCTGTATACTCAAAGTATAATATTAAGATCTCTGATGCTTTTTCCTGCATATTATCCAGTCAGGTTTAGTAAAATTTATTTGTTTTTCATTAATGGAGGTTTATAGCTTATTTATATTTATTTATAAATAAATAATTCTTTACATTTGATCAATATCTGTTCCTTTTTTGAGCATGTACAGTTTTAAGATTTGTTTGACCACTTAAAAAATACATCACTTTAATTCTGAAGCTTTAAAAATGAAAGCAAATTACATTTAAATAATTTCTTGCTTCCTTTATCAAATATTTAACAATACAAAAAAAAACTACTAACAATTTGTGACTCTAAGCTGGATATAAAGAAACTAGCTAAACCATAAAGGCAATGTCCTCTCTCCATCAGCTTCTGCAGGGCTGGATCCTCTCCCCATCAGCTTAAGCAAGAACTCTAATGTGCCCCTGGATGAGGATAGGGTCTAGCCATTCCCCCTTCCTCATCCTTATTCACAGCTGCATAAAAAGATATAAACAATCCTTAGTATGCTACAAATGTATTGCTTGGAGAAGAATTATGATGCAATATGACTGAACATAGAATCATAAAATCATGGAATTATTTAGGTTGGAAAAGGCCTTTAAGATCATTGAGTCCAACCGTGAACCTAACACTGCCAAGTCCACAAAGTGGATAAGCAACAAAACGGAGAAGCATGTCAACACCACAGTTATTGCTTTTTATTCATGGCCCTCAAATCCATTTAACATACAAATGATCAAAATGGAAATATCCAGAAAATACCAGCAAAATAGAACCACAGTAAAAAAGAAACCACCAGCTTCCCTCACAGAATGTGAATGTTTTAGTGTCACAAAGGAAATAGGTCAGTCTTTTGAAACAGTATTTTTTAAGTGACAAAGGAACAGCACACTACGATGTTAAATAGTCTTGCAAGTGTTATTTAGATGCCTAACTTTCAGAGCAGCAACGGTCGTCTCGGTATTCTTTGGCTCAGAGTTAACTCTGACAATCATTTGCTCTAACAGCTTGTGCTGGTTTTGGCTGGGATAGAGTTAATTTTCTTCATAGTAGCTAGTATGGGGCTACGGTTTGGATTTGTGCTGGAAACAGCACAGGGGTGTTTTCGTTACTGCTGAGCAGCGCTTACACAGAGTCAAGGCCTTTTCTGCTTCTCACCCCACCCCACCAGCGAGCAGGCTGGGGGTGCAGGAGCAGTTGGGAGGGGACACAGCTGGGACAGCTGACCCCAACTGACCAAAGGGATATTCCTTATGGAATATCATATGACGTCATGCTCAGCACCTAAAGCTGGGGGAAGAAGAAGGAAGGGGGGATGTTGGGAGTGATGGCATTTGTCTTCCCAAGTAACCGTTACGCGTGATGGAGCCCTGCTTTCCTGGAGATGGCTGGGGATGGAGGGAGTGAGCAGCTGTGTGGTGCTTAGTTGCTGGCTGGGGTTAAACCACAATACAGCTGAAATACAAAGTCTGGAAAATGTTTTTTATTTGAAAGGGAACAAAAAGTGAACCTAGGTTAATTAGTTGTGATCTAATGAAATGGGCCAAATTTTCCCTTAGCTGTGTCTGAGTAAATGAAAGCAGAATCCAAAGTAAAGCTTCTGTGAGAAGTAAATCACTGAAGAGTAATAAATGCAAGCATAAACAAATAAAACAGCAGTGATAATTAAAGTTGGAATTTGCAAACACGGTTCACCTGGAATATCGACTTACATTAGGAACAAAGCCTGGGGTCACAGTTTTCTCTAGAACAGCATCCCAGTTGACATCGGCTAGGTATGGAGAGCTTTGGATGTCTGCAAGGCTTGAAAGACGGCACTCTGGGTCCTTAGCGAGGAGCTGTGATCAAGCACAAGGCGTTTTCTAAGGAACCGGATGCCATATAAAAGACTAAACATATCACACATAACCTGTATGATACACAATTTAGAGTGAGAAAATGGCTAGGCAATCCTCTAACAACTCCTAGAAGGCCCAATCTAAAAAAAGAAAAGTAATAACTCATAGGAAATTAATATAACTTAATTGCCACCAGATGGCTGTTGCAGGCATGAAGTATATAAATGTATTAGTAACCAAAGTCTGTTTACAAATACACAAGAGTCCGAGAGACATGAAACATCACAGTTCAATGCTACCCAACAATTTGTATGTCGTCTTTAATTTATTGGAAGATATAGTTACACTGAGCATCCTGACAGCAATTAAAATTAACCACCTCATTGCTCCATCTATCAAAAATAGATTGCTCATTGCTGCAAAGGAAATTGATCTTCTGTTGCTCTAGTCACACATTCACAAACATTTCCTGCTCAAATATCAGTATTGATGATCTGAAATACCTAAAAGAGACAGATGATCCCTGCAGCATGGCCAGAAAATTAAACCAAACGAAAAACTGGATTTTAGGAAGAAAGCAATTTCCAAGGTCGTGATGCACTCAGAAAGAACCCCAGCTTGTAGCTTAGTGACATTTACAGCAAAGTGGCTCGACTTTTGTTGTTGCAACTATAGCAACATGGGACAGGGAGAGACACAGCCCTTTTCACTTTTAAGCTCCCTGGCTGGAAACTGTGGCAGAAATTCAGAGGGCAGGGTGGTCCTTCCTTCCCTTTCCCACAGGCACAACTAGGGCTGGAGAGAATGAGGCCAGGGCACAGAGTGGGAATGACTGATCCCCAAAGTTTTGCTATCATTAGTGAATTAGTTTTAAAATAAACAAAAAACTTAGACTTCTATTTATTTGAGGCCATTAAATGCCTGAGTCTAAGCCTAAGAATAATCCATCTTCTCAAGAGAGAATACTGCATCACTAACATTCAGAAAAGTCTAGGAATAAGCACTGCTTTCTTATCCTTGAAATTTTGACTACCTAACATGTGTGCTTGCCTGATGCCTCTGCATTGTTGGAGGGGCTTCTGAAAGAGAAGAGAAGAGAGGACAGAAGGTGTTTGTGCTTTCTTACCTTTTTCAGCAGTGCTATCATGCCCTTGCACCATGCAGATGAGTAGTGAACTCTTTCTATCTTGAACATGTTGAGTATCTCATCAATGGGGGTGGCTGAATGAATTTCATAGGGCCTCTGGGATAAAGTTAAATCAATATCAAGTCAGCAAGAATGGGTAAAAGAGTGCAGATAATTCTTGTTTTCCTATTTTCCAAAACATCTTATAACAATTTTGAGGCTAATCCTTCTTTGCCTGTATGCTTTTCTTTAGTCGTAATGAATGTAATTACTCATAGATGCACTTCCTCTGCAAATTTTTCTTTCATGAAAAGAAGTATCAGTTCAAATGAGCCAGCTGAATAATTCTGTTCCTGAGGCATTCTATGCGAAATGTGGATTATTTACAATTTTTTTACTTATCGTACTAGAATGTACTTGTGATCTAAACTGACAAAATGGAAACGTGGTGGCTGAAAGGAGCTTTGTCATCCCGATTTTAGTGAGTAGTAGATAGACAAATTACAAAATGCTTACAAAAATCTGTGTAAGAACCACAGTAAAAAAGTAGACACCAAATCCCAATCCTTCTCCTTTGCTCTTCTTGAAGTCTAAAATTAACTCATTACATGGACCTATGGATTATATGAACCTGCTGTCTTGTGTTTGCAGTGCCTAAATTTTTCTATAGGTGAAGAGAAGCTCCAGGCTTCACAGTGCTTTGTTCATGAAGATTGCTGTGATTTATCTTTTATTAAATATAGCATTTGGAAATGAAAGTACTACATATAAATTTATATTCTTATTAATTATTGTGTATATATTTTTTAAAGACTTGTATTTGTGAAGCAAGTTGTTAGAATGATACTCTATGTTGATGTATTTTTTTTAACAACGATAGAGTGTGGATTGTTTGTGAATTAAGTTGTACCAGCAGGTGGCAAATATGTGATATGTGATATGAGATCTGCAGCCAAATGACATCATAGCAGCAATGTGCAAATTGATGCATCATAATTCATTCACAACATAGAGTTACCTTCTAATCCAATATCCTCAACAGCAAAGAGCAGACACTCATTACATTCACTAAGAACTGAATGATCCCTTGACTTTTGCTAGTGTGGACTGGTACAAGATTATAATTTAAGAATATTTCTAGGTGTAAATTACCTAATCTGATGGTGAATTAGAGCCACTCTTCATAAAGGCCCAGAAAATATTCTTATTTTGAGAAGATTCATGCACATGTTTAACTGTGTACATGTGTATGAAACCAAGTCAATTCCAAGGCCATTGGGATGTTCTAAAAATAAATCCAAGGATTGCTTAAATCTTTTTGCTTTGATTCACATTCAGTTAGTCTGTTGTCATTTAGCTATATCATGTCCATATGAATTCAACAGGACCTAAATGCATGCTCTGAATACATAACTTTCTTGAATCAGGTTCAAAACTGTCATTTGAAATAGTCCGTCATATGCTTTTCCCTACCTGTGGTAATGCTGCTATAAAACAGCTATTAAAAATGAAAGATTAACATTCTGTCTGTTGTTAAGAAGTAGCCTACTGCTGATTTAGACTTGATATAACGACGTGATCAATATGATCACTGAGCCAGAATTTACACCAATTATTGGAAATGGTGACTTAGCTCTAAAAATAGCAATTTTAAGGAATAATGGATCTTTGAAAGAAGTAAAAAGTGTGAATAAAAATAAGAAAGCTTTTCTGTTAAGGATGTTTCTGCACATGCCTTTTTCCTCACTGGAAAAATCCTTAAAAAACTTACCTTATTTTAAAGTTCATTAGCATTCTGCAGTCTTATTTTATTTTTTGAGATTTGCACAGATACTGTTCTTAGTTAATTTGAACTATAAATACTCAAAGAAATGGCCATTATAAGCTTGGTCTTCCGAGATCCTTCACGCCTATACCTCCCATGTTTTTCAGCTATTCAATCCACCTGAGGGTCAGATCCCTTCTGTTTTATTTTTTGAAAAAGGAAAAAAAATCTGTTTTGCTTGTTTTTGTGATGTTTTACCAAAATTCGTTGCAAACCCTTCACATCACACTGAAAGTCAAAGTCCGAGAATCCCACCTACTACCTCTTTCCTTCACCTTGTCTCTGTTGAGGGCATGGTATATACAGTTATTATAATATTTTAGCAGCTGTCTATAGCTTAGGAACAGACTGACATGTGTCGTGGTTTGCATCATGCAGTTTAATTTCATGGACTTGGGGAAAAGATCAACGTGTGGTGCAAAGCTTTATAAATTTACTTTTTTGGTTGTTAGGTCTTTTATCAACAACTGGCTAAGGAGTGAAATGTGCCTGCAACATATTAAGAAATGCTAACGTACTGTGGATAATCAAAAAATGGTCCAGACAGCTCTGTGCCAGATGCAACCTACTCCTGTACCTACAACCCTGTTTCCAGCAATGCGTTGTCTTGGCCACCTGGCAGTAGAGAAAAAGGCATGAGAATGGCTGCAATGCCTGAAGCACCCTGAGCCTCCTCTGAGACTCTTCCATCTCATAACAGTAGAGGCAAATAAAAAAAAAAAGTTCAGCTCAATGAAAAGGAACTCATTTTTACTTAACTCCTCTTGAATTCAGGCAGGCAGCATCATAAGCCATGCACAGCTCAGAGGTGGAAAATGATTGAAATTTCTAATGCTCCTCATTTCTAATGCTCATTCCTTCCCTGCCTCCTGCCTTCCCCATGCAGTAGCGTGCACAGTGCTCTGACTGCAGAAAGTCATATCTCTGGGTGGCTCTGCCCAGTGCAACACCCTCCTCTTTCCCCAGGACTGCCGTGGCAGGAGCAGGTGGGCTGCACCAAGAGCCCACTCATCTGCTCTGTGGCCGTGGGGCTCTCTTCTCGCCACCGAACAAAGTGCTGTGGGAGCGCGGAGGAGGAGGGGGCTGCCTGCCTGCAGGTTTAGCTTGCAGCCTTGTAGGCGCAAGCTGCTGCTTTGCAGCCATCTGCACGGGGCTGCTGCAGCAGATGGAGCTTTGGAGCTCACGGTTGTTGCAGACAGCAATGTGCCTCGGGTTAAGCACATTTCCTCAACATGCCACTACTTCTCTTGTCATCACTCCTGTCAGTTTAGGCCTTGTCTAGACTAGAAAAATTTAGAAATACAATTCCGGAAAAAATACACCCTTTCCTAGTCCACACAAAGGTGTGGCTTGCTCAGTGGGCAAGAGCAGCTCCTCAGGAGAAAATAAGCAGCTGGCTTGGTTGACTGGAGCACGGACAGATGGCAATGTTTTTATTTTAAACAAATTTTGATACAATCTCAGTTTTGCTTTGTCTGTAGACAGAAGTCAGATAGACTTATTCAGAGAAGACTGTACGGCTCTTGACAAATGGGTACCATTCTATATAATTTTTCATTTATTAAAGTGACTAGGTATCTTCTGTGATTTGTCTTGGGAGTTCAGTGATTCCTTACACAATCATTCATGTGCTGCTTTCTTGGAGACACTCATTGGTAGAAGGGTTGATATAAAAACAGCAGGATGTCCTTTTAATTTATTATATGTGCAGCCAGTACTACTGTCTGTGACTAGGGTTGAGAATGTATTATGCTTATCACTGCCAGACCTTAAAATTTTCCATCTTGGGAAGAATATCAGCTTAAACACTTAGCAATTTTTGAGAATGATGGCAGAGAAAAATTGCAAAAACTTTTTTTTCCCCCTAAAAACGTTTTTAATACTCCTGTGCTTTGTGAGCAGGGCTGAGATTTGGCACAGAAGAGATCTTTGTATCAGGAGCATGACTTTTTCCATTTCTATGGAAATACAAAATAGTTTGGCCAAGTTTTAGGCCTTTGAAAAATGTAGCTTCTGGATTGAAGTAACGATGTGCAGACACTCTGAAATGTAGTTTTCCATCTAAAAATGGGAATAATAATTGTTCTTTATTTCTAGTTTCCTTTGTCTGTCATCCTACATGGAACTGTGAGATCTTTATGGGATGGATTGTTTCACATTACAAAGTGCCTAGCAGGACAGGGTAGCAGGACTGTGTTAGTGTCATATGATAACAAATACTTCTTCCTTAAAAACAGCATACTGCAATGCAATAAAATCCTCTTTCCAAAATAGGAATTAAAAATTAAAAAACCCAGCTACTTTAGCTACATCATTATCCTGAAATAGTATCTAAATTACTTTTTTCCGTAGGGAATAGTAAATACTTAAGCAACCAACTTTGAACCAAAATGGAAAAGATTTTTCCATTATCTTCTGTGATATTTGACCAGGCTCAGGAAGATTTTTCATTAAGCTTATTCACATAATTGATTAGATAAGTAACAAGTGCACTGGCAGATAAGCATTTTCTGTAGCTGGGCCAAACATCTTAGGATATTACATTAGCTCTTTTAAGGTATTAGCCAAGAGAATCAAAGATATAATAAAGCCTGAAGTAACTCAACTCTTATTTGGAAGAAAATATCATTGCTTCCAATTCAGCATTGTTGAGAAGTCATTAAAACATTAGGCTTTTCCTTAGCGCACACCGAAACTCTATGTCCATTTTAGGCAAACCTCCATAACGTCATTGAGAGTAGGGTGAAACTTTCCCAACTAGAAAGGACTCAGGACAGCATTCCTGACCTGAATGCAGCCTCATCCACTCAAATTTTATCATGAAGGGTGCACTCAGGGGCACCGCAAACTTTGGGACTTCTGTCAGTCAATGTGTTAAATAAAACAAAACCCATCATTCTTACCCAACCCCTCAGTAATTCATATGCTGTAATTCCTAGCGACCACCAGTCTACAGGGTATGAGTATCCTGGACCTCCATCCATAAAGGCCTGGAACACTTCTGGAGCTAAAACAATAAATCAAATCAAACAAAAAGCGTTATATTAAGGTTAGAGTGTGGATCATTAATGTTGGTATTTGAAAAATGAATAAGGATCCAATTAACTGGAATTCAATACATTCATAAACGCAGCACTTTCAGGGTGCAGTTTCAGTGCCTTGGTTTGCTGGCAAAAGTGACCTTCACTGGTCAGGGTTTTTCAAAACCCAATAATTTTATATATTAATTCCTAACCTGGTCCATTTAAGTTTTATGTTATGTGAATAAAAATAAGTAATAGGAGGGGAATTCCTGAACTGAGGTGTGACTTGGAATATTTAACGTAAGGCAAACATTTTATGGGACAAATATGCAAGCGAGGTGATTCTTTGTGATTAATGGAGGTGTTGAACACGGTAAATCTCATCCTTATTCTACATTTGGATAGAATTAATCAGATGGGTTTTAAAGGTATTTACCATAGGAAAGTGGTAATTAAATACAAATCCTGACACTGATTGTATGCTGCGACAAACTCTGTCATGACTGGAAATAAATACATTGTCAAAGTAATGAATTCCATAAAAACAACTTTCCTGGGGGAAAAAAAATTGATCTTTTCAAAACAAGGATCCAGTTGGCTAATTTCAGCAAGAAAGACATACTAAATAATGCCACTGTAGTTTCTTCAGAAAACCATATATAAATAAGAAAGGATATTAAATGAAATGAAAAGTCAGTCGTGCTTTTCTAATTATTTCACAGCAGAATCTCAGTACACTTTGTGAAAACAACACTTTCCCTGGGGATTTTCTAAACAACACTGTCACCAACCGTAACATCATGCTAGATTGCAATTACCATGTGAGCCTCTTCTGGCCACGATACCGAGTCTAATGTACCACATTACCACCTGATTACCATCGCATCACTTTCTAATGGACATACTGCAAAACTGGTCACACTTACTTCTGACTGGCAGTTTGGGATTTGACTATGTATGGCATTTAAAGAAGCACCTTTAATTAAAGGAAAGGCATTCCTTCCAGAGGAGTTTTTGCAGTTCTTGCATCGTTATGGATGGCAGCCTAACAATTTACAACTCCAGTCTTGAAGAGCCAAACCTAATAGAGGATTTTGGCATCCATGAATTAGATGCGGCAAAACCCTAATCTGTAGAATAAAAAGCGATGAATGAATGAAAGCGATCCTGTACTCTCTGCCCAGCAGGACGGTCTCTAAATAGGTTTGGTAGGAGAACTGCAGGCACCTAAATAAACATTTTTGACAGAATACGTGTGTTTGGAGAATAGCTGACCAGTGGATCTCTGACATAGGTAAGCTTGTGCTGTGATCCAGTACATGAATCCAGGCATGAATCAACAATGCCATAAAAGTCATCACGCTGAGTTAGCTCTGTCTCACCTCCAGGTAACACAGCTTCACTTGGCATGCTATATCTTCAGATGTACTTCAGATCTTGTTTGCATGCTGCAGGGGATCTGTGTAGGCACAATTTACATGTGTGCGGTCTATCACATAGATAGATGCTAAGAGGGTAGGCAGGATGTTTTATGTTACTTTAGTGGATCGATGCACCTAAATTGCACATCAGGCACCAAAGTCATATTTTGAATATCAGCATAGGCACCTTGTAGTGAAGGTTTGCTTTATTTAGCCACATTTGTTATGGTTAGATGATGTATATAATATCTCATAACAGAAAATAGCCTTTGTGGGCTTTTTTACTGAGCTATGTAGGTATAATATTAGTTTCACTCTTTCTTTTATAACTTTAACATTGTAATGATTTGATGGATCACTATCTGATTTCTGTGAGGTAGAGATGAAAGTACTGTATTGAAGTAACCTACAACATTCCCAGAATGATGCAGCTGTTTTGCTAATTCAGTGACTGAGTTATCCACTTCCATTTTATTTACTTGTTCTAAAAGCTTCAAGGTCAACTCATCCCACATTAAGCAGATTAGCAGAAATCTTTTGCCCACTGGCCCTGGTGTTTTGAAGCTCTGTTTCCTCCCCTTAAGCTGATGACGGCATCCTTAGATCAGAAAATGGGCAGTTAGGCTCCTGATTTTTAAGGCAGATGATAGCCCCTTTTCCCCTGCTTTCGCAGTATTATTTGCATTCAGTCAGCTTCAGTTGTAAGCACCCACTTCGCAAGATGACGCGGGACCGACAGAAGGTGCAATATGATTTAGAGTATCCTGTGTACAGGTTTATTCTCAGGGTGACATCTCAACCCTGCTGAAGACAAAAGATCTTTCCCCAATTTAGCAAGGCTGTTAAATACCAATCTCACACTAAGATTGTGATTAATGTGTCTAAAAGCCTTTTTGAGCTGAGACATTCGGTCCAAACGAAGGCCTCCAGCATGTAGGGCAGACTTTTGGAGTTTGCCTGCTCATTCAGAAACATAGTGTGATTTTACAGAAAGAGAGCAGATCCTCCAAGTGATGGGATTAGCCAAGCTCTGAAGAACTAGAACTGTGAAATACAGAAGATAACATAAGGTTTTCTGTAAGAAATAACTACATCAGGAGAACCAACTGTGTTCCAGTGCAAACTGGCTAAGATAAAACAAATAAAAAATTTGAAAGGAAAGTTAATATTCTACATTGATTTTCTTTAGGATTGTTATTGAAATAGATTATCTGTAATCTTTTAAAATTTGAATTTGATCTGAGGCTCAGCTTGGACAGCCATCCTGCAGCCTGCTGTGGGTAGGTTCTTCCAAAGAATGATAAGATTTGAGCTTGCCAGGTTGCAGCAAGGGCAACAGCTCTTCTGTGTGCACCCTTGCTGCACACATCCTCTCTTATCATAACAGATTTAGGATGAGAAGAGTACTTACATCTTTTACCCCCATGCATCTACCTAAATGCAAGGATTCTACCTGCAAAAGTTCATTCATGTGAACAAAAGTGAAAGAATGCATGTAAGAGCGAGAGTTTCAGATCTTTTTCCTCAAACAATTTCTACTGAACAAAGGCTTTTCAGAAAAATATGTGGATTTAATACTGGGTCTGATCCTACAGATTCTTTTGGCTGAGGGCTATAGTTACTATCACATACAGTCAGAGTGAAGGCAGCAGAAGTTTGCAAGGTGGAAGCACAGCTTTTAAATAGTGAAGCTAAATCAAGTAATAGCAAGTCTGGCAGCACCAAGAGTGAACTGAGAGACAAGTGAAGAAGTGGTGCAATTGGTAGATCTTGCAGGTCTTCACAGCTCCCCATGAACAAACTTCTTTGATGTAATGGAGAACTACTTTACTAGAGCTGCCCAAAAGTGCGCCTTCAAGCCCAGTAACCTGGTCCAGCCTCACTGCTCATCCTGCTTTGAGCAGGAGGTTGGACTAGAGACTCTTCAGGCCCCTGCCAACGTGAATCATCCTATGATCTTGTGATGTTAATGAAGCTCTAGCAACCACCTTCTCACAGCCCATCTGAGCGGGGTGATGAAGGGGTCTAAGGCCAGAAGTCTCAATGGGACCTTTACAGCCTCTTCCTCTTGGCAGTCATCACGAATGCATGGGCTCTTCACCCTCACTCAGACACTTGGAAAACCTGTCACCCAAAGTACTGGGGACTTTTCAAAGTCTGGATCTCAGAAGCAATGCAGTCTTTTGATCTGGGAGATTACTCTTCATGTGTGGCAGAAGTCTGATCCACCACCATTCACACAAGGCTTTGATAACTACGAAGACAGAGCATTTTAAAATCACTGCCATTCTGAGCTGAGGTATCTGTGCTAATTTTAACAGGACAAGCAGTAAAATCAGGAATGTTTCTGCATCTTGTATGAAAATGAGTAAATGCATATATTTAACTTCAGCAACTCGCCAAGCTAAAAATCCTCTGATTGTTTTTTCTTATATTATGTTTCTATATTTTTTCTTAATAATATACTTTCATGCTTTCACTGTTTATCTGCTTTGCTTTCTTGAAAAATGACATAAAACAAATCCACCTTTGCACTGCATTAAGTGGGCTTCAGTGCATTCCTTGGCTGTCTTTAATACATATTTCCAGTTTTTTTTTTCCAAATAATAAATTAAATAAGTCCTCTTCAGAGCTCTGTCTTTTGATGCTTTTGCACTGTATCTTTCTAGTAATACCATATCACTGTAGACTGTCTCTGCACCAAGAAGAAGATTCCAAGGAAGTAAATAAATGGTTATCTTGCTTTAAAATGAAATCATACTGGAGAATGGCTAATAAAAAATTGAACATGAAAGCAAACCTAGTGGGTCTGCATCCACCTCAGAAGCAGTGGCTTCCTGGGATATCCATACTCTGTTCTATGGGTTTAACCATACTCCAAATAATTTTGTGAAATGGAGAGTAATTTCTGACAAATCAATTCATACATACAACTACCCACTACAATTGTCACAGAAGTCAGACGATCTACATTGTAAATGATGTAGAGGATGTATCTCGTATGGTATGGATATTTCCCTAAAGACCTGTAAAAAAAAGAAGTACAAAACTGAAATTTTACTTAACTGGTTGGTAATTCTGTACCCTATTTGTGGAAGATGATCAGTATCTAACAATATGATTCATGAGTTTGAAATAAAAGAAGATATCAATGTAAGTGCAAACAATACTGAACCCAATTTTCACTATTTGTTCCTACTGTAAAAGAGCTTTTTGTACATAGGATAAAATACTTTTAAGTGGGGTTTCTGAAAATCTGCCTAGTATTCATAGGTATCACTTAACTCCATAGTTAAACTATAAGTGCTCCAGGTCTCTGAAATTCAGGCCATTTTAATTTGGTGCCCAATGGTGAGTTCGAAAAGGCTGTCCATGACAAAATAGTCAATTTGAGGTCTATCACTTGGAATGGTTGGCACAAAGAATAGCTGTTATTATTTTTGATGGAGCATACTGGTTTAATCATAAAGATGTTTCATCAGACTAAATCATAAAATGAAGAGCTTGGAGTGGCTCTGATACGAATCCTAAATAGCACAATGTGGCATTTCTTTTCTGATGAACTGATTTAAGTTTCACTTCCCTAGCAAGAAGCTAATCAAAAAGTGCCTGGTGTACTTGCCTACCACCACCTGGGAGACTGCCAAGTGTTGATTAAGCAGCTTACAGAGCTATTACTTACTTTGAAGCATTGCTGACTTCCATAGGCTGCTTTGAAACTTTGCAAAATTGGTGAGAGGGAAAGTGCAGTGACATGAACGCATTAGACCCTTCTCCAAGTGGCCTAACAAATCAGGATATTTAAGTAATAACTTGCAAGTGAGCCTTGCAAGATCGATTAGCTGCAAGGAGCAGATTGTCCATGCATAGCTAAATGTTGCCGATGAGAGCTGGTCATTAATTCCTACAAAATGCCCTGTGCCAGTGTTATTAATATGACAAACTGAAAATAAAATAAAAAATAAAGCCATAGTGGTTTGGCCTCAATTTTTTTGAATGATCAAGTTTAGATGGGCACGTCCAAAACATTTCTCAAGAATGAAAACCCTGACATTAGTCATCCACTTGGCTAACTAGAGCTCTCTAGTCTATTTGCATCTCAGCAGAGACCCTACAAGTCCGTAAGGGGAATCAGAAGTTTGTGGTGTATGGCAGGGGTTGCAAAGCAACACACTCTGCCAGTCGTGTAGCAAAACACACTTCTGTGGCACAGATTTGTCACAGTAATGCCTGAGATTTTATAGATAAGAAAATAGATTCCAGTGTCATTAACTGAAGTTCAGCATGATACCAGGCTGCCAGGTATCATTCTCCTTCCTCATATTAGTCCCTGGTCTTGCAAAAAAAAAAAAAAAAAAGAATTTTCATATATATATATACACACATATATACAATGCTCGTAGTATAAACAATATTTTGATTGACTAGCACTGGATAAGCTGTTAAAAGCTTAGACCTGTCCAAATTGTAAATGTGTGAATGACTTGATGTATATAACACAATCATAGTTTCACCTTGCTGAATCAGGCTTAATGGATGACAGATTGAGCTAAATGAAAAATGCATTTGATTTTTAAAATAATATTGCAAGAACCTTGGACTGAGATGCTTCAGTGAAATATTAACTGCTTTCCCAGCATTGTGATGAGAAAATATTAATTTTCACTTTTCTTTGAAAAGTAAATTCAGAGGTCAGTAATTCTTCTAGGTCATGGTTTAAATAGAAAACAGAAATCAAACTACAGTGATGACAAGTGATCTTCTATTTAGAGGAGAAGCTGTTTTAAGAACAAAATGAAAGAAAGCAACTTCCCTCTCCCTGAATATAAATGTGGACTTGGTAAACTATCAATTTACCTCCTAGCGTTTACTTTCTCATGTGCTAAAAGGGTCTAAATTATAATGGACAGCTTTCTGACTCAGAGCTTTAGACCAGACAACTGCTAACTTCTATACTATAAGGCAAAGTGCTGCTTAAAGCCTGACCATGCTGGGCTGGCAATTTTCTAGTGCGAGGTCTAGAGTTGTTACAGCGGTGTAACTGATTTTGTACCATTATTCACGTAACACACCTCAATAGTTTTAATACTCATATTTAATGCAATTATTCAGTCAAAGTAAATATTTTAGATACCATTACCTGAATACAGACACTGCATTTAGAATGCCTTATTAGTTTGCCATATGGCTATACAACCTCTCTTGCCCTTACTCAGAGAGCTGTCCTCATAAAACCCTCTGCATTACTCAACCACTGAACAGAACCCAGTTCTTGCCCTTGCATTTGCACAGAGAAGCCCTTTCTTGTTGAACATCTGGAGAAACAACCTCAAGTTGCTAATCCCATTGAAAGAAAGCCCAACAGCAATGAACGTGTCATGGTCTCCTACTACTGAATATGAAATTATACAGAAGTAACTTCCTTACTCCATCCAAAAGCTCACAGTGGCTTGCAGTGTCAATTTTTCTAGCAAACTGTTGAAAGGATTGTGTCCAAAAATATCCATTTGCTGTTTGGAAGATCGGCTCAATGTATGGACAGCAGCTGTTCTGCCCCAGTGCTGAAACAAACTGGTCTGCATAACCGGGGATAACAGGACAGACTGTGTGCCTGAACTACAACTTGAACTCAGAGTGGGGTTTTTTTGACTGAAATAGTCAAAGAAATTATTTTATTAGCAGTTTTGCTGGATGATCTCAAAGGATGGTACACAAAGGATGGTCGGAGAGCACAGAGAGGAGAAAAGCAGCTGGAGACAGTAACTTCTTTCCTGATCTCCAGAGGTTTTTCAGCTGCTTGTGTGCCTACACATTAATGTCAGAGCAGGGCCAAAACCTGAATACCCACTCGCAGCTCAGCGCTTAATCCCCTCAGCCGCAGTGCTCCTAGCGCTAGCTGAAAATCCCATCAGTACGGCGAGTATTTATTTCAGCACCTCAAAGCCTCACACGTCTGCTCTCGGCTCTTGCTTATCAGAACAAACAGAAGCCTCCCGGCTCGTGCTGGCGTCGTGATATTTCCCTGGGATCAAAAGGGCATGTAGCGACATCGCCAGTGCAGCTCTGTAGATAGGCAGTCAAACCCTTGGTAGGAAATGGTGGAATTCTGAAAAACCTAAACACTGCCTTAACTGTACTCAAAAAGCAACAAGCTGCAAAACACTATTTCATTTCACAGCACTGTTTAGTATGAGTGCGAGGAAGACCAAGGTTGAACACCTTTGAAAACCCAACTCCAAATTTTTCCCTGCTATACTGTAACTACCTCGGGAACAAATTTAGCCCTACAGGATATTTTTACTTTACCTGCAAGGTTGATATCGGGACATCCACTAGCTTTTCTCTGACTCCAATAGTGCTACCACACAGTATTAATTAATAAACATGGATGACTCATATATTTTAGAAGTTCAGTGGGCCTCTGTAAATCCACACTCCTCTGGTAATCTCAGGCGTACAGCCATTCTTCACCGTGACAGCAACCTATGAAAGCAGCTGTGAAAGTCTGAGATAACAAGCCTGTAGGATAGGAAGGGGGTAGCTGAAACTTTTCACATAATTTACAGCTGATTTTATTGGCTTTGGATTTTTGTCAGATGTATTTATATCATAAAATATATTTTATTGGTTTGACTTGAAGTAGACATGGTGCATTATTCGGATAACTTCAGCCTCTGCTGAAGAAAACCACGAAGTCTCTACCTAAATCCCCTAGCCCTCCTACCATCAGAAACAGAAAAAAACCCCAAACAAACCCTGAACCCCCAAAATGTATAACTTGTGAATGGAAAGTTTTTGCAATGCTCACAAATAGTACACAGATGTATGGAAATTGATCATTCAAAAAGGAAACATTTCAGTGAGCAAAAAGTATGTGCTATAGGGTTCAAATACATCTAAATTATGCCAGAGTGAGCAATAAACAAAAGGCTATATCTGTAACGTTTTCTAGGTATGTTTTAGTATTTAACATTTTGCTTTGTAGCTGACCAACCTGTTGCACGGGAGAAGGCCATTACTGCAAATGGGTGCCCAGCACAGAGTACATTCTCTGACACACGAGCATATTTCTTGCAGTCTGCATGAGGGACCAATATAAGAAACATCTTTTTTTTTTCCCCTTATAAAGATGGAAAGGTGTTGAAAATGGCAAACACTTACACAGGTGCTTCCAGCCAGGCAAATGCACGCTTTCCTTAAACAGAAGAGGCCTAATGAATAGCCTTCTGCAGGAGGAAAGAGCCCCGGCTGAATATCCCAGGCACAGGCTGCAGCCAGGAACCGTCTCCTGCCCTGCACTGGCTTTCCTGGGGCACATCCCAGTGCACTTGTGTTCATTTGTTGGCAGCAGGCACACCTGTCAAAAGGCAGCTAGGTCTCAAAGGACATTTTGCCTTGCTTGCCAACGTAGGATGTCAGCCTGAAAACTTATGAGTTTTCAAAGAGCTATTCCTACACTAAAACCTTGGACAACACCCTCAGTCACAGGTGTTGCAGAAGGTTTGAGCAGTGAATTTGTAATGATAAAATCAGGCACGGGTGACACACAAGTTTCCTAAACCAGCTTAAGGCACACATTGCATTTCACGGCTGCAACATCTGAAGAGTACGAGACAGAAGCTCTGAAGACCCCTGAACACTAAGAAGCTGATTTCACTTCATCATTTCAGGTCCATGGCTTTGGGAAGTAAAACTGCAGAAGCAGCTGGAAGTAGCTTGTCCTGCCAGGCTGTTGGCCTCCTTCCTTTCAGATTCACCGCTGTCTGTGTTTTTGTTGCCTGTGTGTGGCAGGTATTTCACTTGTCTGAATGAATCAGCTGGGAGGGGGGAATGTAGAGAAATTACCAGGGTTTCTGCAGAAACATTCAGGTTCAGATACATTGCATTCTGTGTAACCATTTAATAAGGCAGGGAAAATTTCAGGCTGAGAAAGACTTTGGGGCAAAAAGGCTAATGTGAAGAGGGATTAAGCAAAGGCTGCAGGAGCTGACTCACACCATGCTTAGCATTACAAGATACGTAACTTAATCAGAACAGCTAATACATTTTTACAACACAATACCAATCCACTGCATTTTTTCCTAGATACCAGTTTTATGCAGTTATGTTGCATGTGACCAAATTGCTCCCTAGAAGTTTCTCAACCTATTTCAAACAGATTTCTAATAGGAATGGAGGCTTTAGAGATAACATTTTTCTGTTTATTTTCTTAAATTGGCCATAGGAAGAAGTGAGAAATCCTATAAGTACCTCTACTAAGGGAAAGACTGGAGAGTGCCCTCATATGCGATTAAACATAACAGGATCCACATGGGAGTAAGCCTTTATAAACCTCCAAGAGGGGGAAAAAGCTTTCATCACATCTCACACCTTCATCATCATAAAAACTGGCATAGCGTAAGGCACGTCTTACGGGAACGACTAAATTTGCTTGGTTCTGGTGCTCAGCAAGTGACTTGAAGGTGATTTTGTTTTGTTACACCGAAGTTAAAGCGGTTTAAATTCCTGGTAATGAAAGCTTACTAGCAACCATAGAGCCAACCTCCCCAAGTCTTTTTTTCTATTTTTCTTGTTGTCTAAATGACTTAGGTGAAGCCACATGGAAAGTCTGTGATACAGCCTTAAAGCTAGAAATAATATGGGCTTAAATAACTATCAGGAGTGAACCTAAAACTTTCTTAATTTAAGCACTGCAACTGAAAAATTTCTGTAGCATTTCAGTGAAGAGATGATTCTTCACAAAATTAAAGGTGTAAACTAAAAGAGGAAAAGAAGTTAAATCAATGCAGGAGGAAAAAGCAGCACCAATGAGTGTCTGGCCATATCTGTCAAATTCTTAATATTTGAGGTTTGCTGAAGCTTTGAAGCCCAAGCTGTGCCACAGAGAATGCTCACCCATCGCTCTTCACCTGAAACAGAGGATTTTTACAGCTCTAAAAACTTTCCTGCCTTCTTACAGCTCCAAATAAATGCAAGGATGTCTTTTCTGACTCTTTCTGAGTAGCGAAGACTGCACTTGGGCTTTGCAGTATTTTTGCATTTCCAAGAGGTGAGGAAGGCACACTGGAGAGAAAGTAGCCTCTTCATAAAGGGAAAGAGAGCATTCTTCTTCTGTTTCGTGTTGTGAGATTGTTGGATATGGGGGAGACCTGATGTGCGGGGAGAAGGGTTCAGGGGCAGAACAGCTTAGTGAGCTGAGGCGAACCAAGACAGCCGTTCGCCAGTGTGTAAAGTTAAAATCTTGTTCCCATCTCCCATCTTCCCTCCGTTCCAGGTCTACAGTTTACCTCCTTCCTTGGGTCAGCTTGGGCTCTCATTGGACCCTCCAGGAGCTCGTTTAGCTCCCTGGGAAGGCAACAAGGCTCAGCTATCTAGGTCACAGAAACTATTTGCCATGATGTTAAGCTGACGAATGATTGCAAAACAATAAGGCTATAGGGACGTATCTATCCCTGAGATCAGTATTTTCCTACTAAATACAAGGACTCCAGAATTTTCTAGCAAAGGAGAATACCATAGAAAGGGGCATAGGTGGAGTTTAGGCAGGATGGACTAGACTTGAACGTCTCCATATCGAATAGGCAGGTTTTTTAAGACGAATCTCAGCATTTCCCTTCTTTGTACTATCTCCTGGCAAACATCAGCTACACAAAGAAAAGTTACTCCTCCTCCTTGGGGTGGGGTTGAGGATAGGAATTCCAAAAGGACAGGGTCATTTTTCATAATTTTATCCTTAAAATACCAAATCATTGTACTTGGCACTTGCTACAGATTTTTGTGTTTTCAATTGTTAGAAGCTAGTTTTCTTCTTGTGAGAAAAGCCTGCCAACAGAGACCACTAGTGACCTAAGAAGGTAGTGGTCCACCTATGTGTACAGATGGGCTGAAAGATGCTCCAAAGGACACTAAGTTTCTTGTTAACGCTCAGCAAAATATTTGAGGAACATTTTTGTACAGCTATTTTAATTAATCTGCTTCTGAACATTAGCCACCAGACAATCTCTTCATTACACACATTCAGACTATGACAGACAGATGTTAAAATGCTAACTGACCTCTAAGCAAATACTCAGCTTTTTTCTGCTTTCATAATAATTAGACTTTCTAATGTAAAACTGTGCAACTGCTTCAAGATTAAAAATGTAAGGCCATCAAAACAGTCATTTAATTGACTACCAAATTAAATCTCAGAAAAGACTCTATTGTTATGTCTGCTGTCATCATCACATTTAAACATGGAAAACATCTATTCTGAATTTGTTTGAGCTCCTGCAAAATGTCTACTCTTCAAGGATACTTTTGAATAATCTGTATAACAAGAATTTGCACGTCTAATGCAAATGACTACTAGAAGATTGTAGGCAGCTATTTAAACAGAATGTGTGAGCTCCGAGACATAAAATTTTCACAGAAATGCAAAACTACCGTATAAAAATGTTGGAATCTTCTAACATTTCAGTCATCGTGTCTGTAAGGGCACGTCTGTGAATGTAATTAGTTTCACATGTCAGTTGTACAGCTATTTGTCTGTATGTGTTAGGGGAGATCAAATTAGTTGTAGAGAAAAAATGCCTTTTCCCTGAGTTTTTGTTGTTTTGGTTTTTTTTTTTCATAAATAAAACCACCACATACTGGCAAAAATGCTCAAGCAAGTTCTTTTTAAACTAAAGCTGTTGGTGTAAGTGAGATTGCAGCATCCCTTCTCCTCTCTTTTCACCCCACAGAATAGAGAATCTGTGGTACAACGTCAGACACTCAGGTACAGGCCCTGAGGGGAAGCTCAGGACCCAGACTTGGTCTCCTAATGCTCTATATCTGATGCCTGTGCAGTGTTGGTCATCTCACCTAAGTAGTGACACTGAACTAGACACTCAACTAGAGCTAACCAATACAAAATGCTGAGAAAATTTTCATCTAAAACCTCATTCCTCTGCATAACTTAAATGCTTGAGTCAGGACTACATCAAATGTTTCTTGGTCTGTTTTGAGTACACTTATAAGAGTAAGCTAACCAGAATCAGGTCGGTGCACTGGTCCTGAGCCCAAGCGGCACAATCTGGCCACACACATGCTATTGTACCCTATTAACTGCCAAAACAGGACAGCTATGCACAAGCTGCTCAGGGGCAATAGACTCCAGCCCCTGCTAACTGTGATTCATGACAAAATCACATCATATCTGAAAATGCAATTCTGCTCCAGTGCCTGGGACTGCTCTCTCACAGTCTCACAGCTGGTACGAAGGTACCCTGCAGACACCTGCCCACTTCATGTGGAGGTTGGTACACTGCTCTTTGTGCTGTGAAAAACATAAGTGTTAATTCCTATTTCTTGGGCACATGCTTTTACTCCTATGCCAATATGCAGAATTAACACAGTGGCCTTTGGTTCCCTGAATGGCATTTTCAGAATGTGATCGTTTACCAATATTTTACCACTGCATGGATGTTAGATGTGCTCTGAGCACGTCTGCTAAAGAAAGTCTCTTGGAGACACACATATCTCTTAGTATGGTTTCCAGAACCCAAATATGTTTAGTCTTAAGCTAGTCATCTTAAGCTAGTCATCTCCTCAGGCAATGATAATTCTGTGTACAGACAGAATTAAAACATCAGATGTGTAGGAAGCCACAAATAGGACAAATCACACCTATTCTTAGTCATGGAAGCTAGCCTAACTTTGGTGGGACAAATGACCTTCAGGAGAAGCCTTCTGTCCTTCAGCTGCAGGGGAAGTTTGAGTTATTGACTTAGCCAAGATGCTTAAATTTTAGACAAGAGGACAGGTGAACTGAATTTTACTCTCCCAGCCTTCAATCTATCTATGCATTTAAAATACATAATTAAAAGATATAAAATGTCCCTAAAAGCCATAGGGCAAGCACTTAAGTGGTTAGTTACATAGAACTCTAATTTTAAACAGACACATTTTTGAGCAACTCAGCATAGCAAAGCAATTAAGAATGTGCCTAGGTACTTTTAAAGTGACATTACATGTTCTCTGCTAGGTCATAGCCACAGTGGTGCAAATATAATCATATATGCCTGTCTCCAGATGTCGGGGTTTGCAGGAAGTAACACAGTTGAAGTTCTCCTGAATTTGCTTCACAAAACCAAAGAGAACCTGACTAGAAGCAGTGTAGAGACCAAACTCCTGCCCAATCCCTCCATCTCCAATGTTTTCCATTGCTAACACATATATACTCTCAAAAAAAGTTGATCACATTTATTGTACGCTTTTACAAGTTAAAATCCTTTTAATATACCATTAGTTAATCTTAATGTGTGACTTTTCTTACACTTTTTAAACGGTCTTGAAAACTTACCCATATAGGGTTTTGTGCCAGCCATAGAAGAAGCTTTTTCTGAGCCTTTCACTATGGTTGCTATGTTAAAGTCAGTGATATGAACATGTCCTGCAATTACACAAAGTAAAAACAGAAGTTAAAGTAGCACATTATAAAAATATTCCTCCCTTTGTTTAACATTTAAGTGATAATTAAAGAAATGAAAAAGAAATTAAATTAAGAAATTAAGTTGGAAAGAAATTAAATTGGAAAGATTCATAACAATTCATAGAAACTTACTATTAAAGGTTACTCATAACTAGAAAAATCGTATTGGCAGCAAAGTGATAGAATACTTTTCTTGTATGGTTGCATCCACTACCTGCTCACAGTGCTGAACCTTTTTTTGCTGGTTACTCCTGAACCTTCTCCTGCCATGAACGTTAAGGACAGTAACTGTCTTCCCAGAGCAGTAACGTGCAGGAGCAGCACGTGAAGCTATGTGTGAAATCTACCTCTCTTCATCTCCAGCTGGAGCCACCCCTCACAATCTCAGGTACTCGTGACACCTGTCTGCTTTCACATCCACTTCAGGTTACCATCAGCCTGGCTTCTTCTGAGTCTCTCAGGACAAAAAGGGAGCTGAGAAGAAACAGTGAAGCAATAGTTGTTAATCCTGGCTTGCCATAGGCGGGTAAACTGAATATATCTGAAAACCTTCAGACTTTTAATTTGATAAGTCTGCTGTTAGGTTTTGCATCTCCGCTTAAGGACTAGTTTTATATTGTGGAGTGATGCAGATATTATGCTCTCTGTGATTACATCTGGCAATGCCGTTGTGGATGGCAGAGTACAGGGAAAGGTACTCCCTTCCCCGGCTTAGTCCTGCACTCAGATCAGGATTAATACCCCATATGTTGAACTAGAGTCTTGAGTGACAGGTTCCTGTGATTTTTTTTTGATCAAGATCTCAACCTCATTCAGTCCACAGAATGGAGCAGGCTTTGGGCATGATGCAGTTATTAAGCGAGGGAGGTTGTTATCATGTTTGCTGCCAAAGATGAAAAGAGTGTAACAAATGACTGATGTTGAACATTACCGTGGTGCCTGACGGAGGAACAGAGTCTCAACAAAAGATTATGCTGTTCTGACAGTCTAACCTAGATCCTGCTCAAAATCCACAGGAAATGTATCTGCAGCTACCCATGTGTGAACTGAAATTTCAGAGACCCTAATTTGGCCAGATCTGAGCTGGTTTTGAAGGGGAAAAGGAAGAAGGCATATCCTACTGCTAAACTTAAAGCTATTTCTCCAAATGGGAGACACAGTAGAAGTTTTCAATGAAATGGTTTGCATGTTTTCTGCACTTTTCTCAAAAAACTACTTACATTTTATTGATACTTTCTTCCTAAGACACCCAGCCCAGGAAGCCATCTGCACACAGCAGACAAAAACTCTGAGCACTTTAGAAGAGGCAGGAGGCGTTAGGCTGCCTTAACAAGAATTAGTGTTCACAGCCCAGCTTGCCATCAGATTTCAAGGCGGTATTCTCCTTCCTGGTGGCTGGAGCATAGCATGTTTGCAGTTTATTTCTGCAATAATACAACACCATGGCAGAAGGCTTCTGGAAAATGATAACTCACGGCAGTAGTTTTAAGCAATTCCGCGTACATTGTAGAATGAAAAGCTGCAAGGATCTCGGCAGACTAATACTTTCTCTTTTTTTTGACAGATAAAGTTCTGCCATTTAAATGACAACATTGTAAGTGATGGTCCCTATTAGAGTGCCAGCATGATAGCCTGTTGCAAAACACCTATCACATAATATCCATTCAGACTGATCCAAATAGTTGATTTACAACGAAAATTGCCTCTCCTGTGGTGCATTGTTTTCTCTCCCTTTTATTAGATTTCTTTTCATTTAACAAAACCAAAATAGCACATGTGAAGTGTTGTATCCACTGGTTGATGGTTTTTGTTAAAAATGCCTTTCTGCAAGGTGAGGGATGGATTGAGAAGATAGGTTCTGCATGGCTCCTCCTGCATCCTGCTGCCGATACAGCAGCAACGGGCAGCTCCCGTACATGTAGCAGGGCACGGCAGAGCCGTGTCTGTACCGCTGGAAAAAACTCCACCTTTGCTCTTCCCCATCACAGGGCCACCCCACGGCCCATGGGTTGCCTGCAGGCAGCCTTTGCCTGTTGCTTAGAGAGCTGCTAATTGGCTATGGAGGGAAGGCAAGGCGTCCCGCAGGCAGGGTGGCTGTGCTGCACAGGCGCCTGGTGGGAGCCGGGGGCATGCAGAGAGGCTGTGTCTGGGACGCAGAGCAGGGGCGGTGGGGAGTGAACCCCTGCGCCTGTCGGCAGTGGCGGAGGGCTGGAGGGATGTCGAGGCAGAGCTCTGCCTGCCTGCGCACACCACTGAATGGTTTCAACTCTTTTAAGCCTAGTGACTTGTTTTGTTTGGGTTTTTTTTTAAGTTTTTCATTCCTGGTGTGAATATTTCAAGAGACAGTTAGACCCCAATTCTCTATAGGCATGTTTCTAACCAGCCTCTAAGATATCTTTTTACTGCAACTGTTGCTTATAGGAAAAGGAAAGGTTGCTGCTGCTGCAGTAAATATGCTGGGATACTAGCTGCTTCATACTGTTTCCAAAATTTCAATTCATGGGAACTTTTTCCCATCTGAGCTTCACACCTTGTACTTGATCTCCCTTTCTGGATATTATTGTGAACAACTAAATGTCAAAACCAAGTTTGTGCCCCGGCCCCCTTCTCAGGTATCAGGTACAATATTGAACTAAGCAGTATGTCAGTGCCACTTGGGTTTAGCTTTTAAGAGCTGTGAAGCACAGCAGTGCGCAACAGATTCAGCGGTACCTAACTAAATTCAAGTATCACAAGGAAAGAGCTCATTGCTTAATCCCCATGGCTGCATGACCCCATATGATAATAAGGTGATGGTGGAGAGAAGGGAAGAAAAGGCAAATGACCACATTCCTCTGGCTCTCTGCAGAGTGGCTTTTTCAAATCATCCCAGACTGCACAGATTTCACATATGCCAACATGTACATTGCAAGCAGAAAGTATCTCGGTGGAAATTGTTTCAAAAATTGCATTCCTCCACCAGCTTCCAGTTAAGGCTTTAACAGGGAAAATTTGTAAATTAATACCTACAGCACAGTGTATGACTTTGAGAAGCTTTATGCATCCGCTTCAGAAGTGCTGTGTGGCTTTTATGCCTCACTCTTCCACATGGCCTGAAATGCCAGTATCTGAGATAAATAGCAAATGATCTTTATTTGGGCTATTATTTAAATTTGCTAAACGAGAACAAATCATGACAATTAAAACAAGTACTGAGCTTGTGGCCACGTGTTCCTTAGCTTAAACACAGATTATGTGAAGACTCACTACCTGTTTGTTCGTTCTGAAGGTGCTATCTGCTAATTGCACTGAATGCCTCCTACTTCTAGTGCTGGAACGGCTTACTCGTGGTTCACCATATTGAAATCACATTGGCTGAGGCTGGCTGACTAACATTTAGCAGAGGAAAATGTACATGACTTCAAACCTCATTGAATTTCTCAGAGTCTGAAACCGAAGGGGTAAATGTGAGGGCAGAGAGAAGAAATACCAGACTGGAGTTAATGCCACTCACTCAGCATGCACCAGAGCTGATGGGAAATCTCAACACAGTAACATTTTGAGGCAAATTCAGATCTGGTTTGCCCTCAGAAGGTCAAATCCTATAAACAATTTTAAAAGTTCATCTGTACTATGTACAAAAGCGAAAGCTCGTATCCACATGAACTTGGCATGACTTGGCAGTCTGCCACTTATCATCAGGGAGATTGTTTGAAACCTCGGGCGGGTTCAGCGAGGCTGTGCATTTCAAAGGGTAGGCTGTTTAATGGCCACATAGCATGTAAAAGTTTCAAATATATTTTCAAAGTGTAGATAGCTTCAGGTGAATAATTTATGCTCAGAACACTCATCTTGTTAGTCAACATCAGAGGATTAAATAAGACACAGTCCTTGAAAATTGTCTGTGGGTATGATGAGGACCAGCCCTAATGCAGTCACGCTAGGTACATCTTTAGTGGAGACTTTATGTCTCCCAGACATCACTATAGGGTAATGATGTTGCCAGTTCTGTTGTTCAGAAGTTAACATCAGGGTTCTAAATATTGAATTTATGGGGGTTTTTTTTAATCCTTTAATGTTTTTGGTTTTAAGACCAGGATTGCTCATTGGCTGCATTTTTCAATTTTGCTGTTAGTCTTCAAGTGAGAGCTGAGATTCTCATGTAATCAAGGAAAGAGTTTTAAGGAAAACCTTGATGATCATAAAACAATATAATCATATATAAAGAGGCACATACAAATGCCAGCTTGAATCTGCCTTGTTCTCTCATAAGAGAAATTATTACTGAGTAAAATTATCACTAACAGATGCAAAAATCCAGTCTAAAAAAACCCCAAAACCTAATAAAATATAATTAGTCCTGTTAAGGCTAAGAGTGAAATATTAGGTCTGTGATTTCAGCATGGAGAACCACGAGGAAGCCGTTCCAGCACTAGAAGTAGGAGGCATTCAGTGCAATTAACAGATAGCACCTTCAGAACGAACAAACAGGTAGTGAGTCTTCACATAATCTGTGTTTAAGATAAGGAACGCTTGGCCACAAGATATTAAGGATGCTAAAATTTAATTCAAGGAAGCACCAGAAAAGTCCATGAAAAAGACCACTGAAAGTTATTAAATGCGTGGAAACCACATCCAGCTCAGGAGATGCCTGAGGCTGGAGGCTGGTGAGTACGTGGGTGAAGTACCACAAAAACCTGCCTCATTTTATATCCTGCGCCGTCATTCACTTTTTGGCAACTCTTGGAGATAAGAAACTCAATTAGATGGTCTTTGATCCAGTATGGTTGCTCTTCTGCTCTGAAACTGAAAGCCTGCGTATCCATAACACTGTCTATGGCAACAGAGGGGGGCAAAGGGGATGGAGCAGTGCCTTATAAGGAGAAATTAAAAAGGCTGAGGGTCTTCAGCTGAGACAGGAGAGCACTGAAGGAGGTTTTGAATATCATGAAGATTGTGATTGTAAGCTATTATTTACCAAATCCTGCAATTCTGGAAGTAGAGAATGGTTTTTTCAAAGGAGAATGTTTCAAATCAGATGAAAGAAAACACTTTTCTTTCATAAAGGATGGTGAACTTGCTGCTCCCGGAGATTGTAGAGGCCAATATCAGCAGCAACTTCAAAAAGGCAGTACACAAACTCATTGACAAAGGTTCATCCAGATTCTAAAGGGAATATACAGACATACCCTAACATCCTAATACAAAAATTGTGGGTGATAGGGAGCACAGAAGCATTCGATGACTAGAAGTGGCAAAGCGCACGCTCCATGAACAATATCTCCTCTTGCTACTGGCTGTGACAGAGTACCGGCTGAGGTCTTGGGTCTGACCCAGCAGGGATTTCTTCCTCAGTAAACCAAGCAGGGACCTTGCTGGGTCTTGTGAAATGATATCCTGAAAAACTTGCCTGAGAGGAAATCAAACCCTTGCAAATTTCCTGTAAACAGAGTGTCATAATGGGGTGGTCACTCTGCACAGTGCAAAACCTGGATACCAAAGTAGAGCCTTATAATTTCTGCAGAATGACCAGAAATGTTAATACCAATGGTGCTACCAAATAGCTGTAAAAATAATGTTATCATCTCTGAAAAAAGGCAATGTACTAATCTGGTTGCCACTGTTTGTTTTCCTGCTTTTTAGGCATTCCACATCTCTTTAGACATCATAGCTAATAGATCATGGAAGGATTTAAAAATATCTTTAATTTCTTTGATATTTCAGAAAAAAAATACAACATGGATCAGACTTGCTAGCTTTCAGGTCTAAACACTATTATTTCAGTTATACTGTTCTAAACCATTAAAACGAAAGGAATAGTACAGGAAGCAGAATACTGTTATTAAGAGTATTCTGTAATGCTTTTCTCTGTACAATACAATAATAATAGCTCTCCTGAACCATCAGATAGTCCCTTCAGCTATCACTGGAATAATTCTGTTTCAGATGCATGTTAGCAGAACAGAGCACTACTACTAAATTGAGAGATTAGTGTTAGTTGTAAGAGGAAGAGCTTTCTGGGAAAGCTGAGAGGGAAACATAACAAGAGAGCTTTATGGACAGCACTCATTTCCTTAGAGAGCTCTGATTCACGTTCAGAGAGTGAAACCTGAAAACATCCTTACTTTCTCTCCTCAGATGAGACTCCCCTATGGGATGGAGAATCTCTCCAGAAGATCATCTTCTGGTAGGGGCTGAACACTATTTTAAGCAGCTGATTACCCCATTCTCATGCAGCATTACGCTTCTCGTGATCATCAAACGTTTATTTCCACTGATGCATCAGAACCTGTGCTCAGCAGTGTTGAGAACATAGAATCATAGAATCGTAGAATCATTAAGGTTGGAAAAGACCTCTAAGATCATCGAGTCCAACCGTCAACGCAACACCACCATGCCCACTAAACCATGTCCCTAAGCGCCTCATCTACACGTCTTTTAAATACTTCCAGGGATGGGGACTCCACCACTTCCCTGGGCAGCCTGTTCCAAGGCCTGACCACTCTTTCAGTAAAGAAATTTCTCCTAATGTCCAGCCTAAACCTCCCTTGGCGCAACTTGAGGCCATTTCCTCTCATCCTATCGCTAGTTACTTGGGAGAAGAGACCAACACCCACCTCACTACAACCTCCTTTCAGGTAGTTGTAGAGCGCGATGAGGTCTCCCCTCAGCCTCCTCTTCTCCAGACTAAACAGTCCCAGTTCCCTCAGCCGCTCTTGTGCTCCAGACCCTTCACCAGCTTCGTTGCCCTCCTCTGGACACGCTCCAGCACCTCCATGTCCTTCTTGTAGTGAGGGACCCAAAACTGAACACAGGATTTGAGGTGCGGCCTCACCAGTGCCGAGTACAGGGGCACGATCACCTCCCTGCTCCTGCTGGCCACACTATTTCTGATACAGGCCAGGATGCCGTTGGCCTTCTTGGCCACCTGAGCACACTGCTGGCTCATGTTCAGCTGGCTGTCAGCCAGCATCCCCAGGTCCTTTTCCTCTGGGCAGCTTTCCAGCCACTCTTCCCCAAGCCTGTAGCGTTGCCTGGGGTTGTTGTGGCCGAAGTGGCTTTGCTGAAAAGTATATGGGAAAATTCAGGCTTCCTCTGCCAGAATGATTTTGAATATGTTGTATACATTTTCATGGTTTTTTTCGTTGTAATTAGATTGATCATTTTTATGGGTTAAGAAAAATCTCCTCTTTTCACTACTTCTGTATTCCTGAGAAATGTTCCCTAAGCCATACAGAAAAATTGTAGTGAAATTAGTTTTAACGAGCAGAAATATCTATAATCTACAATCCTGGTATATGTTATGAAAATCAGTCAGTTTAACTGCTTGAAGATCTAAGGCAGTGTGAAGGGCATAACACTTCACTTTGACTTCAGCCAAAATAGTTTTCTTCAGTGAGGTCTAACTTCTTACTGAGACAAACTCTCAGTCCTAAATGCTGTGCATATGCAATTCCATAATACTTTTTGTAATGAACTGTAAGAAAGACCTAGGGGTAAAGTCAAGCATATAGGAAACTGTTGTGCCATCTTAGAGGCCACAGGCTAAAATAAAGTTCCTTCCTGTGCACCTGGTTAGACTCATATTAGGTGAATTTGTTATGCTTCCTCTACAGCCTAGCATATTTATGGTGCATATATTCAGCAGATTTTTCCCTTAAGTGAAATCTGATGATTCTGTAAAAATGATGTTACTATGTTGCGGCTTAATCAAAGCTTTTATGGATTTCAAGGATAGCATTCGTCTTGCAAAACATATATCTATAAGGTGGATATCTATATCTTTACTCAAAACTTCTAGGTATTAGTCACCAAAGAGAAACAGATACTGGTGTATAGTGCAGACATCCAAAATAGATCAGATGATCTAAAACGTGTCTATGTCTTTCAGTTATCTGTAAAGGAAGCCTGTGGTGATGAGCACGGTACAGACAACTGTCCTACTGATGTCACCTCATTTTGTGAGTTGAAGTCTGTGGACCCTTATCCAGGTTGAGAGAATTATATCTTCCAACCACATCCAGGTCTGTGAATCAAGGACCCATGAGCTGATTAATTCTGCTGACCAAGGTCTATCTGCAAGTCTGGAGAAGTGTGGTTGTTTCACCACCTGTCTGCAGATGTGCTATGAGGGAGCAGTATTCCGCTGCTTTGGGCTATCCGTCCCAAAATTTCCAAGCTGCCTATAGATAACTTTGTTACTGAACAGCTTATAATCACCAAAAAAACTTCGTTTTGCAGCTTATCACTCACGCTGGTGTAGCTTCTTCTCTGCAATACTGGAGCCCTCATAGGAAAGCTCTCGCAAGAGGCTGATTTTGTGCAGTAATTGACCTTGATGAGGGGCAAGGAGAGATAAGGGCAACCATACTTCAAAGGCTGTCAATCAGAGATTTAACACAGTCATAGTCATTTCATGTTGCCTTTGACATCTTTAATTCACCCAGGACTTAAAGACAAGAGATTTCTATTTCATGCTTATTTGCTCATATTAGTGTCTAGGGAACATTAACACTTATGGGCCTGAAACATTAAATTCCTGAAGTTCTAGATGGTTTAAAACTCCAATATTATTTAGCTTTATTGGCTTCAATATTCCCAGGGACAAACTACATCTGTTTGCAATGATACCTCTTTAATCAACCTTAACTCGAATACCCAGCAGCTCTGCAATGGATTTTGAAAGGTAATGGTAACTTTGGCATAATTTCAAGCTTATATTTTCTCAAAGATTAACGGCTTTTAATCAATTTCTGAGGTGAACAAAGCACAAGACAGCTTTCCCACAGCAGCAAATATACATCTCCTTTTTCCATTTAGTTTTCCTCCTGTACGTATTTCTGTTCTGATATAAGGTTAATGCTTTTTTTTACCTGTATTTTCTCACCTTCTTCGTATGAATAGTTGCAAAAAGATGCATGAGGTTTTAGCAAAATACTTCATAGACAGCGTATATGTGTAAAATTTAAGTTTAAACAAATTAGCTTCTTTTTTTTTTCATACCACACCATTTTTTGTTTGAGATCATGCAATTAGTACTGAAAGTTCAAAGCTGATTATGTTGTCTAGTCTTTTTTATGTCATTTAAGCCAGAACTACATGTAGAGCCATAAATATTTTGCAGACTTAGAGGCAAATTTCCAAATTCCTTATCTAAATATAGGAAAGTAATTTCAGATATCTACATGAGAAATAATTTGCTGTATGAAATATCTTAGCCCTTCAGAAGCTCTAGAAGAGAAAATAAGTGCTTGGTACTGTTCTACTGGTAGGTCCCTAAAAAGGGATTATGGTGATTCACAGTAATCCTGTGAATAAAATCTTAACTTCTCTTTATCAGGTGTCCCTGGTGATCTCACTTCCTATTAAATTCCTTGTTCTTCAGGTCTTGCAAGTGACAGAACAACATTTTTTTTTTTGCAATAGGAGGTGAAATTACAAAATCCACAAGGTGGACAGACGGACTTTGCAGAGAAAGCCCAGATTTAGGTAGGAATCCAATATCTGTGGCTGATTTACAAAGCATGTCATGAGCATGTCAATGAGATCTCAAGAATTAGAGGTATCTGAGAGAAAGCAGTCAATATTCACTTACCATGCTCATCCAGTAGTATGTTGTCAGGTTTGATGTCCCTGCAAAATAAGGAAAGGAAGGCATTACATTTCATACCCAAAGAAAACCTGCAACCTGTTTTCCCCATCTGGGTATGAGGGCCAAGTCACTTAAATAATTACAAAACCAAGGAAGACCATATCATACATAAAGGCAAATGATTTTTATCTACATCTTTTTACTGCCCTGAGAAAACATGCATACTAAAGAGACTTTCCAGGTTTCCATTTCATGTGGTTTTGTTTTCATATGGTTAGCATTGACATGGATTTGGTTTTCAAGATTATGTACTTTATTCTTTATAGCAGCGGCAAAAACGAGATGGAAGATTTGCATCTAGGAGGTGCCTGACTGCCTCAGGGACTCTGAATTTGACAGACCCAAGAAATCATTTAATTAGAAACATTGGTGATCTACCCTTTCTGCCAGACCCCGCTAATTTGCCACGCTCACATGCATGATCACTCACTGCTAGCTATCTTACACTAACTGGGTAAGCCTAGCAGCTCTCCTTTTAGCCCCCAATGCCCCGCGTGGCTGTCTGTAACGGCAGGTAGCATGCTGGGGAGAGGAGTGGTGATAAGGGAGGATGGAGATTATCACGTGCTGAAGCATCAGCTCAACTCTGCTGTTCTTAGCACAAGGGAACAACGTTGCCCTAGAGAGCTGCACTTTCAGGATCATTTTACATTGACCTATGTCCAGGCTGCTGCCAGGAGAGGTGGAGACAGCTTTGGGCGTTCCCACTGTCTTTCTTGGTTCAGTGTCATTGCTCGTGGTGCGGACCTGTTCTGGGGGAAACTCATCTCTTCCCTTTGCCAGCCTGGATCTGTCCCTGGTTTGGCTCACCCTGCATCTCGGTGAGTGTGATGCGGCCGTGTTGTGTGGCACTGTCTTTTCACCGGCAGCTTGTGCTTCATGCAATTTTGAAGCCTTGTTCTTGGTGTGGCATTGCCAGAGTGGGAGATGCATCAGTCCGCCTTGAGCAAAACATTTGCCCCTTGGGCTGATTTTTCCACCGCTCTTGAAAGAGAAGGGACTGCAAACTGTCAAAATAAGCTGTTGGATGAGTCTGCAAATGAACTCCGAAGAACTTCCACCTGTGTAATTTTTTTTAGCCAAGGGTGACTTGATTATTCCAATTTAAACATTTCTCAGAAAATTCTGTCCTGACTGAAATGTGTATTAATACATACTTAGGTTTCACTAACAAGTTTTGTCCAGTGTGCCCATAAATGAAATAAAGAAAAAAGTCAAATGTTACAAAAGGAAAATGTATTACACTAGAACACCTTTTTTTTCTTTTTTCTTTTTTAAATTAGAGAATGACTTCTAAAGGAAACATCATACAGGAATAAGATAGCAACAGCAATTATAATATCTATATCGCTTGCATGATGTGAGCTCAGTCTTAACTCCAACTTGACACCTTTATTGACAAAAGAAGGAAGTTTACAGCTTAGTATTTTGAATTCCACACTTTCAGGCCTTTCCTGAGAATCATATGAAATTATGAAATACACTAAGATTATGTTTACAATTTGTGTAGCAGCAGCTGGAGAAACATAGGATAAATAAGAAATTACTTTGAATCATTCCCTGCACATTTGGAAATAATGTACACATTGGATGTGTCTGTGTCTGTATAAGGAAAAGGATCTCACTACGAATTACCATCTGGAATGGAAATTCAAATTTATACCAATATTTCAGTGTGAAATACTGTATTTCTTCTGCACAACTTACAGGCTCTATATAATTGCCTGATTCAGCAGCAGTTCTAGTTATATGTGTAATACAAGGGGAAATGTCTCTTAGAGCCCATGTCATCCAGAAACTTCCAAACCCTAACTTGTGTCTCTCCTCTCCCCTGTGTCACTTGTCATATCATTTACTGTCATATCAAAAACTCTCCTTCCCCTGATTTCCTATGGGCGAAGTTGTGAGTGTTGTGGTTTAACCCCAGCCAGCAGCTAAACACCACACAGCCGCTCGCTCACTCCCCGCCCCCCACAGAGGGATGGGGGAGAGAATCGGAAAAAAAAAGTAAAATTCATGGATTGAGATAAAGACAGTTTAATAGAACAGAAAAGGAAGGGAATAATAATAATAATAATGCTGATGATAGAATATACAAAATAAGTGATGCACAATACAATTGCTCACCACCCACCAACGGATGCCCAGCCAGTCCCTGAGCAGCGATCACTGTCCCCCAGCCAACTCCCGCCAGCTTATATGCTGAGCATGACATCATATGGTATGGAACACCCCTTTGGCCAGTTGGGATGAGCTGTCCTGGCTGTGCTCCCTCCCAGCTTCTTGTGCACCTGGCAGAGCATGGGAAGCTGAAAAGTCCTTGTCTATGTAAGCACTACTTAGCAACAACTAAAACATCAGGGTGTTATCAACATTCTTCTCATACGAAATCCAAAACACAGCACTGTACCAGCTACTAGGAAGAAAACTAACTCTATCCCAGCCAAAACCAGGACAGTGAGTTACAGGCGAACTATAGGATTAAATATCTTTGCTTATATTATAAAACTTATATTTGGTTGAATTATAGTAGGAAATTCTACCCATTTTTATATGTAATGTTATATCTAATCTCTCAATTGATGAGATAGTTTTTGGAAGAGTTACTGTTCAGCTGGTGTCAAATATATTTGCTAGTAACAAAACAATCTCTTGTTTTTGATAACTTTTTTCTGGTAAGAGTTGGAATTGTGATTTCATGTTGAATAGTCTTTGTGGTTGATCCATGACTTGAAAATACAGCAATGACTTTCAATGGAAATAAGCACATCATAATTTTGATTGTTGAATTAAATATTTTAAACTTTGTCTTCACAAAGTTTAACAAGCACAATCTGACTCTGCACTTCTCACATGGATAAAAAGATTGGGGTCACACCCAGGTACATTAGGGACTTTCTGTGGCTTCCTAACATCAGTGATACATTCAACATCACTCCAAACTGTTTTCCCCAGTTTAAGAAAATAAAAATTAAGAATTGGAATAGTACAATCATTAGTACTTCACTGAGAATAAAACTGATCAAAAGGAGAAATTCAGCTTTATGAGCTACTGCAATGTGTATAACAATGCAGCACCCAGGGATTGCTCATTACAAGACTGTGCCTTTTCTATCTTTTTTTTAAGAAGATGAGTTTAAACAATTTGAATATCTGCTATGGTATTGCACCATTAAATAGACTATACACTTTTATTGCCACCAGAAAAGACATTGACAAATCCACTTGACAACTGTATGTATCATTAAATATATTCTTCATGCAGTTGCGTCTGTAATGTTCAGAAAGTTGAGTGGTAAAATTAGATCTGTGCTTATCTTTCTGTGACTAATGCAGGCAGTGCTGGTACTTGATAAAGATGCACACAGACCGTAAAGCCTTTCCTACCTAAGGGATCTGCCCCACCGTGGGCTCTGCCGCCTTTGCTCATTTTGGTCAGAGGCAGGACTGTAGCTGGGGGCCGGTACAACAGGGTGTAGCGCCTTGCACAGAGCAGCCCAACCCCTCAGGCCCTGAGGCAACTTGATAGACTCATAACCATGCCTCAAATCTCAAAATAGACTAGTTCAAACTGCTTTTACAGCAAGTAAATCCATGAGATGAGATAACTTAAGCCAGAAGGTGAACAAGTTTCTTAAGTAAGTAAGATGCTGCTGTTTTGGGATGACATACCTGGAGACACACGTGATGCATAGATTCACGTGGCAGGTGAGAAAGCAAAGTGCAAGGTCACTGAGAAGAGTGCCTACCAGCAGCACTTTGTTATGTGGTCATCCCTAGTTTACAGCGTGGCACTAAAAGCTGTCCTCTCCAGAGGCAGCTTCCTGAAAGCCCCGTGGACTGCTGAGGAGCAAGGCCACTGCTCTGCCCTTGCACTGCCCGCTGCCTGCTGGCTACGGGGCGGGGAGGTTTCAACACAGGCAATGGGAAGACTTGGCAGGTCTAGGAGCACTGCAATTAAAGTTACTGGATATATTCAGAACGGAGGGCTTCCAGCATCTATTATACAAAAGACAACTCGTTCTTTTAAATAAATGCTCTAATTAAATTAATTTAAATAGTAAAAACACTGTTTATGTAGGAACGTGGATTTAAAAGATAAAAACTCTTTAGTTAAGCAGTTTAAATTCAAATGTGTTAAGTAAGTGAAATTCTGTTTTGACTACACATCAATTTTTCAGAAAACATTTTTCCCCTTAGCAAGCATGTTCAAACAACAGGGTATGAAATTCACTGCCTTCACCTCAGGGTTTTCCTGTTATGCATATCCCTAGCTAAGAGAATTAGTTGAAACACTCATTTCATAATCCAAGTATCTTGAACCAGCGCATAAGAGAAGTTGAAGGATTTTTGCAAGGATCAAACTCACTCACAGTTTGGATTCAAAAGAGCTCGGGGCTGCCCTCTAACCATTCACCAAGCAATGACCAGCAGAGCTGTGGCAGTGTCCTTGACACTGATTTCATAAACACAACTTTCTCAGTCTGTACCAGTGCTACTCCAACTCTTTTTATACACAGAAAAATCAGAGCAACATAGAAATGGGAGTAGAGAAACCTTCAAAGTCTTTGCTCAGTGACAGGACGAGGCATAACTAATATAACAGCTAGCCCAAGAAACTCAGAGGTGCGGACAAATGAGAAAAAAATTGGAAAAATCAGTTTAATTGCCACTTGTTGATACTGTCTGTGAAACCATTTCTAGCTTTCTTCAATTGCCTTGCTACAAATGTCAAACTAAAGCTGCCTGAAAGATGAAAGTACAGTAAGAAGGTGCTGCATATAATTTCCAAGTAGGAAAGAATGATTAATAATCTATTTGTATCTTCTATAATATCTAGGCCGAGTGGACATCCAATGCTTGAAGATATTCCCTCTGCATGGAGGAAAATCATGAGTGTGGCTTGACTCATGTTCACTGCATATACCAGTCAGAGTTCCCTGAACTCACCGGAAAAGCTCACAATGATTATAAAGGACTCAGGTCAATTATCTGCAGTTTTAATTACCACTTCCATCAATGTTTCTTTCTGGTGTTACTAAATTGGTTAGAAGCAGATTTCTAAATTAAGAAGCTGAGAGGTTGTGCAGTCTTCATCCTTGGAGGTTTTCAAAACCTGACTGGATAAACCCCAGGCAACCTGCTCTGATCTTAAGGCTGACCCTGTTTTGGGCAGAACATTAGACTAGAGGCCTCTGGAGGTCCCTTCCAGCCTGAAATAGTCTGTGAGGCTATGAAAAATAATGTATCCAAGTTCAAAGTCCATCATTCTTATTCCCCCTCATTTTGGCTACAAAGAAGTTCATGAAAGATTGAAGAGACCTGGGAGAGAAGTGTATATATGGAATTTAGTGAGTCTTTGGTATAGTCCATTGCAGTTGGAAGCTAGTCAGAGCTTCCACACGTTAAATTCTGTCATGGGGCTTGAATACTCATGAAGAAAATAGTGGCAATAAATAGCCTATCTTCAGCACAAAAGGAGGTTAAAATTTAAATGCTCTGCAGTTCAGCACTGGAGAGATGTAACACAATATTTATTAGCTATGTGAAGTGGTAAAAGAACGAAGATTATTTCACCTGAAGAGGACTCTCAGTAAGAGTGAGCAAAACTAGGTGATTATATTGCCAGTGGCAGATAAAATGAAGAATAGACACAAATCATATAAATCACATCAGAAGGGGAGAATCTGAATTACTCATCGGAATTAATAACCATAAATAACCTTCCAGAGGTCACACTTTTGTGTCCCTTGTGTAGGTCAAAGAGTCATAGAAAAGACGACTGAAAAACATGTGATTATGCCATTTGCTCTAAAGTTTGAAATCCAGAACAATCTCCAAAAATGTTTCACGTGTACTGCTATGAATTAGCAACCAGGACATTGTAACTTTTGATCTCTATTGATATTGACTGGACTTAAAACATCGATCTAGAAGTGAAAGGTGTGTGGTTGGTGAAGTCAACCATAAATTGCCCAGTTTTCTCAAGGAAAAAAGTAATGGCTGATTCATTGACTACCACTTCACATCATTGAGAACAACTAATTCTAAATAGGTTACAGAAAAATATTGAAAGAAAGGTATTATGCTGTAATTTAAAACAAAGGTAGGTCCTTCAGGTTACCTGATTTCACACCATCTGAAAGAAAACAGTCAAAAAAGAAAAGATCTGGGGAAGGCTGACCAAAAAATTCCCTGAGAGCAAAGAACAAATAGATTAGGGCTGTTTAGTTAACAGAAGAGATCTGTAAGATGCGATGTGACAGGCATATCAAATAATAGCATCTAGATGGTCAATAGAACTTTTCTATTTGCTTTTGGAACATGAAAACAAAGTTCATATTTCAGAAAACTGAAGTGAACTAAACAAACAGAGTTTTATTTATACAACTGAGAATTAAACTCAAATTGATTACTACAAGACCTAATTGTGTAAAAATGCTTCAGAGGCTTAAACAAAGATTTAGCCATTGATGTGAATAACAGAACTACCAGCTAGAGTTCCTCCAGCTAAGATTAATCTAATTGACTTAGGAAAGCACTTGTACAGCAAGTACAGATGCTGTCTTCCCTTCACCTTTTTGAATCAGAGCAATAATAAAGCCAAACACAAGATCTATGCTTTTCCTTAAACCTGTGAGAATTGAAAAACTAACACTGCCCATCTGTTTTATTCTGCTTTCATATTTTGCAGCAAACATACAAGTACCACAGGCTTGGTTTCTGCCACGTTTAAACTTGTGAATTTTTGCTTTTGCCTATATTTTCTCCTTATTTCATCAAAAGGTTTCATGTGTTTCCAACACAGGGACAGCTGTTCTTTGTCAGTCCAAGCTGCTTTTTAATATTATCAGAGGAAATATTTCAGTTATAATGGATCTGGATGGCTCTGAATTCACATGTGTAATAACCCCTAACTGTTTATTTGGTATCAGAAAAAATACAAAGTACATTCCTTCAACTTTATGTCTGACAAATTTCACTCTGCCTTGCTGGCCCAGAGCAAGATTTAATGTATTATCATATTTCCATTCTCTTGAGCTCCTAAAATCTCACAGTAACATCTATGAGCATTTCAGTTGATAGCGGTTTTACCAGCATGAGTTATTAGGAGTATTTTCACTTTTTAATGATGATTGGTTTTCTCTGAATGAGGATTGTTGAGGTTTCAACTCTTCATTAACCAAAGGTAACTTACAGAGAAAACTCAGTTGCGTACAAACTCATGAAATGAAGTCTATTTCTAAAAGCAGCTTTTAACTGCTTTTATTTGAATAGACAGAAGACACGTACTCACTTTCATTCAAAAGACAGAATCTAGCATATGAACAACAGGTGTAAGTTGAAACAAGAGAGGTTCAGACTGGATGTAAAGGAAAACTTTCACCGTGGGGTCAGACAAGCAGGAACAGGCTGCCCAGAGGGGTTGTGTGGTCACCATCCCTGGAGTTTTTCAAGACATGACTAATAAATCTCTGGGAAGCCTGATCTGATGTCATAGCCAATTATGCTTTAAGCAGAAGGTTGGACTAGAGACCTCCTGAGGTCCTTTCCAACCTGAATTTTTTCCATGGTTCTTTATGTATAAGCAAGTTCTGCAGGGAGCAAAGAGGGTTTTCTCCACCCTTCAGGTCAGGATCAGCAACTGAGTAGCTTCCTATGAACCACACTTAGCGCTACAGCCCGTAACGAAGCTCCTCCAGGGGCAGTGGTAATGCCTAGAGCCTATTGACAACAAAACTCCATGGGTCACAAAATATGCTTGTCTCAGTCTGGATGTGGTGAGCCCGTATTTACACGTGTATCACTAAAATTCATTGGCTAATGGTTAAGGCGGCCTATGCTTTTGCAGAATGCTAAGAGATTTTTTCTCAAAGATCTTTTCAAAATATCCAACAGAGAAATTAAATTAGATGGATTTTGCATTCTCATAAGGATGCAAAAGAAGCAAGATCCAGACAAAGGCCCTTGAAATCAATGGAAGGATTACATTGGCTTCAGCAGGCATTGTTTTAACCCTAATAAATTTTTTCTCATAGCTTTTTGTCTTTGCTGACAATCTAACTGTATGTTGTGTAGGATAAAACTTGAAATGAGTTTAAAGGCTTTTTTCTTAATTATGCAGCTCGTTTCTTATATGAATATTTTTTCCTTATGCAGAAATAGGCATTTCAAGTAACTATTTTCACTGGGAAAAAGAACTTTGTGTTAAGATCACAGAAAGTCACATTAACTGGTTTTTAACCTCCAATGACCCTCATGATCCTGTTTGCCTTCTCTTTGTCAAAATAGTCCCAACAGTCATGACTGAAAGTGAGCATTGATTGTATTCTTGGATATAGGGAATGCTATATGAAGACTAGGAGGCTGCATTGACTATTAGATGCAAGTGTTAAAGTCTAGAAGACAGCTGTCTACCATTAAAAAAAGCACAGTAAAAAGCAACAACTTCTGGATAACAACCTGAAGTCATGCAGGGATAATTCCAATAATCTCAGTTTACTGAGTACCTGATTCTCTCAAATATTAAATTATTCTCAATTATTTGCTCATAACCCATTTACATACTACAGAATATACCTGACCAGAGCCTTTTATTTTTTATTAGGATTTTTTTAGGTTTAGTTAGTCACACCAATGTTTCACATTAAATCACAAACATATACCTGCCACATAATAATAAACTAATGTGACATGACTAGTTCTGGACAATTTTCATTAAGATTAATATTAGCTGTATAACAGTTCTTAACAGCCATAAAAATGGCAATGAGTTGGGAAATACAAGTTTCAGCTATGGATTATTTGAGTTCACATGAGACTTATCACTATATCAGAGCACTAAAGTGAACCATATCATACATTATAAAGGGATTTCTCCCAATTACAGAAAGAAATGTGAACAAATTCTGATTTTCACAGATAGGGACCTTATTTCCTTCCTATTTGATATTTAGATTCACAAATGATATACATGTCCAAGGCGTGCAGTTTGTAAAGAAAGTGAGTACATACATAGTGAGGTTTTCTTATGGCAAATTTGTGGAAGCTTTGGGTGAAGGAAAAGTCAATATATACTGCCACTGTACAGCCAAGATCTTAATTTGGTCAGGGATGTTTTGCTTCTATAAGGGCAGCACAGAAATGATGTATCCCCCAGAGCTGAACTGTGCAGAGTACCTTGCTCAAGAAATAGCCTTCATGAAGTCTGATGCATCCTCTCTTCCTTTCATCAACACCTCATCACTCATTTGTCTTTTTAGTGTTTTGTTCCCAACCAACATCCTTCCTAGTTTCAAGAAATGTTCAATGGTATTAAAACAAGATCATAGTAAAAATCTCAGAGTTCTTTACTGTTATTTCCTATCAGATGGATGGGAATGAAAGACTTCTGACTGCTCCAGACCTCTGATTGCCAGTTCACATACCCCTCACTTAGACCTCACCAGTAATTGCTGTCACTTACTGTCCTTTCATAAAAAGACCTTCAGAGCCTTCTGTTCCTGCTGTAACGAATGCCATGACATGACACGGCCCTGTGAATCACTGTAATTTTGAAATTTAAAGAGTTCAGTAAAATTGAAAATTAGCTGAGAAGATGTGGTATTAGATTATGAAAGATCTGTAAAGCAAAAAAACATCTTGTGGATGCTTGTTTGTATGAATCTGGATGTGTTTCCACAAGGCACCACATCTTACATGCAAGCCACCAGAATAATTAAGTTCAGAAATAAGCTTTCATTGTTCATGGTGTCTGACTAAAACAGGAATGAAGAAACAATGTCTTTTAATAAAAGCCGCTGGTCGTAGGTGTGGACAGCAAATGCAGAAACAAGTGATTGACATGATAAAAAATTAAAGTACTGGTCCTGATCTTTACATATTTAAACTTGGGCTAATTCACTGACAACCAGAGACAAGTTACACAGGTAATTTACTGTTGCATGGCTTTTGCTGAGCTGAGCTATTTATAGGAATAAATAAAAAGGAATGCACCTTTTTTAGCTATTTCTCTCTTGAGTAAGGAGAAAATTCCAGTACAGCTGAGATCCACTAATTCTGCTTGAAAGCAAAATAAACGGCTATTTGCACCAGGATGTCCATGCATTAATTTATCTTCTGAGAAGCAAAGGGTACAATAATTCATTCAATCAACTCAGCCATTTCCATTTGCACTTTCTGGAGTTGTACACAGAGGACTTGCAATGTCAAAGGGCAACGCTTCCAGTGTCCTGTTCTAGTCTGAAATGTCAAAAAGCCTAAAATATTAATTGGTCTAAGTTCTATCCAGTGGAACTTACTTAGTCAGCCCCATCTCCATCCAGAAAAAAAAAATCTGCATTTATGACTCCAAATAAGGCATGAAGCCAAATCTGTAGTTTTGCAGTGATTTACCAGATACAGTTTCAGAATCATCAAATTCCAGTAGAAGATTGTTTTTTTCAAATAAGTATATGTATGTGGATAGATAGATATCAGATGTTTTAGAAAAATTAACCCTTTCCTTCAAGAAAGTCTCAGACTAACAAACATTACAACTTGAAAGGTAATCTGATTTTATCACAGTGTTTTAATAGTTTTTATATTTTATATTGATATTTTAAATATATGTCCAAATCCCACAGTACTCATTAAGGTAACTTCTAAATCTAGAAATTAATAGAATTCCACAGAATTCTGTGTGAAAAGAATGAATAAAGGTTTCAGGATTTGAAAATCATTCCATAAAACTGAAATCCTTTGACAAGATTCTATACATACAGTCCCAAATAATATATTTATCATCAATTAGAAATATGTAATTTTGTTATAATGTAATCTGTGATGCATTACTCATGAACCTGAGGTACTCAACAAGTCAGTAGGGATTGCAAAACAAAAAATCTTTTTATTGGGTCTTCCTATTTAAAATCTTCTCTTTTATTTGAAATCTTTTGTTTTCTCTGCAATTCCCACTCCTGGGACTTTAATGAAGAAACAAAAAATCCATAACTACTTCCAACTAATTATCTGGTAGCATGCATCCATATGATACAAATCAGAATCCCATTATCACACTTTGGAGCCTTTTCCTTCTGTGTGGCAACCTGTGTGGCAATAAGAACATTTTCTAGTACGTATGCAAGATATAACTGCTATAATATCTATGACAAGTGAAAAAGCTCTCACCAATGAAGACCTCTGAATACCCTATCTCTTCTTATGCATCTCTAAAGAGTGTCTGGACACCTGGCTCAAGGCTTGGCATTGTAGTACCTAGATATATAGAAATATGTTACTGTGATGCTGAGCATTATGGTGCCTGTGGTTCCTTTTTAGTTTAGTACTATTTTTTACCAGGTGTCCATGAAGATCTTGGATTTTCTTAGCACTTGTACTAGCCGATTTTATATAGCTCTGAAAATAAAGTTATCAAAAAGGCACGAAAACATGTTATTTACAAATACCTCAACTGGAACAAGCCTGTTATTTTCCAATTTTATCTCCTTTTGAAAAAATACAATTATAAAAATACCTTCAATTCTCTCCTTGTAACAATAGGTGGCAGTAATGATATCTACATTTTTCTGAAAGGCCAGTGGTCTTTGGAAACACTGTATTTGTCAATTTTAGCTTAGAGAAGTAGTTGTAGCAGATACTGATATTCCAGGTTGAAGAAAATGACCTTTTTAAAAACAGGAATCCTATACTGAACCTTTCACATTTCTGGGTATATGTAGCTAGATAACAGTCATCTTTGGCTAGGTTCAGCTCCTGAATTTGCATAGATACTAAATTAAAATAAAAATATTAAGCACAGAATATTTCATTATATTTTTCTTCCCGAAGATCCAATATGACTGTATCACAGAGGTAATTATACACTGCAATAGCAAGAAAAATAGGTGAAGATTCTTATATGCTACAAAAGCTAGAAAGATTTGTCCAAAGGAGAACGTGAACCTGTACTTTGCCTCCTCTGTGTTGCATTGCATAACGTCTCAGAGACTGGGATTGGAAAGTACCACTGTGGCCATATAAACTGAGCTTTTACATAACAAAGCCCAGACTACATTATCCAGGATTCCTCTTCCAGACACAGTGGTTCTTTTCCAAGTGAACACTAACCAGCACAAACGACTTGCAGGCAATCCGATGGTTAGTTTTCATCTTGCCTGAAGGACTCAAAGGAAGGACAAATGTGCCACTTCTTTTGCTAGAACTGCTTTCTAAAGCTAACACTAGACATGACTACATGGACTTTTGGGTAGATCTCAGGAGAACCTTGAACAACTGTCAACACTGTGATGATGCCAAAACATCACCACATTTCAAATAAAAAGTCTTTTCAGCCAAATGCTTCTCCAGATCACATGGAGGAGCCATGCAGAATCACCACGTAGCAGTAATTTGTTGATAATCTCACAGCCAATGACTCCAATCGTTTCTGTGTTGTAACATCAAGTATTGCTGAGACCTTCTGTGCGTATGACAAGGGTCATATCCCTGCGTGTGAATCAGCTTTCAAGAACAGGTGACATCTCTGATAACCACGGGAAGTGCACGACTCATTAGACGCTAACTGGAGTGTGGCATTTGGAAAGAATTATCTGGTCCAGCAGGAAAGTATATACAGTGCAATGGTGATGCTTCTTTCCTCAGAGGTACCATGTGAGAGCTTTTGACTAGAAGTAAGGGGGATAATGTACTCAGCATGTACTCTGCCAGCAATTGCATGAGTATCAGTCTCCTTACAGTAAAAGGCATAGGTCCTCTTCAAATTTACACAGGCAGAAATCCATGTGTGAAACTAAATGAGAGAAGAAATTGATGACGTTTGTCCTCTGCCTAAAGATAAATCAGGAGAGCATTGTTACTGATAAGCACGTTTGGCTTTATCTGTCATAAAAAACTAGCATCGAAAGTGTGGTGTTTTGCAATGGCTGAAATTCATATAGCTGCTCCTTTGTTTTTCACTGCATGAAATACAGACTAGATGCATTTAGATGTATCACATCTCCAAGAGTTTTCTCAGCTTATCAGGCAAAAATAAGAAAACGTGTGCTGAAGTCAGCCACTGTTCATAGTGTATCATTACTGTATAATATCCCTAAAATTTGCCTTAAAAGCCCTACCAACTTCTGTATGTAAAAGTTCACCAGATACCTATTATAACAGCAGTATACACAATAATAATATCACATTGTTTACCAATTGTTTCCTTCATCCATACCAAAGTGCAATTAATTACAGCTGACATGGCTGGCAATTAAAGTACAGTACAGCATGATGGACTTCATGTGCAGGCCAAGGAAGATGACAGCAACTTCCGAAGGTTTCAGGTTTTCAGCGAGTGCCTGGGCAGCCATCCCTTCAACGCAGCACTGAAGCTTCCCAGTAAGCACATTTTCTGCTGATCCGACTTTCAGCAGTACAGTGTAGTGGGGAGAAGGGCTGTAGACCAGCAAGCAGAAAACAACCATGCGGTGCTGTGTTGTTCACTCTGATCTGAAACCCCAAGCGCTAACATGAATGTTAGATTCCCCATCACCCTCATCACTGCCATCATCTCCTGCTGGCTCTTGCCCGTGACATGAGTACCATAGGTATAACTATTTGGGCCTTTATTCCTCAAATCGACCACCTCAGACCCTGTAACATACACAACCAGGACATATTACAGAGAGGAGTCAAGTGAGCTTTGATGTCCTGCATATGCTTCCCCTTCTGGGTGGTTTTATAGATTTAATATATGTAAAAGTGAGCTGCAATAGATCAGGCAGGGAGGTGCAGAGTCTATGCTTGAAAAGAGAATTGTATTTGGTAAATGATTAAAAAACCTCACCTGCTACTACCTGAAATGTCAGTAGAAGCTGGCAGGTTGCCTTGTGAAATCCACCAACAGACGGATTAATTCTTTGAAACTGAGGGGCAAATATCTGACTTTATGCTGCATTTGCTCCTTCCAACCAATCTTTAATGTTTTGAACAGAAATCTCATGACATTTTTCTACCTCCAGTCTCACCTACCCTGGAAAGGAATATAATAAATTACTTCTAAAAATAACTTTGGATGCTTTTAAGAAGGAACATTTACAAAGAAGCTGCCAGAGCAATTAATATATGTATTCCTGGAGATTGCTGTTTAAGATAGACTTGACAGGACACATTTGACCCAAACCGCAACTCATATTCCAGTACACCACCTTTTTATTCTAAGAGTTGTCAACAACATATTGCTCGGAATCAAACAGCCAAGTATTCCAACTCCTTTTGATGAACCTGGGTAAGGAATGAAAGATTGGCAATATCACTTGAGTCCACAGACTGTAGTAGCAACATCCTGGTTAAGATTACTAGGCAAGAATACAGTACCAGTGAAAGTGTTTTTAAACTAGGTTCTGTGCAGAGAAACTGCTGTTACAGTAACTACTTGTACTGAAATTATTACAAGGATTATTCTTGCTACTTATTCAACTGAAAACAGAGATAGGAATTGGCTCTCAGTTTAAGATACTTGGATTAGGTTCTATTGTGAATTAGGCATCTATATTCCTATTTATAGTCAATGGATGTATAAACAACACGGCCACTGGAGTGTAAAGAGCCATTCAGATGACTAAATGTCTAGATTTGGATCAGCTGAATAGCTTTCTAGATTCTGTTGGCTGTGTTGACTAGGTATCCACTTGCTTGGACAGCCAACTAAAAAAAATACAGACGCCTGCATTTAGATCTTGGAGAACTGTGGAATAAGTTTTTAAAAACATAAGAAATATCTTGCATGCTGTGCGGAATTACAAAAACAACTGGGGATGCTCTCGAGTCAAATTATTGTAATGTGTTATCACAGAAGCACAGGCAGGTATTTAAGCCTCTTGCAGGAGTCACGCTCCTGGCGCTCATTGTCTCGTTTGACGTCACCTCACACCGCGAAGAACGCAATCCTTCATACATGATAAATTGTGCTGTGGTTAAAATAGCTTGCACGCTTAAGGATTTTTTTAGTTGGTGCCATCAAATAAAACATCCTCCTCATTTGTGGCATGAAAGCCTCTGAGGTTCTGTATGGTCTTCTAGCAGGGTGAGGTTAAGAGGGGGATGTCTGAGGAAGGAGCCCAGGGGTTCCTTGCTCCCTTCCAGACAGGTGGCCATCACAAGCCCAGCTGCCTGTGGCATCCGGGGAACCCGGCACTGCCACACAGCTGCTTTTGTACAACTGGAGTCACATTTCATCTCAGGGAGATAAAATCTTGTCTGACGTAAGGAAACTGGTGACTAAGTATTTCTTTGGAGGGAAGAGCAGGCAATGACTGAACACCACCATTCTTCCCATTAACTAAAGAGTTACACTGGTTTGATGTGTATGTTCAAAAATCTAGACAACTAAGGCTTAATAATTCAATTTCTCAGCTTTAGATCTCATATGCTATTCCTTTTTGACACTGTATCTTCCAGAAGCAAACATTAAACAACAAGGATAAGGTAAAAGACTGTTGGCTGGAAATGGACATCCTTACTTATATGCTCATAATTCTTAGTTTCAGCAGTAGAGGTACTCTGGGACTCAGGGAAATAAGCTGGTACTTTAATTAGTGTTCAACCCTTTATACATATGTAAGTGCATGTGTCTACATTGGAGTCCATCTGTAGAGCATTTTTGTGGCTGAGTAGGTTTGCAGAAGAGTTGAAGGTGCACCATCAGGGGAAAATTCTGCAGCATCTCAAATTAAAAGGCAAGCTGTGAGTCTCTGTAGATTTTAAAGTCAGAACTCTAGATAACTAATACATTTAATTAACATAAAAGCTGAGAAATGCAGCATTCTGGCAATATGTTTTCCACTCAGTAAGTCTTACTAAGTGACTATATTAGTAATTGTTATTGATTATTGACAATAAGTCAATTATTGTTCATTGACTTGCATTCAAAATAGACCTCTGACACTCGTTGAGTGGACCTATTGATTTGATATTTTTAAAGAGGACCATATCTTAATTTTTGTAGCAACTTGAGAGGGCAACATAGCAAATCTAAGTGCATTTCCTCACATCAGCACCTTTTCTAGGAATACACAGAGCTATTATTTTTTATGCCAGTGTATTAATTCCTATCTGCAGAACTCTGAGCAAGGTTTTTCACAGCTGGTGAATAAAGCTGTTTGACCCCGACAATGACCAAGAGAGACATATTCAAAACCACTCAGCCTTCAGTAAGCCTTACCCCTCTGACCTGGAATTCATACACTGGCATCGACCCCCTATTACCCTGTTACTGCACCCCCCCGACTTCATGGTGCCTCTTTCCCATGTTCTCCACTATCTCTGGTCACTCCTGATCTTGACTTGCAGGAACTGCCCCCCTCCACAGCAGCTTTTCCTTGCCCACACCACACTCTGCACTCCCTGGTCTCTTCTTCAGCCCTCCTAGTGCCCCTCTGGACATCTCCTTCGCATTTCATGCAGGGAGATGACGTATTTTTTCTTCTTGGTACTCTCAAGTCCATCTATCTCACCACCAATTTCTTTTATTCTTGCTACTGGGTCTCCAAAGTGTAGCTGTTCAGCTGGCTGAAAAATCAGCCACGTTCACTGAAGGTCCAAACTGTGAACTCACGGGCCAGACGTTCAGAGCTCAGCATAAGACTGTCTGACCAATTTGTTTTTCTAACACTCTTAAAAAATTGATACCTTCTGTGCTGTTATTTTTCTTGTAGTGTTTTTTATCATTCATGAAGTCTTTCATCATTCCAGTTCCATCGCACATAATTTGATATGGAATGATAACAACTACAGAGAAAGATGAGATTTTAAGCAGTATTGGTTTTTACTAAAAACTAACAAAGTTTGGGGGCTGAATAAAGCAGAGAAAAATACAGTTTGAATCTCAAAATGCTTACAGTCTGAACTAAACCTGACAGTGGAGTAGAGACAGTATCTGTGTATAGAAAGAGGGCTAACAGTTTTATCATAAGAAATTCATATTTATCTTCTAAAGTACCTGTGCTCATAATTAAACGCCCAAACCTAAACCAAAAAAGTGTGAAATTGCAATAAGAATATCACTGAAATAAACCGCGAGACTATAACATGATTAGACACAGAATAGCCACCGTGAAAGCAAAAAAAAAAAAAGAGAAGCTCCAGCCTTGTGTTGTTTTTTATCATTAGACTGAAAAGCAACTCCGCTGCATTCTGAACAGCACCAAAGTTTCACGTGTATAACAAGATGAACAGGAGAGAGATCATTTCTCATTCTTTTTAGTCTGACTGTAAAGATGTTTTTGATCATCTGTGTAAAGAATGACCAAATTTACCAGAATCTAATTTAATAAGTTTTGGTTCATTAAAAGTGTACCGTCTACCAAGTGCTGTTCCCACCTTGCAAGGTCCCAGTTTGGCACCATATTTTAAGGTCTTTCCCTGCCAACAGCAGTTCTGCGTGTGCAAGAGCACCACAACTGCCAAATCGCAGACTTGCCTTGTCTCTTCTGCTGCAGGAAAGTGCAATTATCTCCAGTAGGGTCGGTAGGAAATTCCCCGAGGGATGAGTGTAAGTGTGCATGCACATGTTGGGAGAAGCGGAGGCTCTTCAGTAGGACTGTCTATCATACAGCATCAAAGGTTTGAGCTGCTGTGCTTTTTCCTCTGTAAAACCCACCCAGGGGAGTTGGGACAGGAGTTCACAGAGGATACAGAAATGTTTGAAAATAATCTTAAGGAAATGCCCTGAGGAGCTCCCAAAAAAGGATATAGAGGATAAATGCAAGAGAAAACAAGTCGAGAAGGCAACTTCAGCAGAACAAATCTCATGGCAATCTGTATCTTAATTACAATCCCTGCCCAGCAGATTATTTGTTTTGAAAGATGAAACTCTGTCAGATGATCAGTGCTACAACTCCCACTCTTTCTCATCCCTTGTATATCTACTAAGTCAAAAATTGTACAAAGCAGACCACATCGCACCTGAAATATCAAAGCTGTACTGAAAGCTGCTGAATGCATTTCTAAGGAAAGAAGCAAGCTTAAACTACAAGATCCTTTAATGAAATGCCTGCTACCACATCACGGATAATCTATTCAATTCCTGAGATATAAAAGACTGTTGCACTCATGAGGAAATAATCTAAATGTGCACTTTTTGCCTTAAACCTTTGTTATTCTGCCATATATTAAACCAAAACTTACGTTGAAAGGAAATCTCCAAGGGAATGATAGAATACTCGATAAGTGTATTGCTCATCCAAGCTGAAAAAATGTTGCAACCATTAAAGCAGAAACAGGAGAGAGAAGCAATTGTCCGTATGTTACTATTGGTTTATATTTTGCTCAGCCTGAAGTTTACAGTCTTTTTCCATATTCCCTCTCTCCATCTACATACTTTAATCAAAGATTTTAAATTTCTTCACTGACTACAAACAAAAAAATGACTCAAGCACATTGCATGCAAATCTGCCACTTCAGTGGAGAGAATATGCCTACATACAGTCATGATGTTGTGAAATTTCCAAGACGCAAACATATCAGAATACTTTCAATATAACATTAACACCAAAGCTTTGGAAAAAAGGACCAGTGTTGTAGCAGAGCGGGTTAGCTCTTGTTCTCTCCCCTGTTAATTAAGACTTCACTTCATTGTTAATTTAATCTTGCTGGTGAGAGGAGCTTTCGTTCAGCCTCTCCTCCCCTCCCAGCTGGCATGGGGAGGTCGGGACAGCAGCCCCACCCTGGGATGGCAAGTCGGGGGTGGAGGGTCACAAAACCAGGGTAAACCAGGCAGTGCCATTTGAGACAGGCAATTAATACTGTGGACACTGTTATGCCTCTCTAGAAGGAGTGCCTAATCATTTTAATTACTTATTCAAAATTATTTAAATGTAGCTATCAATACTCTTGATTATTGTATTTAGAATTACAATATCAACATGCTATTAATACATGGTCTTCGCTAGTATTCATAAGTTGGGAGCAGATGCCTATACTAAAATCACTTGAAGCTTTAAAGCAATATCAAGAAATTTGTAATGGATTTCTGTGAAAGAAAGGTGGCTCTGATGATAACACTCACGCTGCCTTGGCCACAAAGAAACTAGCAATATACTAAAGAAGAAAACTAGCATAAACCAGATCAGATTTGTGGATGGAAACCTGAGATAATCTTGAATATAGAGCTGTGCTTCAATTCTGTCAGCATTGTCAGCTTCAGTGTCTGAATCTCTGAAAATTATTCATGATCAAAATTTCAATACTGAGGAGTGGGGGAAGGAAGAAGGGAAACCATTTAATTTCATTTTCCATCAGTAGGGTGATAAATCGTGGAGACGAGGGACATGTAGTATTTTAATACATATCATGTGCCCTGAAGACTGCTTGTATAAGACTTCTCCTCCTAAAAGGTGGGTTAATGTAAAGGCATTATTAAAGAAAACCAGAAGGAGGGGAAAAACAGTAACACAGACAGGTGACGGCAGGTGGGGGTGCACTCTGCAGAAACTAGAAGCGATTCACAGAAGCAAGTCATTATAACCCCAGAACAAACATAAGGATGGGCTTTAAGAAAGCTCTCTGGAAGGCAGACATAGATGAAAAAGCCAAAGCAACGGTGTACTCTCTGCCACAGTGACTGGAAAGTGGGGAATGCAGAGCATGGAACTGGCAAAGTGGTGTCTAATATCTACATGGACTTTATATGTTCCCTTTGAGCACACTCCACAGAAAAGAGTGTGCTGAGCCCAGGCATCAGTGGACCTGCTGGCATCTCCAGGATGCTGGCTATCACACTCACTGCAGCAGCAAGCTCTATGGCAAGGTAATTCCCCAGTAGCTTTTTGTGGCCCATTTTCAAAAAGATTTGTATCTCCTGACATGACGGAGTCTGAATTTGCCTGGGTCTCAGTTTCTCTACACTGCCTCCTGTTCCTGTGTACTTAGCTGTGAATAGCATGAAGTGCTGATTCCCTCTATGGAAATGCTTTATCTTTCTCCAAGAGAGCTGAGTTTTCTGGCAGTGAGGAGTATGGAGCTACAACTAGTAGGAGCAAGTCAGACATGTATAAGGCCACAATGCTCTAGTGATGGTATTGTGATTTTAGAGTTTTAGAAAAAGAAGGTTTTTTCATGTTTATTTTGTTGGTTGCAGCTAAATGACAGTGAGGTGAGAAAGGATTCAGGAAAACCTTTAAATCAGTGTGTAAAAACTAGAATTCAGATAAAACTCTTTGAAATTCTTTCTAGTTACATTATAGAGGAATTAGTAAGAATCAGTACATAACTTTTTCTTCCAGATGTATGTCATATGTTCCTCTATGTCTAGATGATATCTATGCTTCTCTGGGTGTCTGTTTTTAAACAGAGAAACAAGCAACAAGAAAACCAACTACAATCACAGAACTTTTTTTTTTTAGTGGAGGACACTTGTTCTCTAGAGCTGTATACAGTACAAAAAAACACTTAGGATGGGGCCAATTTCATTATCTTTGGCCACTGGAAGTTTGTCACCTAACGCAAGATAGTTGGCCAAACTCAGTCTACAATTGAGATCTTCCCTCTCCTAACGTTGACCAGACACCTAAATTTTAAATGATGTAGGGCTGGTGAGATGACTTTTCCTTGGCTAAACAACATATTTCACATAAGCACATTCTTATAAATTTTCAAAATGAGAAGGAGGTTGAAAGAAAGGGCTAAGGGTCAACTTCATCTACTGACTTGAAAACTGTAAGGAACCAAGCAATCCCTGCTGACTGCAATGAGGATCCCTCAGCAATGGGGTATGAAAGGAGTGAGGGTATGGCGGGTGTCTTTCACCTGGTATTTCACCTGAGTGATGAAGGGAGAGCGCACTATGTGCATAATAAAAGATTATATCAGTGCCAGTGGCAGGACTGGAGCACCCAATGGAGCATCACGCATCTCAGAGTGTTCCCGGTGTCTCCTCCCCAATACAGGCAGTCTTACTTCATTAGTAATCTAGTCTCTGGATATTGAAATCTCAGTGTGTTTCCAAACCAACTTCATTTATTTGCAGTATGTCATCTGGTACATCACATAACTTTTTGTTTTACTGTTGTCAAACAGAAGTAAAATTAATTTGTTCCTGTAGGTAGAGAACTCTGTTCAAAAGTTGAAAGGCTTGTTCTCTGCATATTCATATCTTCTGTTATCTAATTCTTTTTTTAAGGACACAACTGAAATTTAAATGATTCTGTGCCTAGAATTTGTGAATTACTTTCTTTTTGATCAGTGCTTGTTCATAAGCATTCAGCAGGTTTTCTGTGCTTTGTGGTTTGCATGGTGTACCTTTTTTGGATGGTTTTGATATGTTTTCTAATTTGCTTCTCTTATATAACTCATTTCTCGGTTCCTGCAATTTGCTCTTGGAAATAATGTGGGCTTGCACTTGTTTAAAGAACATAATACAAAGACATGCCAGAGACATGGGAAGACAAATTAAGAAAATTCAATGGGCAGGTCTCTTGACCTGTCATGATCTTTGGTAGTGCTTCTGAATAGTAGTCACATTAAGGTTATTTTGTCCCCATTTTGCCTACTTCAGACCCTACTACATTTTCTTCTTCATCTGCACATGCTTACCAGCAGGAAAAAGACTATTGAAATCCGTAAGGAATTGTGTCCTTTTAATGTGTTCTTATAAATCTCGGGTTGGCCCTATTCTGACTGTGACATCTCTGAGAAAAAATAAAGGGCAAATTCTCCATTTTCAAAAAATTTCCAAATCTATTTACTGCTTACATACGAAATGGACAGTGTTATGAAGAGAACATTTTAAATTAGAGTTTGTTCTTTTGGTGTATGGTGTCACAAGTGAGACTGGGAAGGCCCATTTTAAAGAAGAGTCTAATCATTTAAACGTATTACCTTATTTCACCAGACTGCTGGACACCCTGAAAGGCTCAATGGTGATGAACAAACAGGAATCTCCTACACCACAGCCCAGCCTAGCAGTGCTGAACAAAGAGTACATCTTGTCTCTTTGTAGCAGGGTAGCAGCAAGACACCCTTACTCTGCAGTGGATCAGCTGGCAGAGGAAAATGTAATGCTTGATTTGTCACCATTTTCCATTAGCTTTTGCCCACCCTGCACTGCTGCTGAGTAGCTGTTCGGAGCTGGAATAGCTCCTGGTGCTACTCCCCTTTGGAAGCAGAACTTGTGGGAATGGAAAACAGAATGGTGATCACAGTAGCCACGCAGCACAGGCCTGCCAAGCTGGACTGATTCCAGTCATATTGTGCTTCAACCAAAATTTTGTGTTTATGCTTATATATGCACACATACACACACAAATAGTTTTGCATCAAAAAAACCCACTGAAATAAAAAAGCCCTGGGCATGCCGATCAAACAGCTAGTCCAGTATCCTAAAAGTGTGCTGGAAGGTTACTGCAATTTCCTTTCCAGACATCTGCCACATCCAGCCTCCTTTCTGAGCAGATGAAAACTGATGGAGCCAAACGATGATGAAAAGTTGTAAGGGCAATGCAGTTAACATTTGCCCTCTTAGAAAGAGAAAACGTGATTTTATCAGCACGATAGTGTTACTGGGGCAGCAGCCGCAGGGCCAGTGCTGCTCCGAGCCAGGGCTCTAGCTGCAAGAACATCCTAGGAGAGACAACACTGGAGCTACTGCTGGAAGAATTAGCTGAATGAAAATGGGCAGCCTACTTTGGTGAGGAAGCAGGTGGTTTTATTGAAATGTATGAACAGCAACATTTGTGAAAGGAGGAGATTGAGTTACTCATGGCTGAAATAAGTTTATTCAGCCTTTGATGGGAAAAATTCTGTCCAACATTATTCACTGGTATTACACAAGCAGTGCTGGAAAGAATGTGTTTAGTCATACCATCTTGAAACTTGATGTCTGCTAATGCAGAATGCTGGATTCGATCCAATATTTGAGAATGAATGAGACCATGTGAATTGTCAGAAGCCTTTCTGTGTGTACTGGATCCGAGGGTCTGTAATAAACACCGCTCATCCAATTTTTAAACAATTATTTTTTCATTTAAGAAATGTGGATAAAATATTATTACAGGAGAGCTGTGAGGAAATAGGGGTTTGTGATGTAGCCATTACCTGTGGCCAACAACTTAGAGACATCTCAATATGAAGTTCGCTGTTGTGTAAGTTACATGAAAAATTTGCCCAGAATAGTCTTCAGATCTTAGCTTGAAACTTTTAGCTTTTCTTTTTAAAATGTTTATAATTCTGGCTGAAAATCTGTGTAAATGCAAACATTTACAATAGAGCTGCAAGTGAGACACACAGTGCGGCATTCATTACTGTGCCATAATAAATAAAACCACTATTGCAGGATTGTGCATGACAAATATGGATTTATATACATGGATGTGATTAATAAAAATGACAAGTTTTATAAACACACCAGAACAGTAGTGGGTTTTACACTATTTATAGTTAAAGTTGTCCCTGCAGAAACAATACTTCTATTGCTGAAATGATTGCCACATTCAAAGTACCCAACACTAACCACATCAGCCAATACAGAGGCATTGTATGGTATCTCGGAGGGGAACTGGCATAGCACTGATCTGGGCACTTCTACATCCATTCATACGTGCCTGATAATTCTTGTCCCATTCACTACCACTTCCTTTTACAGTAAACTCCTGGGGCTGCAGGTTAATCTTGAAAAAAACATTCTGTCATGTTGCCGGATGCAATAGTAACGGGAAACTGAACACAGTTCATACACATCTGTAAATATTGAGGAGGAGTTAAGTTCCTGACTCACACGTCATATATTCAGCTCTTTATAATACTGCAATTTGAAAATCCACCTACCCAGTCTGATGAATCATTCAACTATTCTTTCTTTGTAGCACACACAAAATTTAGTAGGGGGCTCTCTCAATGACTCTGTGACTCACTAACCTTTTTTTTTTTTCCCCTTTTGCTGCCGATGTACTCATTTAAAAGTGAAAGATCTAATACAGTTTTGTAGGTTAGCGTGTGAATGCTGACTGGAAGGACTTGGTCACAATGATACCGCTGAGGTCTGCTACCACAAGGTGTAGGTACCAGCCAGCTCATTGGTTTAATCTCTGACCAAGACAGTGTGTTTGCAATAGTAAAGTAATGGCTACAGGTCTCCTCACTGTGCATTGCTGCTGGCTCAGCTCCTTAGCCAATTTAAATCAGCATTGCGCTCTTGATGCCAGCCACGCTACAGAGATTTGCGGCAGAGTGCTGTTCCGGTGGCAGCGAGGCAGAAGGCAGAATGTGCTGGGACTCTCCTGGCTAAATAACATGTTCACTGGCGTGTGGATCATTTGGGATTTTACAGCAATTGGTGGGAAGATGAGAGACAAAAGGCTCCTCGTGCCACAGCTGGGTGATTTGGGCAGTAAGCGGTGAAGTGGGAGAGCCACGCTAAGATCTCAGGTCTGCCAGTTTCAAAACAAACATCTCTTCTATAGCACAGCGGAGTCCTGAACCAGATCCTTCATACCCTAAACAATAATCCTAGCTAATCAGCCAGTGAGACCCGCTGCCAGCTAAGAAACAGGTATTTTGACACCTCTGGTTTTGTGAAAACTTTCAGTGTAGAGTGAAAGCAAAAACCAAATCCCAGAACTTGCCCCCAAATGGAGCCAACAACCAGTTCCAGAGCCCCACGCCTTCCCCTGCCTTGGGGGGGATCAACAAGTGTTGAAGTCAGTGGTGTTACTCCGTACTGCAACCAGTGAAAAGAGAAAATTAAGTAAAATCAAGTGCTTACTAGTCATGATTAAGTAATACAGAAGAGAACAAAATGTCTTGCCCAATTTCACAGTTGGACCATGGCAATGCAGACACTGTCACAAAAAACTGTAAACAACCACAATGACTTCAATCCAGTCCTTCATTCTATCAAGACATCTGCCACCTTTCACAGACTTTTCTGTGAAACACTTTTAAGTCACAGGCTTGTAGCAAAATACAAGTTTTGATTACAAACTGGATTCTCTCATGAATGTTTTGACAGCCTATTTGCATAAAATGTCTTGTCATTAAAATGAGGGTGAGAAAAACTCTCATCAATTTGTTGTTCGCCAAGAACATTCCTTAAGGCATAGGAACAAAGGTCAGCCAAAATTCTGAGCTCCACTTTTAAAATATTCACTGAGGAAGGAAAACGTATGCAAAATACATGGAAATGTACTAAAATAATAACAGTGTGCTAAAGACACAAAATCTCAGAAATTGCTTGCAACATTTGTGGGAGTTTTAATTGCAGGCAAAAGAACAGTTGCAACGTTTACTTGAATTTTGTCTTGCGCAGTTTCAGTAATCCAGAACACCCATCTACTACTGCACCTCAGATTAGAGAGATTTTGTACAGACTCTCCCCTGCAGAAAGTCAGATCATAATTTTTATCAGTTCTTTATTGCAAAATCATGAGGCAGCTCTGATAGGTGACAGGATGAAAACTCTCAGTTAATATATTTGGAGGAATTTATTTATACTGGACGCTGGAAGATCTATGGCACAGCTCATTTTAGTTTGGTCTCTGAAACTCACATCCAGCTTTGGTAACACACAAACCTAATTACATTTGTATTCAGACCACTGTAAATCAGGGAGGAATATCCTGAATGTAGCCTAAAAAGAGTAAAATAGAGGCTCAAGCCCATCATTTTATAATTTCACAGTTGCTATGTTAACATAAAAAGAGAAGTTATCCTGCTGCTTCTGTTAAATGCCAAATTGTTTAAGGAAAACAAACAGACCCTGATGCTTGACACCTTTTTTGACATGCACACTATGATTGCCCGCTGTAAGGCACTAAAAGTAACAGATTGTTGTAATCTAAGAAGTGCAAAAGGATGCACCATCTATCACTGTTCCAATTTATTTCTACTATTTCTCTTATTTCCTCACCTCTCTTCTTCCTTCTGACTTTCATGCAGATTCTGCAAGTGAACAAATTATTCTTTATTCTCAGCCTTTGATTTTGTGACTTTTCCCTGATGCTGTTGTATGAAGTTGTTGTACTGGATTACAACATTTTTGTGTTCAGGAACATTGGGGCACTGGAGAACTAAAAATAAATTAAAAGCAGCCAGGAGGTTATTATGGGTTGTATTTAGTGTTTAAAGACCATAGTAAAAAACATACATCATAGTAGGAGACAAAAACAAGAAGAAGGTAGATTGAGAAGGATATGGAGCTACTGAATGGCTGAGGGAAGAAAGAAAACACTTTAAAAAAACTTTTCAGAACCAATTTCCACCCTTGGATAACAATGAAAACTTTTCAGAAGTTTTTAATAAATGGAACCATGTAATCAGATACGTGATAAAATTCCTCTGCTCTGCCAGAAGAAAGCAGCCCATCCCTTAACTGAAATTCACTCACCTGTGAATGATGTGGTATCTCTGCAAATAATCCAGGGAAAGCGCCAGCTCACAAATGTACAGCTTAACAGTTCCTTCATTAAAGTGGACGTTCTGCTGCAAATGGTAACGCAGATCACCTCCGAGTAAGAGATCAACCACCATGAACATGTCTTCTTCGTCTTGAAAGGAATACCTGGAAGAAAGAGTTACAGCTGAGATCTCGGGGTCGGTGATGCAGCCGCAGCCGTGCCCTGGGGTAGCTCTCCGTAAGCAGATCTGTTCATGGCAAGTCCACGATTTGCTCAAAAGGCATGCACTGATTTCTCACTGCTGTGGTCCAATCCTGGGACTAGCTTTGGTTGTGGTGGGACTCTCCGCATATTCAAGGCAAGCAGAGCTTGAACTACTCCTGTACTACTGTCTTGTTTTAACCGTAGATTAACATCTGAATGTTGATAAAACAGTATTTAAAATACCTTTCAGGTTTTTAGATTTTTAAATAACCATATAGTCATTCGGTTGACAAAATGGCTTGCTAAATAGCAGCGATAAAATGGAGGGCCTTGAAACACACTTGGTCTTCACACTCGTACAACTGTAGCTCAGTGCCTATGGAAAGTATCCTGGCAGGATCAAGGGCTGCTGTCCTGGGGGTATTTTCCAGATTCAGTAAATATACACAATGTTCTATTAGCTGAGCATTTTCTATAGCTTGCAGTGTAGCTCCAAATTCAATAAGAAATAAAACTGTAATTTTACTGCCTAACAATACATATTTTTTCAGTCTGCAACTTACATCTTATAAAATGACAGTCTTTGTGGTTATTGACTGAATTTTTCTGGACCCCTTCCCAGAACTGCCTGTTGAATACTCTGAGGCCCAAACTCTGAACTGATTTAAATCCTGTAAATCCAAAGGTGTAGCCAGGCAACGTATAGTGTATATATAGTGCTTGGGCAAGCGGGAATTTCCATGTGTTTCTACTTATGTTGACTATGCTGCCATTGCTCTGTTTATTTCTGATCTGAGTAAACTGACAGAAACTCTCTGGTTTTCATTTCTGAATGCAACTGTCTAAGATATAATATTTTAGATTTCCCAAATGGGGAACAGTGAATACCTTATTTCTAATATGAAGTCACTCTTCTCTTAGAAATCGTTTTAGAATTAATTTTGATGTGAAGTTATATTATCTGATACCAGTTGTGGATATGAACTGCTGAGAGGTGAACTGCAATGATAGTGCCTCTTCCACCACCTTTTCTCCCATGAGGTGTATAATGTATGTTGACTACAGATGTGATTCAGTTCTCCCGAACTGTAAAATATATGCTAAGGAAATGAAAAAGAGTGGGCTTCCAGAAAATCTGTGCCCACCCTCCCCTGAAAGGCAGAAAAGTCTATATTAGATTATTTTAATTGACAGTTACGTACAGTTTCACTTTCATTCCCAGGCTTGCACTTTCTGAAATGAGGCACTGCTTAGGGGTTGTCACAGATGGTTTGTTTTGAATTTAAATGTTTTCTATTCTTTCTGAACACAGTTCTGAGAAGCGTGTGTCTCTAGGTGTTGTGCTCTTCTGCTGCATTTCTGTATGCCTGCCAAATGCCAGGAGGGGAAAGCCATTTTATTTGCATTAAGCTTACTTCTCAATAAGTCAAATCTCTGAAGCAAAATAGTAAAGTAGGTGGCACATGGTGTCTGCTCACCTCCAGAGACTCAGAATTTCATAACACATATGTTAAAAAAGAGAAGGCTTCAATTATATTCAAATTACTCTGAATGTTGTGCATTACTGAGCCTGGAGCAATTGCCAAAGGAAAGCTTAAATGCGCAGTTACGTTTAAGATTTTTTTTTCTTTTTTGACGTTGCTGTTATTTCAAATGAAGTTGTAGCATTGAGCAGGTGTAATGAGAGATGTTAATTTTTCCTTCAGTTACTGCTTGAGTAAAGTGTAGATTTTGTCTAGTTCCTTTTTATATAAAAAAAAAATCCAAAATTAAAAGTTACAGATTGAAATCTCTACTTAAATGTATAAGTGAAATATTGTGTCTAGTCTGGGACTAGAGAGCTCTCCTGGTGTCTAGAATCATATGATTACATGTCAGTAAAAATTGTCCTGATGCACCTCTGGTCTTGGGAAGGAAAATGTCCTGAGTCATTTCTTCAGTGATTCAGCCACCATGAGGCAGAGGGTGAAGGCAGGGTAAAAAGTGACTGCTGTGAACTTGCTTTTAAATTCCAAGACTATTCCCATTTCTGAGAAGCTAATGAGTGTGTTTCAAAGTGTACCCATGAATGTTTAGTCTAGATAAAAGAGCCATCAGAACAATACAGAAATAAATGTGAAATCTTGTCCACATGCAGATGAATGATAACGCTTGATAGAACTGGGTTTTCACTCCAAGCGTGTGTTTCTGCACTCTGGTTTCCTGTGCTTGTGAGTAGGGAGTGGTGGTCCTTCGTTGTCTCCCAAGCAAGATTTTTAGTGCATCTGTGAATCATGAATGATTTAAAAGAGAGATCAAAAAGTTGAACTGAAAAGAGCTGGTACTCTATCCCGTTTCATGATGTCAGGAAATAACACTCTTTGCATAGAAGAGCATGTCTACAGTCAGATGCAGAGGGTTGCATGTTATTTCTGCTCACGCTCTATGACAATGTAAGAGCAACGCCACTAGATCAGACTAGACGTATATCTAGCTTGGGAGACACCAAAAGCAGACACTTGGGGAGGAGCAAAGAACAGTCTGGAGATACATTAAAGCTTTCCTCCAGGGCTCAACCAACCTCTACGCATTCACTGCTCCAGGACTTTCTGGTACTCCATTCGGCACCTCTGGGATGACAAGAGATGGGTTTTGTCCTGGAACCTGTCAGGCCTGTTGGTGAATGATTGGTCTCCTGCTACTACACCTTGCCTCTCAAGTAAATGTATTAGGGTAAATGCAATCCCTACAAACAGAGCCACAAGGCTTTCAGAGATGACTCTATCCCTAGAACAAAATATTTTGAACCCAATCAGACAAAAAAAACCCAAATCTCCAGAGATTCAGAAGTATGGCTAATGTTTGCACTCATCAGCCTTCCTGAATCTGTCACAACCTGTGAATGGGGCGCAGGTCAGTTTTATTTAGACATTGAAGCTAGAATGATGCACACTGAGACACACCTCTTGAGGAGCTCTCTATATCCTCTCGGGTGTTCTTCTCTTTCACTTGGAGCCCGATTTTTCTTTCATTTGTATTGATATATATCTGTGGTAACTCTGCTGATCCTGTCAGAAGAGTTGTTGTTTACTGGTCTAGTTAAGATATAAGCTGTATAGGCCAAGTTTGAAAGAACTGATGCTGTGGATGGGTATGTTCAGTATATCAGCAGACTTTTTCACCCACTCTAAATTATATCACACCTGATGCACATCATTATGCTAATAATATGCATATAGCCATGGATAATGGTGTTTTCCCTGCACAGTCGAACCAGTTGGGTCAAACCTGCATGGATGGCATTTATCTGACTCTTGGATCAGACCACAGTGCAATTAAAGGTGCAATTAAGGGTGCTGCAAACAAGACCATTCCAAGAGATTTTCTAGAGGGTAAATGAGTTTATCCCAGTGAAATTATGTGTCTACGAACTAGAGGAGAGCTTGGACATGGCAAATAGCAGAAGGTCTGTGGAGCTGATGGCCACTCCACTAAGTAGCTGCTGCAGCTACAAATTTTTAAGTTACTGAATGCAGAGCAGGAGTTGCTCCAGGTCCTGCTGTGCAGCTGGGTACCGAACGCTGTTGCTCCAGCTCTGCATTAAGGACTCACAGGACTTGGTGTACCAGCTCCTGAGCGGTTTACTTTGTCATGGTCAGAAGCAGTCGTGCCCTCTGTCCCTCTCCCTTATACAAATCCAGTATTCTTTCTTTACACAAGAAATGAAGTATTCCCTTTCAGCTTCTTGCTTTTTCAATATTTCAAGAAATAAGTGGTTTTGATTTATTGGTCTAAGAATTGAAATTGACAGCAAATGAAATATTGGCCACAGGAAAGATGAATCTTTGAAAATATTGCTGCAGGTTGGGGATGGGCTGGTGGCAAATCAGCCCAGTGAAGATTAGTTTTTTGAGTAAGCACCGTAATTTTACTTTTGTAAGCTTCTTATCTGCTCAAAGGCAAATGACATATAAAAGGGCTGATTGGTTTTTGAAGTAAAATCAGAGGTTGTTTGGGATTTTTATGTTAACTGAGAAATACCTACTGAATGAATTATAGCATTGTGACTGATATTGAATACTAATAATACATTACTAAATTGCTGTAAAGACAAAATTTTAATCCTCCTTGAAATGAAAGAGTAAATGAGTAAATTTCTTTTTTTTTTTCTTTTTTTGTTTGTTTCTTAAGCAGTGTCATGAATCAGTCATAGGAAAACTGTTCTAATTACAGATCCAGTCTCTGCTTTCTCTTGCTTGAAGAAAACTTCTAATGCATTAGAATCAGCTTTCTGCAAATTAAGATAAAATAATAATGCCCCTAGCAACAATGAATTGGATTTTTTATTATCTTCAGACTGGAAGATAAACTACCGTTGAACAAAAACCTGCATGGAAACATATTTAAACAAAGCTCTTTCTGAATAAGTTATATCTGTTTCCATATTTATATCTGTATATTTTTTAATAATATCTATTTTTTGCATTTATATCATATTTGTATTTATTATTTGTATCTCTGTCTTTTCACAAAAGCAGTTACAGATGAATTATTAAGATCATTTTTCCTCTTTGCATTCCTTCGTCTCAGTTAGCTAGGGTAATTTTTTGTTGAAATCCTGCCAGATGAGGCACCCACTATACAGAGTTCTTGCTTCATATGTGTTACCTGGGGAAAAGGACATAATGATGGATATTTTATATATGACTAATTTAAGAGTAAAAACACATTAGAAAAATTTCATCATTAAGCCCAAACTAAACTTCATAAATCTGAGGTAATTGGTTAAAGGAAGATATGCACAGTTCAGACATTCAGATAACACCTCTGCTCTGTATTGAATATGATAAATGATTAAGTCTCAGTAGCTCCTAATTAGAAATTTAAAGAAAGATATTTTTCCAGTTTTTCCCTGGTAACATTAAAGGGAGGAGGTGATTTTTTTAGTGACTTGAAGCCCCTAGTGACTGTAAATTATCCCAGTGTAGATGTAAATGTCCCAGAACAATGCAAAGCAGAGAACTGTAACAGTGTGTTGGTTCCTAACTGCAGTCAAAATAAGGAACACCAAGGACTTGGAAGAACTGGCCTTGTGCCTCAGTGCCTTGTGGGTTCCCTCTGTGTATGTAACTTATGACAAGTAGTACATATCAGGTATCAGAGAAACTGAAGAAAAATATAGGTCCAAAACTCCCTGGTATAGGTATGGTGGAATATAATATAGGTATAGTATAGGCTGGTATAGATGTAGGTTATAGTATAGTATGGGTGCCAAAAATAGCAACTTTGTTGATTCATACATCAAATCATTACAAACCTGCCTGTGCTGAAAAAGGTACACTGAAAACTATTATACCCACTATGATTGAGAATAGCAAATACTTATCATTGAATTACGTATTTTATAAAATGAGATGTTCAACCTAATCAAAGTCGTGTCAAGTTTGTGTGTACTGCCAGCCAAGGACAAGCCTCAAGAGACAAACCCCCAAGATTTATGAACTTTGTAAATAGAAGTATGCAAGTGTTACGAAAGAATGTTGGAAATGTTCCTTCATAATGTCTGTTTTGTTTACATTTCTATAGATTTCTTCTGTCCTTTTGGAAAATGGATAAGCATTGATTATTGGGATTTGCAGTTTGTGCTTGCAAAATATTAATAGAAGTCTGTTGTTGCAAAGAAATGGAAATACATTTATTTCCAAACTCAGAAAGACAAGAGTCATTTCTCCAAATGCTGTTAAGAACAAGGACGATTACTTACTTTATTTCTTTTATATAAAAATATCTTTCAAGATTATGTAAAAAAACTTGAGAACAGGAAAAGTCTTCTATAAAGAATTAAATTGTTTATGCTTATTTGAAATACCTTCTCAAATTCTATTAACTTTGATGTGACTAAAGGGGACAGCTAAGAAAAATGACTAAATAAAAAATAGCCTGAAATTAAGTTGAAAGATGCCAAGCATTTCTGACTCAACAAAGGCAGTAAGAGACACGTTACAGACTTATTAGCATAGTATATATTCATATAACCAATGCCAATTAATATTAGCTCCCAACCAGCTAAGGTTTGTCAATTAAAGACAGTTTCGTATTCATCCACACATGGAGGAAAAGTCTTTTTCTCCTGCCAGGAGGTTGAGGAGGTAAGGCCACAAACCCTCTCTGACCTGAAAAACAGCTGCTCATCATCCCCACGTGCACTGCCACAGCATTCGGCTCAGCTCATCATGAGCTACACAACCATGCAACAGGTAGGCAGGAAAGAACGGTAATAAACGAAACATATAAAAGCAAAATGCAAAACAAATAACTGCTATTTCTTGTTTTACTATGTACTTTGCTTTTACCTCATGAAATAAACCTCATTAATGTATTTTTACATGTGTAAACTACAGTTTATTGATAAATGCTGTTTTGAACTGTTCAAGTTCTTTGTGAGTCTTGATCATCTAAGATGGTTTGCCTTAGAGCAGCTTCTCTTTTACTCCTTCATTGGGCTCTAATCAACCAATGTTTTGCTCCCTCTAAAGGAAGCTTATTTATTTCTTCCTCTGATTTATGCTACCAGAGGATGAGGTCATTTGAGACGTGGGTTATGGTAATAATTGTGGATATTTTGCTTATCCTTAATCATGCTGTTTTCTCTGATATCGTAAAGAAGCCATGTGATTAAATGTTGGTGGTCATCTACTAAATTAGGGAGAGTCCTTACTGTTCAGACTGTTTTGTGTTCCTCTAGACTGGGAGTGAAGAGCTTACAGCCAGCGTTTGCATATGGCCCACAGTCACATGAGATACACATCTTTACATTGTGATTGCGCAGTGTTCACTGAACATTAAGACAGATGCATAGAATAATTTTGGATGGAAGGGCTCCCTGGAGGTCAAAAAGTCCAACCTCCTGCTCGAAGCAGGGCTAATTTCAAACTCAGGTCACGTTGCCCACGGCCTTGTCCAGGACAGTTTTGAAAACCTCCAAGAATGGAAATTCCACATCCTCTCCAAGAAGTGTGTTCCAGCCACTCATTGAGTTTTGAAGAGACTTTTTGCTCTTCAAAGCTCTTCAAAGAGCTCAGTTGGGATTTCTCTTGTTGCACCATGTCACTCTTGTCACTCATCCTTTCAGTGTATATCTCTTTTAAAAAGAGTTTTTCTCCATCTGTAGGTATTGCCATCTTTATGTCATCACCACTACACCCTTGATTAGTGGAACACTGTAATTAGTTCCCTTCCTCAGCTCAGCAGCATCATGTCCCAGCTCTGCTCTCCAACCCAGGAGCAATGATACTTCTCCAAATCTTGTAGACAAGGGTAAATGAACTTATACCAAGAAAGACCACTGCAGGAGGTAACTTTTGATACAATGAGTGACCCTTCACAAACATTTGTTTGAGGCCTAGAAAATTTCAAATAGGATGAATTTTTGGTGCACTATGAATGACTGGAAGTAGAAAAACTACCACACAGCCACACTGGTAGCAATTACTATGACCCTGACAACATTTTTATTCCCACATATTAAGTGATACATTTTTCTAAGTCCATTTTTAAAAGTGCTTTCTGATACTTTGTTTTTCAGGAGAAAATTAATTACTTTTCTGGCTCATTTGCTCATATACTTGTAGACTTAATGGCACAGTCTCATGGTAAAGTCTGTGTTTTCTCATATATTATTAGACTGATGATAAAGTAAGACTTGCAAATGAATGCAAAATAGGCTCATGAATCAGTCTGTTTAGGATTTTTAGCAGACTTGGATGCAATATCATCAAAGCTTATTTTAATTGTTCTGTTATCACAAAAAGCATGGCAGCTTTCACCAAGTTGACTCAGTTTTACTCTCTGAGTCCAAGGTCAGCTTCATTCTTCACCAATTTTTTTTTTCTAAGTGTTTTATCTTTCATATATATTTTGTTGAGGGGATTAAAGAAAAGTCTCCACTATCTGCTGTTCTATGTATAGCCTTCTTTACAGTAGGTACCTCACAATTACACATGAGAGCTCTATTCTGGTTGAGTAAATAAAAGCATATATGGAAGGCACTTCGGATTTGCTGATATTCTCAGCTGAATGCAGTCTCTAAAATCCATTCAGCTGTGTTGGAGATGTTCTGTGACTGGCTATACTCGTACTTAGCAAATGTTTGCCAAGTTCTTCATTATCATTTTGTGTTATTATCACTGCCAATTTATATCACTTCATATGCACGTGGCACTACAGCAGTAGCAATTATTTGTATAGTGCCAACTAGTCTCTCTTTTCCTTTGCTTGTCTCAAACACATCCGATTAAAGCAAGCGACAGCACATGTGAAGAACTCAGGGCAACTGCTCACACAAAGAAGTGCCCCACTACCAATACAGGAAAGGGCTCACCAAGAAAGGTAGGTTCATGGGAAAGAAAAGGACAAGGAAAAAGTTCATTGGGAATAGTGGACTGAAAACATGAACCGAATTTGACGCAAGTCCAGAGCTCAGTCTTCAACTTGCAAAGCTTGGTATATTTGTAACTTATGGTCCATCCCGATGAGTAGAAAATAAAGCAAGGACAGTAGAAACCTGGCATGGATAAGCAAGGAGATCCTAACTGAACTCAAACAGAAAAAAGAAGTGTAAAAGAGGTGGAAGTGGGGGCCGGTGACCCAGGAAGAACACAGAGTTGCTGTCCGATCTTGCAGGGATAGGGTTAGGAAAGCCAAGGCTGACCTGGAGTTGAGTCTGGTAAGGGATGTGAAGGGCAACAAGAAAGCAAAAGGAAGAGTAAGGAAAATATGGGTCCATTGCTGAATGGGGCAGGGGAGCTGGTGATGGATGACATGGAAAAGGCTAAGGTGCTCAATGCCTTCTTCACCTCAGACTCCACTGGTAAGACCAGACTTCAGGAATCCCAGGCCCCAGAAGGAAAACGTGGAGCAAGAAAGACCCTAGGTGGAGGAGGATGAGGCTGGGGAGCACTTAAACAAACTGGACATATATAAATCCATGCGACCTGATGGATTGCACCCATGAATGCTGAGGGAGCTGACTGATTTTTTTTCAAGGCTGCTGTCAAATATCTTCGGAAGGTCATGGCAATTGGGAGACATGACTGAAGACTGGAGAAAAGCTAATGTCACTCCTATCCTCAAGAAGGGCAAGAAGGAAGGTCTGGGGAACTACAGGCTGGTAAACCTCACCTCAATCCCTAGGAAGGTGATGAAGCAACTACTCCTGGAAATCATTTCCAAACATGAAGGACAAGAATGTAATTGGGAGTAGTCAGCACAGATTTAAGAAGGGGAATGTCCTGAAGTTCAATAACGTGAAATGTGCACCTGAGGAGGAACAACCCCATGCACCAGTACGTACTAGGGCTGACTGACTGGAAGGCACCTTTGCAGAAAAGGATCATGTGTTCCTGATGAACACCAAGTTGGCCACAAGCCAGCAATGTGCCCTTGCAGCAAAGTAAACCAACGGCATCCTGAGCTGCATCAGGAAGAGTGTTGCCAGCAGGTCAAGTGAGGTGATCCTTCCTCTCTTCTCAGCACTGGTGAGGCCGCATCTGGAGTACTGCATCCAGTTCTGGGCTTCCCAGTACAAGAAAAAGTCCAGTGCAGGGCCACAAAGATGATTAAAGGACTAGAGCATTCTTCATATGAGAAGAGGCTGGGAGAGCTAGGACTATTCAACCTGGAGAAGAGAAGGCTCAGGGGGAATCTCATCAATGTTGTCGTGGTTTAACCCCAGCCAGCATCTAAACACCACACAGCCGCTCGCTCACTCCCCCCCGGTGGGATGGGGGAGAGAATCAGAAGAGTAAAAGTGAGAAAATTCGTGGGATGAGATAAAGAGAGTTTAATAGGTAAAGCAGAAGCTGTGCATGCAAGCGAAGCAAAGCAAGGAATTCGTTCACTACATCCCATCGACAGGCAGGTGTTCAGCCATCTGCAGGAAAGCAGGGCACCATCACGTGTAATCATTACTTGGGAAGACAAAACGCCATCACTCCGAACATCCCCCCCTTCCTTCTTCTCCCCCCAGTCTTTTATGCTGAGCATGACATCATATGGTATGGAATACCCCGTTGGCCAGTTGGGTCAGCTGTCCTGGCTATGGTGTCTCCCAGCTTCTTGTGTACCTGGCAGAACATGGGAAGCTGAAAAGTCCTTGTCTATGTAAGCACTACTTAGCAACAACTAAAACATCAGTGTCTTATCAACATTATTCTCATATTAAATCCAAAACACAACACCGTACTATCTACTGGGAAGAAAATTAACTCTATCCCAGCAGAAACCAGGACAAATGTATATAAATACCTGATGGACAGGAATGAAGAAGAGGGAGACAGACTCTTCTCAGTGGTGCTCGGTGACAGGACACGAGGCAATGGGCACAAATTAAAACATATGAATTCCACCTGAACACAAGGAAATACTTCTTTGCTGTGAGAGTTGTCAAACATTGGAACAGGTTGCCCAGAGAGGCTGTGGAGTCTTCATTTGGGGAGATACTAAAATCCCAACTGGGCAACCTGCCTTAGGTGACTCTGTTTGAGCTGGGGGTCTGGATGAACTCAAGAGGTCACTTCCAAACTAAACAATTCTGTGATTCTGAGATCTTTTCATTACAGCAGCTAACTGATTGGCTCTCTAAACTGATTGGCTACATACAATAAAAGGAGTGTTGAAGAACAGAGTTTGAGCAGATATTTGTCTCATGGAGAATTTCCTCTGTTTCCCTTCCCTCTTTCTCATAACCTCATTATTTAAATCTTCCACAATACTTCATTTAGTGGAAGATTTAAAAAAAAAAAAAATTACCAACATTTCTAAACAGAGATAAGCACTAATTACTAAACAAGGATTTCAACCAGACCAAATAACCCAAATTTTCATAGTATTTAACAATAAGGGTTTGCTGGGGCAACAGCAGCTATTGGGAAAAGGTTGTTGCAGGTCTGCACACATACTTTGGTGGAACCCAAAGTTCAGCAGTCAAACTTGTTATAGATTACAACAAGTGATCTCCAAATCCTCTCTATTTTTAACTTCAAACACTGTTCTCTTTTAGAGACAATTTTGTAAGAGTCTTTTTTCAGGTTTATGAAGCAAAGAAACATCAAAGTTGCAGCACTCATCATTAAGCCTCAATCATAACAAAATTTAACCTTCAGCACATGAAAACTTCACTGAATGAAAAACAAATGAACACACTTTGGAGTTAAGAATAGGCATAAGTCTTCGCTGTATATAACCTTAGACACTGCAGTGACTATGTATGTGTATCTGTGTGCATAAGGCACTCTGCATGGGTTCAGATGCTTAAAATAGTGCTTTTATTTTTTATTTATTTAGGCATTAACCAGATTTTCCTCTGAGCTACACAAAAACCTTCATTTTTTACATGCTTACCTTGCACATGTACACCTTCTGTAGCTAGTTGTCTCACTGGAATTGGACAGATTTCCAATTACACCCTTCCCTCTGCCTGACTTTGCTGTGGACTAAAACCTCTCTGCTACTGCAATGAATGGTTCATCTTCTTTTGTTTTTGTTAGAAATACCCAAACACTTTTCAGCCAGTTTTCTGCAGAATGTCCTCCACTCTGATACTATCCCTGGCGAATAAAAGCAGCTACTCAAACGGATTCACCCAAGCAGATCCTCCTATTTTCTGTAAGCAAATTAATTAATTTAGAACTGTGGTGCTGAAGCATAAAGTTTTCAATCACATGTAGATGCCTACTAACATTGTCAGCGAAACCAAGTATTCCTCTTAGTATGACGTACACCATTTTTAAACTGTGAACATTTCTAAAATGTTAAAATAAATTAAACAAGTTGGACCGAAACACTGCTCACTCTGTTGAATCTTTACTAGCTCATTTCAGACTTACCTTCTTAATTGGCACACAAGTTATTTTGCAAGCTTTCCAGGACCAAAAGATGGACCAAATTTGAATAGTAATGTGAAGATTGTAGTGCAGAGCAGATCAAGCTTATTGTCTCTCTGCCATTTTAACTGAGGACAGATAGCTGTTTTCAGTTTGAACATTTTCCCCACAAAAATTTCCTTACGATCGATTCTTCTGGAAGGAACGTAAGACAGCAGTGTGATTTAAGTGATTCCCCAAGCAACATGAGCATACATGAAACAACCTTTTCTGTATGAAACCTGTTGTTTCTCATCCATACACCAAATCTAAAAGAAACCTTGGAAAACATAGAAATAAAAAGGTTTTGGTTTGCTTTCTAGAACATTAGTCATAAATCCAACTGGACAAGAACTCAACAACTTACTAGAATTGAGCTTCTTAGACCTATTCTTGCCCTGACTACCTTAAGGCATGTTATTAATGTGCTTTGGGTTAGAAGAGCAGTTTCTCTAGGATCGCTGTGTAGTAAGTAGGCAGTCCTGATCATAGGTGTGCTAACTGCTCTCTAGAGATTCCCTTGTTTTCCTATTGATTACAGAGGTAGCCCAAGGCACAAGGCTGATGTCTGAAGTCAGCTGGGAAGAATTCAAGTCCTCTAGAGCTTGTCTTTTCTGTTTTGGGAAGTCCCTAGTATGATCAGGGGATCACATTTGCATGTACATTTTGACTGCTACGGAAGGGTTGATAAATATGACTGACAGTGAAAATTTTTTGTTCAATCAGCAAAGGCAAAAATAAGACAGCATTTCTGACTTATGCTGGTTTTACAAGTGCTGAGTTCCTTCCTTTAAATGTGGTGCATATCTTGCTTCTGATCACTTAATTGATTTTACATTTAGCTTCAGGAAAACAGACCTTCATCCATTCACATTAGAAAGAGAGGAAAGGTATTAAGTTGCAAACGCAATATGCTATAGTGCATAATCCAGGAAAAAGGCAAATAATGAAAACTTCCCTAATTTTCTGTCTCTGTTCCTCAACCCCTTCTGAAGAAGCTGTTGGTTAATGTTCCATTTCATGTAAATGACACCTTCTTCTTTAACAAGAACACGATTTACTGCAAGGAGACATGGAAAGAGCCCTTTAGGTTAGGGATCCTGAAGTAAGAAGGAGATGCTTTGTGGCAGTTATAAATATAGGAATAATTAAAATTAAATAACCATAGGTACTTTCCCTGTGCTTTTTTTTTTTTTTAATCTTTTTATATTGCTGTCCCTAAGTTTATACCAGCATATCAGTGAAACCTAAAGGAAGAAAAGCTGCTCAAAAATCTCCTCTGTTTAACACATCTTACTCTCATATATTGATAAGCAATTGAGTTGGCACACAAACTGTAGTGATCAGGCACACAGCTGGTCACAAAGTGACCTGCATTGGCTCACATCGCTGTAAGGATGCAGGCTAGAACATATATATAGCTACTTCTCTGCTGGCAGCCTTTTAAACTAAATTAATTTGAATACAAGCAGTCAGATAACCAAAACCCAGGATTCTTAGTGTTCTGTTTCATGGCAGTCTTTGTGCCACACTCATAACCACAGGAACTGAGGGGCTTCTATAAGTGTTTTGTGTATGTGCCACATGTTCATGTCCCCTCCTTTTCTTAACACGTGGCGTGGAACATCTTCCCTTAGAAGAGCTTCTGGATCTTTTTGTTTTCTGAAATGCACAGCACTGTGAGCACTATGTTAGAAAAGTTCTACTATGCTCTCAGCAGAAAGAGAAGAGGCTTGATACAGCCCTCAGATCCTGGGGAAGGCTATGTCTCTAAAGAAGGGACAAAGGGAAAAAACCCTTTTACTGCATTATTTTATCCAAGTTCAGTGTTGTGAATCAGCCAAAGCTCAGTGTAAGCCAGTGCACTGTATGGCAGTCCAGGTCTTAGGAGAGCAGTCTCCCAGGTCTCTGGGACAATGGCAGCTGCTCCCAGGTTAGGTCTTCCCCAACCCGTCCTCCAGGCAGAGCACCTGGCACAAATATACCTGATGGAAAGCATGTGTTTCTTGGGCCTGTCTCCCAAAGAGAGGGATTTTATGATCTCATCACATGAAAACAATAACGAACTTAATTCAGGCTGTTTTCTCTTTGTTTAAATTTTCTGAGAACTATTGTCAATGATTCACTGTTCTTTATTTATTGTAATTGCCACCGAAGAGTAATATTGTTGTCATGGCAGAATTTTATTTCAGAATATGAATAATCAGTTCTTATTGCCACTCCTAGATTCAGCATCTTGTTTTCCCAATTCCAATTATAGTCACAATAAATGTTAAGATTTGTAATAAAACTGAGATAACTTTTGCCTTCTTAGTTTACAGTTGAGTTTATCAAGTTGATTCAGAGCAATCTCAAAGAAGGAACTTCGGCTGTCATCTACTATCGTTCTATCTCACCCCAGACATTTAAATTTATTCTGCAAAATTGTCTGTCAAGCCTTCAATGTTTACTCTTCTTTTTTTAATTTTAATATAGCAGACTGCTGTTATTTGTGGTAACAGTGCTTAGCTTAATGGAGGTGCAGGGAGGAGAAGCATGTCAAACTGTCAGGAGCAAGGGAGAGACTCCAACAACAGCAAAGATCACCTTTGAAAGCAACATTGCACTAAGGAGGGATCATTAACTTTAGGGCTGCACCCAGAGCCTATGTCATCAGGCATCTTGTCTCCTGATGCAAACAGGAGCAGATATGAAGGAGTAATACTGACAGCACACATACTTCCTCGCATGCACTACTTCCCAGCTTCCACATTTATGGCTTCTTGAATTACTATTTATGTATTAAGAATACAACAAAATACGGCAGATATTAATTGTATACAGTAGCTATCAATGGACTTACTGGTGTCTTTCAGGAAGACTTCCCTGGCTGCATGTCCTGCACCACTTCAGGCCTCCTGCCAGAGATAGGTTGTGTTATTGGTCAAGAAGATGAGACAGGGAATAAGTTGGATGCAATTGTTGTGGATGCCCAAATCTACAGCTGAAGAGCTACAGTCCTTTCTTTACCTATGTTGCTGAGCTAATGGTTGAACAGTTGCTTTTTCCAGTGAGTCAGTAGGACAGGATCCAGTATTGCTTCCTTTCCTGACCTGTCCTGCCTCAGCACACATATGGCCTGATCTTACCCACAATCTCTCTCAACCCATTTCTTTATAAAGAAAATAGGAGGGGAAAGGAAATTTAAACAATAGTGCTTCAAAATTTGGTTCACTGATGCTCAAAACACCCATGGAAATTTTTTTCTTTTTAACCCTGTGCCCAAGCACTACAAAAGCTGGTAGAAATATACCACAGCCAGAGTACAAGAGTTTTGTCACTCAAAATATTATTATTATTATTATTATTATTATTATTATTATTATTATTATTATTATTATTATTATTATTATTATTATTAATGTCAAGATTCAAGGGAAGAGGTGGAAAGGATTTCTGGGGATATAGTAACCCAAGTATTTCCTTTGGATATTTCCTGAAGAAAACTTGCAGCAGGAGCTTCTGAGTTTCCACTCTGTTACAGAGCTTGTTCCTGTGGGGCGCAGGAGAGGCACCAGCCTGCTGATGTGACAGCTTCAGACTGGCCAGTCCAGACACTGAGGTGCGTGTAGATCTCCTGGCTCAGGCAATCCAGCAGTCTGCATATGGGAGAAGGAGGCAGAAAGCCAGCCTGGGAGCCCTTTCTTCTTCACAGTCCACCAGCAAAGGAGTCCAGAGTCTGGCTGTCTAACAGTCCTCCAGGCAATACAAGAAGGGGGCAGGTTTCCAACAAAGTTTTGTCTTAATTGACACATGTCTTCAGAACAGTTGATTCACTTTAATTGAGGTTTTCCTCATAGAATACAGTTCCCCTGGAAAAATTTCATCCAGCTCCAATAACAGCAAATTTATCCTACTGCACACTAAGAGAAAATCATTATAAGCTGTCCCCCCAAGTTGTATTTGTCTTAATTTGAAGTAATAATTGCAGTGGATCTGACTCTTGGTGCTAAGGCTGGCTAAATTGGACAGGACAATGGAAACAATATATTCCTTTAATAAGCTAGTATGAGACTGAAAAACATTTTGGGTTGGGACTGGGACCAAGGAAGAAACACCGCTTTGTTGTACATTAACCAAAGCTTCTAACAGAGGCTGACGGCAATTTACACACTATAGTAAATGAGAGTGGAAAGATACTTCTAGCATGCAAAGATGTAGTCTGAAGCTGTAAATTTATCCTCTGACAGAAAGAGGCAAATCAGCCTTTGTGAACGCATGTGTTAACTGTGGTCTTGAGTACAGATTCAGAAATAGAGTGAAAGCAGCCGAGAAAGCTGAAATTCTGAGAATGAAGCTGGGTAACCACCTAAATACAAGACTGGTAAGGACAAAAATCTTCATTTCTTTCTTAGTCTCACATTCTTCTGTAATTCTTAGGCCACAGCTTTAAACAGGCATATAAACAATCAGGAAATTGTTTATATCTATAGGTTCATTGTTCTGTGTGTAAATATGGATTCACCTATATACACCCCTGAGCATTAGACCAGTGGGATAAATCTCTCTGTCATCTGCCCTCTCTCCGTGACGATGACAATATTCAGCAGCCTCACAGACTTGTAGCGAGGAAGAAAGAATGAGCGCAGAGCATCCTGCACATCCTATCCAGACTGTCAGCCTACCGTGCTGGTTTCTGGTTCTGCCTCAGGAAAGTAAATTTTAATGCAGGCTGTAGGTGTGGCTGCTCTGCAAAACAGAAGTGAAGAGGAAGAAAGGAAGAGGTGGCTTTGTAACCATGGGCAAGGCAAACACCGGCCTTGTGTCACTGCTCTGCTTTTTGTCAACAACATCCCATTTTAACATGAGCAGAGCTCTTCTACTACGCAGGGGTGGATCTCCAGGTCAGAGATTTTTGAAGTCTGGCTTCCCAGTGGAGGAGCAGTCAGTCAGCACTGGTTTGTGATGGAAGCCTGTTTCAAACAGATACTTATGAGGAAACCAATCTGAAATTTCCTCGGCTTTACCCACCAGCTTATTACATAGAAGGGGGAGAATGAATGGCACTTGCACCACCAGGTGATACCCATTTCACTTCTAAAAAAAAGACTCCAGTTGCCAATGTGCAGGAGAGCAGTCCGGGCTGTGACGCTGCTCAGCTAGGTTTTACACACCCAGCCTCCAGAGTCCAAATCATGTCCTCCCTTCCTTTCCCTGCTGGCATTAGGTCCCAAGATCCCCACTCCAGGATTCTGCTTGTAGAGATTTATATCGTGCTATTCGGTACTAAAACATCTCCCTTCCATTTTGGCTCTGCACCAAACCACATCCACCCAAATTGCTTTCCTGTGAAGAATTCTCTGACTTAATCACTGAGCAGTGGCTTGACTATTTGCCTTAGTTCATATAGAAAAGCAGATCCAAACCAGAATCTTTAAAGCAATTCTTCTCACCTGCTGGGAGGCAAGTCTTTCAAAAAGAAGCCCAATACTTTTTGCGTATAACTGACTGGCATTTTGTTACTTACAAAATGAAGAAAAAAAATCACTATTTAATCAGAAAAGCTCAAAAGTGATAACATCTGTAATGTGACATTTATAATGTGGCATATGTGATGATGGTCTGTGCTCAGAAAGATAAAGGCAGAGCATGAGATAAAAATTCACCTCAAATGAATCCTCAAGGGAGTAATATTAAGAATAAAAGTGGGCTAATACAATTATTTTCCCAAATGCCAGACTGTAAATCACCTTATCTCACAGCTTCAAGGCTTCTGTCACAATATGGAAGAAAAATAATTAATTATAAAAATATGCATTGCGTTCATATCCATTGCACAAAACTCCACAGAACTAGATAAAAACAATCAAAGCAATTACTACAGAGGAAAAAAAGTACCTTTGAAAGATTTATTTAAAGACCTATAAGGAATGACGAACCATTTCTTTCTTTCTTTGACACTATTATAACTAGCTTGCTTTGTTATTGGCATCACTGATGCACCAGTTCTCAAAAAAATGATCCGGAGGGAATGGGAAAGGAAACAGAAGAGCATCAGCAATTAGTGAAACGTTATAAGGCTAAAAACTGCACAATCAGCTGATGGCAGCATGAGGCCACCAAGGTACCAGCAGTACTGAAGTCTGGTCTACATGCCAGCGGCATAAATTGTGTATGAAATTAATATTTAAAAGGTAGGAAGGAAGCCCTTTGAAGCACCAGGGTTTCATCAGAGAGCACACAAAAAGGCCAGTGGACATCTCTACCTAAATATTTCCAGATCAACAGTTTGACAGCTGGGAAAGTTACATTTTCTGTACTTTCTACAGGTCCCCAGATATTTTCCACATCGGCGGCATAACTAAATTCTGTGTAGCAAATTCTTTCCATTGATGGTCTGCTCACAAAATTGTCAAGCCTGCTGACATGTGTACATTTGAGTTTTTCAAATATTCTGAGATATGCACTTTCCTCCCAGCCATAGCAAGTCTTTTGCTTATTTTTCTAGTTATCCAGACTTAGGATTTGGGGGGGAATAAAATAGTGTTTTAGACAGTTAGCAAATTCACTGCTCTTACTACTGGATTAGTCTTCTTTTCTGGCATTTCCTTGTACTGTGAAACAAGAAAGTTACCAAAATACATTTAGACAAGTGACAAGTATCCAATTCTGCTTTTTATGACTTTGCCTGTATATAATTAATACACCATATTGGGTATTTATTTGTTTGATTCCCTGCAGAGATCTTTTCTTATTTGTATTTGACCAGTAATTCACAGGAAGATTTTGGTCTATTTTTGCCCTCTTGTCTCTGGCATTTAGACATAGTGGATCAAAATATGAATTTTTTAACTTAGGGGAACTCTGAATGATAAAACTTTCTAGCAGCTGTCATTTCTTCCCTTTTTCATGGTCATGTCAATTATTATTCCTACAAGTGCCAAAATGAAGCACAGTAAGGAGCAGAAAAAAAAAAGTTAATATTAGCTGAATCTTTATTTCCTGATGTCAAATTAGTAAGAAACATCAGTTAAAAAATATCACATTAAATTCCTGATAAACTGGTTTTGCTAAATCAGCACACTGGTCACTTTTAGTTTAGTTCCAAACTTTAAAATACATGAATTTTCCAATCAACTCCCACTCCAATTGAGAACACCCAGTTTCAGGGATAGTGCCAACTCAGGGAATCAATCCCTTGGTTAAAATAAAACCAAAGTGCTCACAATTCATTAGCACTGAACTTGTCTATTAAACCGTCATTGTTGTCACCTCCTCCAGGACACCAGACCCATTTTTTGTCATGAGGGTTATTGTCCCTTGACAGCTCTTCCTCACAGTTACTGTCACTGCCTAGAAATATGTTCCAGAAACTAATTTTTCATCTCAAACCCTACCCTTCAGCTTACCAACAGCATGTCCCCAAGAAGAGGCACATGTGCAACCTGCTCCATCCCTTCGCTGCTGCCTGTCCACATTGCACTCGGAACACAGCAGCAACCTGTGACAGCACGCGAGCAGTTTATTCCTACAATATCATTAGGGGTGCTAGTTTTTGCAGGGCTGGACTTGTTGTTATCAGGAGAAAAACTGCCTGTGTAAATCCACTGCTGCTTTGTCCTTCTTTTTCCGTGTAGAATAGTTCCTTCCTGTACATCAGGAGTCGTAAGATACAGCATAAACGTACTGAGCTTTTCAAAAGAAAAGATATGAGCTCCCTGCAAAAGCAAATCTCCTTCAGCCGTCTTTATGGAGGAAAGGGAGGAATCTTCAATGCCATTAAAGAGAAGGAATATTGCATTGATATGAATTAATAGGTCTCAAGTACAATACTGATTAGTGACTTCTAATTGCATTCATAGCACCCCTGTGAATTATGTGGGTAACACTCATGTCTCCATTCTACTAATACATATTTGAAACAATAAGATAACCTAAAGTTGCTGAGAACTGTTCATCTCCTCAGTAGTGGAACCCGATATTAAAAGGTCAGGATTTCCCAATTCCTATCAGTGGGCACACTGTGCCATAAGAGCTCAGCTCAGCTCTAACATCAAATGAAATAAAATGCAGTTCAGTGTCTTGGGGTGTATCATTTGATTATGTAAAATACTCACTCAGTGAATGTAATTGCCTTTCTCTCTAATGGCTGGTTTTAATTAGGGATCAGCTCGTTAGTATGTCATAGGTGCAGTTCTTCCTTAAATACTCTGGCAGAAATTTGGGATATTGATATTTCAGGTGATTCAAAAGAAAAGGGGGAAATTTCGTGATTAAAACCTCAGATTTTAATACTTATTGCAGAAAGACTATCTGAATCTGTGCTGTAATGCCATGGTCTTTTAATGTGCGTATTATGGCAAATTTCTAGAAGACTGATGAGATGTAAGAGTCAGGACATTTGGAATTCACTGATGAAAGAAGCGATATAGGAGACAAATGAGACAAATTCTTTAGCTGAATTACCAGACGTTTTAATCAGTAGAATCGATAATTGTCAGCTACTGCTCATAGGAACATGAGTGCTGTTCTGCCAGAATGGTTTCTGGGCTATTGCATCTGCAGATATAATTCCCTACTGGTGTTGGGATGTTCATTTTGAATCATGAATGGTTAACTAAGATTGGCACATGCCTTTAGTTGAACAGACACTTTGTGCTATTTCTTACCTCCCAACTCATGTGTAAGTGATTTCATAGCACAGAAAACACAGTGAGTGTTGTGAAAAAATAGTTTACTCAGGAAAATTATCCCAAGCCAGTACAAATAAGCAATTAGGATGAGTACTGGGCACAATGACAGCATATACATCATGTTTCACGTAATTTACAGAGAGTGTCTGAAAGTTTTACAAAATGTAAAACTTTTGGGTGAGGTGTGTGAGAGTCTGTGGGTCTGTCAAAGAAACAAACCGTCAGTTCACCTGTAGACCATTAACTAAACGAACAAATATTTCAAGTGATCTAAACCACCCATTTTATACACAAACATCTAATCTCTTCAGCCCACCAAAGTCAAAAGTAGGTATTTTGCATACTTTTGGAGAGGAGAAGTGGGAGATTGAGACCAATCAATTAGCTGAACTTGCCAGCTGTAGAAGTGATTGAAAGATCCCATTTTCACCTTTAGGAAGGTATAATTGATGGTGCCATGTTCACTCCTTACCCTCTCTTTCTCTCCCTCAGAAGTAAGCTGTTTGAAACTGCTCAGGGAATTTAACTGTTGGAATAAAATTTAGTAAAAAAGCTTTCAAGGTTGATTTTATTCATTAATCAACAGCATTTTTCTCCCTTAAGCCCACAGGGGATATGGCAGGATTCAGGCAGTAGGGAATACCAACCATATGGATATACCAGAGACACTCACGTGCTCCTGAGCCATGATATTTGAATAAAAATATTGTGAATTTAAAAATAAACAAACATTCTTTTCAGGATTTTCTCTTTCTTCTGTTTTTTTTAAACTTTCAATTCATATATTTGAATTCTTCGCAGCTACATGATAGTCACACACTAAGTGACGTGCTTCAGATGTGAATTGGAACACAGCTCCAGGAACTGATAAATAAATAAAAACAATACATGGAAAAAATAAACACCATCTTCCAGATTTTCTCAAATACTTCAGCAGGGTTCAGTCTTCAGTATTTAATTTTCTCTCCTCTCTGATTGTTTGGAATTGCTTCTGAAAGACTCATGCTACTCAACTATTTATTACCTTTGGTGAAAAAATGTTTTGTCCAAAAAACATTTTAGCAAATAACTGTCTCTGCGTACTATTGTTTTATTTAAAGAGCATCAGAAATGTTCCTGAATTATATTTGACTGAAGTGGTTGCTGATTTTATGGTTGCAGTTTTTGCAGTCAAGATGTCAAATTTGCTAGCCGCTGATTCCTGAAACTCAGCTCCCACTTGACATGGAAAATGCATGATGAAGTACTGCATATTCTGACTTTGAACATCTAAGCCCTAAATTTGGAGGACATATACACATGAATCAAAGAAAGGATATACCCGAGTTTCATACTTAATTTCAGAGTAGCAGAGATACTGTTGCACTATTATTTCTGAACTTTTCTACTTGACTATGTACTTAATAGAATGGAAGAGAATTATAGCAGGAGGTGGAATGTGACTCAGGCTCAACTCCGGGCTTTGAATCATGGATGGCTGTGTTATCTTTGCACAAAGAGAAAGGCAAAGTAGCAGCAAATAATCTGCAATAGAATCAAAGTACACAAGAAAAGAGAAGTTAATTTACAAGCTTTTCAATTTTTATGGAAGATTGGAAAACAAAACCTAACAAGCAAGATTACTTTAATTTATATGTTAGAAGAGTACTCTGAAGAGAAAAACAACACATGAAAATACATAAAGGGAGAGCAATGAGGGAGAACAATATCTCAGCAGGGAATTCTTCAGTTGTTTGTCAAAACTAGTCAGATAGTGCCACATAAAACAAGTCAACTATTTCCTAAAGTCAACTATTTACTCTTCGCTGGGTAAAAAACTGGCTGGACGGCCGAGCCCAGAGAGTTGTGGTGAATGGAGTTAAATCCAGTTGGCGGCCGGTCACGAGCGGTGTTCCCCAGGGCTCAGTACTGGGGCCGGTCTTGTTCAATATCTTTATCAACGATCTGGATGAGGGGATCGAGTGCTCCCTCAGTAAGTTTGCAGACGACACCAAGTTGGGCGGGAGTGTTGATCTGCTGGAGGGTAGGAAGGCTCTGCAGAGGGACCTGGACAGGCTGGATCAATGGGCCGAGGCCAACTGTATGAGGTTCAACAAGGCCAAGTTCCGGGTCCTGCACTTCGGCCACAACAACCCCAGGCAACGCTACAGGCTTGGGGAAGAGTGGCTGGAAAGCTGCCCGGAGGAAAAGGACCTGGGGGTGCTGGTTGACAGCCGGCTGAACGTGAGCCGGCAGTGTGCTCAGGTGGCCAAGAAGGCCAATGGCATCCTGGCCTGTATCAGAAATAGTGGGGCCAGCAGGAGTAGGGAGGTGATCGTGCTCCTGTACATGGCACTGGTGAGGCCGCACCTCGAATCCTGTGTTCAGTTTTGGGCCCCTCACTACAAGAAGGACATGGAGGTGCTGGAGCGTGTCCAGAAAAGGGCAACAAAGCTGGTGAAGGGCCTGGAGCACAAGCCTTATGAGGAGCGGCTGAGGGAACTGGGACTGTTTAGTCTGGAGAAGAGGAGGCTGAGGGGAGACCTCATCGCACTCTACAACTACCTGAAAGGAGGTTGTAGCGAGGTGGGTGTTGGTCTCTTCTCCCAAGTAACAAGTGATAGGACAAGAGGAAATGGCCTCAAGTTGCGCCAAGGGAGGTTTAGATTGAACATTAGGAGAAATTTCTTTACTGAAAGAGTGGTCAGGCCTTGGAACAGGCTGCCCAGGGAAGTGGTGGAGTCCGCATCCCTGGAGGTATTTAAAAGACGTGTAGATGAGGCCCTTAGGGACATGGTGTAGTGGGCATGGTGTGTTGGGTTGACGCTTGGACACGATGATCTTAGAGGTCTTTTCCAACCTGTATGATTCTATGATTCTATGATTCTAACGATTGGAAGAAGTTCCCAAACAAAGAATGAAGCACAAGGAGAGTGATTTTGGGAGAACAATACCACAAGCTTGTTGAACCAGCCATTTTCTATATGTTTAAATGAACTTCAAATATCTCCGTTTATAAATAAGACACAAAACTGCTTGAGAAGCCTCTGGTAGACACAGAGCACATTTGAGCTGATCTTCAGCAAACAGCACTTATGTCCTACATCTCAAGCAGTGATGCTGTGGGTCTCACGCTGCAAGTACACACTAGTATTTCCTACTCAACTCAGAGAAATTGCTTCTGCTCTTTTCTTTACTGCTTTCAGACATGCTCAATATACTACAACTCTTACAGATTCTCTTGAAGAGGAGAGATGAAGAAGAAGATTCTCCTCTTGAAGATTATCCTCTTAGTAGGCTGCTCAGTGCTCAAAAGAGGAAGATGACACGAGTTTTTTGAGGTTTACTCAAAGCCTGCTCTGAACCTTCTGGTGTTTCAAGCAGGTCCAGGACATGGAGCCCATGGAGCAGACTCCAACGTGGAGCCACAGACGAAAAATTTTAAACAGGAATTTTTTCCTGAAAATGGGAGTAAAAGAGAAAAGTTCAACAATCCCTCTTTCTCAAAAAAAAAACCCAAAACCCCCCAAACCCCCCCCAAAACCCCAAACCAAAACCAACAACCCCAACCAAAAAAAAACCAAAAAACCAACAAAAAATCCAAACCCAAAAAAGCCCCATTATGCCCTATCTGCTCATGGTATTACTCTAATGTTAGACCTTCCTATGAGAGCTGACATACAAACAAAGGACAAGGTATGAGGTTCTGGTCCATTGAGTACAAGGAGCACTTCAAAATGCAGGCACCTGTGTACAGTTGGTAGATAGCAGCTATTTTGCATTAATGGTTAGGAGAGCAGGTGCTGGCTCTTCCTGGAGAAGAGAAATAAGCCCACACTATGCTAACATGCCAAAAGGCCTTTTCTGTACTGGTGCCTTATACAGTCATAAGCTTCGTCCATGTTCCCAACAATCCATTTACAATTGACTTTCCATCAATCGCCCTGGCATGCGGGATCATCCTGGCACACCCTCCATGCCCAGCCATTCTTCTGAATTTAGTCAATACACAGTGACACCCTTTTAAATGTGGCCCTGGGACTGCAACATCACTGCTGGCCCATGCTTGAAGCAAAATTCAAACCATACTCATCTAGACTTGAGCTAATATTTAGTAGAAATGACAAAACTTTTCTTACAAGTTCATCAAACTAGTAAGGAAGCCATTAAATTCTATGATGAAAGAGTAATCTCCACACACATACAGATGCAAAAGAGCCCAGAGGAGCAACGGGACAAGGGAGAATCAAATTGTTCCTTCACTTGGCTGCTCCCAGGGCTATATCACAGGAGAGCCATCAGCCTCACGGGCTGGGCTTGATTCCCATCACCATGAGTCAATGGGAGATGCTCTCCAGATGACCTTTCAGACTGAACAGGGGAGTTAATGCCCAGGGGCATGAGATGCAGGGAAGGAGAGCAGGATAAGCAACCTGGGAGCCAGTTATTGAAGGGGCCATAAGTCTGTGCTGAACATACACATCTCTCTGAGTGAGACAACAGGAGGAGCTGGCTAACGGAGGGACCAGGAGTTCCCAGACAACTGGCAGGGACACTGTGGGATCTGCGTGACTACTGAGACCGCTGTTTGCATATGTGTGTGTCTCTATGCTCAAGGCAGCTAGAGACAAGAGGATCCAGCACCCAGTAGCGTCAACTAAGAAGTACATTAGACTACCCAGCTTCTAGGTTGTCTAAGGCACTTGCTGGAGAGATCCATAGTGTGTGTGTGCATGTACACACATTGCTGTGTGCAAGGGTTGGGGTCAGTATCAGTAAGCAGAATGGAGCTGTGAGCCTCAGGGGTTCATACAACCAGGTGCCAGCAGAGGTGAGACTGGGATGCAGGGGCAATTACTAGGTCTAAGTCCAGCTTCCAAAGGGATCCACACTGTGTGTATACATATCTATGTATTTCCCAGTAATGGACCTTCATCCTGGATAAGGCCATTGGTGGTGTTTGAGAGTGTTTCTGTCTGTGTCAATCTGTGTGGCTGGCCATGTGTGTATGTATGTGTTGTAGAGTGTGCTTATGTGTGCGCCTGTTGGGAATACATGTTCAGCCTTACTACTGGTGAGACCTGGAGGCATGGAGCTCTATTGGACTACCAGATTTGGCAGCCCATAACAGAAACAGTTATATTTCACCTTCACAGCAGAGAAATTACACCAGCGACAGTAAGATTTTGCCTTCTTTTAAAATAATGTAGTGAAACATGGACACTCCTAAAACCCTACTTATTTGCATTTTACAGATCTGTTTTCACCAAACCCATTTGCTGATGTTATTTCAGTGGCAAAATATGGATAAGAAAAGACATTTTGTCATTTAACTGTTACTTTCCAGACTTTAGCACATATTAATATGCTTACAGGTGTTCTGCTAATAGGGATGGTATCATGTGAGTAGCCCCTTTTATTAATTTTGACCTTTTGCTTTCAATAAATAATTTGCAAATACATTTTGCCCTTGTTCATTCCATTTTTTCATTGTTGATTGGATGAAATGTTATGTTTTCAGAACACTGCTAGTGGTCACTAAACAGGATTCTTCCTTAGCACAGCAGTAGATGCTGGAACAAAGGATCCAAGTCTGAGACTGGGTTATTGCACCCTTCTATCTCAGGGGTGCACATGGCCTCCATAAGGAGGGAGAAGAATTTGTGCCGAAGGACTCCTCGCAGGAGGGAAAGCTCTCCTTTGGGGCTAAGACTGCTCCTTTCTCCTCCTCTCTCTGCTGCCAGCAAATCTACTTCTGACTGTATTTAGCTGGTAATGATGGGCTCTCATGAGAGTCTTCCCTTGAATCAAAGGCATTCAGAACAAAAATCGTAAAAGCTTGTGCAAAGTTGAATGAGGATTAGACCCCACAACACTCATTTGCTCAGACAGAAAAGAAGAGAACCTAGTCCAGCAGGCATGCAAAACACCCTAAAACTAGAAGAAAAGAAAAACTTATTTCTTTTGCCTTTAATTCTGCAGAGGACACTTCTGTTATTCCCTTCACGAAGTGCTAGGAAGATGAACAAACAATGATCTCTTATTTCCACGAGAAACACCATGTGCTCTAAATTACTCTAGCACCTGTTGAACTGCACAAAGATTAACCAGGATACACCTGAACTAACAGAAATTCCTAATTATGAAGGACCTTACTAGGTTGCATCTCAGGAAAGCCTGTAACAGACCTCATTGTTGAGCCAACGAACAGAGCATAAAGCAATGGAACTGCATTAGTCAATAGATGGCTGCAGTGATTTTGCCTCTCCCTGCCTTTTTCATTTTTTTGCAAATTGCTCCTCTATCTTCTTTGCTTGTCAGTCGCTCTCATGGAAAGTCCCTGATGCTAAATTAACTACTAAGGTGAACCAATGACAAACTATAAACAGGGCAGCCACAGACAGATACTGAGATAGCAGTTCATATCATGTTAGTTGTAAACTTGTTATAAGCAAGAGATCTGTTTTGTGAAAACAGAAGAAACATTATTATCACCACCAGCTGAAAACTGGCAGCATACATAGTTGGAACTGATGTAAGCAGTCTTCACATTGCATTAATAAAAAAGTGAAATACTGGGTGGTGATCTTACAAATGCATTGACAACACTCTGGATGCTTAAAGCAGATCAAGGAAAATGAGGGATGGCAATTGAGCTGTCAACTTGAGAAGTCAAGTACTTGATGGGGAATTTGAAAACTTGTTTTTATTTCTGCATCAGAACGTGTGATACAACAGACAAAACATTTCACTTCTCTTGGCCTCTAGTTGAAGAGACTCTTTTGCCTTACTTGTTTGGTGCAAAGACCATGCTTTACTGTATGTGTGAGCTGTATGTAAGATTGCAGCTTAGTTTGTAGGTTGCATTATTAGTAGGGGGTAGATAAAAAGTTTTCTGTTCATGACCAGACTTGTCATTTGCACATTTTATTTCAATCCTAATCATGCAAAACCATGCACTTTCTCACCTCCTGCCAAGTCAGAAATTGTGCTGAAACCAGCTGTTCTGATTTCACTGAACAGATGGCCAAGTCCCCAGCTCCACCAGGACTTTCCCAAGCCAGGGATGCCAGGACTGACGCATACCTGAGCTGCTTTTCAGTGGCTGCTGTGTGCTCAGGAGGGCTCTGCCAGACCTTGGGAGACCAGCCCCAGGCAATCTGCTTGCCCAAAACAACAGTCATTCTGTCCCAGGACCTCCGGGAAGCCCCAGCCCTGAGTCTCCAACAGGAGAATAGACAACACTGGTACAGCCGGGTGCCTCACCAATGATAGATTCACTGGTCCTTACCCCGAAGGCCCCCATTTCTCTGGGAAGACCCAAAGACACAGACTGAGACACAACCAGAGCTGCTAGCAATTTACCAGAAATTCCCAAGTTCCTAAATAATGTAACAGTGAGAAAAATCCAGGGTTTCCTGACTGAAAAACTTGGATGAGCTAAATCTTCATTGTCAGTGGAAGATACGTACTCCACCTACAGCCAGCGCTGACTGTATCTTATACCCACAACCGCTCAGAGCACAGACAAAATTGCTATTTAGCTATTGCTGTTCCCTTCTGTAACATACGTGTGTATCAAACTAGGCAGTCAGTAGTGATTGCTTTCTATCTCTGTGTTGTGATCTGCATTTAAAGCAGGATTGAAATTCTACTTTTGCACATTTGCAGGCCAGATGCAATCAGGAAAACACAACACAATAACTCTTTGCGGTACTCCTGCTTGCAGCATAATGTTCGTGAGATTATTTTTTAATTTTGTGGGAGAGACATTAAAGCATTTCAGTTTGTCTCCAAGACAAAATGTTTCCCTACATCCTAAAGCCCCCAGTCAATAAAAATGGTCAGGCTTCCTATACGAATGTGTTCTCACCATGTCTTGGGGATTAAATCTCAGAATTCAATTAATTCTGATTGTGAGCAATCACTTCCCAGAATCATTGCAATTTAAAGAGCTGTGCAAGAGGAAAACAGAACATCCTAGATGCCCAGCTACTTACTTTCTCCAATATTGTTGCCATAATTCATTACATATGTCCTATTTTATTTTTATTTTTTTATTTTAGATGCATACATCTTAGATTTAGAAATAACCAGTGGGTTATCTCCCCTAGCCTACTGCACAACACAGGTCAGAAGAATTTTATTCAAGCATAGGCCTGTTGGAGGTCCAGAGGAGGGCCACAAAAATGATCAGGGGGATGGAATGCCTCTCCTATGAAGAAAGGCTGAGAGAGTTGGGGTTGTTCAGCCTGGAGAAGAGAAGGCTTCAGGGAGACCTTATTGCAGTATTTAAAGGGGGCTTATAAGAAAAATGGCGGCAGACTTTTTAGCAGGGCCTGTTGCGATAGGACAAGGGGAAATGGTTTTAAACTAAAAGAGGGTAGATTTAGATTAGATATAAGGAAGAAATTTTTTACAATGAGGGTGGTGAAACACTGGAATGGGTTGCCCAGAGAGGTGGTAGATGCCCTATCCCTGGAAACATTCAAGGTCAGGTTGGACGGGGCTCTGAGCAACCTGATTTAGTTGAAGATGTCCCTGCCCACGGCAGGGGGGTTGGACTAGATGACCTTTAAAGGTCCCTTCCAACCCAAACTATTCTATGATTCTATGATTCATATATTGAGTCTAATAATCTGTATTTGACTATATAAACTAGTTTTCAGGCATTTAAACAAATTTGGCTCACTCATTAGATGGTATTCATGAAAGAATGCAGAAAGTTCTCAGGTGTGTACAAACTAGCTAAAAATAATTAAAATGGAAGTTCTTGCAAGAAGTTTATGGTAATTGCTTAATCATTAGAAGCATCCTGTTTTGTTTTGTTTCTCATAAAATACTTTCTCTCTTAGAATATCAGTGATATTGGATCTCTGCTACAGGATGTGAAAACTGAACACAATGGAGTTCATCCTGCCCTGAAAATGTTCAGACCCCTTTTTACAAAAACACAGACCTATTACAAATAAACAAAAACCTAATTCAGATAACCTAAAGCAAAAATGAGCAAACCCCTTATTTATTCTTGTGTTCTGGCTGCCATAAAGAAACAAGAATAGATAATTTTTAATATGTTATTCTCTATCCACCTGGGATTTGTAGATTTGAAGACCTCAAAACAAACTCCTGATCAATATAGAATGAAACCATAGTTTACATTATGTGATACTCTGAGATCAATATGTATTTTATAGAGAGAAGATAAAAAGCAAAGATTGTTTCAGCCAAATTGGTCTTCCCTGAAGTTAGGGATGTACAGCAAATAACATCAATAGAGAGTTAAATTTTCTCTCAAAATCCACTACTGAAACTGCTTTTCATCAGGAAATTTAGACCAATCTGGCCAAAGCTGAGTTCTGAAATCAGGTATCCTAAGTCTGTAATTGAGTAATTAACAAGCAACATTCAGAAACCCACTGACTTTCAGTGCAACAAAAAGTGCATGCATCAGATTGCATTGCATCAGATTGCATTGCATCAGACAATGTAACTATATAGTTTTCATATACTAAAGGTCCAAGCTGAGACTATATGATCAACCCCTCAACATTTGAAGCCTAAACAGACATTGGTGGAGTTCTCTTTAGCGTCCTCTCCCTCCTGCTGCTCCAAAAGACACAAATCTCGAGAAAATGGAAATTAAGGTGAAAAAATGGAAATTACAGTAACAGTAGGAGTTAGTAATACTGTCCAACTAATTTTTAAACCCAACATCAGAGTAAAATCTCTCAACTCTTACCAATGTAGTTGCTAAACAAAGTGGTAGACAATGATATCTTTCAAACCACTACTGGCTCTCAAGGGATAGTGGTGGTCTGTGGGGCACATATGTCCCAATGAAAATATGACATTCTCACTCTTTCTTAAAAAAATTTAACATGACATCCTCATACCCTGAATAGCAATAACTCAGTTCCAGACAAACATTGCCTGAGGAGAGATGTGACAAAATACTAATTAAGGGCTGCTTAGTTATGACTCCTTCCATTAAAAGCCAAATACACATGCGTTTTGCGCGGAAGATTTGACAGCAAATATTACATTTGGGAGACTGATAAACACCCACTTCAACAAGACATTCCATGATTAAACAAGCTTCTCCATTTCTGATTCATTTTGTAAGAAAACATGTGCGAAGTGAATAAAACCATTCAATTTATTCATTACATGGGTCATTAGCTTTTCATTTCTAAAAAGCAAACCTGTCACAGTATTTAGCTAGAATTATAATTAAAATACATATAAAGGGACTTTCGCTCCCCTGTCCTTTATTTTTGTATTTGAATGACTAGCAAATGAACAACAAGCTCCTAGCAGAGGCTGTGATTACATTACCAGTTTTAGTTTGGTTCAGGACCACGTCTTGCATCAGAACGGTCTTGGACACAAGCTGGGTTTTTTTTGGATGAAAGCAAATTTTAAAATCAATGGTGTCAGGATACAATTTATATATAGAAGAAATAAACATGGTCTGAGGAACAACTGAGCAGTATCACTTCTGAAAAATGGGTTTTCCATCTAATATATAATCTTAAGATGTTAAAGCCTTTTCTTATTTGAGTATTTGAAGAAAAAGTTGACATCTCTGAATTCTGTGAAATGCTTTGAGAAGCCACTAACGTGAATCATTTTGACTGGTAGTACAACATTTTAAAATTATTGAAGTTCTTTACAACCTGTATATATTATAAACTAGCAAAAATCTGATGAAACATCTGTATTGCATTTTCATTATTCCTCACTGATTATTTTTTTTTTTTGGACAAAGACAATGACAAATATCTAACTTCAAGGAGTATACTTAAGTTTTCCAGTAAAAGATTGAAGAAGATGACAAAATTCTGACTCTGGTAAAAAGAAATTATATTTTTATATAAAATGACAACCATAAGCATTGCTAATGCACTACTTTCTCTTCCACCACAATTTGTTATTTATGTGGTACCCTATACTTTTTTTTTTCCAGTAGAGTAGCAGGGGGTGGGTGTTCGAGAATATTTTATGTTGTATTGTTGGGTTGTGGGTTTTTTGGGATGAAGGTTGAACAAACAGTTTCTAATGATAGTTTATCCCTTTTTCAAGATCCAAAATTACAGGCAAAATTAAAGAAATGGATTCATGACAGTAATTGGTTTCATGGAGAGACATAAATGCTGTTCTTTTACCATTACTAAAAAAAGATCTGTTGCACTAGAAAAAGGGCATTTGACTTATGGTTTCTTAAAGTTAAAAGATTTCTACAGAATAGTGACCCTTTCCTGAGAGGAAACAGAAAATGAGCTAACCCGAAGAATGACTCCCTCTCTAAGATCAAGGACCCATGCATCCTGTGGCCAATACTTGATGACTGAATACCAAAGAGATTCCAGCTCACAGATAGATCACATAACCATAATACCATGAATGCAACCAACTCGATCCCAAAAAATCTCTTGAGCAGTTACTCCAGAACACTTATTTGGAAAGGATTAATACATTTGACTGTTGTGACTTTGCCAGTGCTACGGATATCCATCTGCAGCACAAAACCTTTTAGGGCAGACTTTACAAGAACAGCACAAGCAATGATGACAAAAGCTTTCCTGTGGGATTCCTGAAACAAGCATCATACACAGGCAGTGTAATGAAAGCAGTATAGCCCCATTCCTCTTATGATTGTCCTTATATATTTACAGGGTCATTCAGAAATTAGCCTGACCCACCCAGTTCTACCCAGGTATTTATTCTTATATTATACATTAAACAAATTTTCAATGTAGAAACATTTTCTTCACTGAATATATAATATTTCAGAATACTATATATGCTATTCTATAGAATTGTATTATATAGAATCCTATATATTGTATTATTATATATTCCATTATAGAATAATAATAATATTAATAACCATTTTTTTAAGGTGCTACTGTTTTCCAACTTCTAATGGAGTTCAAGGGACCTACAGAAATAATTACTAAATAAACATTAAATTTACTGGAAAGAAAAAAAAAAAAAGAAACAGTAGTATAACAAAGAAGTCTTCAAAATCAGGGATTTGAGCGTACAAGAAGAAATGAGTGTCTCAAAACCAGCATGGTCTTACTAGAGGAAAATGAAGTGTATCATTGCAGTAGCCCTCAGGAAACAAAAATTTAATAAGTCACAGGAGAGCACCGTTGACACTTCAGATGCGACTCAGTATTATTAAGCTGCTTTAATGCAGTGCTGTGTTCTCTGTGAAGCATTAATGCAAAGAAAGAATGACATCTCAGTGTGCAACATCCAAATTAACTTTGACCTAACACTTTATTATTGGAAGGTTTGTCAATGAATTCTTCTCATAAAAAGATTACCTAAAGCTTCACTGCCAAGTAGTCACCAATCTGAAGATTTTAGAGGACATCCCACTATAGAATGAAATATAAGTACTGACAAAAATGCATCTGTTTTAAAATCCAAGTCTGTGTAGAGTCTGCTAGAGGCAAACCATTTAGACATTTGGATAACTTGCATGCATTTATCATAATCTGTGTTACAGACAGCATAACCCAAAAGACCAAATTTTATTCCCAGAAACACTTGTACAACCTTAAAGTCTTCATGCATACAGTGGAATATCAGTAAATCTCAAATCTGAGAAAGTTAATTTGGTCAGTTTATTGGTTATTTTACTCAACAAGGTCTTTCAGATGTTGTTTTCTATTTAAATAGCAAAGGATTCTTACATTTTCCTCTTACAGACCACAATTCCTCTTACATTCATGACAGAATAACCTGTTTCCCCTCCAGTTTATGTCTATTACAATCACTTAAGTATTCCTGAGACAGCCACAGCATTGGCCTACGTGAAAAAAAATCTTCAGAAAGTTTTAGCCATAATAAAACCTGCCCACATTAAAGAAATTAATTTCTGTGAAGCTTTGCTTATAGTACTGACCTTTGCTTTAGTACTGAATGTTTCTATGGATAAGGGCTCTGAGGCTGTAAATCAGCTGCAAATGGACAAGAAACGGAAAAAAAATGGACAAAAAACCACAGAGATATGTAGCTATCAGAGACTGTGTGTTGAATACAAGGCAAGGACAGTCAGAAACAATGGTCCACACAAGTGCGCAGTACCTTGGAGTCAACCATAACAACACTAGGCTGAAACAACCAGTAGGACAGAAGAACAGTGATCGATCCTTAAAAATAGATATAACGATCTCTCAGATATTTAAATGTCTTTCCTTGTACCTGCATTCAAGAGATTCTTTGCTAGCAATAGAACTGATTATTGACCACATACAATGTTTTTAGTCAGATAGCCATATTTAAGAAATATGCATAATAGGCTGATATGTGGGTGGCGAGACATTTGCAGCATTAGAAAAGGGAGGTCATATTCCAGAAAATATTACGTTAATAATTACAAATGGATGCAAAAATGGAGGGTATTATTGGTGCTGCTTTCATTTACCTCCAAAAGGCCACTTAACCAGTTGATGTCAATAAGTAGGAAAAAAATGTTTTACTAAAAAGGAAGAGTAATATGAGCAAACAGCTGAAAGAGGAACAAATACAGATCATGAAAGAAACGAGGAGGAAGGAGCAGGCAGGGAGAGGACAGAAAAGGGATGATAAGAAGGAAGGCAGAAAGTTGTCAGTTCCAGAGCACGAACCAGTTACACTTGGATAATCTGAGGCTCCTCTGAAGACTGCTCCAGGTAATGGCACACAAGAGAGAGGTTTGTACTTTTCATAACTTTCAACTTTATAAATTCCTAGCCAAAAAGTCTCGGGACCTATTGAAAACAGAGAAGGGCTGGGTGGTCACAGCTACTGATGTCATTCTGAGTCAAACCTTTGCTTCCACAGCAAGAAGTTTTAATTGCTTTGTAATCAACACCCAGGAGACCAAAAGGAAGAGGAAGAAAACAAATATAAGGAAAGAGCAGAGTTTTAAACACATAGAAAACCCGTCTCTGTGAGAAGTATTACCTTTGGATTTTGATCTTGAGGAAAGAGAGATTAAAATGAGTATTCTGAGCTAAGAGCAAAATTAGACTAGCCTTATTAACTCAGAAAATTACACTGGTGTAAATCTGGTGATACAACTCAGACTTATTGCAAATCTTCTCATCCGTACAACTAGAACACAATAAAAACCAAAATATATGGTAGCTATGTCTGGTACTTTCTTGCCTTTAACCAGCTGTAATCCTTTCCTTCAGTGCAAAGAAGGTATGTGTGTTGCTAATTGCTGTAAAAGTGCTGTCACAACTGAATGAAAGCATTTCACACCCATTCTCTGTGGAAATTTATATAGAACTTGAAACAGCAAAGACTTCAGCCAAAAAATGTCTGTCATAGTTAAATTAATTCTGTGCTGTTCACAACTTAAAGTGCAAGACAAAAATTACAGTTGCTAAACTGCTAGTAGTAAATTCACTGGATCTCAAGAACCTCTTCCTGAAGCAGAAGAAATTTTCATCTTTGTTGCATATGTATGTGCCTTTTAGTGTGGTGGAAACTGAGGCTAAATAACCCTTAGGGTATGTTTTCCTTGCAATACTCTTCAGAAGGTTTGGGAAAAGTGTGATGTTCCCAGCAAAGTGTAGACACTTAGAGGAAAGGCAGATGCCACTGATGTACTGACAGTGCATGTGATAGCACTCACCTATGGACTCCTGAAACCCGGGAAATTCAAGGGTAGGGGAAAGTCTAGATGAAGTGTAAGTAATAATTCTTCTCTCCCCAGCCAGCTCCTGATCTTTTATCTACACCAGGGATAAATAATTTTGGCATTACAGATGTATCCTTCTCTTTTCTTATATGGATAAGAACTTCAGCTGAAAGGAAAGCATAGCCAGCTTCATGAGATAGACACATGCTTCACTGAAGGAAGGACAGGTACCTGTTCCCTCTACAGCTGGCTATTTATTTTTCTGAAAGGTAAAAATTGTTCTGATAACCTGGCTGCTTCCTGTTTAAGCAGAAACAGATCTGGCTGCTGAAAGTGCCACACAGATGCATCTTTCATTTCCTCTCTTTCAGCTGCTGTTTATGACTCACCATTAGCAATTTTAATTACAAAAGCCTTTAGTTACCATTTTTGTATTCTACCATTATTACATATTACTAAGTACCTAACTCTAATTACGATGAGGTAATTACTATTGTTGAATGATGACAGTCCTCTATCTTGGATTTAAACTATTAGAATCAATGGTTCTGCCTCTAAGGAAGACACCACCATAAAATATCGATCAAATAATTTTACACACAGTGGTTGGAAGCAGCATAATGCAGATATTTAAGACTAGCAATTAGCAGGAGACTTTTCTGAACACAATGGCATTTAAATCAGTAATAGATGTCTGAAAGGACAAAGATATAGTTATCTACGGGTGTTAAGGAACTGTAGGGTGCTTACCACTTAACGAGGGTTAAAGCTTTTCACTGCTCTGAACCAGGTTCTTGGAGACCAATTCCAAAATAATATTTGTTGCGTGGTGCCTTAGGTGCCTTAACTACCTTAATACAAGGAAGGACCTTTCGTTTCCAATTCTGTTGCCCACCCTTCATTTGTAACCATTTACTTGCACACCCCAAAGGTGGCAGTGCCTTCCTCCCAAGGGAAAGCATTCCAAGTGTCAAGGAAAAATAGAGAGAGGGGAAAAAACTCACTAGTGACCAGCTGGGAGAAGTTGTAGGGCCCCAAATGAGCACCTTTACCAGTGCAGAGGTGTTTCCCAACACTGTTCTGTGGGAGTTTTATAGCTTTCATCAGGACTCTCTATTTTTCTTCTCCTTTTCCTTCCCACGCTCCCACCCTCCATGCCCCCACTCTCTCCAGTAACTTGAAGTCAATGTATGGCATCAGTTATGGACCCTGCTAATAAAGCTTTGTTCCTGCAAGTCTGTATCAACTTTTTGTGCAACGTATTGGTGGTCCTTTGGACATCAGAGTGTCCTCCGGAAGAGCTTTACTATTTCCATTTGTTATATGATAGGCTCTTGATTTCAGTGCCTAAGCAAGGTGTTACAGTTGTGCTTTTGAATGCCTCCTAAGCAACATAAGCCTGAAGCTCAATATTTATATTGAGAACTATTGACATCTAGGAGATAGCACAAAATGTATCTAAATTAACACTTTAGTTTAGACAAGGAACATAGTTCTGAAGTCATTTTCCCCACAGCCCCAGCTACTTTGGTCTGATACACTTTCCAGAGCAGTCTGGGAGCCAATTCATTTTGGAAGCAACTGGCAGATGATCTTTAGAGATGTACCTAGTGCACACCACCAGGGACTCAGTCCACAGGCCCAAATTTATATAGTCTGAAGCAAAGCACCCTGAAATGAGCATAGCGTGGATCTTAGAACCTCAGCAACAATAACTTTACTCTAGAAATCCATTCTTGGAGGGCAAGCAGTGTGCTCCTTGCTAATACAGACACAGCCTTAAAGAACTTAATAAAATGCAGTCAGATGTTTTAGCTACCTCTCTGCTATTGACTGTTGGTTGCAAAAACTTTTCCTTTTTCTCCGAAAAAGACTGCCATTTACTCCTGTGCTATGGATAAATTAATTTACCTCTTCATGATCACTTCAAATTTCTGTAATAAGGACCAATACATTCCAGTTTGGGTCATCTCAGTTCATTCTCCATCAAAACTGATCTGAACTAATAAGCCCATGGGTTCTGGAAGACTAACTGAGCTATAGGAAACCAAAACCTTGAATCTTTGGCCTCTGTACTAAAAATATGCTATTCCAGCAGTTTCAAATACTGGAAATTTTTTCCCCTCACATTTTTCTAGGGAAGGTATGCTACCTTCAGTTGAATCCTTAGTTCAAAAAAAGCTCATCTGCAAAACAGCCCACTGCAACCTAGATGAAAGGACAACTTCAAACTCAAAAGACAAGAAAGAACTCTAGTTAGCTAAGTTTTCTCAAGGTCATGAAGTTTATGATACTTGAGCGCATCGCCAATCTGAATAGAAAGCTTTGTCTTCCACAGCAAAGAATGTAACACATTTATTAGCCTGAGAATTCAGAAGAGTAGAAGGCAGTTTTACAGCATCTTTTGCCTTGCAACAATGCCTTAAAACAAAACAAAACAAAAACAAAAAACAAACCAAAACAAAAAACCCTCGCCCCAAATAAACCTCACGTAAAATAGGAGTCTTCCCTATATTTTACCCAAACTGAACCCTAGTCCAGTCATCTAAGGTGGCTTTTCCTGTGAGTTAGTGAGGTGCTTTGATAGGTAGGTCTCATGCGGGAAATACAAGTCGGGATGGTCTACAGGCTTTGGAAAGCAAAGGAAAAAAGGTATATAAAAGCTCCTTAAAAAAAAAAAAAAGACAAAAGGACTGTTTCAGCCTGTAGCCATTTTTTGGCACAGAATCCTTAGTTTTCCTGCCAGAGTTAGACTTCAGCTATGCCCTGCTCACTCCATCTTACAACATTTTCTCCCCAACAAACTCAAGAAGCTTCTTTCTTCCTCCAGAAGAGCTCTTCTCTCAGCCCTCCCACCTGCCTGCCCCACCACAGAGGGAGCTGAGGTGGGGAGTACAGAAGCCCTCCTCACCAGCAACCTCTGCAAGGATTAGGAGCTATTAAACTTACAGGCATGGGTACATTTCACATGGCATTTTATGCTGTCCTATTTTCTCTCTTCTTTCTGGCAAACAAGAAGGAAGTCGAGACAAAATAGTGTTTAAGAGATATTTACACTAGTTTATGTCAGAGGTCAAAACAACATTACTGCAGGGGAAGGTACCACTTTCTGGAATTATGATTGTTCCTGTTCTCAAGTTAGCATAAAACTTCGGCTCTTCAGGGGCAAAGGGCTTCTTCTGCACAGTACTTAAGTATCTGCTGCTTCCCAACTGTTTGGGTATACTTCTTTCCTTCTCTTCATAGTAAATATACTCCTGGCTTAGATATGAGGCACTCCCATTTCCCTGGGTCGCTGTAGCACTGGTCTCTGCTAAACCTTGTCTGACTTGAAAGTTGCTAGAATTGTATTTACTTCTTTACAAAAGCTTCTGCACCATTCCATACTTTTTTCTTCCCCCAGGGCTTTTGCTTTCTGTGGTAGTTTCATGGATGCACCGCACTACCACATCCTTCAGAGCTTCTATACATATTCGCTGTCAGATCAGTCTCCTGGATCCAGCAGAACAGGATTCCAAATATTCTTTCCGTATCCCTTTACAGACAAAAAGTTAATCCACCCTTCATCTCCAAGACTTATTGTATTGAGTTTGCATGGCAAGGTTTTGGTAGCAGGGGGACTTCTGTGAGAAGCTGCTAGAAGCTTCCCCTATGTCCGATAGAGCCAATGCCAGCCGGCTCCAAGACGGACCCGCTGCTGGCCAAGGCTGAGCCCATCAGTGACGGTGGTATTTAAGAAGGGGAAAAAAGCTTCACAACAGCAAATGCAGCCAGGGAGAGGAGTGAGAATATGTGAGAGAAACAACCCTGCAGCCACCAAGGTCAGTGAAGAAGGAGGCGGAGGAGGTGCTCCAGGTGCCAGAGCAGAGATTCCCCTGCAGCCCATGGTGAAGACCATGGTGAGGCAGGCTGTCCCCCTGCAGCCCGTGGAAGTTAGCAGTGGAGCAGATATCCACCTGCAGCCTGTGGAGGACCCCACACCAGAGCAGGTGGATGCCTGAAGGAGGCTGTGACCCCATGGGAAGTCTGCGCTGGAGAAGGCTCCTGACAGGGCCTGTGGACCCGTGAGGAGAGGAGCCCACGCGGGCGCAGATTTGCTGGCAGGACTTGTGACCCCGTGGGGGACCCACGCTGGAGCAGCCTGTTTCCTGAAGGACTGCACCCCGTGGAAGGGACCCATGCTGGAGCCTTTTGTGAAGAACTGCAGCCTGTGGGAAGGACCCACGTTGGAGAAGTTTGTGGAGGGCTGTCTCCTGTGGGAGGGACTCTGCGCTGGAGCAGGGGAAGAGTGTGAGGAGTCCTCCCCTTGAGGAGGAAGGAGCAGCAGAGACAACCTGTGATGAACTGACTGCAACCCTCATTCCCTGTCCCCCTGCGCCATGGGGGGGCAGGGAGGAGGTAGAGAATTCGGGACTGAAGCTGAGCCCGGGAAGAAGGGAGGGGTGGGGGGAAGGTGTTTTAAGATTTAGTTTTTATTTTCTCATTATCCTACTCTGATTTGAATGGTAATAAATTAAACTAATTTCCCCAAATCGAGTCTGTTTTGCCTGTGACGGTAACTGGTGAGTGATCTCTCCCTGTCCTTATCTCGACCCACGAGCCTTTCGTTATATTTTCTCTCCCCTGTCCAGCTGAGTGACACCCATCACACTTATTTATTTCCAGAAAGCCCCATTACCATTCTCACTGTCATTATTTCTGCTTTCAATTTGTCTTGTACTCAGATTATGTCAGCAGTACATGGAGGGAGAGGCAGAATTACTCTAAAATAAACTGAGCCGAAGGAGAGGGTTTTGAGTATCCCCACAAATAACGAACCAGTCTCTAACACTCTCCTGTAATTCCTTCTCTTTGAATGCAGGCTGTCACCACTGTAATCAGACTCCTATTCAACCCAGCCATTTTGTAATGACCTAATTCCCTGATACATCCTGTATCGGGAGGTTCAGTCTGGGCTTTCATTTGTGATTCTTTTTACTCTCATCACATCTTTACACATCAAACCCACTTTCAGAGTTTTCTTTTTCACATAGTTACCTCATCCATACATCCATCCTCAGGCTTTACAAGTGCCTTGTTTTCTTCAGCAGCCAATGCTTTGCTTTCCTAAAATGTTAACAGAAGTAACAGGTTTGCCACAGCAAATCTTTCTCATACAAAGTGGACCTTTTAATTGTCTAAGGCAGAATTTAAATAAATCAATTTTTGCCTGGTATTTTTCCTTAAAGGCAAGTAATAACAGCGACCACTTACTCCAGTCCACTGTTATTTATTTAATGGAAGTTTATAACTTGCATCCCCATTAAACTTTCAGCGAGACCATTTGTCTCAAGAGTCCTGGACATAAGCTTGTTTTCTTTTCCACTGCAGTTGTTTCCAGTGTTTGGTTTCTTTAAAAAACCCAAAGGAAATAAGCAAGTCCTCCTTCCACCCCTCGAACCGCCTCCAGAGTATACATCCTTGTGTTGTTTAGTGGGGTTTTTTTTTTTGAAGTTATATACAGTTTTCTATCATTTGTGGTGTGATCTCTCCTCTATGCAGAAAGGGGTATAAGGTACAAAATCCCATTTCTTATGCATTACCAGTGTGGAGGAGCAGGGTGGGTACGTATCTAGACTTGCTCTCTGTAAGATATACTGCAGTCACTTGCTTGAGCCTTCATAGACATCCATAAGACGACCTCTAGAAGAACTCAGGGTGAGGCTGGGGGTGTTTGGGGAGAGGGTGGAGCATGCAACTTTCATTATCTGATCATCTGTTGCATACCACCAAGAACGAGGTCTTATAAAGTCAGACACTGTTCAGCCAGCTCTCCCCAGCTGCTGCTAAGTATTTTTCAACTGAACATGCTGAATAGTTGAATTGGGCACTTTTGCCCAGCTTGTCATAAATGACTGGTGATGACTGCTCCGCAGGTGTCTGACCCCCACTTTTGTATTTTGAAGGTTCTGCTGTTTCAAATTTCTCTTAGAAAAAGCAACAACTTCTCTGGCTTGTGCCAATGAGACACAGATGCAATACCTCATGTTTAATTACTTTTGGAGCTGTTTTAGGAGATATACTCACAGACCCTGATGCTCCAGAAAGACAGCTGAAAATAGGAGCAGATATTCTGCACGTGTGTGTTTCATCAAAATATGTCAGTACTTTCCATCACACAAAACAGAAAGAGCAGTTTAAAGTGGGAGACTGTTCATACAAAGTTAGCTGACTATTTTGGAGAAGGCTGCCATATTTTGTAAACCTAAATCAGATCCATTTGACAGCAAGAGAGTATTCAAACCAAATTTCTCCTCTGCCAGCATTTAGGAAATTTTACAATGACTTCGTATTTCCCCTCTTTACAGTTCTACGTGGGGAAGCCTACAACTATCTCAAATAGGCTAGCATTAATTATTAAGAACAGTAATATAAATCATATGTTTAAAGAAGTTTTTTTTCTAAACACTTCTTACAGTAAGAAACAAGCTTTCTCTAAAAAAATGTATGTAATAGATTGTTGGGTGTGCCTAAACTCCTCTCGTCTTTGCCTCTTGAATGAAGGGCAATGCATTAGGTTGAATGCATCAGACTACAATTTGCAGGAGAATCAAGGCCAACATTAGAGAATCAAGATGTTTCTGGATATTCCAATTTTTTCTGGTAGAAGTAAGACATTTAGAAGAAAGAGAAAAATTAGATTTTAGTCAATACACCACTTTCTGTTAAATTTTCTGTTAAAACTACTTTCAGCCATCTCTATATAGAACTTTCATATAAATATGTAGTTAGGCTACAGGATAACAGCTCCCACCCTGCTTTTATTACCAATATTACTGCATTAGTTAGGATAAAAACCCTTATTGGATTTGATTAGATTTCTCTGTAAATAGCAAAGAGTCAGAATTGCGGGTCAGCATCCCATAATAGTTTACATTTTTACAGAAGACTGCTGTAAATGAAGAGACAGCAGTATAACGTGACCAAATACTCAGACAATCTAATTATTTAAATGTACATCACATTTTTAAGGCTAGTGACCAGAATACAAATTATCAGTTTTAACTGTTGGCTTTGACTGATTTGTCTCTCTTTGCTGTCATGGAAACCTACATTAAATTAAAGGCAAAGAAACAATGGAACCTAGTTAATGTCCCATGTATCTTCTGTACAGCAGAAGTATTGGGCAGTTATTTTTAACATAACAGAAGCACCCACAGCATGCTTTTCAAATGCATAGTTAAAGGATTGCTGCTCAAAAAAATTGTATTCCTATAAAAATATAAACACATATAAAAAGAAAGAAGTCAGAAGCACAAGATGGGTAGAAGAGACTCCATCTCTCCTCCCTTGCCCCCCAGCTCACATATTTTGGAGGGTAGATTTAAAGGAGAAAAGGCCATTTTGAACTGCCCTTTTATTTAGTCCCCACAGCCTGGCAGTTTCTCCCTAAGAGCAAGAACCAACCTGGGTTAGAAGCAACAGCCTGTCAGGTTGCCTTGAGAGGAGGCGTCAGGGTGTAGGTACTGGTAGAGGGAGTAAGCATCAAGGTGGTGTCGAGAGGATGTTAAAGAGTTGAGAAAGAAGGATCACTCCTCATTAAACACTACTGTGTCACCTGCCTTCTTTCACTCATCTGTGTACTGTCATCTCTCTGTACTTTGCTTACAGATGTGATTTTTCCCCAAAGACTCAGTGTTTGAAGAGGTAGGAACCACCACATCTTACTTTTCTAGACTGGTCCTTAGAAGGCTTTGCAGGCGCAATTGTACACACAATGCTTTTATGCTCCTGCTGCAGCTTCAGGTTAAAAATTCAGTATTCATGGAGAATGGAGAAGAGGGTAGAGGACAGCGTGGGGGAAAATCCTGTAAGCTTAACTGGGACTTTTCTTTTTATTATTCAATCAAGTTCTCCAAGTAAGTAAAACAGGACATTAAAAGTAATACTTTTTTTCCCAGATTAATCAATGGATAGTTATAGGATTTTGTCTTTATCACTGATTCTAGACTGCGACCAAAACTACCATGTCTCAAGGAAGCAGATGCTTGTTGACCTATCATTTGACCCTATAATTTAATTTCCCTATAACTATACATCCTCTGGGAGTTATGAATGCATAAAACATCTTCCCAAGGTTAAAAGCATCCCAAGGTCCTCAGCATCTTCCCAAGGTTAAACTGAATCGCTTCACACATGACTGATTGAACAGGGGAAAAAAGTGTTTAAGGAGGGAGCGTATCAATTTCTGCTGATGCACCACTGAACTGGCTGGCCGCGGCAGTGGGGGGACCCCGGTGCCAGCTGCCCTGTGCTGTCAGCCTGGCTGGGAGCCTCGCCGTCCCTCCTGCCCTTTTCTCTGCACAGGGCTGGAAAACACTGCACAACACTGCTCCCCAACCCGATTGCGTTTGACAGCTCCATTACTCTGAAGCCACTGACAACACCCTTAATTTCTTGTGTCCTGTAGCTTAAAACCAGGTCGTGCCTGCGAGGTTGCAGGTGGTGGTGTTCAGTCAGGGTTCCTTGCCTGAATAGAGGCTGGACAACAATTTGAAGGACCCCATTTTTCTCTTGTCACTTGGAAAGAACACAGACAACTCAGGAGAGCACAAGAGCCTTGGTGACATGCAAAGTTTTCAGATGTCTCCTGAGTAAGAGAGATAAAAGCAAACAAAAATTACTTTCTATAGTGTGAAATGAAACTGTTCATTAATAAATGATGAATAATGAATATAGGATGTCATTAAAGCAGGCTGTACTTGCCAAAGGTTGTGATAACACTAGTTAAAGATATTTTTTCATCTGAATTGGAGTATCAGCCATTGCCACTCATTATGCCATTAATGTGCATGTGGCATCAGTTTTACTAAATAGACAGCAAAAGAAGGAACCACAGGCAACTCAATATTTATTGATGGGGCATCCTGAAGCTGGCGTATCAAAACACTATTAAAAAGGTCATAAGATACTCTTGAATTATTTACAGAAAGAAAAAAAAAAAAAGAAAAAAAGAAAGAGACAGACATTAAAAATACTTAGTTTATCCAGCCACATTTCAGGAAATAAAGTAAACCATTTTAAAGGGCTGACCAGACATCAACAGCCTTCATACAACAAAATGGACTGCCAGCCAGACGACTCCAGAGAAAAGCGGGACTGAGAGGAATGGGAGAGGAAACCAAGGAGACTGCATCTGAGCAAGCACTTCTCTGTGTGTCACAGGTGAGTGATAGACCTTGGTGAGCAGAAAAGGGCCTAACATGATTGATTAGGAACAGATACAGATGCAGTATGGAGTTGTTTAAGGGCTCAAAGGAAAATTAAATACAAGCTCACTGGCAGGGCAATGTCAATAGAAAAGTTCAATTTCTTCATCAGGTTTGAACTGGGCTAAAGAGTCATAAAAGTAGTATTTTTCCCTTGTTACTCTGAGTGAATCATGTTGTGCTCTTCAACTGTCCCAGGCTGCTAAGGTGGCTGTTGGGAACAGAGCTTCTCTGGCAAATTGCTCATCTTAGAGCCTTTTACTTGGGATGTGGAGGAAGAGCTGTTCATTTCTCGGCAGCACATGTGCCTGAGGCGGCCAGCTCACAGCTAGTCCCAAAGACACGCTGCTCTCTGTGAATCTAGATGCTCACAATGTCATTTTCAATGTTTCACTCCTTTTTAAAAGCCTGCCTTATCAATCTTTCTGTATCTTTACATCCTCATGACTAGTGCCAGTTTTTCAGTACAGGTAAAATTCTTGTTTCCACTTGAACAAATGCTAGAAAACCCTATGCTTCATTGGTATTATTCTCTAATTTAGTGATCCCAAATATGGATCAGAATCAGACCTTTGCCCTTATTATTTCATAGGAGCCTGGTTAGACACCAGATGCCACAAGGCTTTTAGAATAGTGACAGTACAACTGTAGGTAGCTTCTCTAAGCCCATACTTCACTAAAGACTACTTAAATCAGGTAGCTACAGCATGGCTGAAGACAAATGGAAGATGTTGCTATACCAGACATCCCAGATCTAGTGAAAATATGGAGGTGTTCACATATGAACCCTGGATCATCCAATAAAGCTGTGTCAAGAAGAGAAAATTGTACTACCTGTCATTTATATAAGGCTGGTTGTACTAGCTGGAAAGAAGCGAAGCTTACCCTTCTCTAACGAATGAAGTACTATACTATTAAATCTACAGATGTCATCATTTACTAAGTGATGAAGAATAGTAATAAGGATAAGACTTGAGACCAGCATAACGTATTTTATCCCTCTCAGATGTTAATATCTTAACTTGTAAATTATCATAGAATCATAGAATCATTAAGGTTGGAAAAGACCTCTTAAGATCATTGAGTCCAACCGTCAACCCAACACTACCATGCCCACTAAACCATGTCCCTAAGCGCCTCATCTACACGTCTTTTAAATACTTCCAGGGATGGGGACTCAACCACTTCCCTGGGCAGCCTGTTCCAAGGTCTGACCACTCTTTCAGTAAAGAAATTTCTCCTAATGTCCAATCTAAACCTCCCTTGGCGCAACTTGAGGCCATTTCCTCTCGTCCTATCGCTAGTTACTTGGGAGAAGAGACCAACACCCACCTCGCTACAACTTCCTTTCAGGTAGTTGTAGAGCGCGATGAGGTCTCCCCTCAGCCTCCTCTTCTCCACACTAAACAGTCCCAGTTCCCTCAGCCGCTCCTCATAAGACACGTTCTCCAGACCCTTCACCAGCTTTGTTGTCCTTTTCTGGACGCGCTCCAGCACCTCCATGTCCTTCTTGTAGTGAGGGGCCCAAAACTGAACACAGGATTCGAGGTGCGGCCTCACCAGTGCCGAGTACAGGGGCACGATCACCTCCCTACTCCTGCTGGCCACACTATTTCTGATTCAGGCCAGGATGCCATTGGCCTTCTTGGCCACCTGGGCACACTGCTCATGTTCAGCCGGCTGTCAGCCAGCACCCCCAGGTCCTTTTCCTCTGGGCAGCTTTCCAGCCACTCTTCCCCAAGCCTGTAGCATTGCCTGGGGTTGTTGTGGCCCAAGTGCAGGACCCGGCACTTGGCCTTGTTAAGCCTCATACAGTTGGCCTCAGACAATTGATCCAGCCTGTCCAGGTCCCTCTGCAGAGCCTTCCTACCCTCCAGCAGATCAACACTCCCGCCCAGCTTGGTGTCATCTGCAAACTTTTTGAGGGAGCACTCGATCCCCTCATCCAGATCATTGATAAAGATATTGAGCAAGACCAGCCCCAAAACTGAGCCCTGGGGAACACCGCTCATGACCGGCCGCCAACTGGATTTAACTCCATTCACCACAACTCTCTGGTCTTGGCCATCCAGCCAGGTTTTTACCCAGCGAAGAGTGCACTTGTCTGAGCCGTGAGCCGCCAGCTTCTCTAGGAGAATGCTGTGGGAGACAGTGTCAAAGGCTTTACTGAAGTCCAGGTAGACCACATCCACAGCCTTTCCCTCATCCACCAGGCGGGTCATCTGGTCATAGAAGGAGATCAGGTTGGTCAAACAGGACCTGCCTTTCATGAACCCGTGCTGGCTGGGCCTGATCCCCTGGTTGTCCCGCACAAGGCTTGTGAGCGCCTTCAAGATGAATTGCTCCATGATCTTCCCTGGCACCGAGGTCAGGCTGACTGGCCTGTAGTTCCCTGGATCCTCCTTCCGGCCCTTCTTGTAAATGGCCGTCACATTGGCAAGCCTCTGGTCGTCCAGGACCTCCCTTGTTAACCAGGACTGCTGATAAATGATGGAGAGTGGCTTGGCAAGCTCCTCCGCCAGCTCCCTCAGTACCCTCAGGTGGATCCCATCCAGCCCCATAGACTTGTGAGTGTCCAGGTGGTGTAGCAGGTCGCTGACTGCTTCCTCTTGGATTATGGGGGGTTTATCCTGCTCGCCGCCCCTGCCTTCCTGCTCAGGGGGCTGAGTACCCTGAGGATAACTGCTCTGACTATTAAAGACTGAGGCAAAGAAGGCGTTAAGTACCTCAGCCTTCTCCTCATCCTCAGTAGCAATGTTCGCCCCTGCATCCAATAAAGGATGGAGATTCTCCTCGGCTCTCTTCTTGTCATTAATATATTTGTAAAAATATTTTTTGTTATTTCTTATGACAGTGGCCAGGTTGAGTTCTAGCTGGGCTTTTGCCTTTCTAATTTCCTCTCTGCACAACCTAACGAGATCCCTGTACTCTTCTTGAGTTGCCTGCCCCTTCTTCCAAAGGTGGTAAACTCTTCTTTTTTTCCTGAGTCCCAGCAAGCCAGGCCGGTTGTCTTCCCTGCCCGTTCTTCTTACGGCACATGGGGACAGCCCGCTCCTGCGCCTTTAAGACTTCCTTTTTGAAGAACGTCCAGCCTTCCTGGACCCCTTTGCCCTTCAGGATGGTCTCCCAAGGGACTCTCTCAACCAGTGTCCTGAGCAGGCCAAAGTCCGCCCTCCGGAAGTCCCTGGTAGTGGTTTTGCTGGCCTCCCTCCTTACTTCACTAAGAATCGAGAATTCTATCATTTCATGGTCGCTAAGCCCAAGATGGCCTCTGACTACCACATCTCCCACCAGTCCTTCTCTGTTTGTGAACAGCAGGTCAAGCGAAGCACCTCCCCCAGTAGGCTCACTCACCAGCTGTGTCAGGAAGTTATCTTCCACACACTCCAGGAACCTCCTCGACTGTTTCCTCTCTGCCGTGTGGTATTTCCAGCAGACATCCGGAAAGTTGAAGTCCCCCACGAGAACAAGGGCTAGCGACTGTGAGACTTCTGCCAGCCTCTTGTAGAATATTTCATTTGCCTCCTCATCCTGGTTAGGTGGTCTATAACAGACTCCCAGCAGGATATCTGCCTTGTTGGCCTTCCCCCTCATCCTTACCCACAAGCACTCGACCTTATCATCACAATCGTTGAGCTCTATACAATCATAGAATCATAAAATCATTAAGGTTGGAAAAGACCTCTAAGAAGATCATCGAGTCCAACTGTCAACCCAACACCACCATGCCCATTAAACCATGTCCCCAAGCGCCTCATCTACACATCTTTTAAATACTTCCAGGGATGGGGACTCAACTACTTCCCTGAACAGCCTGTTCCAATGTTTAACCACTCTTTCAGTAAAGAAATTTTTCCTAATGTCCAATCTAAATCTCCCTTGGAGCAACTTGAGGCCATTTCCTCTCATCCTATCGCTTGTTACTTGGGAGAAGAGACCGACACCCACCTTGCTACAACCTCCTTTCAGGTGGTTGTAGAGAGTGATAAGGTCTCCTCTGAGTCTCCTTTTCTCCAGGTTAAACAGCTCCCCTGGATGGACCTTCATCTATATCCTCATTTGCCTGGCCTTCAAGTTCCAGGGCCCCATATCTATTGTGTAAGGGCAACGGGGAAGGTGAGGGAGGCCGGGAGGCGATTCGCCTGGTGCCCCAAGCAGGGACTTGTTTCCATTCCTTTATTATCTCTCTACATTTTTCTACTGTCTTATAAAGCTTAACTCCTAAAATTCCTTTTAAATGTATATAGCTTAGAATACGCTGTTCCATTTTTATCAAACTATTTTCTCTGTGAAGGAATATTTTGGTTTTGAATATTATATTCAAATAAAGGATATTTTGTTCAATTGTTCAATTGTTCTACTTCAAGGTGAACAAAATATTTTGGTTATTTTTTTTAAAATGGTTGCCAAGTCTTCAGCTTGCACGGAAAGAACAGCAAGCACAGAGATGCTTGCTCATCTCTCCTCTTCTTTGGAGAGACCTGAGAAACAAAACCTGACTTAGTCTTCTGCTTTCTTTATTTTCAAATAGCAGTAAAGGAAGTTCAGACCTTGAAGAATCTGACTTATGCACCAATATTGGTTACATTTTCTGATTAGGTTAGATTTTGTACCCACTGAAGGTGAAAAATGCCTTCTCCTTTCATCCCACAGTTCACATACCTCACCAGGCTCATTATCATTTCTGTTTGCATTCTTATTTTCTCCCATCCTTTTCCCAGCCCACCTGTTGGTAAGCCTGTGAAAGCTATGGTCAAGAAGAAGAGTTACTTCTGTTAATTCCATTTTGCTTATTGGTTTGCCATCAAGACTCAATCCCACCACCTCTGCTTTTTGCAAGAAAGAATTTATGCTCTGTGTCCTGGATAAATTCTAGTTTATCCAGGTAGTTAGAGAGAATTTGACAGGCAGAAGTCATTTTCCTCCTGGCCACAACTGTTTTGCAGAGGAATTTAAACAGTCATCTTCATAGCCCATGACATTTCCTCAGTCAGGATATAGTTTGTAAAAAGTACAATATCAGTAGAAAAGGAACCTTAAATCCTCCTTTATGTGGCATGTACTTATGAAGCATGAGAGTTAGTCTCTTCTAATAAGAACTTTACACTGCAAAACTGTCATTAATTTAGAAATAAAATACCATTAATTTTTTTCTCAAGTCTTAGTATCAGCTTCTCACTGCACTTTACAAGTACAATAAACATCATTTTAGTTCAATAAAATGGAATTAAGTGTACACTTATGCTGTAAAAATCTGTAGTTGACTTTTAAAATAATAAAAGCTTTGATAAATTTTAATGAAGCAAGGCAAAGGGTCCCCTAAACAGGCAATATTAAAACAATAATGCATTACAGAACTTCCTGCTTTGGTTCAATTCCACTATTTGCCATTTTAAATCCACTCTATTTGATACAATTCTTACAATGCAAAATTTAAATTGCCTTACACTCAAGATTTTTATTATTATTTATTTATTTACGCCTCTTATATCTATATAGTTAGACTTTTGTCTTCTGTTCTGTCCTTTTGGACATTTGGCAAAAAAAGTCTCCAAGTTCTAATACTTGGCAACATGAAAAATAGTCTTGGCATCCTAGAAGAAGTAAAAAGGAAAGATCTGATTTGAAGAGCTAACATATTACCTGAAGCACACAGACATTGCTTTAATTATCACTATTTTGATATTCCTTGCTGGGTTTTTGTTTGTTTTTAATATTGGTGCCCTGACTTTTACATCAACTTGTTATAAATAAAAAAGAATTCACCGATGTGTTTCATCTCTGTTTTGAACTAAAAATATCATTGCTAAAACCTCAAATATATTCTAAAGTAAACTACTAGGAATAATTTCCAAGCCATATTACACCACCAATAGTCTCCAAGAATAACTTTAACATTTTTGGACTAGGTGTAGATTTGTAGGATCTTGTTTAGTATAAAAGTTTTGCAGTGAAAGTGTTAAGTACTTATTTTTGTTCTGTAATGATCACCTACTTTGCATTCACTCTCTGGATGTCTATAGACGATTTTACAAGTACATCCAAGACAGTTTTGCTTTCTGATGGTTGTCCCACAGTTGTAGAGCTTTGTTAATATGGTGCTGAGCTGCATCTTATATAGTCTACCTTTAGCAGAGCTTTTAGTACAGCCTAATTGCAGTCCCAGTTTCCATAGCATAGGTAAGAATTACTCATGCCCGCCTGAAAACAGTAGATTTGCATGATGAAGTCATTACTCTGTCACTGATTATGAGAACCACTTTACCTACAGGACCTTGGTTATCAGTTTAATTACACACTCTAGCTATCATGTTTGGCATTCATAACCTTTAAAACAGAGAATGAAAAAAAAAAGAAAAAAAGCACTGCTTGCCTAAATTGGCAATTGAGAAGTCTGAAGCAATATCTAAGGGCTTTTCTTCTTTCTTTCCCATCTCATTAGGCTGAGAGCACTGAAACCCTGCTCCCCTGCAAGCTCTCCTGAGAATACCCCTGCCGCAGCAGTGGAGCTCTGCTTCTGGCCAAAAAGAAACAATACTCATCCCTGCCACAAACGTGCGGAGAATTATTGTGACTATCTACACCACAGACCTGAGACATGGCCAAGGCTAACCCCAAGCTCATGGGGGTCTGCTTTGGACAGCAGCTATCCCCCTGTGAAGGCAGAATGAGGCAATAATCACGAATTCATAAGAGGATCTTGACTGAAAATGAACATTCTTAAAACAAAAGGGATTATTTTTCCCAGCAGTTTGATATTTATTGGTGTTTATAATAAAATTCCTCTTGCAGTGAAAGCTTTGTCTAAGAAAAGTTCATTATGGGTCAGCAAATAAAGTCTCTGTCTCAGTAAGAATGATGCAGAAGACAGGCTCCTAAGAAAGGTCCCAGGATGCAATGAGACATACATGAGATGAAATATCTATTGCAGCAGTTTTTAATGCAAAAAAGATCAAAACTTAAACTATGCCAAAGGCCAATTCCTGCTTTTATGAAGAACGTATTAAAGTTAAGCCCAAAGAGATATATTTCAAGGTGACAGCAATTTCTCACAGGGAACAATTAGTCACTAGAACAAAATTCAATATAGGCAGACTCAAGACAGTGTTGCAATACTGGCAATTAGTATCTTAAGGTATTAAAATCAGCACAAAAATAAGTAACTGTTGGATCATGCATTCATCAGTCAGTGAAGATGTTACAGGTAACACATTTAGCACAGGCACCTAGAGATACCAACTGGCAGTGTTGACTCCAATATAATTTCCACAGCCAGAAATAAAATCCTGAATATTTACAACTCAAGACAAATCTTTCCTATATTCTCTTCTTCCAATTATCCCACCCTTCCTGCTGCCTCATCACCTTTTCCTGCCCTTTTTCCTCCATCATTATCTCTTCTAAGCCTCTGGAGAACAGACATTTTTTTCAATCTTAGACATAAAACTTCTATATCTTTACCTATTCCAGATTTACATTAATGCAGTGATGAATTGATCTAGCTATTTGAGGAAAGTACTAACCCTTTGCTTCCTTTATAGCAAAAAGAGTTCACCCATCTAAGCTCTGTGCAAGACACTAAATATATCTTTCTCCCTTGATTTACAATCTCTTCTTGCCTGGAAAGGAATCTTAGAGCCCATCACATACCTAGAAAGGCCCAAGATTACATGGTCTAGGGTTCATGACCTCAGCTAAATTCACAAAAGTAGTAAGAAATGTATATTGTATCAATAAGCATATCAGTGGCTGTTCTCCAGCACCAAGACCAAATGGCACAGAAAAGTCTGTGCCTGGACTATTAAACTGTCAGCCTCAAAAACCAGGGTGATGGCATGCAAGCTGCCTACTGGGAGCAATCTGGCTGTGCCTAGGGTTTCTCTGGGATAGTGCTCATGCCCCAGCCCACAGCTAAGCTAGGAGCAGGTCTAAAAATATTTAGCAGTATGGAAAATTGGGTTTGAGAGTCCAGGAAGAATACCAAGATTTAAATTACTAGCATAGATGTAGCCAAAGAGGGCAACATCATAGCCTTTCTTCCCATAAACCAGGCTTAGAGCAGCTGGGTACAACCAAAGGGAGCTAAAAGCATTGAGCACCTTCATTACTCTTCAGGAAAACTGAATGTTTGTCAGCATCTGTTGTTTCATGACCTTTTGGGGATCCACCACGTACTATCAAGATAGACATCATTACAGCCTGACTTTCCTTTTCAGCAGGACTCCTTACTGCTGAAAAGGTAATCAGGCTGGTTGCAAACACCCAACCTGTGTCCCAACAGGAAACACCACAAGCCCCCTGCTCCCTTCTAAAAATATCATGTAATTTTTCTGTTAAATCATGGACTTTACTCACAGCCTTTAGTATGGAGTCTCATGAAGTTCAGAAAGCTGGTCATATTAGATATCAGAAAAGAAATTTTCCACCTCCTATAAAATATTTTCACTCCAGATTAGGTCTACTATATCAAGACAGTTACACAACACTGCAGCCACTAAGCAAACTCACCTAAGACCAACCTGAACTACCTCCTCTTGGTGCTTGGGGTCACTGATAGGTAATCGATGCTCCTTGATTGGTTATTTTCAGCTCCACCCAGCAGTAAAACACTTGGCCAGGTGTTTTTGCTTCCCTGAGTTTGTAGGTTTATGCACGTTTCTCATGTCATCTGAGGAGCAGAGCCATGCTATCGGGCAGTCCAAGGTGATGTTTCTCCCAGCCTATTCTAGAAAGGGCACCTTCACAGACAAGTGATAATTTCCAGTTATGTGTGTGTGCATGTGTGTACATTAAACAACCCATCTAACAAGGGAGACCGAACAAATAATTTCTTCTCTCCAGTATTCTTTTTTCTCTTTTTTACCTCCCCTTACTTTTGAAGACAGTTTGGGGTCTTAGGTGAATTCAGAAATGCATGAACATTTTTGCTACAATGTGTGTTCTTTGCTTGTTTCTGTTTTCACTGGATTTGAAACTTAGTCTTACTCTAGCTGGTAACAGTAATGTACTTTTGTAGGTCTGTCTTATGAGAATCATGCAGTTTCCAGAGACTGATGACTAGAAAGAAAAATACATCAAAATATAGAGCCACTTTGAGAATGCAGCTAAAACTTCTTTATGGGCTGTTAAATATATCAAACATATTGTTCTGTCTATAGGAAAATGACCTATAAGCTGTCAGAAGTAAATCTTCACCCTTCTCCCTCTGCTGTCTTTGAAAATGTTCTGACAATTTAAAAAGGAAATAACAGCTTTAAGCAAGGCTATCAAAAATAAGATCACTTCAATGTTCCAAAAGTTTTGAGGAATGGTGTAAAACTTTTTTCTGATTTTTCTGTTCCACATCAGCAGAGAAACCATTCTGATACGTGATTTTTTTGAAAAAAAAAATCTGTCTTTTGTGGTAAGCTGTATTATTTTCAGAGCAGCCAGTGGACCTACTCATATTTGAAGACAAGTCATGCAATGACAACTCTAGCAACATTGGTAGAAAGGGAGTAATCTGATTCTTGGCTCAGTCCTAATGCATTTTGTGAGAAAGATATTTAAAATATGGATCCTTTCAGGAACGCTACTCATCTTGCCCAGGGGACACCCAGGTATTTGGAGAAGGATAAACATGGATAAAATGCAGGATCTTAAAGGGACACGTTGTAGTCTCAGGATGGGACTGTGTTAGGAGCTGACATTTCTACAGCTTATTCATCTATGCTTGAAATACATGACATACAAAAGGTCTGATAAAAAACAGGACTGCTTTTCATTTTAAGAAGGAATTTCTATTATAAGAAATGCCTACAACGGTGATAAAACTGGCTACAAGGCTCACATATCTTTAAGCATTTATTCAATTTCATTTCTAAAATGAAGGCTATAAATCAACTCCAAGCCCTTCCTGAAAAATGCTGTTATCCTCCAACCTATTATGAGTATTTACAGAAGAATGATTCTTTTCTGTGTCAGATGTTATGAAAGACAGTTCATACTTCAAATAGTATGATTTATAAGTTGAGATTATGAAGTTAAATTTAATAAAGCTCAGAGAAGATGCATGAGCTTCAAAAAGCTTTTTGATATAGATCTTTTGGAGTTGAGATGATACCCTTGTTTTATATTAGCTGTTCTGTATTCTTATGTATGCTGGGGTTACTGATGGATGCCAGCAGAATTGCCCACTACAGAAGGTTTACCTTTCCTCTTCTCTTTCTCTCCATGAGAATTTAACTGATGACAGATTGCTTACGCATATCTTTCTACTTCTTTGTGCAGTTATCATGCATAACTAAAGGGCTTTCCAGCCTTCATGTTTGAGTTGCCAACTTTTCTTTTTGATGACGTAATTCCTCAAAGAAAGATTAATCTTCTTGGTTAGTATTCCCTTTGGTTCAAGGAATTGTTGGGAGATTTACCACTATATTAATTTTATTTTGGAGGTCCGGATGATTAACTTTTGAAAATCAGCTGTTCTGGTCAGGGACAGTCCCACAAACTTGTGAAAAGGTTGTCATGAGCAGAATTTCCTCCAGATATGCTTTTCAATATGGATTTGGGATTTGACATTTTGAATTAAAAGTAATAAGATTTCATTTCAATTCATCCAAAAGCCAAAAAAATAAATTTTGATGACACTGAAGTTCTTCTTACAGAAAATGATACTTTGAAAAAAAAGGCAAGTATTTTGATAAAAATTCCCTGATTTTTTCATCATGTATATCTCTTCCAGACAAAAGAACAGCAGATCAGATCTAGGCTACCAACCTAAGATTAAGTCTTGCTTCATATAACTGGGGACTAGGGGAGGGAGGAATCAAGGGAAACCAATGCAACCAAAATAAGTGCCTAATTTCCCTTTCAAATCAATGGAGAAATGTAGATTTTCTGAAGACTTTTGGAGTGTCATCCAGGCTGGTCCAGCCAGCTAATTACTTTTCACTGAGATTGCAAGAGGCAAATAAGATTGATACATTTATATCAACAAATCTCTTGGCACTATCATCACATTATCTGTAGTAGACAAATAGTCAGCTCATCTGGACAGCAGAAGACATGACCTCTAGGCCCCCTTTAGCGTAGGCAGCCGGATCCTCAATTCTTCACAGACTACATGACTGTTTAACGGCAAGCCCGCAAAGTGTTTTGTGCAAACATACTTTACTACAGTTCCTAATCCAAAGTCTGTTTTCAGATTTTATCCAATGACAATCTAATGTAAAATGCACACACACCACAATTAAACCGTTTTGGAAAAGCTGTGCACCACTACTCGTCTTTGTCTCGGTCCTGCCTATAACTGAATTTCTGACTTTCTCTAGGAGTGTTAGTGTTCTTTTAGTTCACAGAGTGTCAGTTGCTGTCTACTGATGCGGGGGCTGCAGCAGAGCTAGAGCTCTAGATGGCAGATTGGTACTTACCTTCTCAGAAAAATTACTTCTGAATATCCTTAGGAAATCAAAGTTGGATACCCCAGCTAAGTAGGGAGATGCCAATTAAGTTTAGTAGGCTGATGGGATTTCTGAGTTTTAGTCATCAAAATCTTACCTTAGGCAGGATTTTTGAAAACTGCTATGCACCCTTAGAGAGTGTGATAGAGCTAGAAAGACAGACTGGTCCAAAACAGCCCTGTCAAAAGAAACTCAACATTTACATGAGCTGCAGCTGTGTTATTGCCCATACACCATGACATAACTGTTCCTTGTTAAATTAATATTCCAGTTTGTGAAACAAGATAGAGTTAGTAGCTCCTGTTACAGCCTATTTGTACATTTACAATGCAATTTTAAAAATGGACAGAAAAAAATCCAACTCAGAAAAATTAAACACAAATCTAGCTGCAATTACTGTAGAAGAAATGCAGCTTCAACTGTTTCTTTCCATTAGTATGCCAGGAATTGACTCATAAGAGGAAATTCATGGATTCCTGTTAATTATCTAATGTAAGTTATAGCTACAATGTAAATGTATTTGATGCAAATTATTATTGCATCTCAACTGCAAGTAAAAATACATTAAACAGGCTGCTAATTCACCAACAATCAATGAAAATGCTGTTATTTTAAAACATTATTATTGGGAATACATAAAATATGTTTAAGGAATATTCCATTTGTACTTGCAGTGTTCCTTTTTTCATGGTAGTAAATAAACAAATAAAATGTAGTTTCAATTATTAAATAAATCAATATAATTAATAAGTTTAAGAGCTTCATATGGCTTAGTGTTAATAGAACAGACGTGACCATTATTCATGGGTCACTTGTGATTTTTGCCCTTGTTGCAGTTCAATAACAGAAGTCATTTTTTGAAGACAATGTGTAGAACATCTTGAAATTCAGGCAAAAGTTGAGACAGAGCATTTAGAGGTCTGGAATATGCCACTGCAGTCTGCAAATGTAGACACTCCAGAAATCTATCAGAAGCTATTTTAAATTCATTTAGGATTGTGCAAGGCTAATTATAGAAACATATTATGGGCCTGGTACAAAGAATGAATTATTTGGGGTAGGTTAGATTAATTTTGGGGAGGCTTGGGTTCAAGACTTTCCTTTGCTGTGCTAGTCCAGGGTGAAATAAAGGTTCCTCAGTAGTTCAGTACCTCACTCTGGAGTCAGGGTTTTGAATGACTAGACATTTGAATGTGTAGTGTTTGAGGTGAACACTTCAGGTGAAAATACTAAGTGTCAATGAAATTATTTTTGGAAAAATTTCTACAGTTCTAATTGTGTATGTCCAAGTCCCTGAATCTCAGTAGAGTCTCATATATCCAGGGTTTGACTACACAGTTGCTCACCTTTAACAGGAAGGATGGAGGTCCCTAGAGCAGGATCTCCTACTCTCATTTAGCCACTCTGGTTATCATAGTAGATGAAACATGCTGGGGAGCATTTCCAAGCACTCAGGCCACCTGGCAGGGAGCAGCTCGTGCCTCTCCTAGGAAGTCCTTGCTGCTGAAGGGTGTTGGCCACGCCACATTGATCTGTGGGACACTGTGACTCTGGAACTATCCCAGGAGCTGTTTGGGAAGGGGCTGGCTCAGGTGGGGCAACGCCAAGGGCCAGTCCAGCTGCATCAGACAGCACCTGGGAATGTTCCTGGATGCTGTTTCACCTACTCGCTTAGCTGTACCTTCACACGTTCATGTTTTGGCTCTGAGGAGAACCAAAGTATGTTATCTACATGGGCATTTCAGGCTGTGAAGCACTGAGATGCTAAGGCAGCAGGGGTTGAATGGTTGCACAAGCGAATTGCTTATCTTTGCAGGACTATCCCTGAATGTGGGCACTGATTTTAGATCTGGATGTAAGTCTTCAGACTATTCCACGTTCTTCTGTCTCATACCATAGACCTGAAAACTAACTTCGGTAAGAGGGAGACAGGACTGTTGGCTGTTGAGCTGGGTCACAAGCTCTAATGCCAGTGATAAATTTCGGGCCCCATCCACGGGAGATGACCTGTCATTTATTACGTGATCTGATGGGTGGACAGGCCCCCTCTGTGCCTTCTCTTCAGAGAAAAATCTTGTCATTCTCCCTAATAAGCATCCTAGATAGATTGGTCAACTATAAGCATTGCTAGAGACATTGAATATAGAACATTATTAGTGCACTCGAGCATCTTGAATAGTGTCCTATTTGCCTGAAATGTTTTGTTAATTCTAGAGTACTACATTTCTCTTTCATTTTCTACATTTCTCATATACACATAGAGTATAACATTTGAGTCTTGAGATCTTGTGACAGTATTTCAGAAGCATGAGAAGACTAAATTAATTATTTACAATAAAAATCATCATCATACCCAACACATTTTAAGGTATTGCTTATTTCAGGTTTAATCTTTGGCATGAAAAAAGAAACCAAGAAAGATTATTTATTAGCTGATTATTATTCAGTAATTGGAATCTAGCATACTTTTTGTTTCACAATAAATATTTGATCTTTAGTCCTTCAACATTGTTATGTTCACTGAAGTATCTTGTAGATCATGTTAACCTATGACTGTTTCTGCACAGTGTCTAGTTACACAGTGGAAATCTTTGCTGCCCCTTGTTAAAGAACAAAAGTTTGTGAGTTCAAAAGAGATTAGACAAATGGATGAAAGAAAAATCCACAGGCTCTTAAGCACATTTCTTCTGTTCTGAAGAAATCACCAGAATACAGGTTGCTGTTGGAAAATATACTGGGAAAGTTTTGTATTACAGTCACAGTATTTTTCTTTAAGCCTCCAACAGGATATTAGGTTAGCTCAAGTATGATCATTCACGTCAAGTGGATAGCACTTGAGACATATATATATATGATCAGGTCCTTTCTGAATTAATTTTGGGATCAAATCCTTTGCTGATATAAGTGGGTGCACTTACACTAAAGCTGTATTAACTCAAGCCAGAAAATAGTTTGTCTTTTAGTTCATGAAAGATGATAATCTGGCAACAAGAAATTTTTCACATGTACAGGTCAAGAGTGAGCTGAAGGATGGGCAAAAGACCGTAGGTTAGGCAATGACTCTAGTAAGACAGCTAGAACTCACAAAACAGAAGGTCTGTTTGCACTGTGACCATCTGCAGGCAATCAAGCTCTTCATGAACTGACCATTTTTCATATCATAATGGTTTATGTCCCCTTTTTTTTGAATGACATAGGTAATTTTTAGATAAGGGAGGAAAAGTCTGCATCCCATTACTACTATCACTACATAAAAGCCAGGAAATATTTTAAGTTAGTTGTGTAGTTGAAGCTAGTCATTACTTGACCAACATTTTCTCACACTCGTATGTGACTGAGGCATGCAGTGGCTAACACTGGAAAGATAAGAGAAATTCCAGGTGACAGAAAGATGTTTTTCTGTTGTTCCATGGCAGCCATTTTTTAAGAGTTACTGAGTTCTGAATTTTCTTTGAATCAACTAAAAAAAAATTTGACTGAATGGTTGAGTTTCATATTCCACAGCCTCATAACAGACGTTTAGTCGAGGTATTGTCAAAAAGAAATGATGAAGCTGGACAGAACAATGGATTTCCACACACTGCTGTAACAATCTGGAGAGAAACCAAACCAGAAATGAAAAGGTAAATGTGATGTTTAAATATTCCCATGCAAGAGGACATCTTTAAAATATTCATGAAAAATAAAACCCTCTGCAAAACCTAAATACCTTAAAAAAAGAGGTCATCAATTTTTTTTCATACTTTTCAGCTTTCCAGCCTTCCATAGCCTGAACTGGTTCAGCAGTAAGTAGAAAACAAGAGATTCTTGACAGAAGGGTAACGGTTTGCTTACCACAGATTGACTAGGAAGGGATGCTCCAGGCCTTGCATTATCTGTAGCTCCCGAAAAACATTTCGAACTTCATCTCTCTCAATGCACTTCTGTTTATTCATATATTTCATGGCATACATTTTCTTGGTGTCTCTCTTCTGTACAATGCACACCTAATTGACAGCAGAGTGAAAGATAAAGTTTGACACCTACAGAAAGGAAACTCAGTTGTGACTTCAAAAAAAAGGAGACATTTACGATATTTCAGTAATCCAGGTCTGGATACCACAACCTAGGAACAGCTTCAGAAAGTCCACATTACAGCTATGCAGGATTCTTCATAATCGATTGTAATTAATAAATTAACAAAAGAACAACCCACTCATGTATAAGAAGAAATGGGGACCAAGAAAAGTGGCATAACTTTCGGAAGTTACACAGTAAAGCTGGGAGGAATACACTCCAGTTGCTGGAATTGCAGGCTATTCCATTAGTCACAGAAATTACTATCTCCTGCCTAGGAAAATGCGCAATCATTGTCCTCATTCCCGCAAGTCAATACACACATCTTGATTACTGCATCATAAACATAGCCTACGTTCACAAGGCTCAATATTTCATCTAAATATCAGAATTATGCTCCCTTAATTATTGTTGAAAAGAAAAAGAATTTTCATACAGAAATTCATCATAATATATTTGAAGTCACAAGAGACCATTACAAGGATTTAGTCTCTGGCAGTAAATTTCTTTGCTTTAATTTTGTTTTCTTTTTTTGAAAAAAGTCGAATAATTTTGTAAATGCAGGAAAAAAATCTTAATCAAGAGAATGCCCATGTAAGGCCTGGATTGTTTTCCGTTATGGCAGTTTACCTTGTGAATGAAGCTGGAGAGTGTCACCAGCACCACATCTAAGAACCATTATTTTAAATATGATTTCTGGCAACACAGAAATATAAGATTGTTCAGTGTCTCATCTCCAAAGCTGGTGTAAATCTCATATTCATAACAGCCCTACACACACACATAGAGCAAAACTATATCTTCAGCAGACTTTTGCTCTGAAGGGTTTTTCCTGGTAATTGATCAGGACTTTTATAGGTGACACTCCTAGTGTGTCTTCACAGCTAAGAGAATATTAGCTGAAAATATTATTTTGGTGCGACATTTATATTACTGATACAGCCATAAGCTCCAATCAGAATTTTTCATCATCAGGACGTATACAGACTATGTACTGTAAGCATCTGGTTTAGATATCACAACTCTGTAGTGTCTAAAATCAAGGGTATTCTGGATTCACTTGATGTGGGCACTATTATTTTGTATGTATATTTATGCACATACACACATGCACACACACACACTCCCATGTTATAACATGTAAAATTACTGTATACACACATAGTACACACACGTAAAAGTAGTGCTCAGAGATCAGACTACAACATGGTGCCAACCAAAAATAAATCCTTTGGTTTTGAGTTGTATTTTAAGGAACTTGTGCGCTCAAAATTTGGAAATGATCTGGAGAAACTAAGACAACTTCCCACAGCTGAAAGTCCCTCTGACTTTAACAAGGTGTCATCTGGATTCTGGACCTCGTGACGAACTATCAGCACCAGGGTGAGGACCCTAGAGAGACCTGCTGTGTGGTCACTTATTTCTTAATTGCAGAGGAAAGGCTCCAGGAGCGTACCATCAGTATATTTTATTTCCCCTACCTTTTTCCAGTCCCTCCAAGAGGAACTGGGCCAGTGAAGCCAAACCACATTTATTTCTCTGCAACTCTATTTCCATAAAGTGTGTCCTTGAGCTCAAATCTACTCCAAAGAGAGGAGTTAATAGAGTACTTTTAACCTATAATGATAAGGTGTGATTAAGCAGACTTTCTAATTACCTTTCCTAATATCAGTTCTGTTAATTAAGTAAAACATGGATGGTGATGTTTTGTCTTGAGCCCATCAATACTGCACAATGGTGAGTACCGAAGTTGTTTCATTTTCCTCCTTGGGATGTTACAGAAAGTCTGAACGTTGCTGATGTCCTTAAGACAACTAAAGGTTCACACTTATATGGAAAGAACCCAGGCTGTGGAACAATGGGGAATTGGGGTTGGTCTTTTGGGGGAAGAAGAGGTAGCAGATGGGGTTGAACTGAAATGGAAGGATGGAAATGAATTGTTCAAGATTCCACAGGTTCTTCAAAAGTATAAGCAGAATTTGCAGGGGCAATTCTTGACATCCTGTCTGCGATTATGTGGACACTCCAATTTAGTGAATCACATTATAAAGTACAATGTTTATGAATTTTGGCTCAGAACCTAAGTCTAGAAGTTCATTCACTTACATGAATTTGCAGCAAGATTTTCATATGAAACTCGGCCAAGACTGAGGTGTTTGCAGAAATCTCTTATTCCATTACATAAAAAGCCTCCCTATTGAACCGTTGACTAGTGATACTGCTGAGAGAATGGGGTTTTACTCAGCTGAGAGTTACAGGTTTGACCAAGGCTGCAAACTAAGATCATATACAGCACCTAAATATGTAATGTAAACAGTCACTGCTGTGACTCCAGAAGGCACTCAGTTCTCTTACCTGCCAGTAAAGACAAGGTATTCATTCAGCAACAGACCTCCTGTTGCTAGTAGAAGCCTGCCTAGCATACAGCTTTAAAGCAGAATGATAGTAAACATTTTCTAGTAATGTGTACCTACACAAATCTTTTAACATGGTTTCAAAATCAATGGGATTATAATGAATACACTAACGCTACTTCCTATTAAAAATCAGGAAACACAAGCTGTTTCCACATTGATGTTATTGTGAAAAACGCCTGACATCGCTATGACAGCACTGAATCATAGTGTAGATCCTCCTTGGTATTTCTACCTGCTGGCTGTCAGCTCTTCTTCTGAGCAGGACATCAATGAGCTGAAACTTTTCCACTACTGTAGGAAAGAAAGGAAAAGCTCTCAAGCTCTCCTCACGTGCAGTCTTAATGGGAAATGTTTAAATTGTTGGGGTTTTTTGTTTATGGTTTAAATTCTTTCTAAAGGAGTAATTTTAAGATAGGGACAAACAGGTGCTCTGGCACCTCAACAAACAAATTCTGTGATGACTCATTACTGTGGAAGTCTGTGCAGAATTGCCTTATTTACATGTATCAGTGTGGAAGCCTGTCACGCTCACATTACTAAAGCATCCTCTTTCAATAGTTCTGTGAATATCATTTACCAAAGCCCAGACAGTGCCCTGCTCAAACTGATATCACTGCTTCAGCAGTCTCTATAGATGATGCTTCAAACCAAATATGTGTGTCACAAACTCAACAACTATCCAGCTTCATAGTCAGCAGATAGGGACAGGCACATCCACCTTAAGGTATGGGTCTAAATAGGTCCAGGGGACCACCTCTAGAGTGATGGCTTCTCTTTTAAAGTCCCCCTAAAGAGACTGTGGATGACTATCTTGGATGTAGGCATCTGTGTTGTACACATTTAAAGGTAGGCAATATGAATCCCCATTAATTTTCTTTGGAGTTATATGGTACCTATTTTTAAAAGTCTCTTGTGAAAATATTCCCTTTCTAAAGAGGGGTTTTCTGCATGTCTTAGCTGTATCACAGGGTTGTATCTTTTTTATATCTGGGAGAAGGTAACAATGAATTGCGTTCAAAACTATCAGGTTAAAAGAAATTTGACTGGAGTGTGACTTGGAGCCACTTTCCCTCAGAACCAGGGGAAGAAAACCAACGGATTATGACTGCAGGGCTAAACTTTATTTTTCAGGACCAACATATGCTATGGTCCACTTCTAAGCTACCTTCTTGGATTTCCTCTGATTTCACATGCAAAAAATAGAGCACCTACAGATGGAGTTTGATCTGCAGATTAATAGGTCACACAGCCACTAAGACTGCTATAGGTGACAAAGTGCCCTATGGGCTATTGCAGACCTAGGTAAGTGAAGCGAGAGAGTTACACTGAGTAAAACTGGGGCAGAATTTGCTAATGGTTTGCGCAGAAAGCTGCATAATGCTGTGTAGGCTGAGAAGCCATAGGTAGCTTCAGAGAAGCTCTTCCTAGAGCAAAAGATGAGGATGGCTGAAAAGTATGACTTGCTGCAAAACACAGATTTCTCCTGTCTCCCACTAACTTCAAAAGACTTCTAGCTGCCATGTGCTTGGTCCAGAGAGAACAGCAGGGAGCGGGAACACTTAGTCTCCATAAAGCCATTTTAGTCTGCGTTTGGTACATAAGAACTTAGACTTCTCAATCTACCACACGATACGGTTTTGCAGATGACACCAAGTTGGGCGGGAGTGTTGATCTGCTGGAGGGTAGGAAGGCTCTGCAGAGGGACCTGGACAGGCTGGATCGATGGGCCGAGGCCAACTGTATGAGGTTCAACAAGGCCAAGTGCCGGGTCCTGCACTTCGGCCACAACAACCCCAGGCAACGCTACAGGCTTGGGGAAGAGTGGCTGGAAAGCTGCCCAGAGGAAAAGGACCTGGGCGTGCTGGCTGACAGCCGGCTGAACACGAGCCGGCAGTGTGCCCAGGTGGCCAAGAAGGCCAACGGCATCCTGGCCTGTATCAGAAATAGTGTGGCCAGCAGGAGCAGGGAGGTGATCGTGCTCCTGTACTCGGCACTGGTGAGGCCACACCTCGAATCCTGTGTTCAGTTTTGGGCCCCTCACGACAAGAAGGACATGGAGGTGCTGGAGCGTGTCCAGAAAAGGGCAACAAAGCTGGTGAAGGGCCTGGAGCACAAGTCTTATGAGGAGCGGCTGAGGGAACTGGGACTGTTTAGTGTGGAGAAGAGGAGGCTGAGGGGAGACCTCATCGCGCTCTACAACTACCTGAAAGGAGGTTGTAGCGAGGTGGGTGTTGGTCTCTTCTGCCAAGTAACTAGCGATAGGACGAGAGGAAATGGCCTCAAGTTGCGCCAAGGGAGGTTTAGATTGGATATTAGGAGAAATTTCTTTACTGAAAGAGTGGTCAGGCCTTGGAACAGGCTGCCCAGGGAAGTGGTGGAGTCCCCATCCCTGGAAGTATTTAAAAGACGTGTAGATGAGGCCCTTAGGGACATGGTGTAGTGGGCATGGTGTGTTGGGTTGACGGTTGGACTCGATGATCTTAGAGGTCTTTTCCAACCTTAATGATTCTATGATTCTATGATTCTATGACAGGTCATAAAAAAGGAGAGACGCAAAACTGCAGCCAGAGAAAGCTCCTTTGTGCAAGGTCCCGGGTAGCAGAAAGCTGGCAGCTGGAGTGCACACCTCAGCCTTGCTCCTGTGTCATAATCTTATGTCAGGTCAGAAGATCAGATGGGGCACCTGTAGTTGCCATGAGTAATAACAGCCCAAGAGAAGGTCTGTGGCACCGCACGGGCAGAAGACACTCACCTAGACATAGGGGACTACAAGACAGAAATCAGCTATATGTTTCACACTCAGTGTGGGAATTGACAAATCTGCTATGAAGTGTGTGCCTGAAATAGTGCTACCTTGTCTGTTCTTACCCACATATTCTGAAAAATTAATGCTTATAATCTCAGCCTACAAGAAGAGTTGGAAAGATTTACACAAAGAGGCTGGAGAATGGATGTCATAAGGTTGGCTTTACACTGCCAGGAAATTTCCTTGAAATAGGGGGATTCATTCCCAGATTCCCCTGAGCAAACCACGACAGCTGGAGCAGGGACCAAGCATCTGCTTAGTCTCCTTTCATATTAACTCAAGCTAAAAAAATAGGTGTTTATACTGTCAAACAATATTAATATTCTGCAGTTGTGCGTTATGTTGCTTTTAGGATAGCAGCATATTTTTTCTGAAATACTTTGCATATTATTTAGTAAAGTACCCTCGATCAGTGCAGATGTGATTCTGGGCTCCCATCTGTTTTACACCAGTGTAATTTCAATTACTTCAGCAGAGGAAGTCACTGTTTTATACAAACAAATTAATCAGGACTAAGTCCTGTGTCTCAGCATCTTAGACAAATAGGAGAAAGAGTTTGTACATTCATATCATAATTTGAATTTAATTTAAGGAGGTCAGATTGTTCAATATACCTGCTCCCATGAACAGAGAACTTGAAGAAAATTGGTACTATAATATTCCTGAAAACTAGTTGTTTCACGTGAATGCAAATTATTTTGTGGCAGTAAGCCTGCGATTATATGGTTACTGTTGCAGTAAAGAACAATGACAATTCTTGTATTCCATTCCTAGTCAGTTTTGTACTTATTGGATGATCTTCAAATATATCATTTTTTGCAATATTTTGTTTGATAAGAATAATGGCTCTACATATAGCAAAATGGAAAAATTTAGCCAGATTAAATGTAAGAGAGCATTTTTAAGGTATCACATGGCATAAAGAAATAAATACTTAGACCAGTGTTCAACATTTTTGGTTTGAGTATTTTAAAGTGTGTACTTCTGAATTGACTTAGAAGGGAAATATTTAATATATGAATATAAGCGGTTTGGACAAAATTTCTGACTTGGCCCACTTCAAATGTATTTGGAAATACTAATAGCTGGAACATGCCAAGCATAACTAGCTTAATGGTCTTTAAAAAAAAAAAAAAAATCAATGTTTCCTGTTACATATGAGGACACGAAAGCATAAGCAAAGAGCTACCTTCATCTACCTAGCAAAGCAAGGTCACTGAAGCCAGCAAGGTTACCTTTGGAGGAGTGCCACATACCTCGCTTGGGTACCACTGTCACCCTTGCAGCAGCTCATAGGTCTGTACCAGTGTCTGTACGTACAGATACATACACCGGGTATGTATACATGTGCTCAGTGCGTGGTCACACACCAGTCTTGTGTGTCACCAGCTTGCACATCACTTGGCTTGAACGAAAGAACTGTTGACTTACACAGAAGCTGTGGTTGCAATGGTCCTACGCAAGCTCAGAACTCATCTTCTTCATCTGTCCCTTGCCAGGGTGCAAACTGAGCTCTGAAAGGACGCCTTTCCAAACAGAGAGAAGCGAGGCTGATTGTTTCCGAAAACAGGAGCATGCTCCTTGTTTCTCTTCTCTCCACACCCATTTCCTACGCTCCTCACAACTGCTGCAATGTATCTACACATTTCTGGGGAAGATGCTACAGTGCGCACAAGACTGCAACTGCTCTTAACATGTCCCTAAGGAACACCGTGTATTGAGGCAGTCGCTTAAAACAGGTGGCCACTTCTCAGAAAAGACAAGCTCTTGAGATACAAAGCATTTGATACCAAATGGCCTAGGAATTCCTGTAACAGCAAATGTTGCTACTGTGAATTGAAAATGCCAAAGGAAAAGGCAGAGACCTTTCTGCAGCCAGCTGGGAGGGACAGAGTGTAGCTGCTGAGCAGTCAGCACTGATGGAGGAGGTGAGGTGCTGAGGATCACCTTGAGCTCTGTGCACAAGAGCGAGCTGAGCTGCGTGGAGCTTCTGCCATATCAGATACCTTCTGCAGCAATATCCTGCAGAGGCCTAAGGTTGCTGTAGCAACCACAGTAATTTAAGAAATATTGAGAGAGAGAGAGAGAGAGAGAGGTTGTACCAACAGCAATAAAATAAAAAAGTAGAACATGTCTTAAAACATCCTACTGCTCTCAGAAAACAAAAAAGGCCACAGAGCAGCCATAAAGGAAGAAGGCAGTTTAAGGAAGGTGTGATACCGAACACGGTGTTACATGTTGCAGGATGCTAGAGCACAATAGACCCCAAACAGCAAACACCGAGTCAATAGAGATTAGAGGTCTTGCATCATTTGCCGACATTTTCTGCTGCCAGGTACTTCCAGAAGGACAGTAATAGGAAAAGTTGCCTGTAACGAGGCTTCTAAATGAATGATAAAGGCAAGACTGACTCACAAAGACACTTGAAACGGTGACTGATTTACCACGTTGTGCTTTTGGCTATGGTATAATAGGTAATTTTAAAATGGTTTTATTTCTTTCCCTGTCCTTGGAAGGAAAAACAAGGTGATTGGTCAGAAGCTTGCATTCATTTGGGAAAAATAAGCCTGTTACGCCAAGGACTCTTCTGTTGCATTGACAGCTGCAAAATAAGGATTTAAATGGAGAGGAGACTTATGCATGAGTCCTTTCTTGCATTAAACATATTCTCTCAGAGTTGTGAAACTCTATTCTCACCCATACATATTGCCAAAGCAGGTTAACAAGAACACTGCAGCTATACAAACCTGTAAGAAAATTAGATGTTGCTAGAAATATCATAGAAACGTTCACCAGTTTCCTGAATGCCATGGAGAAGAGTGGACCAAACATAAACCAATGAGCCTTCCAAAAGCATGTAGGTTTGTTTTATTTTCCTGCATGATGCGGAAAGGTGAGGGCCCCTTTGAAAGGGCAGAAACAGTAGAGGTGTGAATGGGGAAGCTCTGAAGAAAGAGAGGTGCAGGGGGTCTTTGTGATGGTCAGCATGATTTGGATATATCTTTAACTGCTTGTCCTGGAGCTAACTTGCACTCCTGGACCTCTATTTAGTTTGACATGATATTCCATCAGTGTATTGTGATAATAAACAATCAGTGATCTCCAGCCGCACTGATTTTTAAGGGATTCTTGAATACCATTTTGCACTAGCAACATATTCTCCTATTGACCTCAAAGAGGGCTTCTCTTGGAAATTCCTGAACTGAATAAGGACCATGCCATGAAGAACCATGCTGTTCTGCGAGAAGTATTTCAGGCCTCTGTAAAATGAAAGTCATTTTTCCGCACAGAAGGTCAAGAGCCAGCAAAATCCTGTGCATGTGCTTAATGTATAACTACAGAAGTAGCTCACTGGCACTCAACTGGCATATACTCAAGAATCATTTAAATCAAAATCTAGATAGCTATTGCTTGATCAGTTACTGAAGTTATATTTCACCTTCAAATGTATTCCTGCGAGTAACGGCTTCTAATATTTTTAGAATATGATTTTCTCTGACTGCATGGCCTTGTATTTACCCATATTAAAATTTAAAGCCTTGTTATAGTCTTTATTATAGGAAAGAAAGGTCGCCTACTCATGTGTAAACAAACAATTAATCTTCTCTGTTTCAACAAAAGCCTTTTGAATTGATCAAACATTTACTCAATGATCATAATTACAGTGTATGTCAGTTTATACAGTCCCAAGTGTATTGAATCTATATAAAATGCCTTTAAAATACTGCAATTATTTTAAAGACACGAATAAGTCCAGAGATTTAAGAACAAGATCGCTCTAATGGACTGCCTGAAAAAGTAGTCTGTTCCTACTTTTTTGTTTGTTTTTGTTTTGAGGACTGATTTTTAAATTCTGCTAATCCCCATTGAGGAGACTTAATAATTATAATCATTTTACTCAATTAATTTTAGTGAATATATTGTAATAGAAACAATTTAATGAATAGTCAGAGTCAGTTCATACTGATGATGAAATGTCATTAAGAAGCAAAAGCCTACAAAACCTATGTTTCTATATCCTAGTCTAACCAAGTCACACCAGAAATACACAAAGGAATTCTTGATTAGATTTTTAACTGTTGAAAATAAATTGATTCTTACCTTTCCAAAACTCCCTTTCCCAATAGCCCGCAATATTTGAAAGTGGTCAAAGTTAACTGCAAAATAAAGGAGAGAAGAAAAGGAAAATAGTTTGTAGAGTGCTAAGTCAGAAGCATAAATCAGATAAGAAAAGTAATGACGGTGCTTCCAAACAATGTCATTTTACCATGTGGTATTTACTTTTTCTCTTAAACCACCAAACATATTTAATATCTAGCAAAGAGGAGTTTTGCTTTAAAATATGCTCCGTTAATTTTATTCATTAACCCATCTTGGTCCAATGCCTCCAGTGCCCAATATCTCCAAAAAGAAACATACCTCTGTCCTAACCAAGTAACAAGACAGTAAGTTAGCATTACGCAGCCATTAGCAAAAACTGCTCAGCATTTTCCAGAAAGATTAAGATCTATTAAAAGGGTACTGAATAATTCAGGTAAGTAACACTGTCTGCTTACAGATACATAGTAATATAAGGACAGTATTGTTACAGTAATCACTCTGCAGGATAATTCCCGTATTCTGTTACAGCGATGGAAGCTTGTCCTATGATGAGCTAGAAGGATCATTCCCTCCGAAATTTGCCACCTTAATACAATACATAATGCTAATATAGTAAGACTATTTCATAGATGTAGCATAAGTTTGTTTTGGGAGATTTCATTTTAGCTTGACAGTACAATGGATTTACTCCCGCTTCATGAAAATCTGACAGCACAGTCTGCCCTAGACACCGGAGTGGTTTGCTGTGAAGGTGAGTGAGAGATTTCATTCCTCAGAAATGTCATTATTGTTGGTGTTGCATGAGACTGAACACAGCATGACCTTCAAATCTCTGGTTCATTGGTAGGTCTGGTGGTTAAAAAAAATCCAACAACATCCTGAACAAAACTGATACAGAGCCACTGAAACACAAACATGACGACGTGTGATACAGATTTTACAGTCACTTTTCAGAAAAGAATCACACTTAAAGCTAAACTCAGTGAACCGGAGTTGACAAAGATCACTGCAACTTAACAGGATTTTTTTTTTTAAATTAAAACTTTCTTACGTTCCTGCCTTTGGTCATGTACTTTCACCTATGCGCCCGTTATTGGCCTAACAGGAATCAGCAAAATTATGGAGACAGACTGTCACTGGAAAAATGTGGTAACATGAACAAATACAACAGAAATGTGACTGGCATCATGATGAAGAAGAAAATCCTATAAAACTAATAATACTTTAAATATCTGTCAGAAAAGTTGTATCAGCTCAAGCTAACCACTGAGTAAGAGGTTGCAAGTTTGATATATATCAAGCCACTGAAAAGGGCTAAAATCTTATTTTCGCTGTTCCAGTAATATCTCATTTACACTATTAATGCCACTTATAATATAGTTAAGCATTTGTTTATTTACGCTTGCTTACATTGTCTTCAAGGAAACATGGTTGCTCCTTTCATTAGTGCAGCTATAGCAACGACGTTCCTGGTAATTGCTGGAGACCAAATCAAATCCAGGGCTGACAGAGCTGAAAGCAGCAGACTCTAGTCTTCAGCACACAAAGATGGTAATTCTGAATATAGCAGTTTTAGGATTTGGATACTAAAATGAAAATGCATAACCTTGCAAAGGACTTATAAGCTGCTTGGAAATTGGAAAACAAATTTTGTTTTTGAATCATGTAAGAGTTAGAGCACCCAGAAGCTTGAGAAGCAAGATTGTCCGTCAATGACCTGCAGCTGGGGTCTCTGTCCACAGATTTTACCAGTGGGGCACTGTCTTGTAGTTCCTGCTGGTCAATACTGGTGTGATGGACAAGATGGTCAGTTTAACAAAACCACCTTCCACACAGACTTATGTCAACTTAAATCTTGTTCCCACAGGTCATCCCTCCCAAGCGCATGCTCCTGAACAGAGGATTTGAGATCTTAATGACTGGGATCTTTAAGCTGATCCTTAAGCTTAAGCAGGAATTCAACACAGCATTGAAAAGGTTCAAAACAATGTGTCAATGTAATTCATTTCTTTGGTAGGGAAAATTCAGCAATTTTTCACTCGAGCGTGCTGATGTTGTCTGTGTCACTCCCCTGCTTTCAAACCTTCTGATGTTTCCTGTTTATTTTACCATTTTTTAAGAAACACGTTCCTTAAAGAAAGCTTAGTTTGAGTTTGTTCTTTACCTTGCAGTCACTCAGCTGAGGCCACTTCCCAAAAACAACTGGAAAATTGTTGAAACAGTCTGTAATTACCTAAATTTCAGTCAAGCCACATTTCAGTAAGACTTGACTATATCATTGTCCTGAAGCCTGTCTGGTTTTGAAATACTTCAGTTTGATGAATTATTTTGTTTTTGTAAAACTAAGATTAAGCATTTATTTTTAGCTATGAGAAGGACATTTTTTATTGTCCATATAATTGCTATTCTATTTCCCTGTACTTCCTCCTTTAATGGTGTTTATTGTTCTGAATTACTAGAACAACTTTTTTTAATTGGATTTAATTGTAAATTGGACTGCTGTAAGAAAGAAATTATTAAATGAGACATTAGACCATGGAATTTAAGATGGATTATTAGTAAGTCAAATTAGTGGTTAAAAAACATAGCCACAACAATTGATCAAATTTTCTCAGTTTTTATGTTTAACGAATATAAAGTGGGATGTTATACTTTCAGATCTTCATTAAGAAAAAGAAGAATTTTCTTTCTATAGTTCGGTGTCCCATAAGCCTTTTCTTAAATTAACGTACAATGATTGCAACACTTTTGTACAAGAAAATAGAAAGATAATTTTAAGTGACTGTGGAAATACATAAACACAAGTGAGCCTACCTTTGAAATGAAGTAGGCTTGCAGCTACTGTGGTGTTCTGGACAGGGTTAATTCACTAAGGTGAGACAACTTGGTCTCTTTTGATCATTCAAACATACTCACAATGTTGTAGATTCAAAAACTGGGAAAGTTCCTCCCTTGGGATGTTAGGAAAGGATAATAAAAAGGATACCTTTGCAGTTGAGAACAATACCAAATTCAGCTGAGTAAAACTAAGATGCTTTAAGCAACAGTCCCATCAACAACAGATCAGCCATGCAGAAGTCACGTTAGCATCACAGCCCTGATAAAAAGTGAACGGTCAAGCTAAGTTCACTGCTACCTTATTACTACAGTAGTCATTCTCCTCAGGTGTTTTCCTCAGGTGTTTTTAATCTCACACTCTCAAAATTTTTGGCTTATTTTGTTTGTCACACTTTTTTTTAGGTTCTGTGTGTGCTCTTTCTTTCTTGTGGTGAAAATACCATACCCCAGGGTCACCACTTATTCGGGGAAGAATTACAGCTCACCATGACCTCTGGCATTTCCAGTGTTTAAAATATCATCAAGATCAGACTGCCATTTCCTCTGTGCAACGAGGATATCACAAGTATTGTATTCTTGTCCTCTAAAACATGACATGTCTAACTCTTGTGGAGCCTGGTGTGGTAGCTAATGACATTTTTCTAGTGCAAAGCCCCACTGAGATAATGGTGTGGCTGGCAGAAGGACATTTTCTTCAGTAACCGTAATATGACTATTACTCTTCTGAAAATAGCTTTCTTGGTATGCTTTACTCAAGAGGAAAAAGAAATATTTTCCAACTTTTTGAGCACTTCTTTCATTTTACTACCACACCATACTTTGGAGATCTTAGACATCAGCTCTGAATTTGAGTCTTAGAGTATGGACATTTTTCAGAAATCAAAATTAGTTTATATTGTCTTCAGCTAATTTTTCATACAGGCAAATTCACAGAATGAAACTCTGAGCATTAACAACAGTATGAGGGATTTTCCTTTCAGTGTCACTGACTTTCATCAAGTTGGAAAAATCAAGAAGTATTATAATCTCCCACCTTCAAGCCTAAAAAAGTCACCATTAATTCAAAACTGAGAAGGATTATGGAATAAAACAGATATTTGGCTAACTAGGGGAGAAAATAGATCCACATTTATGGCATCTGTCGCATGAGATGGTATTAGAGTGACTGATGCCTGTTAATTTCAATAATGAGCTATATATGCATACAAATTAAAGTATTTTGTTTTTTTCAATTTAGTCACACTCACATAAATCTTAAATTAATTCCACTGCACAGCTTCAAGTCTCTATTAATAACTTTAAGTGCAAGTATACCTTACTTCAATTATTTTCATGGTTTTGAAGTAGCCCCATGTAGAGCATTTTCCAGTAGTTTGCTCTTGAACTAATAAAAGCTTGGATGATGGTAATGGAATTCACAAGCTGAATGAAAGGTTGCACCCTGCTTGCCTGGAAAACTCAAAAAATGTGATCCTAGCCATTACAAGTACTTGATCAAATACATTAGTACACTCAAAAGTATACTAATACTAATATCTAGAAGGATGGTGCAGTGGTTTGTCACTAGCTTGGACACAGGAGTCCCTCTTCTGCCACAGCCTTCTCATGTAACCTTAGGCAAGTGCTTCAATATCTTCTGCCCCTGTCTGTAGAAACATGAATCATTACACCTCTAAGCAGCTGTAAAATTAGGTATAGGAGGTAGTTTAGTGCTCAGATACACAAGTAATCCAAGTAATCAGGAGAGTAGCAATAGCCAATTCAGGTAACAGTACTTTATAAAAGCACTATAAAGACTGAAAGCAATTTTCAAAGTGTGAAAAGTGTACACCATTGGAAGTGGAGGTACAGAAATCAGTAGATGATTGACTCCAATCCCACACATCAAGTTGCCACAGAGCTGAGAGCAGAACCTGGCTCCCGCTTCAGACCACACCTTTTCTCAGGCACATATTTCCAACGGCATGAACGCTGATAGAGCAAACATTTGATATAAAACTTTCTAGCGAAAGATAAAATAAATATTTCTTGCTCCACTGCTCCCCAAGTATAAAGTATACTTTGGGGAAAATATGCACATCACAGACTATTAGGTTTTTAAAACCATACCACAAAACAACTGGATAGTTTTAGTGGAAATGCCTATTATTCTTTTTTGCACAAACTAACCGGTATTATGTACATAATGATATATGTTAAAACAATGAAGCCTTCTATATGCATTCACCTCTACTGCATTATTCATGAGTGGTATAGTGATTTGAACTGAAAAACCCCCAATAAACTGCTACATCGATGCAGTTCTTTACAGGTTTGAATTATGACATCACACAAGAACACAAGATTTCTACTCTTTCATTTGTAGTTTTGCTAATCTAAAATATTCTTATGTTACCCATCATTTGTTCCAGTGTAAATTACATCTAGCTCAAGAGGCAATATGTATATTGAGTGGATTCTACATAGAGCTGACATCTGTTGTTCTTACTGCAGCTGAGAACTATTTATAGCATGTATATGTGATTAGTCCAAATACACTCAATAACCATTACCTGAAAGAACTTTGTGTCTCCAAGAGCAAATATCCAATCCAACATGGTAAAAGCAAGGGCATACACATGCTTTGCATCATAGAAAAGAAATTAGGGGCCTTTCGATTAAAAAAAATTGGAAGAACTTGATAAGCATCCAGAGCTAAATCCAGACATTGTCCTTCTCTAGCTGGTTCCCACTGATTTATTTGGACTGACTGGCAGTAGCCAAAACCAGAACATGACTACTAAGGCATGAGGAGGTGTACAGTAAAGCCATATTTGTAACACAATGAGCATTTCAAGACATCTAGCTTCGTTCTCACTGATCTCAACAGAAAACAGAAACAAGGAAATGTGATGTGGCCATCAGCCAAGAAATTAGATTTTTGTTTAAGTCTGAGCACTGTCTGAGATGTTCTGTGTCTGTTTCAGGGTGTTTTAATGCTTCCTGCCTCTGTGTGAATCAGAAAAACAGAGTAATAAGTAAATCAGATTTTTCTTCTAGATTTGGCCTGTATGGTTTGACCTGAGACTCATTGGACAGCACTGCTATTAGGATTTCAAGCTAGTTCTGCAGTCTTCTTTATATGTCTGTCTACTTTTCAGATTCTCCAGACTTGTTCAGAGAAAGTCACGAGGCTGTGCTGACAGAACCTCAGTAGGTCTCAGCAGCCATCAAAGCTTGTTAAAATTGCTACTGCACTTCCACACAAAAAGACATAAGATGAATAACCAAGTAGATACAGTCATATATATTCAGCAATCATGATGGAGTCACCAGCTTGAATGGATATAGACAGGACAAACATGAATGGTGCTTAAAAATTAGATTAAAGGGCATAAAATGGTTAGGGTAGTCATAAAGAGTCACATTCCATCATGCTCTATTCATGAGAAATGCACTAGTGAAGAAAGATACTGTTCAATTTAAGTATGAAATGAATTTTTGTTGACAGAATGATAAAGCCAGGCATATCTTTGAGGTGAGCAAGGAACACAAAATCTGTATCACTTCATTAGGTTTCTGAGTGGAATGGAACATTCCTATACATTAATTGATTGGGAAACCTACTAATTAGAAAGAATTACATAACTGAAGGACAAGAAAAAAACAGTTTCAGAGCCGGTTTTATCTCATTAATGATGGAGCATGGTGTTTTCTAACATTGTATTTAGGGGCTTTGCATTTAAATCACATTATAATGTCTCAATTCTTCAAGCTTAATGAGTGTTTTAGTCTTAGTACAAACTGTTTCTAATTATTATGTTAATAATTTTTTATAATTGTCCAGAGCTTATTTGCAACTAGAAAGAATTTAAGATCTTTGTGTGTCAAATAAATTTTATTCAAAATTCAGCTAATTTTGCTTTGAACTTTAAAATGCGTTTCGGTCTCATCATGTTTGCAGACTGAATGTATGGAAAATGTAATTCCTGTCTCTTGGGAAGTCCTGATACTTGAACATTAGTTTGCAGTCAAAAAAAAAAAAAAAGGATATGGCTCTTAATGGAGTAAAATAATTATGACTATTGATTTGAAAACGTAATTTTCCTACTTTATCAATTGAACTAAAGTATTTCATTTTGAACTGATACCATTTTTTCCATTTTAAAATATCACAAGCAGATTACAACAATAATCAGCTTCCACCCTGCTGCAACTCGAGAAGTTCAGAATAACGTCCATCTTACAAAAGGAAATATATACTTAAGTTTCCTTAATCAAAGTGAAACATTTCTGTATTATCAAAAGACTCTCATTTCAGACTTCTTGATTGATCCAAAGTGGTTTCTTACACAGCAGTTCAGTACTACACTGTGCTTCCTTGTGATGATGACTATGTCCATCTACGAGATGAGGTCATTGGCTGGACTATATCTCCCATTATGTAGGTATACCCATAGCACTGGCATGATGCACACTTTGTTCACTTGGAGGTGGTGATGTGTTGGATTATGGGAGATGTAAACAGGTACAAGATTTGGATCTACAGAAGGGAATAGGAGTATCATATTCCAATGTCCTTGAAGAAATGTCATATCACAGAAATGTAGTCTAGCTTCTTTGAACTGACTTAAAATGAAAACAGTTTGAAAAGGTAAACTTGAATTCCATTCAAACTTTCAAAACCAGCTTTGTTTTCCTAATATAAGGCTTAATTTTTGTAAAGGAAAATAATGGCATTTTGATTTGGCAAAAAGTTTAATTACCCATTAAAAATTTATTCAGAGGAAAAGTCTCTTCCAAAATTCAATGAAATTTTAATGAAATTAACACTTTTCTGTAAAAGAAAAAAAAAAAAACAGATTGACAGAGTTACTTGTTATCTCCCATCTATGTCACCTTTCAGACATGATGAAATGGAAGCAACCTTTTCTCTAGATTGCCAGAAATTGAGAGAAAACCTCAGTACTATGGTGTTGGGAAAATGTCATTTTATACCTCTCTTATTTCTAGATTCTATCAATAAATATCTGATACCATAGATAAAAGAGTGGGCTAAATAACATCTGTTGTGATGCATTACAGGAATTCTTGCTTCCTTATGTTAATCCTCCTACAAGGTAGTAGTTCACATGCAATTTAGCTATGCATCAAATTCTCAGAATATTTAGATGACGCACAGTTTGTTCATCAACAGCAGTGTCATGGGGTTCTACACTGTATTCAGTGAAATCCACCTCACATTGTATTGTTAAAAGTGTGGTTTTTTTCCTAAACAGCTCGGGAATTCTCTGAATGTGTTAGTTAAAATGAATACTGGAAAGAACTACAACAGTCTACCATTTTCCAAAATCCTATAAAAACAGACTAGAAGAATTTGATGAAAATGAGCTAATGATTTACACTGTTAGAGAAACAGGTATGTATTGCCACAACCAGAAATAAATTTGAAATCCCAAAGAAAACTAACGTTTGAAAACAACCAAGCTGCTAAAGAAGAAGATGCCAGGACTCATTCTCAAAACTTTGCTTTCCTTTTAATTCTGTGAAATAACATAATTCCTTTTCTAATGTTATTCTGTAAAAGAAATGAAGATGCGATTTTGCATTCACAAGGAAACTGCGACTCCTTGGTAAACAAGAATCTGTTTGAACCCAAGATTAAATGAAAATTTTTCTCCAGAGCTGTTTACACTTCTATTAAGGCAAAATAAAATCATACTGCCATTAAATACATCTAGTCTGAAAAATATACCAAGCAGCTACCTGAAACCTGTAAAACAAAGTTTGCTTCTTGGGCAAGTAAAATAAGCTGCAAATCATTACAGCTTTTCTTTGAGAGAAGTTTAAACTGAAACTACTGAGTGCCATCCTACAACCTCAAGACCACTTCTGAGAAATTTGAAATACATCACCAAAACAAAACTAAGAAAAGTCGTTCTGACACTTTGAGGGACGTGGATGTCATCTTCTGTGAGCCACTGGGAGGGATTTACAGGTAGCAGAGGCTTGTCAACAAGCCACTGAAGTCAGCACAAAAAGTCCTACAGCTGTGAACTGCAGTAGGATTTTGAACTAAGAACACTGTCATTCGTTTTTGCCAAAAGTCTACTGAAAGGTTGCCCTGTGGTAGCCTTAGTAGGGGCTTCACCAGAAGCTCCAGGGACTGAGATAACTGATCGTTATCCCGGGGAAAAGCAAGTTTATTGCTCTGTGGAAGGTGTGGGAATGTTTGGCTGTTGCTCTGCTCCACAAGAATTTTAACATCATTTTGATGAAATTAGCTATTCCTTTCTGAAGGATTGAGCATGAATAGGTGTTTACTGGCATAAGTTAATTGTATTGATCAGAAGAGCTCTTGTGACCGCATATCTCTTCCACACTCCTTCTTGGGAGCATTAGATTAAAAAATAAAGTCAATTTTCTTGGCTTTATGCCTCTTTATAAATAGTCCAAAATTTAACCATAAAAATTAATTATCGGAGAGTTTAGTGTGCTGCCTCTGTGATCTTCAGACAGGTTACTCTGTTTCAGAGGCATACACAGATGCTGAGGTGGCTGGAAAAAAGAGGGTAATTGAAAAGCAAGTTTTTGCCTGCCATGGTTTGCTTGAGGAAATGTAGGAAGAGATGAGAGGAAAAAACATATTATTTTAAATAAATAATGTCAATCTGAAGGATACAAAGCAATATGAACGTTCTGATCTTTTGATTAAGAATTTGATTTCAACTCCAACGAAAGAAAACAGAAAACTATCTAGATTTGGAGTCTTTCTCATCTTTTTGCTTTGTGCCCGCTTTCCATTTTAGCTCTGTTCCACTGGAGAAGGAAGTGAAAGAATTATAAAATCAAAAGGTCTTCACTGATCTCAGCTGAAATGAAAAATTTCTCAGTATTGATTCATGATGATTTTTGGTTTGCTATTATTGTTGTCTATCTGTGTCCATGCGGAGTGTGTGATTGTTTTTTTTGCTCAAATCTGAACATTTCAAGAAATATTACTTTTCATTTTGCTTTTAGCTTTCCACAGGAAAGGTTTCTATTTTCAGGCAGCCTAATAATGAAAGGAAGTAGAAAATACTTATATTTCCCAACAACAGGAGCATACCTTATATGCTTCAGGGCTTACAAACACAACAAACTTCTCTCTAAGACCACCTCACTGACATTGTGTTTTAGCCCTTCTTTATGATCCTTGTCATATGATGCAATGAGAAGAGTACATTATCATCCAGGTAAAAGACCTCACAAGAAAATGAGGCCATCACATGGACACCATCTCTGGCACATTGCAGACAGCAGGAACAGGGAGGAGAGCAGGAGCACCCCTTTTGGTGGCAGTATGGGTACTGAGATTGGATTAAGATAATCGTTACACTTTATGATAACCTACAAGGCTAATTTTGTTAGAAGCCTAGTTTCAAGGGCAGTAGAATGAAATAATCACCTTCATAAGGGAGTTATAGTACTTTTTAGTACAGAGTTTATGTATTTTACTTGTACAGAAATTGTTTTATATCAAAGTAGAGATCAAACTCTAATCCCTGTCCCATTAAAATATACTGACTCTAATGCTCGCGTATTCTCCTCATGCATAAGTGAGCACAGGCAATAAAGGTGAAGACAAATTTTAAATGATCTGCTACGCAAGTCTTTTGACTTAGATGGCAATCCCAGGAAGGCAATCAACTAGCCTTCTGAAAATAAGTAGGAATAATAATGAACATCCTATGCCAGAAATATTTAAGCTAATACAATCTGAAGTACAACTGCTATTATTTGAAGGCAAAGTTACTCATTTAAACTAATGAATTTTAAATTGTTTCTTATTAATAAAGCAAAAATACGTCAAATAGAGCTGGCAGAGATAGGCAGAAAATAAAAAGAACACGAAATGCATTTTGTCATTGCAAAAAGTCAGCTGGACAATCTAGTGGGGATCAAGCCCAAGCTGATAGCATGTCCTCATGGGCAGTGCAGTGTAAAACAGGAAGGAATTACTATCTGTTTAGCATCAACATTGATGACGTGAGCTGCAAAAATTAGCACAGAGGATGATAGGTTTTACTTGTCTTTTTTTGGCATAATGCAAGGTCTTCAGAAAGCCTGGTGATGACTAATGGTACAGGCAATAACCAAGGTGAAGCTCCCTTGATAGATACCTGAGATTTAAAATAGCAGCAGCTGAGATAGCTTAAAAGGAAAAAGAGACAAAATACAATAGTGGCAAGCATGAATGGAGGCTAATACTGCAAAAAAGGCAATTCAATTTATAATAATTCCTACCCCAGGATATCATCTAAACCAAAAGGCATCAACAAGTTCAGAAAGGGGTAGAACTACAGCATCCTGCAGACTTGAAGTGGGGAAGAGACTCAGACTGTGACTAAGAAGAGAGAACTGTGCAGAGCTGACCCCTTGCAGGGGAACCACAGACAAGACATTCTTCTAATGCTACTTCCATGCTCATGGAGGTGGAGGGGCACTGGTCTGATCAGTCTGAAAATAGTAATGTGGTACCATAGACTGAGAGCAAGAACTTGAGTGCTGATGATGGGCCATCAGCCTAAATGGACTTTATTTGTGTGGGTCAGTTTAGTGTAATCCTTCAGCAGCATTATTTTAAAGCAGCCCTTCTCAACATCTCAATAGTCTTCTGTTATGATTACTGGTTAATCACCCACACATTAAGCTAAAAAGGTAATTGGACTTCAAATACAGGGACTTTCAGTTTTAGGTTTAACAGAAAAATGAAAGGAATTTGTACTGCTAAATCTACTACTGTTTTTCAACAAGCAGCAAATAGCCACAGGTTGTTGTGAAAAGCCTATAAAGACTGATCAGGGATTTTACATATTGGTGTATAACTCAGTGTTATGAAAAATATCATCAGAAGTTAGATGTTCCTCAGGATGGACTGAAATGTTGTAAAAATTCTCACCTTTGCTACATAGCCATCATTGGTGTCCGTCAATGGTCAGAGCCTGGGTAACCACACAAGCCTAAAAGCCAGAAAAGATTCTGTGGTAGTTGGAAACTGTTACACATTAGTGTTGTAAAGATGTTCACTTCTTGTGCACAGGATTCATTGTGACTGGCCACATGAAAGCACATGATTCTCCAGTTAGACTGGCACTGAAGCTATGTGACATGAAGAACTGAAATTATTAGGTTATTATTAGGTTTGGTGCATTGGATAAAAATGCAGCTGACTTAAATCCATAACCTCGACCTCATTGCCACATCAAAATCATTAGGATTTAGTCAGGCAGTGTCAAATCTTCAGGTTAGTTTACCATAACAGAAGGTCATTGCAACTGATTTAGCTGCATGTACATTCTGTTAGCATGTAGCATTCAGGTAACATATTTTCTAGTAGAAAGGTTTCTTTTGCATAGACTAACTTGTTTTAGTGGAAATTAATTGGAACTTCTGATATCATCTTAATCATGCAATGTGTCCTGTTATAAAGCAGTAATTTATAAAATTTTACTATTATAAACTCACAAGTCAGTGAATTTCTTTTTTTTTTTTTAAGATCGGTGAAAGTTTTAATTAAAGATCCCTTTTGGTTACTATGAAAACAGTTTTGTTTTGTGACAGGACAGAGATTTGGTTCAGAAAAGCTATTAACTTAGTGGCAACACTGGAAACATCAAAAGTTGTCAAGGAACAATTGAATTGATGTACTAGACCTTATCACAGCCAGTGAATAGCAGAAAAGCCTTTGTGAGTCTCCATGCTGTTCATAGCTCTTTCGAAGGGTAAATTTGACATTGAAAATAAGGAGAAAAGTTTCAGGACTTGCTCAAATGTAAAGTGTCTTTAAGACCTTTCGTAAGTGATAAAACATAACTGCCTTTTATTGAGAAAAGAGGGTTTCTGATTGACAATGTTGCTTACTTATGAATAAGTTCACAAAAAGAATCTCTGAAATCTATTGCAAGGAGAAACAGATTGACAGGTATGTCCAACAGAAAAGAGACTCCTTGAGAAAATGTATGGCTAAAATACAGAAAGTCTAAATTCCACTTTAATGGTGATAGACTTCCCTGTGAGATCAGGAAACACATAATAGGCTATGAAGCATCTTTTTTAGCTAGAAAGTAGGAATATTCACCTCCTTCAGAGTTATTACGAGAATAACCTCATTAATAACTGAACTGGAAGGCTCTCTGAGGGAAGTTGCTATGGGAATAAAATGTCAAATTTCGGTGGACCAAACTGTTTTCTATTACAATATAATTTACCAGAGTGATCCTCAGGTGAAGGAAAATTCTTCAAATGAAGTTACCAACAAAATCCTCAGTGAGGCATCAGTCAATCTTATCCACATGGAGGCCTCTATAAAGTCAAACATGCCAGGGGGAAGCTAAGAAACCTCTTTGCCTTAGGTTTCCTTGGGTGATGGCTCCAAGACCACTGTTCTTACAGAGTAGGACTTCAGGAAATAAGACTCAGTGCTATGTTAACGGGAGGTTAGGGAGCCATGTGGATAGGATTTTACCCAAACACCTAGACAAAGTATGAGTTGTTCTCCTCTTTTTCTTCTAAATTCAGATCCCAAGAGATGAAGAGTCGGTCTCCAAAATTGGAACTGGAAGAATTATCTCTTCTATTTTTAACCACAACTACAAATGAAACACTGGGGGCAAGTAAGGACACTAAAAGGTCAGAAGGATTCACATTTCAATTGGTATTGCCTCCCATTTAGTGTTTTTAAACCTAACCAATCCCATGGACTTCAAACAAATGATGCCAGTTCTAACTTGCAGCAGAATTGTGCCTGAAGTGCAGAGCGGTAGGCTGGTTTTTCATTTGTCATTGTAAGATTAAAGCTCACCATTTCGATAGCAGTGATGTTCGCCTGGGAAAAACCTTTCAAGAGAAGCAGGCAAACTTGTGTATTATAAATGTGGCTGTCCAGGTCTGGTTTATCTTTCAGGATTTGAAAATAGTATCAAAATTGCAAGAATTTTAAGAATATTTAAGGATTTTTTCTGAAGATGTCCAGGCATTTATGTCTCGTAGCTCTTCCTCATCAAAAAAGTCACAAATATCAGCTTGAAAAACAACCTTTATCTCCCAGGGCTCTGAGGGTGATATGACCATGACCAGCATCCCCTGCCCCACTACCATCACGCTGCCCACGAGCTCAGGAGCCCCATTGCAGCTCAGACCTGAATCAGGCCACTATGAAACAAACTGTGTGAGAAAGAGCCATGAGGAACCTGGTTGGGACCTGCCATGGATTTGCTGAGCTGCGTTTCAGCTCAGTCCTCACCCGAGCTAGATTTCAGGTACGTCTGTGCCTGGTCATGCATCTCAACTACCCTCTAGATCTTGGCTGACCCCACTTACTGTCACTGACCTGCTCTGCTCACCTGGCTTGGGGACAGGGCAGCAGCACCCTGCCTGCTCCTGCTGCACAGCGGCATTTCCAGAGCTACACCCTGGGCCATGGTTTTACAGCAGTGGGATCCAACGGTAAGGTTGCACAGCAGTAGCTGAGGGTAGTATGGGGACTGGAAACAGGAAAAGCTGCCTCTCATTATGGAAAAAGGCAGTGCTTAATTGAATTAGCAGCACATATAGTAAGTACATTTAAGTATCAGCACTCCAGCACAGAAGAGTTAAAGAAAATTGCAAGTATTCCATCACTGCCTGGCCACAAAGAAGCACCTCAAAGTCCTGCAGAAGCTAGATGCCTCCTATACTAGCCAGATTTCATCGACTGTTTAAGTAAAAGAAACAACTTACTTTTAAGAGGGCTGACCCTCTCCATTAACCCCATACTTTAGCCCACCCATCGTTATCCATCCTCTACAATGAAATTACTTTCACTACTTTCAGCACTCAAGTTGCATCTTACTCATAGATCTTGTGAATTTTTAAAACTAAGTTATACTTCTAAAAAAATTAAACTCCATTTTAGGGATGGAACCTGAAATCCAAACCTCTGAGGTTTCCAGGGGGATTGACCTGAATCTAGCTTTACAGTTTCGTTTTTGTGAGTTTCCTGGGGACAAAAAGGGGCTGCTTTTTGATTCTAGCTAGGATTCTTACTATTTCACTGTGTGAATCATTTAATTTCATAAGAATCACTTCACTCTTTCTACCATTTTGGAGTAAAAGCAGGTCTCCCAAAGGTTTTCTTACCTACATGTTCTAGACCAAACTTTTGTTGATCCAACATGATCGATTTTTCCCAACTTCAGTTGAAGCAATAGCCTGAGTTATCAGTTAACATTAAAACACCTTTCTATTTTGATACTTCACTTTTTGTGACTGTTTTTCTTCAGGGTATGTAGAAAGGGTAGAAAAAAGATCTGATAGTAACAGCTATATTTAATTCATAAAGAACTTGCAGAATTTCAGTGCAACTCAAATTTCTTCATCTCAAGGTTTATAGATAAATATTTAATGATGGAATTGGTGGTTTTGGTACTGAGACCGAAAAAGATGGATTGACTTCTGTACATACAATGGCCATCTAACTGCAGAAGTTTTTTTAGTTGGAGCTGATGACTTATTCTCTGATCATTGCACTACGTGCCTCTGCGAAATCCTTCCAGGTGGTGAAGTAAAGATAGTTTCAGCCTGATAGAAGTATGCTTATTTACACACCACAAGCAATTCCACCAAAGTTGATAGGACCATGCATTACTGAAAACAGTAATTATGAATAATGAAATCAGGGCCTTTGCTTTATCTATCCACTGCTAAGATTAGGAGTGAAACATGAAAGATTTTGCAAAGCAAACATATGTACACTCACAAAACAAACCAAATCCACCTCATCTCCATTCCTAGGCTTTCATGTCAGCTGGCACAGAGGTGACTGAGGGGAGGAGGAGGACTTCAGACCAGCTGCAATTCCCAGATTATGGCTGGGGGTTGGCATTAACAGCAGAAGGTCAGTAGACTCTCTAAGCCACAACTTAACTTATTGTCCTGGTTTCTGCTGGGATAGAGTTAATTTTCTTCCCAGTAGATGGTACAGTGCTCTGTTTTGGACTTAGTATGAGAATAATGTTGATAACACCCTGATGTTTTAGTTGCTGTTAAGTAGTGCTTACATAGTCAAGGACTTTCAGCTTCCCATGCTCTGCCAGGTGCACAAGAAGCTGGAAGGGAGCACAGCCAGGACAGCTGACCCAAACTGGCCAAAAGGGTATTCCATACCATTTGACATCATGCTCAGTATATAAGCTGGGGGGGAGTTGGCTGGGGGACAGTGATCGCTCCTTGGGCACTGGCTGGGCATTTGTCAGCGGATAGTGAGCAATTGCATCATGCATCACTTGCTTTGTTGTTTTTTATTATTATTATTATTATTATTATTATTACTACTATTTTACTTTTTTTCAACCATTAAACTGTTCTTATCTCAACCCTTGAGTTTTCTTACTTTTGCTCTCCCTATTCTCTCACCCATCCCACTGGAGGTGGGGGGAAGTGAGCGAGCAGCTGTATGGTGTTTAGTTGCTGGCTAGGGTGAAACCACACCACTTATAAAGATTCACCTTATATTACCACACAACAGGAATAAATAAAAAGATTCATTTGGTGTAGAAGTTGTGCAGCTGACAGATATTAATGGAAAGAACATAACTTCTAATTTTAACAACAGAAGTTATTAGCTGCAAAGCACAAACAAATAGTGAACTGCAGAGGATAAAATTGCCCAATGTAGCACAAGTTTTGTTAGTCTTAATGCGTGAAACATTCGGTGGTATTAAATGTGCTTATACCAATTCTGTATAATCACAGAAATAGAATCTCAGATAAGTTTAATTATAGATGTTAGATGAAAATAATGAATATTGGTGACTCAGTTCTAGAGTTCCCTACCACATACACTGGGTTTGTTTTGACGAGAGTAAAGTACGTACAAAAATATCTATGTATATATAAAGAGAAAGAAAAAGAGAACTATTAGAGAACTATTCTCTAAAAGATATGTGTATTTGTATTATATTTTCTTAACTAGGACAAAATGGTAAATCCATAGATCAGAGCTTCCTCTGACTGTTTATGAAAAGAATATTAAACGGCCTTGGTTTCTTCACGGTACAGAATGGAAAACCCTTAAAGAAGCAAAAAAAATGTATTTCCCACCACCAGGTCTATCCTTTTTTTTTTTTTTTTGTTATGTTAATCATCAAATACAGATGGAAAAAGGACTGGAAATCAGTGTAATATCACTAAAGACTAGAAAAATATATATTGCAAATAACGGTAGTCAGCAGTCTTTCCCGGGTGGTCGCTGGGCCGTATTTTTCTTTTCCAAATTAGAATGTAGCACTGCAGGAGGTTCTTTGCAACATCCAGGATATCCCATCACTCGAAACATCAGGATGTCATTGATCCACATATGTCTGTGGATCAAAAGTTATATATGATCTACCTAGCAGAGGAAGGTTAAGAGGCTGAAAGCTGATCCTGTAGTTACTCATTAGCATTTGTATGCCCAGGGAAGCATTCAAAATTCTCTGCATCTCACTAGAAACAATAAGAAAACTGAATGCCACAAGCAGTATCTTTTCTCTGTAAGGAACTACACTGAAAGGGTCGCTTTCTATTAATGCATTTAAAATCTGTGCCTGTGCTCCCTCTGACACCTGTGAGATAGACTGATGGCTCCTGGCTTAGGAGAACCAAAGATCTGAAGTCAGGGCAGCACTCAGCATAAGTGCTTGAAACCACTGAAAACATGGCATTTCTTCACTGCCACACATTACTTAATCTTTTCTAAACAGCAGACATAACCTCTCCTCACTCTCAGAAAAGCCATGTGAAAAGCCATTCAGAGAGAAGATGCTATCCTAGCAACAGCTAGAATTTGCCCAGCCACCAGACAAGCTCCACTTGCACATCATGCCTCCCACAGCCAACATTTACAACTGGCCGGGCAGCTATTCTCTAGCTGCTCTCTTCTGCTTCTCTGCTCCCTAACTCCAAAAGAACAAGGATTGCTCTGCTGAAAGTTTGGATCACTGGGAGAAGTTCTCTACTCTATGACTCTTTTCCAGCAAAATCTCACAGCACTTAGTGCTGACAATTTTGTTTAACAGAAGATCAATAGATCCTGCAAGAAAGTCTTTCAACAGAGATTTTTGCAGAGAATTTCACACTAAAACTGTATTTCTCTTTCTAATGTGTTTTTATCTGCTATTATTATTTGCACCATAGAACAATGTAGTTTAATAGTTTAGCTTAAAAACTTAAGTAAAAGACCTCAAAGACATGTCACTGGGCTGGAAAAGCGTTGAAAATAATGGCATAACTGGCATGCTATTGCTGAAAAATCACATGTCAAGGCTGGGCAGAGAAGAACTTCACGAAGTTGCAAAAGACTTCTGGCTAGTCTGTTCCTCCCGTTATATCCAAACCAATCTCAGTAAAGGCTAATTTTGTTTTATAGCAATGCCCTGCACATAAGGGTGTTTAGCTCTCTCTGTAGTTTTCATAGGCTAAAACAGCCAAATGTAAAGCTGGACTTAAAATAACAACTTTTTTCCTACTTCTCAGAAAGGATTTTTTGATTAGCTTTTGTTCTTTGACTTCAAGCTCTGTGTAGCAGATCACAATGCCTAAGATGTGGTATTGCCCCAAAAGAATTTGCAGGCTTTACAGCTTGGACAAAGGTTTATCTAAACCTAACCCCAAAAGGCATAAAAACAATCTTCACAACATAATGTGAAAACAATCCAGGGGGAAGCGGAGGATAGTTTCAGCAAGGTGTGAAGGACACTCAGGAGGCTAATGGTTATTTTGTGATTATACTGCATCTCTGTTTTAACAGGGTGGCTAAGAACAGTTTTCATTGCTGAGCAAGGGAGGCAGAACAATATCAAAAGGAAATAATAATTACTGGAATGACTAACTCAATTTGCATTTTTAGATCTTAAATAAGGAACAGCAGGTGTTTCCTTATCTCTGCAAAAGTAGGAAAAAGAAGGAAAATATTTTTTGTCCATTGCAGTATATTGCCTCATAGTATATTCATCTTACTTAATACAAGTGTCTTTCTTACACAGAACAGTGTTAGCAAGACAATGACAAAGCCAGTGCTCTATTTCATTCACTATCAAACCAAGCTAAAAGTGATAGGGCAGAAAAGTACATCAGCTGTAGAACTTATCTAAAAGTTTCCAAACTTCAAAGAACTGGAATTAAAATAATTTTTTAAAAAAGAAAGAAAGAGAGAAAACGAGAGAGAAACTGGAAATAAATTCAAAAGCAAGAAAATATTGTCAGAGAGAAGTAGGAAGCTAAAAAGCACAGATTTAATTCATATTTCAATTTCAGTCAGATAAACAAACTGTAGGGTAGATTTGATGAATATATCCAAAACAAACATTTTCAAAATAGAAAAAGGTAGAAAAGGATCTAGGGTTCCTTTAATTTAAAAGGAAAATGCCCTTGTCTTAATTATGGAATGAATGAAAGTAACATATGTGTCTATATTGCACTTAATAACCATGTTAGAAAATAGGGTACAACATTTCTAAGAATAAAAGTATTATAGAATTTGATACTCTTGTGTCAAGAGCTGTGACAGAGATCATAGAAAAGGGTGTAGGAGAAAAACTGATTATAGATAGAAAGAATCTTCCATTAGTTATAGCAGAAACTAATCATACGCAAAACTGAAAAAACAGTGATTCAGCCCTGATGGACCGAATACAAATGAAATAAACTGAAATCATAGAATCATGGAATCATAGAATCATTTAGGTTGTAAAAGGCCTTAAAGATCATCAAGTCCAACAGTAAACCTAACACTGCCAAGTTCACCACTAAACCATGTCTTTAAGGGCCAAATCTCCAGTAAGCTTTCCTTGGTTGTATGCTGGTTTCCTGACAGACAAAGAATGGATTGGACAACACAGAAAGTTGACAGCCTGTAGAACTGAGGCAGTGATTTAAGAAAAGACATCATATTTTTACGAACATTTTTGATGGAGTTCAAATTTCCAGTGCTTAAAAACAAAACTGTCCAATTGCCTCACAAATCCTAGCCTATCCATTCAGACTGTTTCATTTACTTATGAAAATACACAGGTTGATAAGAGTCAATGTGGAAATTAAGGAAGCTAAAGATGAGGTCAAACTGATCAGGTGAGAGTTGATCACAGTGTAAACAAGTCTTCTGATTACTGGGGTGGAAAATAACTTATTGGGGAACAAAAGGAAGAAAGTCCTTGTTTCTGTGATACAAAAGTACACCCCTACTCTTAGAGTCCTTTGTTGCTGGACACTTCAGGTGAATGCTGACTGCCTAAGGGAATAGGCCCATATATAACACTAAGATTTTCCTGAGGAAAACCTGAAAACAGGTCACATGCTGCACTTTCATTGTATTTGTCAGATTCTGGTAAGTGAGGAATCCGAAAGGGAAAGCCTGGTAGTACTCACCAGTGAAGCAACAGATGCTTTTGTTCTTTCCTCTTGTCTCCAAAAATTTGTGGTTTATAAAGGTACAGTACTAGTATCTATCAAAAAAACCTTTGCATAGAGGAAGCATAATAAAAGCCCATCCACTACATTAGACAAAGAGTAAGAACTTGAAGTGTACCGTATAATGTTGTACTGTATACACATGATGTATCATTTATACAGTATAATGTTCATTTCTAAGAGTTTAAAATTAAGTCAAAGGATGTTCCATGAAATACTGTATTAAGAGAATCAGTTCTCTTAATAAATGTATTAACATTCAACCTCCTCTTGTACCGAGAAAGGGTAGGCATCTTGGGTCTCACCAGTGCTCATCTGCAGATACTGTGTGATATGAACAGGCATTTCTGATAAAGGAAGTAGTTTCCTGGGATCAAATGCAGACAAATAAAAGCCAGGGTTATTCTTCAAAACAGTTAATGTATTAGAGACTGAACCCCAAAGAGTAAACTAGCTTTGTTCTTCTTTAACCAAAGGAGAAAATAATCAAGACATTTGCCTGTTCTGTTTCTGCAAACACCCTGTATTTGCTACTCATGCCAAATTCTGATTGAGTCCAAGGAAACTCAGAATATAATTTAGTTAAGAAAACAATGTTTATTGCTAACATAAGTTTTTGATCTTTGCAGAATAATAATCTTTTCTTTTTCCTGTTGCAGGGAAGCTTACGTATACACACGTATGCAGTGTTCATAAGTACAACAGCAAATTCAGCAACAGCTCAACATAAGCTTACACTAGGCAGTAAGTAATGTAGTTTAAGGTAATCAATTTAACTAGTTCATGAAACTAAGCAGAACTGTGCTCAAGAGAGATCAGGTCCCCTGATGAGCACACTGCTTACTACTGCTGCTCTTCCCCCTCCAGAAAGTCCATGCCTCTCCTGCTAAGTTTGGTGGATAAGTCCCCTACTTTTTGTTCCTTCCCCTCCCATGTTTTACCATGATAGGATACTGTGGAGTTCCACTACTAGCCTGAACTTGAAGTTGTCCCTCTCCTTTGAATATCCTCTCAGAAATATTTGCTTTGTATTGATGGCTCTCAGTAGCAACCAATTCTCTTCCACACCTTTCCCACCATCTCAGCATTAGCCCACTCTAGCTAAGTCGAAATACTGTGAAACCTCCAAAATGAATTTGACAATCTTTTCCTCTTTTCCACCCTTCAGTGCTTGGTCCCAGATGTCATTGCCCACTAGGTTTTGCACCAGGAAGGTTTCTGCTTCTGCTTTCCCAGCCTTGCTGTTTAATGAGGAAGCTAGAAAAAAGTAAGAGTCTTGTGCTTGGCCAGCAAAAACCCTGCCTTCTTTGTTCTTATGTCCACATTCAGAAAAGACTGTACAAAGACAGTCCTGGTAGGACAGGACCTACTTTTTTTGAGTATCTGTGAGCAAGATCATAATTCCTTACTATTTTTTCTTCCAAAGATTTTCTCAGTCATTTTCTAATTCAGTCAGGTACAACATTTGATTCCAGGCTGAACTTCCTCCATTCACTGGACAGCATGTTACTCAAGGTTCACAAAAAACTGCATTCCCACATTACCGTTAGCCTTGTAACCCACATCTACACATCCACATCAAGGAATTCTTTCACTTTCATGCCAGATGCTATCAATGACCCAGTGGATGTCACGCTGGAGCCCGATGGGAGGAGATAGACCTGTTCCCCCTGTTCTGTGGGAAGGTGTCAGAGGGGAGTGAGTGCCACCAGCCTCATGATCTCCCTGGCAGAAGTAAAAGACTGATCTTTTGAACTGTATTGGAAGTGAAGACAATATTGAGGAATAAAGTCAGTTTAATATCTCTGTACATTTGAACACCATTTGTCCATGGGAAAACCAAGCATTTACTTTTCAGTGTGCTGCTTCTTCCACTATTCAGCTTCTCCAGTCCCGCAGAACACAGCTCTCTGAAAGCCTACGCTTTTGGCACAGAAAACCACAGCAGCACAGCTGAAGGAGCAGAGCCTTACCTTTTCACTGCAAGAAACATCTGTGGGCAGGGATGGAAGACAGTTTATGAATTCGTAAAGGATTGATTGCAAAAGCAATGGTGTTGAGATTTAGACAATAATCTTGTTTTCTCACAGTTTATTTCACATTCAGAGTTTTCCCTGATCTTGGATAGGAGTCTCTAAGCTTGTCTTGCTTGACACTTGGGTAGCTTTGAATTATTTTTACTTAGTTACCCAAAAAGCCTATTTGACACCCAGGCACGCTACATAACACACATAGCAACATGGGTAAAATGTTACCTCTCCTAAGCACTTACAGTTCCTAGATAACAAGCCACCAAGAAATTCCTTAACACTTTTAGAGGTAGGTGTCATGCCAACCACATGTGTAAATTCTGGAAGGCTACAAAAGCAGCAGCAAAGACTTACATGATGCCTTTGTTTAAGACAGAGGTCCTGACAAGGATGTTTCCACCAAAGCAGAAAATTAAATCTTGGAATTGTAGAAAATTTGTTTAGGAAGTATCTTGCAAATTCATCTGGTCCATCTCTAAGCCATTGCTGGCAGAGATTTTGTTGAATATGGGTTATAGTAAAGCAAAATAAAATTGGTAAACACTTTACCTGTCCCTTGAAGGAGTCTTGGTTCTAATCCTGACAGTGTGAGATAAATCAGAATCTGCCCTTTTTTTAGGACTGTCAAATGTAGGAACAGAGGTGCAGCTCATTTGAGGGAGCAAGAAGCTAAGACAGAAGTGCCAGATTCATCCTGCTTTTCCTTAGAGTTCCCTTTAGAAAAGGGAAATCCGTGATCTAGTATTAAACTTCACCTATAATTACGATTTAGTGTCTGAAGAGGTCCACATTATTTGTGTACATTGTACCAAAGCTTTAAGAAGACTGAATCAGGAAGATAATGGCTGATGGTGGTTGCAATGCCATGATATTCCTTCTGAACCTCCTTTGGCACAGACCATGCAAACTCATGACAATAGTTTGGCAGTTGATACTTCTGTGACTGCCTGGAATTATCATATTCTTCTTCTGTGCTCTCCTTTCTGTCTATATTCTCCTACTGTCTCATACCATGCTATAACTGCAAGCTCGACACTGATCACCATTTTGTTCTGTGTTTGTACAGATACTAGTATTAGGGTTTCTGAAATGTATTGCACTACACATAATGATGACTTCATGTCTAAAGTTCAATAAATGGAAAATAAAATTGTGTATAATTCAACATGGTCATAAAACAAAAAATAAAAAACCAATGGTCTGGATCTTATTTATCGAAAACCTTGATATCCAGCATAAAATAATGCCTTCAACAGTTGTGTTTTATCCATTTTTTGACACAGAACTCCCTTAGAGCATTTTTAAGTCACAATGTGGTATTCCTTCCCAATCCAGTTCTAAAAGGGAATTGGAATATTCATCTTTGCGAAGGAAAAAGTAAAATGCTACATAACCCGCCATAGAAATTGCATGAACAAACCAAAAATCCTGCAGAAATATTAATCCCACCCTATATTTGTTACTTTCACTAACAAAAGGCATTTAGATTCTAAACCCTTTATTTAACTGTTCTGTAGGGCTATATTTTATGAAACAATTAGTTTGAAAAGAGTATGTTATTAGCCTCGTGATTCGAGCTCTTTGCAGTTGTTATATGACTGCCTCAGACATTATCCATTACAGCTTTGCGGCGGCAGGCTGATGAGCACTGTCATATCCCTGACAATAACTGGACACTGCATGCTCTGTTTTGAATCTGACTCATTTTGACATTTAACCATTGCTTTAAATTGGTTCAAAGTGAAACCCTTGTGTGTCATTTTTCCCTATGTCATTTTTACAGATCTTCAGCTTCCACTGCACTTTATATAAACTCAGTCATTTAGCTGAATTTAGCTACCTGAACCATATTAATTGCAGGCCTTTTTGTTAGGGTCTGTATCTATTTTTTATGCTTTTAGTACAAGATGGTCTTTTCAGCAGCTGGTCATTTAATAACGACTTTTTCTGCAACTCGCCAACAACTTAAAATCCTTCATGTAAGCTGAAGGTTTTTCTAAAGAGGAGAGGTAGAAATCAATTTCAAATTACGACTTTGAATTTAAAATTTAATTCCAGAGGATGGATGCTATATTCTCTAGTACATAAGATTTACACTGAGCTCTGTAGTTATGACACTACAGCAGAATGAACAGGCAAAGCAGTGGGACTTCAGCACTTCCTTGAAGTAGATACATAAGCACTACAGTGAATCAGGGACTGGCCATGTAGAAATAAGGCAAGGCACGTTGCTATGCCTCATTTCCCTCATGCAAGTCTACCGTACTGAGGCACAGCATGTCACACTGACCTCCGCAAAGGAGCGTTCAAGCTCTACAGCTTCAGGATGCTCAGTGAAAGGCTCTTTGGAAATACATATTTGCTTTAAATGTAAAGTCACGTACTATAAAAATAAAAACAAGCTCTTTGAAAGTTCAGTGCACTTGTTTCTAAAAGTAACTGTAGCAAAACTGGCTTTTTAAGCCGCAAATAGTCAAATACAACTGCCATATCACTTCACAGGACCAATTTCTAACCTCTAACGCTTTTGTTTCTTATCCTTTCCTCTGTATCTTCCACCACAATATAGGCAAATATGTTATTACTATTTGGTAGTAGTAATATCTCTCCTGAGTCAGCTCTTTTCTAAATGACTCTTTTCTACTATTTTACTTTCACCTGTTAAATATCATTGAGGTTTTAACAGAGCACAGTCAAGCAAATCCAGCATGAAAGATACTCTTTACAGTCACCAGGCTATTGCAACATATTTGTTACTTGTGATATTTACTGAGAATTTGCACATAACATTTACCAGTGGTGAATATTTCCCTCACCCTTCTATTGCCGTTCTTGTGAACTTATTGCTGTTTCTGAACATGAGGAAAGATGTACTCCTTTGCTATCCTGACATTAGCACTGGCTACACATATTCAGGAGAGGATAGTTGTTATGAGAATAGGAAATATTTGAGGTAAAGAGAGCCAATGTTCCTTTGCTTCAGCAGTATTAACCAAAATGAAACTGTTTTCCTTTTACCTGAGTGCTGAATTGACGACACAATTAGTGTAGTATCTAGCTTGAAAACACTTTCTAAATGTCTGAAAAAATGTTATAGTTCCATGCCATTAAAGTATCTAGCTTTGATTAGAGGTAGCGATGCTGCTACTTCAGACCTAGTTGTCTATCCAACCTATACAGCAATAAAAATCAAGGAATGAAACATATTTTTCCACTGGGCTTCTTTAGCCAGAGTGTAAGCTCTAGGCAAACAAAGGACTCTGTTCACTGGATTTTCCTAGCTGTTGTCGTGCTTTAACCTAGGCTAAGAAGAAAAAATGAGATAAATACAGCATGGATTTACTAGAAGTGGTTACAAGAGTAACGAGATACTTTTCCTTGATGAGAAACTTATTTTGTAGATGGTAGAGTTGGCTTAGATTTCATTTTTCTCAATTTCGGTGAAGTGATATATAAGAAACTATAAGCAAAGCTGAACAAGGTCAGGATTAACTGGTAAAATGCAAGGTGACTAACACAAGAAAAAATGTTATTTTGAAATGGGAATTATGAGGCTGACGGGGTTAACAGCAAAGGAGAGGAAGTCTGGAAATGATCCATATTTTGTGTAAATATTCAGTGGACTTGATAACTGGCATGGAGCTGATGAGAGTGGTGATAATACAAACCATTGGTAAAGTAATGGAGAATCAGAGCATCACAAGGAAAGAAGTGGGTGATCATCTTTGAGAACATGAATAATAGAAATGGACTGAAATTCAGTCATGCAAAATGCAAGGTCAGGTAAATAGGAACACCAAAAATTTCTGCTGTAGGTTGGAGCTCATCAGTGGAAATTACTGAACAGGGCACTGGTGGGCTAACTGATCACAGGGTGACTGAACTATCCACATGATATGTCCATGAAAAGGGCATATGTAGTTATAGGCTGTACCAGGACAGTTATTTCCAGTAGAGATCAGGAAGTATTGTTTCCAGCACAACGTCCTCATGAAAACTCACCTGCAATTCTGTGTATAATTTGGGTTATCTGTGTGCAACCAAGACAGGTTCAAATGCATACAGATGAGGGGCACAGGGAATGAAAAAGCACTAGAAATAAGAGAAGACTAGAAGAGGTTTTCTGACAAATCAAAGAGTGAGAGGGGACATTTTTGCTGTCTATCAATGCACTGGAGTAATCGTGGATGGTGGAGTGCTGTTGAAGCTAACAAAAAAGTTGAAATAAACATAAATCTTATAAATAGGTTAAGAATCATTTAATCAGGAAAACAGATGTTTCTAACCATTCAAAGAATGAAGTTCTGGAAGATCCTTCTGACAAAAATAGAACATAGAGAACAAATATAACTAGTTTAAAAATAGTATGTATTATGGCCTTTAAAAAGATCAGTGTATGATAATGATGTGTTATGCTGTCTGTGATAACTGGGGATTTACAGCATGTAGTCCAGCCTTCTGGCTGGATCATTTTTTATTATCCTAAGCATGGTGGGGAGTCTACATACAACTTATAGTTTTTAGATCTACTCAATGGATCAACACCTATTCTCATTAGACAGAGAGCATGAGTTGTAACTCTAGAGCAGATACTCTATAGGCTTGTCAGGCAGTACCTGGGTGCTCTTCACATACTATTTCCATGTATTTCTTTGTTAAGAGATATGTTGAATAAGTAACTTTTTCTATGATTTACAAAGTGACAATAAATGGTTTTAAACCTCATCTTCCCAAATTTGTGGTTTATTCTATCCATCATTAACATGTATGAACATAAAATGACAAAACATTTTTCTGCTTGCTTTTCTCATTTTAAGAGGCAGCTGTGACACTACACACAATACACTAAATAGCTTAGTTTCTACTATGCCTACATATTCATACACAACTCATTTATTCCAGTTCTCTTTGAATTGATAAGCATTGTCATTCTTGAGCAAAATTATACCATCTCAAGAAATAAATCTACTTTCTCTTGCTACACTTTCTCTTTTGTCTTTTTTTTTTTTTAATTTCATATTGAGTCCAATATTGTGGAAAACAGTGACTCTTGTAGCTACTAGTGGGAATATGAAATACAGCTTAATTTTGGCTTAAACTTTGTAAGATACATTTTCAAAGAGGAGATATTTTCCTATATTATTTAGGTACTTGGGAAATGCCATCCTGAATAATAATTTGTAAGTAGTATAAGAAATAGGTTATTTTTTCAAAAACAATGGACTCTTCCAAACTAGATGGTTGTGCTAAGCATAATATCTTAAGAGGAAAAAAAGAGATGATATTAGGGACATTCATAATGGAAAAAAAAAAAACAGAACAAAACAAAACCAGGCAAAGAATAAATAATGATCTAATAGAAATCCATAAATACTTTATGTGCTTTTTTCATTAGGTATTAATAATGGCTGCATTACAGAAATCTTTTCCCGAGGGAAAAAGAACTAAGTGGCATGAAGTTTTCTCTGCTGTACTTAACTATTGAACTTTGTTCGTTTTGTTCAAAAACTGACCACAGCCTGGTCTCATGGAAAAAAAAAAGCGGTAATAATTCATGGAAACTGCTAACTCAAAAAAGCCTAATCACAAGTCTTACAAAGGCAAAGGCATGGCTATTTTTTTACCTTAGGGTGTATAGACAAGATTAACACCATGCTTTCACTCCTGGGTATTTCTTCGTGAGTTACCTCAAGGTTTACAAGACTAATTGTGCAGGATCAAGATTTTACCTGGGGGGGAGGTGTGGGGAATATCGGGGGCTTCTTCCTCTCTCACTTGTTTACATAGCATGACCTATGGTAAATGACTGAAATTTTATATCAGTACGAGAAAATCACAGCCATTGCACCACAATACACAAATAGTAAATAATCTGTCCCGTTCTCCACACAAACAATAGAGTCTTGTAAACCAAACCTCAACAAATACCTCTTCAAGCTTTGTCAAAGAATATGGAATGACAATTGTGTCTTAAATGCAAGTAATTGTGTATTCACCCTTTTAAGCACTTTACGTGCATTTAATATATTTCCTCTCTATTACCAAATCAATACAAGTATCTCCATGTGTCCTGAACATATAGGGAAGAGCATACATGTTTTTGATTTGTTATGAACCTCAGAAAGCCAAAACAATGTGATAGTCTATTGAGACACAATCACCTCCTAATAAAATATACTAGGAACTACTGGGAAAATATTACTCAAAATTAATCATCAATCATCCAGACTGGCAATATCTATCCCATAAGTAACATTAAAAACACTTCTAGTGATAATATACAAATATCTGCTTCCTAAGAGTGCAGTGTTCTCTTTGCTTCAAAAGTCAAAATGATTGTAATTGAAACTCAGTCGCATAATTCCAGTTAAATATGGTCTACATATGAAAATGACATGGAAATGCATAAATACTGAAGAAACACCATATTTTATGCAAACTTTTCCATTGCCTTCCAAAAACTTTACAAGATACACTGTCTTATGACATATTATCTAGGCAGGGAGAAATATCTCAGCGTAATAGAACAAGCTAAAAAAAAGTTTCAGAAAGTAAAGATGATGGAAGTATACTTGACTGAGAGAGACATCACCATTTAAAATGGGCAGGTGGGCAAAGAGTCAACTATAAATGGAAACAAAAAAGTAGGCATCCATCTCCAAAACGATGCCTGGTCATAAACGCGTGTATGAAGTTACCTGCCATGTGCTTAAACCCCATGCGACGGTGTGCTAGACTTCCGATGAGCTCAGCTAAAAGCAAATCCCGCGCCATCGGCGCAAACGGCTAAACAAAGGTGGGCTTTCCCTCCTGCTTCCCCGGGCAGCTCACCCCACAGCAGACAGCCCGCCGGAGGATCTATTCCAAACTGCTTCCCGAGGCAGCGGGGGGAGGCAGACACCCGCCCGGGGCAGCGGGTGCTGCCCGCGGCCCCGAGGTGCGACAGGGCGGCGGCGCGGGGAGCGCGCGGGCGCGGTACCGTGGACAGCTCCGCACTCACCGTCCTCGTTCTCGTCGAAGACGGGCGCCCTGTGGGAGTGGCTGCCCCCCATGTTAGTCCGCGGCCGGCTCCGCATCCCCCGCCGCCAGCATCCCGCGGGGCGCGCCGGCAGGCACCCCGGCGCCGGGGCAGCTGCCCGCCCGCCGCCGCCGGCTCCCCAGCCCCAGCCCCGGCCCCGGTCCCGGCCCGGCCCGGCCCGGCCGGGGGAGCCTCCGCAGGGCTAGCAGTCACCCTGCGACATGGAAGCGATCCGCCTGCCCCTGGCAGAGATCGCGGCTGGCTGGCGCGCACCGACTTGGCCCGTCTCTCTCATCGCGGAGGGGCAGGGGAGGGAGGGAGTTAGGGGAGGAGGGAGGGGGGGAGGAGGGAGGGAGGGAGGAGGCGGAGGTCCTGCTGCTGGTGGCTTTTGGTAAGCGGTAAAAGCTGGATCTACCTGGATCCTCGCGGATCCTCCCTCGCTTTTCCTCCTCCCAGACCTCCGCTGGGGAGCGCGGAGCCCCCGCGCCCTGCGCTGCCCGCCGCCCCGGCGTCGCTGCCTGGTGGGGGGGACGGAGCTGCTCCTGCCGCCCGGAGGAGCTGGCCGGCACCGGCAGCGGAGGGCTCCCGGGACGCGAGGCGGATGAGGGGCTGGGAGGGGTAAGCGCTGCCTTGGGCCGAGATGATTTTTTTTTGCCTCCCGGCAGCGCGGAGGGACGCGGCCAGAGGAGCAAGCTTCGCGGAGTTTGCAAAGGGGGAAAGGGAGAAGAGGAGAGACATTCCTCCCCTCTTCCTTTCCGCTGGTGCCTCTCCCGGAGCGCTGGGAGACAGGCCCCGGCGGGGGCTGCCCTCGGCCGCGGGGGAGCGGGGGCTGCCCTCGGCCGGCGGCGCGGGGCAGCGGGGCGGGCCGGGCGGGCCGCTGGGGCGGGGCGGGGGAGCGGGGCGGGCCGGGCGGGCCGCTGGGGCGGGGCGGGGGAGCGGGGCGGGCCGCTGGGGCGGGGCGGGGGAGCGGGGCGGGCCGGGCGGGCCGCTGGGGCGGGGCGGGGGAGCGGGGCGGGCCGCTGGGGCGGGGCGGGGGAGCGGGGCGGGCCGGGCGGGCCGCTGGGGCGGGGCGGGGGAGCGGGGCGGGCCGGGCGGGCCGCTGGGGCGGGGCGGGGGAGCGGGGCGGGCCGCTGGGGCGGGGCGGGGGAGCGGGGCGGGCCGGGCGGGCCGCTGGGGCGGGGCGGGGGAGCGGGGCGGGCCGCTGAGGCGGGGCGCCCGGCCCGGCCCCACACCGCCACCTGCCGGCAGGACGGGGATGTCCCCCGGGCGGGCCTGGCAGAAGGGAGGGGAAGGAGCTTTGGGATTGTCTTTCTGGATGTGCAGTAAATGTACATATATGTGTGTGAGTGAGTGTGTGTGTGTATATATATATATACACCAACGTGTGTACCTTGAAATGACTCCACTGTAAAAGTGCATTAGGGAAAACTGCCAGAAACGTTAAGGTATAACATGAATCACCTGCTGTATAGCAAGTAGTGAGGTCTTTCTAGAGTTGCTATTGATATTTATACACAGAAACAGCTGTCCCACTCCTTTCCAAAAATGTTGCCGTTAGCAACTTTTGAGATGAAGTAGAAACAATTACTTGTGAAACTCTCTCCAAAGGGAAACAGGTAACAAAAAAATGTACCTACATTATTATTGTATCCAAGTCAAAGTCTCTGCAGTTCCTGCAGGGGAAACCCGCAGACGAAAAATCGAATGGAGGTTGCGTTTTTGGCTTCTCCGCTGTTACAAGGGGAGAAGAGGTAGAAGGAACAGGAGCCTGAAGCCAGGCTTCATATAGACAGGCAGAAAGATTCTAATGTTCTCTTGTAATATCTACCACCCTTCTTTCAGGGTAGCTGTTTAGAAAAGCCCAAGAACAAATTCTACATAAAGTAGGAGAACTTTCAGTCTCTTTGCTTATGATTTTTACCTGCCTTAGTTACTCACATCACCTGTCTTTGAACCCAATATAATCCTGCTATAACCTTTCAGGGAAAGGTTGATTAGAATTGAATGCAGTGGGTAAGACCCCATGCTGCATGGCCAAGAGCTCAGAGTTTGCAGCACCTACAAACCCAGAGCGCTGATAAATTCAGACACAGTGATTTTTTCCATAAGTAGACGTGGACAGATTGTATGACCCCCTGATATCCCTTACTTAAATTATTTGGGTTGCCAATATTCACATGTGAAAGCATTTGCAAAATAGGGAAGCTTTCAAAATGTTGACCCATGACTATTCATCTAAAATGTAGCCTGGAAAGCATCACTTGCTCTTTGTTAATTTTTTGTTTATTACTCACCCATTCAAAGATTTAGCCAGTCCTACTAGGCTGATGTGTCTTTTTGACGCCTATATGGATTATCACAGCTTTTCAATTGATTTGTCCTTGGTTTGTGAAAACTCCTGGCTTATGTTTAAACATCAGCATACCTAGAAAAACTGGAGGCTCTGTTAATGTGAGATGTGAAAAATTAACATACATTAATAAAGTATTGATGAGCCATTCATTCATGATTTATTAGTTGATAACATTATATTCCTCTATAACTCCTGCACTTGAATAGTGACAAACATTATCCTTCACAGTCATTTTCTATATAAATACACCAAAAAAGGAATGTTTGACAAGAATTTTTGGGTTTGCTGGAAGGCAATACAATCTATTCATTGCTACAGTGCCTTTGCTCTGAACAAAGATTTGGTTGTACCACATTCACCAGTTTCCTGGGAGCATCAGCATTTCTGCAGTTAAGTAAAATGCTGTTTTCATAATGGTGCCCAATGGAACAGAGAGCATCAAGGCTCTAGATGCGTGCTCAAGGCCCAGCAATGACTCAAGGAAACCAATGGCAATTTTCCAGTACCATATGACATGAGTAATATCAAGCCTTGAATATATAGGCTGCTTATTCACACGGTCCTGGACTCCCCTTTCTCCTTTGCACACTGAATACATGCTAAACTCTGAACAGATGCAGAACTTCGGTATCTTTTTTTCAATGCTACCCAGAACAACCTGAATTCCACTGCATCTGCTCCAAATTTAGCAACAACTCTTCAAGAGCAATTACTCATGTGTTTTTCCAGTTGCTTTTGTAAATCAGAAATAAATCTGAAATTCTAAATCATAACATCATGCCTATCAACAAAGCTCTCTGAAGCCTGAGCATTTTCAGAACAATTAAATATTTACTCTTCTGGGATAGAGATTTCTAAGCTACAAGCGCTCACAGTTTGTAAGTCTTGCAAGACCAGAACCAAATCCAACTTCTTGTTCTTATCTGTTCTCCTAAAAGATGGTCAGGTTTTGCTTGAGATAAACCAAGTTCTAACCTTAAAAACACGTTTTATTTTTAGCAAGTAAACAATGCATAGCCTATACAGAAAACACAGTAGGGAAAAAGGACAGTCCAATAGAGCTGTTTTTCCCCCTGTAAATGAGAAACTGCAATCAGCATGAACATCATTTTAAGATATTGTTTTACATTTTCATTTAAGGCCTACATTGCCTGGCTTAGATTAATAGTGATTTTTTTTTAGATCTCCATGCAGAGTTAGCAATAAAGAAAACAAAACATGATTACACTCCTCTGCATTATAAAACTTCCCTTAGGGAATTCAGTAGTTTAAAGCCAGTAATTCTGTGATTACAGCTTTTGTATTAAAATGCTTCTGATGAGACTTACAGGGTGACCTTACAGTTCTTGATTTCAAAGCATACCCTGTTGATATGCTAATATTTGTAAATTGCAGAGTGTTTACACTGACATTTTTGTGTTTGAATACTACCCGAGTTAACAAACAGGATATTAAAATGGTATCTCTTATCTTTATGATTATGACTACTTTAAAAAGATAGATGATGGGTTAAAAATTGTCCCCTCCTTGGAAACCAATAGGGTCCCCACACAGAGGTGGTTACTTCTGCTTGCTTCTTTCCTGACAAGAGTCACGTTCGCTGCTGTGTGGTCTTCCTGCCATTGCGGAGACAAAGGTAGGGCACACTGTGTTCATCAAGAGGCAGTGGGATTTTTAAAGTGAGTATCAGTGAGAGAGGAACACAATTCTTACTGTTTTTCCAACTTACCAAGAAGTACTTACTGATGGTGTGGTCAGATTTGTTCTCAGGAGAAAGTTCAAATGGGGTAAGGAGTTAGAAACCGTCAGCTGTAGTCAAGTTCTCAGTTCAGGCACGAGAACGGGCTCCGTGGTTTAAGCCAACTCCTTTCCAATTAGGCAGTTGGACTAAATGATCGTTGCAGGTCTCTTCCAACTGAAATATTCTATTCTATTCTGTTCTGTTCTATTCTACTCTTTCACTTTGCACTGGACCGCAGTAAGCTTACCATGGCTGTTTACCATGTGTCAGCTGAGGCAGTGGTAAACCTGCTGAAACTCTCTTTCCAAACCACATTTGCTCCCCCCCATCCTCTTCAGACCACTAAGATGTGATAAAAGGCAGAAGATGCTGAAATCAGAAAAAAAAAATTGATCTTTCCATAGTTTGCTGTTGGAATAGGCCCTCTGACCTTTTTTATCTGTATTTTGGGGAACTTATGCATTGGGATCACTTGCTAAAGAAGGCAGCAAGAGACAAGAACCTGAAACACACACTATAATTTTCTAGTCATTCTTCAGGCATAAGTACTTGCTGTTCCCAAGAAAGGTCAGAGCCTGTGCAAATTGACTGAGTCCTATTTCATCCCTGGATTAATTTGGATGAAACTGTTTCTCCTAAGGTTCTATCAAGACACTGTTAAAAAGCTGGAGTTTTATTGAGGTTTACCATGAGCAGCAGTGAGTCTAACTGGCATCATCTGGCATACTCATGCAAGTGACAGGGTGCAAGAATTGGTCCAAGCGTGGATCAAAGTTTCCTTTGCTTTGCCAGGGTTATGACCTTGCTGGAAGGCTGTGGTTTAGTTTGGCTTCCTAACCTGCTCTCACAACTGCTCCTTCCCCAGTAGTCCTACCTCTTATCCCCAGGGCACAAATTTAAAGCATAATGCAGTTTTGAACAGATTTTGAACTAATCCCAGTATGGGTCATCCAGGCATGGATTTGTGTGAGGACGAAAGGGGGTCTAGCCTTCCCATCAGAAAAGTTAATGGGGTATGGAATAGATTCATAGACAGGTTGTGCAGAATCAAATCTCATGGTTAGATTGTGAGTGTGTCTTTTCCCATCCTCCATTTTACAGGGAGGCCAACAGCATTTAATAAGGTTTTTTAAAGGCTGCCAGCCAGCTGCTTCACTTGCACGGCATCAGTGTGAACACAGCACAGCTATGGCCATTTACTCAGAGACCTGCTGTATGCTCAGCCTTGTTTCAGGAGAGGAAGAAAGAGTTTGATCCCAGCTAAACTTGGGAAATCACGGAAAGCCTTTACCAAAGCATCTATAAAATGTGTTGGACATAAAGGGCAAGAAGAGCAAGGATGTTTGTGTAAGTAATGTATTAGAGAGAAACTAGAACTATTTATTTGTACAGAACCCTAAACTGAAAAAGAAGGGAGAGTCGGTTCTGCACTACATCTAATACATTGGGGTCCAAATTGCAGTAGCTTTGGGTCTGGGCTTCTAGCTAAGTTCTAGTCTTATCATATATTCTTTATCTGTCCAATACTGTGACATCAGCCAAGTAATCAAAACAGATTAAATTGCCTATATGCACAGCAAACACTATTCCAGACAGCATTGGCTGTAGAAGCAGTCCCCAAACCACTGGGGTCCCTCAGAAAATGTGACTGTCTATAGAAATGAAGTCAGCGTCCTATGCGTATTCAAGGAGTGAAAAGAAACTAAAGTTTCTGGAACCCGAGATGCGGAATGACTACAACTCCAGAATTGCGGGTCCCAGTTTGGACGTATTACTACTGAGTCATGTTTTTGCAATTGGCTTCAGTCGCAGCCTGATCAGGTCCATTATGCCTATCTTGTGATTTGACACTGTTACACTAAATCTCAGATTGAGGAACCCTAAGCAATTTTCACTGCAGTATGTAGCAGAAATCACTTCAAAATAGAAAGCATTTTGTTCCGTTGTGGCTTTTACCTGTTTCTGTGGAATTCAACCTGGTATGCACTATGTGTTTCCCTCAGCACAGAAAGAACTTGTGAAAGTTTTTTGTAAGTTCCTTCCCTGGTATGACTGAAGTTTTGAAGTCCACAGTATGAGCAAGCAAAACCCAATGGTTATGGTTGGAATTTGAGAAACCTGGTGTCAGCCCTCTGCAAGATTACATGTGTCCTGTTAAGGTCAATGGCAATACTTTGGTGTGAAACAGTTGCGATGGGAGCAGAGTCAAGCCTTTAGCAACGTGAGACAAAAAAAATTAAAAAAGCAAGAGACTGGTCTTTACTGCATGCAGGTACGTTGTCAGAAAGCATGGAGAAAATATCGTCCTCCTGTACAGGTTTTGATCACAGCCTTTAGTTTTGTATTTGGGATGTTGGAAAGGAATCTTTCTAAACCAGTTGAGAGCATCAAAACATATATGAGAAAAGACTTTGGAGACCACGGGATCTTGTTGTGATCAACTTACTGCAACAGCATGTGCTTGAGCATGGCGATGTTCAGCTTGGGCATGAAACTGAGACCAGGGATTCCTGTGTTCCACTCCTGCTGTGCACACTTCTTCACCATTGCACACTTCATCTTTCCATCAGATGTTTTCATGTACAAAGCATTTTTTTCAGAGCAGAGTTCTTGCAACTTAAGGAAGGGGCAAATAAAAGCATCTGAAGTATCTTCCCTTTCTTTAGAGAGACAAACTGGTTCCAGCAACAGGTCTGCAGGAGTAAATGTTGCTGGAGAACAGGGCCAAGCAAGAGCAGATGAGGGATGTACAGCCCCAGGATGTCTCCTGAGCAGCTGCATTGGCTTTTTTCCAGAATAACTGCTACAAGGTCCTGCCAGCAACCTAACATACCTCCTGCCCCTCCCCACAGTAAATATTCCAAAGGAGGTCAGACTAGATCTGTGCTTCCTCAAGCAGTTTGCTCTAGATTCTCTGCTGCTCAGAGCTGCAGCCATTGCCCTGCAGTGTAACAGCCCAGCCGTTCTCTTTCACAGCTTGTACCGGCCTTGTGTGGTTTATGTTCCCCTCCATCTTAGCTGTTTAATAAGCTTTACTGCTTAATGATTTTTTTTCTTCCCCTCTTCATGTAATATAGCTGTATCTGGAGCTCTGGGGATTCTCTGTTAATAGCTTCTCCTATTGTGTTTTGTCATGTCCTTTCTTGTGACTGGTAATTTATCAGTAGTATTGATTGATGTAAAATTATAGACTTCCCAATCTTTTCTAGCCTGCAGAGTGTCTTTCAAGAACTCATAAAGTAGCTCAAGTGATGAAGAGCCCTACTTAGCAGAATAGTTAAGAGACTGCTCTTTTAGAGCTGTTACATTTGGGCTATTAAGGCAAAACACTAAATAGGGGTGCCGGGGTGACTTACAGCTCTCTTGTTTCTTTTTTTCCCAGTAGTATAGCTACATTTTCTCTTTCTGTTTTTTTATTTGGACATAAAACACTAAAACAGCTCAAGATGTATTCTCATCTCACAAATAAGAAAATATGAGCTTATGGTTTGAAAACTGAAATCATCTGCTGAAGGAAACAAGATAAACCCATGCAAGTTGAGCTTTGTACAAGAAGCCATGATGATTTTGTACACAGGTAGCTAAGCAATGAAAGACAGAAAAATCAATTGTTCACAGAAGCGGCACCTGAAGGAACGGTTATCAAAATTAATTGGATCTCTAAAATAAGGAAAAACATTATTTGCTGAATATCCCATTCAAGCTGTTTGCTAAAATCTGTCAGAGTCAAGCCTTGATAGATGTGTTCATGAATTGTTCGAGTTTGCAGCAAAAAGGGAAAAATTCACATTCAAATTTACAGAACCAATAGACAGAATTTGAAGGTTGCCATGTGTCTGCTGAACAAATTGGATGAGAATCCAAACTTTTCTAAGTGTTCTTGAAATTAGTAATTTTATCATTTTTCCACTATCTTAATTGCTTAGAGGGTAGAAAATAAACACTCTATGATAATTTGCAGGAAAATCTGCAAGAATAAGACTGCAGCCCAAGGAAACATGTCTAGTAGCTATATATTTTCCTCTGTTTTGTTTGTTTTTCTGTTCTTCAGATTTAATCACATCTCTCTTTGCCCTTATCTCATAAAGAGATTTGCTGCACGTGCATTTAATATATGCATACTAGAGCATAATCAGTGCAATAGGATGGTAGAAGAGACGAAGTAGGAGGGATAGGTTTAAATGTGCTTTGTAAGTGAGACCTAATGATGCTTGAGAACCACATGGCTTTGCAAAGTTAAAGATATGTGACTGCACCTTGTGAAAAATAGCAGGAGTTATGCATCTGGCATGTTGTAATTTACTTTTGGTCATGCATAAGCATGAGAAAGCATCCTGCTGCTCATTGGTATTGCATTTACTGGAATCATATGCAATTAACGCAAGAGCCCAGTTATCTGACAGAACATTGTTATACGGCCAAAGTCATCACCAATCTCTATAAATTATATTTCCATGAACCAATTAAGCTCCTTTACCTCCAGATCATGTGTTAGTTCAAGGAAAAAATGAGACTGATAAAGCTTTCCATGAAGGTACATTTATCTTTTCAAGCTCTGGGATCTCCCTAGAGTGAAACTACTGCAAAGATGCCTTGAACAAACATGTCCCCTAGGACTGTGACCAGATGCCTTTTTTTTTTTTCTCCCAGCAATGGCTATATCTACATTACTGGTTTGGTTTGACACAGGAGTGCACTTTTAAAGCAAATCTCACAGTTGAGTCAATTTATTGTGCTGGGCTTTGCATCGTGGAGCAGTCTCAGAACATAATCTGGATTCCTTTGGGATGAATCAGAACCAGAAGGTGCCCTGTAGGAGTGCACCTAATGCACCCTGACTGGTACTGGGCAGTTAGCCCATGGGATTAGACTGAGCTAGTCTAAGTGAAACCCCCAAAACACATACAGTGTGGACATTTACAGCCTCAGCACCAGCTCCTTCCCATTCCAGATCTGCTCCCATGGCACTGAACCAATTGCTAGTATAGATACAGAAGACGCCTCCAGGCTTCTGAGTGCCTGGCCTCTAAAGAGACTATAGCCCCTGTTTCATGCTTTTTTTGCCCCCCACTCAAATTTCTGCCATTATATCATGGACATGAAGCAGCACATCATTAGGCTTATTGTAGAATTTACCTGTTCTTTCTTCCTTCTTTGAAAAAAAAAATCCAAAAACATAGCTTATGGAAAAAGCAGTTGGTGAATAAAAGTCTGTGTTATGTACAGACATCTCAGCATTTAGTTCTGTATTGCACTCCAGCTTATCTCAATTTATATTCAAGCAACGATTCAAACAGAAAAATGTGTAAAAGTAGCAGGAGAGGTATCCTATTAAAAGTCCTCAATACAGTGCATATGTGCAGGCAATGAGCAGGCTATAGCCGCGTACATCAGCTGTCCTTAGCAACCAGTCAGCTGTGAGAAATGAGCCTGACTCCCGGAGGTAAACCTGCAGGATAACACACATTCGCAACAGCAATTTTTCTCTTGTTAGAGTACAATTGGACACCCCGTTTGGAATAGTCATGCTTGGTTAGGAAGGGGAAGAAGCTCTTTCCACAGACTAGTCAGAGCAGAAGTGGAAAATCAGTTATGCTCATGACGTCTGTGGTTTTCTAGGATCCCTAGCGTTGCAGCCCTGTAGACGCCATTGATTTGACGCTGTCATAAGTCCTTATTGTGGGAAGAAGTTCCCCATCATTCTGCCATGTCTCCTTCATTCAGATATTATAACACTGTTTTCCTCTGAGAAATCTGTGTGACGACATATTTTAATTCAGGAAGGAAACTGCTGTCAAGGTTTAAATTCACATTTAAATTATGCTCTGGTTTAAAAAATCTTAATTTTAACATTTTTAAATGCATTTTAAATTAATTTTAAAATTTAAAAGTAATTAAACTTTAAAGTAAATAGAAATCTATTAAAGTGTCATTTTATATGTCTGATATTCTTCTGATTCTTCAGGAGACAATCAGCCAGGACAGAGGAGGAAAAAGGCACCCAACAGAGAATGGGCCCATGCCCAATATCTCCTGCTCTGATAGAGAAGTAAGACTGATGACAACTTGGTCTGGATTTTAACATTTTTCAGATCTACTGCAACCTTCACAGGTGTCCTTATCACCCTTCAAGACTACTTATTTCATATCGTTCTTGACATTCTTTTTTATTTTTCTATATTCTTCAATAAACAAGAATAGAGGAGGGAAAATAGTGCAGCCCTACATTTGAAAGTATTTTCTACATCTGGTGACACAATGTAATGTGTTATTTTTGTATGAATTTTGTGATTTTACCTCCTTTTAAGGATGTTTTAAAATAGTTTTAGATGGCATTTGTGAGAATTATGACATTCATAGACAATTATAAATCACACTAGAACCCTAGAAGCGGCACCAATTTCCAATAGGATCCTTTCTGGGTTGCATATAAAGGTGGTTCTCTCTTCTGCTTCTCAGCAAACATTTATGAGTAGAGAGTTACAACTGGCCTCATTGCTCAGCAAACACCAATGTTCAGTAGTGACCGCCGCCTGTGGCATCTATTCTTCTGTCTATGTGTAAATTTTCTATAACAAAAGCCCCGTTGTGCCTTCAAGGTGGAAAATGAGGCTAAAGTAGTGATGCAAATGGTGAACTGGAAATTAAAGAAATGAGGCTGAAGAAAATATGGTTCCTGCTTCCATTGCTCTGAAACCAAAATCTGATTAACATCACTGAAGGCAGCTTTTCAAAACTGTTTCATTTGGTACCGAGGTTCCCAAAAGCCGGAGTCCCTTCATGTCTCCTGAGAAACATGAGAAATTTTCAACTGCAGGTCAAAGGAGGATCATGTTTCCCACCCAAAGGGCTTGGGCCCTAGGCCCAGAAAGGAGAAATGCTGCAGCAGGACCATGGGAAGGAACAGAGGTTCCCGCAGGTAGGCAAAGTGCAAATATTTGGGTTATTTTTCAGCAGGAAGAAAATGTTTCAACTTGCTTATCTGTTTTGTTTCAACTCAGTTTGCCGCCATTGTCTTGCTGGGCTGGGAGATGGTGATTTGGGATTTGGAGCACATTTGTGTGCCTGAATGAAGTCAGCGTGTGCTTGCTTGGAGGGAAATGTGTTGTTACGGGTGCTGCTTGCTGTGACGCTGCTGCTGTTGATTGAAAGGAGCCTGCTGTGGCTTACTGCTGAAATTATGGGAATCTTCAATAAAGCGACCGACAGCCCTCGGAGGGGGATAAAAAACACAGAAGGGAAAATGTTAAGGTAAAATTATGTTGGTGGTGAAGCTTGTTGTTTATATAAACTGTTCCTGCTACGAGCCCAACAGTGACCTTTTCTCACATAGGGCAGTGGAGCTTGTTCCAGGCAAAAGTATTTGCAAGTGTGGTCACGAATGAGGATTTTGCAGAAGTCCTGGCAGTTTCCATCTGAGTCACCTCCCAAGAACAGGGTAGCAGCAAGCGTGCAAGGGGCCAAACCACCCCAGCTCATGTTGATCTACTATGGCCTATGGGCACGGCAGCAATTTGGGAGCAAATAAATACTTTTACTAACTATCCACATAACATTTTCTGTTCCTCTTCTTTTCCCATTGTTTCTGATCTCTTCAGATCACTAACTATGCAATGCCTACTTCACTGGGATCCTTAGATACTTGTCCTACATAAACACTAATAACAACCGTACTAGTGGTTATGCTAGAAAATGTCACCTCTTGAAATCCAGTACAAAAGCATTCAAAATCTCCCCTTTTTCAAAATGCTGGGTAATCATGCTTCTTTCACGCTGAGCTGGTTTCAAAGCAATTTGATTTCAGTTGATCACTGAAAATTAATAGACCAGAAAGCATCTGGTTTTCTTAAGAGGGGTACTACAGGGACTGTTTGGAAGGTAATATGTCCAGAGGAGTCAGAATACACCTCCTGCACTGCACTGACCAAGTGAAAACTGAGTCTCCAGCAATATCCATCCTGGCGTGTAGACTCTATTCACCAAGATACCTGTGTGTAGTTACAGAAGCATTGGATATAACCCAATTATTAAAGGTACTTTGAAAGCTGCTTTTGAAATGGAATATTAGACAGGAAAGAAAAATGGTTAGAATCATAAAAATCAGAGTAAAAGATGGTGAAACAATAAACCCATTTATTCTTATTTTTGCTTTACATGCAACCTGAACCTAAAGAGCTGTGGTATGTTCAGTTACTGAATAGATAAATTCCAAAGCAGTGGCATTGTGCGTGCTTAAAACACATTTGAATGTGTGTTTTCTTCCTGTATTTTGTGCAATCATTTACTTTCTTGCCAAAAAGAAAATTTATTTTCTTTAGGCAGCATTGAAAATACAGCTCGTGCTTGCTTGCTTTATTCATGTCAGTGCAGAACTTGCTGGTCATTTACGAGTGTGACTGCTCGCCCACGGTTCATTCTGTGCTCTCCCGCTTCCCCGTGGCCTCAGGCTTTTCAGCTTAACTCTCGGCAAGGCACCAGCTCACAATATTTCATTTTCAGTCCTCGCTGTCATCAAGATGGAAGCCACCACAGAGAAGATAACATCTCTCAAGCATGTGGTATACACAGTCCAGTGGCTGGCATTGGACTTGTCTGTCTAATGCCAAATGAGCCTCCATTAGACAATTATGGACATTAACATGACAGCTCGACCGTAGCAGGGACTGAGCTGAGGCCTTCTGAAGCTGAATACAAGAGCTGGAGCAGGACAGCCAAGCTCTGCACTTGGTGCTGTGAAAGCTCTCTCTTTTCTGGACCCAGTACCAAGGTGGTAATGAGAAGGAAGAATTTGCTTTTCAGGTTCAGACCCAAACAGGAGAACCTGTTCAGAAAGTAGCACACAGGCAATGTGCTATTCATCCTCAATGTTGCCATATAATAAACTGCAAAACCAGCATTTGTTCTTCTAAGGAGAACGTTTGGAGGAAAAGCTGGCCAGCCTGAGCATCCCACGTACACAAAAACCCCAAACCTGTCAGCAACAACACCTAAACCAGATACAGACTTTTTCAGCTGTATGTGTGTGCTCTGCCTGTGTGAATGGTTAACACCAGAAATGGTAGAGTGCTCAGGAACACAGTGTGTCTGGGAAAGGAGAGAAATTTGATTACCTTCTAAATCTGCTATCTCAAGTGAGAATGATTCATTGATGCCAGTAGACCAACAACGAGGAATCCACCATATTAACACAGACATTTTTCATTTATTGATTTCATGAAACAAATACTAAGCAAGGCATGCAATTGCTAGACCAGGAAAATATGTTGTTATTAATGGATGTAAGGAAACAATCTTGGGAGAAAAACGGCAGTAGGTTGAACAGAGAAGTGTGCAGAGGTTAGAGCAAAGTTCTGCAACCCAAAAATCATCTTTTCACCACATGTTTGCACAGCTTCTAGCTCAGTGGGAGTCTTGATCTATGACTTTGCCCCCTAAGCTGTAATCCATATAGCAGTGCTAACAACATATGTCATCTGCAAATTAGTCTCCAGCTCTCAGCAGCATAGTAGACAATCACATGTAGTGTCTTCTTATTCTGTGCTTCAAACATCCTCCACTAAGTTACATTAACAGTAGACTTCGTTCCCTTGCTGGAGGCTGTGAGCCAAAAGAAAAAAGGAATTAAGAAAATAAAGCATTCATAAACAAAAAAAAGCAAAAAATCATTAGATTCCCTAAGGCATCTGTGCTTCAGAAGGACCAAAGGCCACATGGTTTATTAAAGATGATTCTGAATTATGCACTAAAAACTCCAACATAGTCAACCAAAGCATAGCTCACTTGATTAGGCAGTTGCACGCAAGTATTTGTCCAGAACTTTCTCTGGGTGTTTTTTCTTACCATGTATGCGGTAGGCACGTGTGCACACAGTTTCAAGTAGAAGAGTGCTCTTGCTCTACTCAACGGTATGCCTAAATTCAATTTAATGGCATGCCTTAAATGTTCTTAAGAATTTTGCTGGATGTGGACCTTGGGTTTCCCCCCAAGAAGAACACCATCTTCTCCTTTTAACCAGTGCTTTCTTTAAAAAAGAGGTCAGCACCAGATGCTGATCTCTGACACAGCTGAAATGTATTGCACTAGAATTTCAAGCAATTTATACACCCGTTCTATATGAAGAATCTCTCAGCATCAGCAGTCTAATCCAAAATTAGCTTGTATTTCTTCCAAGAATATAATTGTCACACCTACTGTTTAATGTCAGATTAAGCAGCAGAACAATCTGAAGGGTAAAGAAATGCCCTCATTTACATTAGCCTTATCCTAGTTTTTAAGTAACTGCTTTCTAATTACTAGATTCATTTGCTAAGAAATGATGGTATGTCCAACACTGCCCAAAACACTTACGAAAACTTAGTCCCTACCCAGCAGTGCCTTCGAGCAAAACAAGCTGCAAAATCCATTGCAAGGCTTGTGATGTTTTTGTCTCCGAGCGCAGCCATTTTTCTGTATCACTCCAGCATCAAACATGGGCATCTCTTGGGCTCTTTGTCCACTTAAGACAGGACCATCCACCTTCTGGCTCTTCCTCTGCTCTGCTGCCCCTTGGGGTAGTTGGTAATGGAGAGAGCACCAAGACAAACAGTCTTTGATCTCACTGGCATGAGGGGCTGTGACCCTCACGGGCTTTGCTTGGGCAGCAGAGGTGGGATGCCTGTCATTGGGGCTACTTGCAGAGGCATCTCTCATGGTTTGGCCTCTCGTTTGCTCATCCGAGCTGTCTGCATCCAGCACACAATTCCCTGTTGTCTTTCCTTCCTGTAGTCAGAACCCACAAAATAAATACAGTTAAATAAATAAAAAGCTCAATAAATAAATATTCAATAAATAAAGAAGATAGATAAATAAATAAAGCTAAAAAAAGAAAACACTAGAATGTCATTCAATTTAAGAGCGGCTCTGGCCCGTTTGTTGCTCCATTTCAGGGCAGAAGCCACGTCCTAAGCAAGGGTCGGACTCTGATAGTTTAATCATGTTACTGTATCTGTTGTCCTGTTCCTGACACTAGCTGTCAAGGGGGGTGCCAGAAGAAAATAGAGCTTGACTTTTCTCATAGCTCTGTCTTCAGTGAGCAAAAACAAAAGAATGCATAAAAGAGTAAACATACATCTATGTCTTCTCTCATCTCCCGTCTTGCACGATTTTTCCTCCATAGTCACATGCTGGATGTTGGCATTGCAGCAAATTCTGACTTATGACAATTGCCACTGCCCATGTCTGTCTCACACATGAGAAAAACAAGTGCTGGGTATGCAAATTTTTTCCATGTTTTTTTTAGCTCTGACATGGCCAGAGGATAGAGGGCTGTCCTTGGGCAGTGCTCTCTGTGTTTGGAAAGTGCCTTTATTGATCCACAGCCCCAGCTGGTAAAAACAAAGAAAAATGTGAAAAACACAATTCAACATGCACTGAAGTTCAGACTCCAGACCCAGTACTGGTTTGTTTTCTGTTCAAGGTTTGAATTCTTCTAATACAGTGCCTGTGTGTGCGTATGTGTGTGTGTGGTTTGGCTTCAATATTTCCTGGAGGAATGTGTCCGCACAGCTAAACAAAATACCTCCCTGGGGGCAGCTTGTGCTTTACAGTTGCTGCAGCACAGAGAGAAAATCAGATTTTACAAAGACAGAAACAGAGTGCATCCGGCCAGGCTATAAGAAAAGCTTCATGCTTGACATCATTAATGGTCAAATTATAACATCAAAAAATAATATTTTATTCCACTGCATTTAGATCAGGAGCCTTGAAACCTTGCCTATCTCTTTGAGAAAAAAATGGGAGATAAATACATGAAAATAATCAATATTTTCTAGCTATAAAAGGACTACGACCAGGCACCTTTTCCAAACTGCTTTTTAAATATGTTCCACATGCTTTGTAAGTTGCTCTTTTCCCCTGAGGCTTGGCCTGCTAACAAAGAGGTGTATTAAATACAGAGGAACAAAAATATCATCTCAGAGCTTTTCCTTGTGCTTGGAAATGCTGATTCTTCTACAGGGCTACTCCAGCCTGACACCGGGTCTCTCTCGATGAGGACTCAGCATCCTCAGAGAGCAACAAATACATTTAGCCTTTTCCTAGCAAGTTCAACACTTGATAGCACGGCTTACTTGCTAAATCTCACTAAAGATTTTTTTTGTTCCTGCTCCTATCAAAGTATAAAGCTGAACAGAGATGGTTTATTGGCATCAAGAACCAACGCACTGTGTTTGGAAATCTAACCCTTCTTTGAAAAGTATGTGTAAAGCAGAATCAAAGAGTCTGCTTTCATCACTTTGATACTTTCCTGAATGTTGTTCAGTTTCTTTGACTCTATTCGCTCCATTTCTCTTTGGTGTCGGAGAGAAAATGGTGTGGACAATGCTATCATTCTCCGCCCGGCGCATTGTTTTATTACAGAAGCTCATGTACCTAAATTATGCAATAAGAAGAATTGAAACTGTGTCTTTTTGATGCGAACAAAGTTGATGCCAACCTTTTTTGTAAGTGTACAATTAATGAATAAAACGGGTTGATGTTCTGAGTAAGGTTCATAGTGTGGCAGCTGCTGTGCTGCCTGTACATGTGCTTTTCACATTCCCCAGGAGCAAACCCAGCCTTTCTGAGAGCGCCACGTAGCTGCATAGTACTGCTTGCACTGCAGTTTTAATGCTGCATTCAGACTGGGGTCCAGTGGGGCAACTGTACTCCCCTGGCCAGTGCATTACAACGTCCTCCTCTGGGCTGGACTCCAAGGCCTCCAGCCTCTATTTCAGGCAGCGGTGGGCTCTCTCCTAGAAAGCCATGGACCACCGCCCTATGCCTCTGCAGCTTCAGTTCTCCTATCAAAGTGATGGCTACGGGTCAGCAATCAAGGCAGTGAGTGCCCAATCCAAAGGGCAGCACAGAAGCAGAGTTTCCAGCTTGCCTGGGCTCTGCAGTCCTTGTGTGCCTGGATTTCTACTTCTTTGAGCGACTGGGGTGTATACATGCAGAGAGGTTGTCTATAGGACCACCTCCCTTTCCATCCCTATTACAGAACTTCCCAGTAACAGCTATGGGGAAATGGGCTGTGAATAAGGGAGGCTGCGATGGGGCTGAGTGCCCTGAGCCACAGAGCCGACAGCCGGCTTTGCCAGGAGAGAGGGACAAGGACCCAGCTGTTGGAAAAGTAACTGGGGTTACAAGGAAAGGGAGGTAGAAGGGAAAAATGCCCACATTGCCCCATCTCTTCCATTCACTGAATATTCTTGCTCTTCTTTCTGCACCCCATGCAGCCTGAATTCATCCTCCTCAACCATAGGTGACCAAAATCGTATGTAATATGCCAGACGAGCAGATCCCTGCTTTTACACCAGTGTCAATATCTACTTGTCCCTGCTGGCTATAACTCCTCTGACACATCCTAAGATTACATTCACCTTTTTCATGGCAATTCTGAATAGTGGCTAATACTCACCTAATGACAAATGAGAAAATATGTAGTAATAAACTTAGCACATTTTTTTGCGTCCTCTGTCATTGCCATATAATGAGCTTTCGCATTACAGTAGAAATTCTATGCAAAAACTCATAGCCAAACATAATACTATTGGATTTAATTACTTCTGTTAACCCAGTCTCTAGTGATCTTTATTTGTTTTTTCAGGCTATTCTGATCTTCTATGTTGATACTGGCTCCTAAACTTTTGTTTTAAGTTATGTCAGTGGAAGGGTATATGGTAATACCTTTCACAAAGATAGATTGTGATTAATATAATAAAGATAATGCTTCAGTCTTGTGTCTTTGTGTTGCCAGGAAGTCACTATTTCACAAAAACTGCTTGGTTGTAAGTTAGATGATGAATATATTAACTCTGGATAATTTAAGGTAAACAGACAGGGTTTTCCTTTAGTATTTACCCAAGATTACTGGGGAATTGGGCAGCCTCTTTCCCTCTTGTGCACTCACACATGCTTTTACCCTTTTTGGGCTATTTATTTGAGGAACAATGTTTTAACAAAGAACATTTAAATTGCCTCTGCAAACTTTAGCATGACTTTACTCTTGTATACTCTATATATATGTATATCAGAAGGACACTTTACATTTCAAAAGCAACACGCTTCTCACAGTTTTTTGAAGACAGCTTCTTATTTCAAGAGAGCTGCTCATTTGCAAGGGTAGCCTCAGCTCTCAGCAAGAGAGATCACTACAGCGACTCACTAGCTCTCATTGCTGATAAGATTGCTTTTTGCCCCAAATGCAGTTTGCCTGGTTTCCAGCTTGGGAAACTTCTTTAAATTCACCAGTGACTTTGCCAGCTAGACAGCGACAGCATCAGAGTGTGAATCACACCATTTCAATGGGCTGATTGTGAAATAAATATGAACAGGAACAGCAGGGGGTGGCTTTTCTTTAGCAGTCACAGTTTCCTTTTCACTATATGCCCTTAAAATGCCCAGGCAGTCTATTAGCAGAGGAGAAGATTGATAGAATTGCATTTACATTTTAAATCAAGCCAAGTTCTCACTTCCCCAGCCACAACCCTTCTAAAACATCAAACAAACAAACAAACAAACCAAAACAAAACAAGAAAAGCTGCAGCCAAATAGAAAGAAGGAAAATAAATGTTCATTTGATTAGTCTTCCAATGGAAATTAGCTTAATGGTCCAAAATTAAAAGTATAGACGTTAAAGGCCTTGGCTTGTTCTACACATGAAAGGCATAACGCTGCAACTGGGGTGATTCTTCACTCAAAATATTTCTCTTTGTGCCATCCCTCGGTGCTTTCCTCAGTACATTACCCAGCTGTAATGTTGTCTTCGTTTTGTATCATTATTTCTCTTTTCTTTTGGGAATAACTATAAGGGTAAAATGAAACTTTATAAAACTGTCAGAGTAAGTAAACACACTGTTGCTGAGAGAGTCCCCCAAGCCACCCTTGGATCTGACTCGCCTTTCGCCCAGCTGGTGACCATGAACACCCACCCCTCCCCTGGCACCGGCTGCCCTGGGCACCCCGTGCCAAGGTGGGCTGGGTTAACGTCCCGCGGGCGCTCTCTGGGAAGCTGCCCGAGAACCAGCCGCGCAGGCAGGAGGGGCCCGTTTAGCACCTCGTCCTTGCAGATGTTCTTGAAACTACCTGTTGAGCGCTGCCTACACCTGGCCAGATGGATGGGGGCAACACTGGCTCTGCTCTGCCTCTGCTGGGGCTGCAGGGCAACCTCCTGGTGTAGACAAGACCCTGCTGCAAGCTACGGTCTTATTACCATAGAGAGCTATCAACTATACCATGCATATACTATGCAGCTACATTTCACATGTCTTCGACCGATTCCTTTCTTAGTCACCCGACTTAAACAAATACAAACTAAAACACACTTATAGGGACACTTAGTCATCTGGGAATTCATTACATGTGGTTCAGAAGCAGAAGGAGATTCTTTTTCCTTTTTTATTTTTATCAAAAGGATTTAAAACAGAAAAGTTGCAATGAAGAATGAAATTCAGGTTTAAATGACAATTACATCTGAAATACAGTCTGGTATTGACACCAGTTTCTCACATGCTCAGATATTTTTTTTTTTTTTGTTTCAAGGCAAGTTGACAGAACAAAAATATAATTATTAAGTTTATTGATTTTCTTAAACAGAATGAAACCCTGCTTATTTTCATCACTTCTGGATTTTACCTAGTAGGGCAGATCTTCAACTATTCCACCCTATTTTATACATTTTTGTTCCGTAGAAGAGTATTTACACCTGTACAAGGTACTTGTCACATCATTCGGTTTTAGGGTGCTGGCAAAGACAGCTTTGAACCTGTGTTATGTCTCCAAAAGACAGGACTCCAAAAGGTAATGGTCTCTGCAAGAAACAAGAAATAATGCATCTGATTTACTCTTGCTTTGGCTTCAGGGCTTTTGTGCTACTAAAGCCAATGAACTGAACACAAGCTTTAATCTAGAGTGAGAATGTCGATCTGCAGGAGTCTGTGACTTGTGTCATTGATTTCAGTGATGGCAGGATTTCTTCCACTATGCTTAAATACAAAACGTGAAAAGCAGTGTATAGAAAAGAAAGTAGAACTATGGAGATGTGATGTATTATATGGACCCGTACTTTACCTTCTCAGCCAGCTGAGATGAGAATTTATTTTACCTTGTGGTTGTGCTAGCCTGCTGGAAGAACTGTTGTTTGTATCTAGAAATATACACAGCAACATAAGCTTTGACGTTTGCAGGTTTCTAGGCAAGAATAAATAGAAAACAGAGCCTGCTAGCATGCTAAGCAGCTACTAAAAAGCTCCTGTGCAGGCTGTAGTTCAGCAGAGAAGTCTCTTTGGAGTCCTGCTTGGCTTGGACCGGGTTATTATCCAGAGCTGCACTTTCAGTCTCATCCTTTTATTTTCTTTTAGTGACATAATGCTTCTGAAAAGTGCAGGAATACCAGTCCTAGAAAATGAAGTCCCTCATCTCCTTGCAGATTAACCACAGCATAGACAAGAGCTCTTTGGAGGGACAACCTCTGAGAGTAGATAGCTAAGACCTTGCATTTTTTCAGCCCTTGGATTCTCCTGTGGGCTTGTATCGGGGACAAATTTGGTAGATGAATACATTTATTCGTATCACCTCTGATACATTCCTTTCTGGCTGACATAATTTTTCATCGCAAGCGTAATTAGGAAGGGTGGGAAGCTGTCCAGCAATGATAAGACCTGGAGCTATCTGCCACATTTGCATGTGCATGTGGAGAGAGAGGGGGAGCGAGGGCAAGGGGCGGGCAGGAAAGCATGAATAACTTGCTCTTACTGCTGAGCACCGGTGTAAACCTGAACAAGGCTCTCTCCCCAAAACCCCGTTATTGAGGCCCTGACTTCAATGTTACTAAAGAATGGTATTACCTTAAGATGACTCACGCACGTGAGTGGTCTGGCAGCCCAGATGGAACGCAGACAAGGCACTTGTGTGCTCCGGGAGGAAGGGAGGCAGCTCTGCCCGTGCCCACGCCCGGCCAGGGAGCCAGGCTGAAAGCAACGCTGTTATTTCACCGGAGAGGTCTGCAAGTTACTCCGAGGTAAAATTGCCTTTTTCTTAGCAAGGCGGTGAAGGCTTAAGGCTCTAAATCCTGCATTACTTGAATCAATAAGCCTTGCAGTCACTGAAAAGAGTATCACTGACAGGGCTAAAACCGCGTAATCTCCCATCTCCCTGGTGTTGGTGGCTGCGTTCCCACAGCGTCCGTGGGAAATACCATTATCCCCATTACACAGAGAGCAGCCAAGACACAGACAAGCTGGGCTACGTCTGCACCACAGTGACAGAGGCTTGTGCGGACATCTCCGAGCCATCCCGGGCACTGCCATCACGTGAGCCCCACATACCCGGGGGGGTGCAGGAGCCTGCTGCCCGAGCCCCTGCCCTGCTGCAAAGGCAGGTTGGACACACCGCCCACGGAGAGGGCTGGTAAGCACAGCCAGTGTCAACGATTCGGCCACTGGTCTGAGGAGCACAAGGAAATTATTCCGGTTCTCCACCTCCGCTGGGCTGTCCTGTCTCTGTCCTGGACCACCATTTCCATATGGTTTTTTGCAGAGAAAGTGCCCAGTGCCAGGTTTGTACTGGCAAGACCTCCAGATTTCAGAACATCTTGCTTCTTTTTCTGACCCAGATGGCTTAGCTGCTTCTACAACCATTTTATCTAAGAACAGGCTTTTGAGCAGTAACAACTGTTTCCTCAGTATATATGTAAATTTTTAAAAATAACAACAGCAGTGTAGAAAAAAGAAGCCCGTACCACTGAGTAAGCAAAGAGGACTTTTGCTTAACTCTCATGGGGAAATGGTGTTGCAACACTGGCGACAGCCCTGAGGTCCTGCCTGCCTGCCTTGTCCATTGCCCACAGCTTGGCCAAGCCTTGCAGGTCACCAGCAGAGACTTACTGCTAGCGTGAAAGAGAAAAGGTGACACGTTGGATTACCCCAGCTTCAAGTGCAGGCACACTGTGCTGCCATACCCAGCTTCCCTTCTGAACCAGGGCAGCTGGCAGTGTTGTGCACCAGCACCCCCGAGACCCAGGGCAATGTGTGAGACTGCACAACCCCTATCCCAAAATTCAGTGCTGATATCTACAGAAAGGCTCAACAAAGTGCACTGTTGCACAGAGAGGAAAAACACGACAAACAGATAAGACCTTAATCAAAATGCCAGGGTTTCCAAAAAGCCTTGTGCTGAGATCGAAGATTGCAGGGCAGTTTAGCTCTGCTCTGAAGCAAGAAGTAGCACCTTTGCCCCAACAGCCGACTGAGTCACGAGGCTTTGAATTGCTTCTTAAATACACAGGGCTTTCTCTGTAAAGCGCCGTTTTACTTTTCCTATTTTTCAATATAATCAGAAGCTCATTTCATGAGGTGTCTCATGGCAGCCCCTGACTATTTTAAAATAAATATTTTCATTAAACAAGTGGATTTTGGTATTAGGAAGTCAGCAACTTGAAAGAGCTTTTGTCAAAAGTTGGTGGAGGCCCTGGTAGACTGTTCAAACATGGGAGGAATTTCTGCCTGCATAGTGAGTCCTTTGACTTTTAGAAAAATATTATTGTTTGAGTTTTCAGTAACTTGGAAGCAAAAGGACAACATAGCTCAAATTTTTTTTTTAAATTAATTATGTCATGATAGGCTTCTAAGTTTCCTCTCAACCCATGTGTCTGCTTTTGCTATGGAATATTCCTTATAAAAGAGTAAATAAATGCACTGTAAATAGCACTCAGGGCTGTAGTGACATCATCAGCCTCAAGAGTGGATGCAAAACTCAGCATGTGTCCTGAGCCCTCAGAGCCCTCATACGCTCACTGAATTGAGGAGTATGGTGAAGATGTGTCTGTGGTGGAGATGTCCATGTCATGATGATCATCAGAAATATGGTGGTACTGATTGACACCTGCTGTGCTCCCTTCTAATGCCAGCCTAAGTGTTCTCTCACAGACTGGAAGGGCTGTAAATAGCAGCTTCTCCATAGAGGCAATCCTTAGGCGAGTTTTGACCCTAAAATATTTTGATCTTTGCCCCTTCCCCTCCTGTAGCTCTAAAGACTATTTCCATGTCCATTTTGAATATTGCCTCTAAGATGCTATTAGCCTTTGTGAAGAACAGCTTGCGTCTCCCTGTTAAAGACCTTCTCTGCCCAAGGCAGGGTATGCACCAGAATTAATAAGTGGCTTTGCATAAGTGACTGGATAAAAACAGTCACTGAAAAGAGAGTCTGGATTTTCAAGGGCTTCAGTAACTGTGTATCTGGTTCAGAGTTGTGCCAGGTGCCTTAGACTGAAAGGACTCCCAGTGCCTGGTGTCACTGGCAAGTTCTCCTGAAGTCACTAATGAGCTTCTTAGAGAAAAAGACGTTATTTGCTCATATCTGGACCATAAATTGAACGTAGTCAGAGCTCAAGGATAATCTTACTGATGAGCTACCAATAGAAAATATCTGAGAAGACAGTATTTGTCTTTTTTGAACTGAGTTGCATATTCTGCATGCTGAGATGTGCAGAAGTGCTGATGATCTAGTGGCCGTTGGAAAATATCCATCTGGGACAGAGTCAACTATGCATGTAATCTGGCCCAGGGAGGAGAAGATTTAGGTAAGGAAATTAAACTCCAGGCCTTCCTTTTTTTCTGAAAAAAAGAAATATTTTTTTTCCTGATATTTCTGAGGGTAGCTCATTTTTTTAACTATTTGAGTAGACGTCCATCTCAGGTGGCTTTTCTTGAACTAGTTAATATGGGATCAAAGAGAAACCAAAGAGAAGGCAGGAATACTGCAGCAAAAACTTCAGAGCAAGTTACTTCAGCAATTTTGCCCCTTCACAAAGCAGAGAGTCATTTTTTTTATTTGGTTAAATGTTTTGGTGAGGCCTGGATCCAGCCTCTGCTTTGCTCTCTGAGCCAAGAAGAGCTTGGTCGCTCGGAAGCTCAGAACATTTCCCTGTTCTGCAGAAGAAACTCGATGGGTGGATCATTTCCCATGCCTGTCGGTGGCAAGTGTGTGGGGCTGAGCAAATCTCACCTCTTAGGACAAGAGTCTTGTCCTAAGAGGTGAGGGGCCAGGCAGACTTCAAGTGCAAAGGCATGAACGGCGGTGGCAGTCCTTTCTTCCCCCTTCCCTTTGTCACTACCTCAGAACATGGCCATCCAAACCAACAACCTGCACCTTCAGAAACTGCGAAAGAAAGGAATTCCAGGTATCCCACTTTTGGGGCAAAAATTGTAAGCCCTCAGTGCTATGCAAGTGCTGGGCTTTTCCTCCTCTGGATGTCTTCTTGGAGCTGAGGGCTGTGACTGCAATAGGTGGCATTCAGCACTTATGCCAGGCTCCCTTAGACATGACCACTGGGTGAGGCTTCTGTGGCATGGGGCTTTCACCCCAACTTGGGAGAGAGGGTATTGTGTCAGGCTATAGGAAGCTACACGCTTGCCTCTCTGGCCCTAGGCAACCAATGTATTGCTCAGTTCATAATGTAATTCCAAATTGGTGTTGGCAGCTTTAACATTATCCCATCCTAAAGAGCAGGATTTCTAAATAGCTTTCAGCTGCCTGAATATGGCCAGGACACAGGACTTGGAGAGTTGTTTTGCTGGTGTTTCATGCCAAAGAGTGGCCATAAGGCCACATTTGACACAGTCACTTCGACATCTATCTTTTAGAACATAAGCCATAGTATTTAATTATAGTTTGAAATGGAGTCATTATTGTGGGCTTAATATAGGTAAAATACCAAGAAAGAGAATATTGCTTGCACTTTAAAAAAAAAAATAAAAAAGCAAATGTTTCATTTTGAAACCATCCTTAGCAGTAGCTGGGTTGCTGACTTCTTGTACTGGGAGAGCATTTATGCTGTTCAGAAGACTGCTCTTCTGGCAGAGCAACTACATTTTAGCAGCTTGCCAAACGAGAATGTGATAGAAGGATAATATTTCACTCCTACCCTCAGCTACTTTTTACAGTAATGAGATGGTGATTAAGAGTCTGTTTCTTTACCGGCAAGGCTCGCAGTAAGTAGCATCCTTTCCTTGGACATGCACTAGGTAGCTGTGTTCAGATCCATGATCCAGCTGCTTGGGGCCATCTCAGAAGGTTTCCTGTCTTCCTCTGGCCTCTCATTCACTTGTCTAGGCAATTCCCTTTCCTGAAAATAAGACCAAGCAGCCCAAGGCCAGTCCTAAATTCCCCACAGCCAGGACTCCCAACTTTTCTTTCTTCTCTGAGTATCTACCACTTTAACCTTCAGGAGCACGTGATGTTACTAAACCAATCGTTCTTTATGAAAGCAAAGAAATTAATAACAAGGCAGTACTATGCAGTTCTCTTGCCCTGTTTCCTCCAGGTGTTTTGGTGGATTTAAGTCAGATTCCTCTGCAACATTTACAGTACTTCTTTTTCCCCAAAACTAGTTTTCAAGACTGATTTTCTCTCTAAAATGGCTGGTGGGAAGCCCCTTTCTTTTACAGGTGTCATTCAGTCATTTCCCCTTCTCCCACCTTCAGATGAACCTTCCTGGTCTACTGCAATGCCAGCGGATAGCGGTACTTCATCAGACACTTTACTGTTTTGGTTAATACCTAGCTAGAATTTGAATTTGAAAGGGCAGCAGGAGTGGGAGTTGGAAGGGGGGATAACTTGTGAAATAACCAGTTCTTCGTTCAAGGGTACCTCCATTTTACAGGACAATTAACATGTAAGAACAACATATGTTCAGCCTCACACCTGGATCCCAGCATCTGGATTTCTCAGCTCCGTCTGGCATCTAATAAAAGAACAGAGCCTCATAAATTCAACTCGGAAAGCAAAATAGTTTTTATACATTTGTGACAGCCATATAGAGATGTATTCATTCTGTTTGAGACCATGAATGTGTAAATACACGGGTCTCCCCAAGCAGCCATAACAAGCACAACTGTGTTGATTAAGAAATTATAAGCATTTGCATAAGTTAAAAGAGAAAATGATACTAGACCTGGGAGGTTTCCTTTATAGCGATAACCTTTCAGACCTGCTAAGGATGATAAGCAAGTCTGATTGATGCTACCAACATATGACACCAGTCCTGGAAGGATTTCTCTCTATCTGCAGCCTATGCAGTCCCACAGCTGTTCATTACGTTCTCAAGAAAGAGGCATATGTGCCAAAGCATGTACAGGACCAGGCCTACGATACTTTGATAATCCTGTGCTGTTTCTTACACGTGTCAGTTGCTTGAGATGCTCAGTAGGTTGTTTTCTTTCTGGAAGGAAAAGTGCCAGTAGTGTTTGTTTTTGTCACCCTCATTCCCTCCTTTCCCTGCTCCGGGCAGGAAAGCTCTAGCAGCTCTGACTCATAGGTTGGCAGGAAATTTAAAACGGCAGCAAGCTGCTGCTCGGACCACCCCCAGGCTTTTTTTTTTCCCCATTGATGCAGGAGACTATTTAATTGGGGGCTGACTTGTCAAACTTACTCGTTGACTCTTACCAGTGGCTGCCTAACCACTAACGGTGATTTTTTTCCTCCCTTCCTCCTCCTTGGACAAGCTCCTCACAATGAAGATGCTGCTGAGCCTGATTGCTCTGCTCTCTGCTGCCCTGTTAGCCAATGCAGCCCCTCCAACTTGCTATTCGAGGGTGTTGTCTCTGAGCAAAGAAATCACGGAGTCTTTTAAGGAGTTACAGACCTCCAAAGCTGTGGTGAGTCTACCTAAAAACTGCTCCTGCAAAGACGCTGTGGGTTGCTTGCTTTTGACACAAGTTTCTCTCAAAACAGAATTGCAATGAGTCTTTCTTCTTTCCTGCAGGACTCATGTGTGGAGATGCTGCCCAGGCTGTACTTGGACATACATGTAAGTTTTCACACTTTTTTCTTAATGCTGTGCAATAAAAACAGCTAATGAAAAGAGAGGATAACTCTTAAGATTGTACCCCAGAAAAGTGGCTTGAAACAAATTTTTAAAAACTTAATTAACTAGGGAGATGAGTGACAAAAAAAAAAAAATTCATTTTGAACCTTATTAAAATCCCTATGGAGCTTCTGAGATTTTACTTCTTTAAAAATTCAAAAATGAGGAAATCAATATTTTGAAGTGATTACCATTTCTACATTATTAATTTATTGTTTTCAGAAGTTAAATATGTGCAAAAAACCTTTGAATAATAGTTTAAAAGAAATGCAGAATAAACTTTCTTCACTTAATAAATCTCATTCATTTTATGTCACGAGTGGCTTCTGGCACTGCAGTTTTAATAAAAAGAAGTACAGGAATACCTTGCTGGCTTTTCCTGTTTTAAATAGCCACTTCTTGAATCCAGAAAGAAAAAGTATGCCTGAGGCTATGGAAGTGTGATACTGAGAAAAGACAGCAGAACAGACATCTTCCAGCAAAGACAAAATAGCCTCCTGCACACATAGTTTATGTCATAGTGTTCTGCCCTGGGATATCCGACATATTTTGCTTCTTTTCCCAGTGCTCCACTGAGTAACTAAAAAGTAGAAAATATCAGACTAAGTAAGAGATATCTGACACATTTTGCCAGAGGCAACTACACCGTGAAGTCTTGCAAGTCAGGACTCTCCAGATTCCAATTCCAGAGTTGCCAGTGCCTCACATCATTGCAAAGACCAAGCAATGTGAGCCCAGTGCCTCAGTTTCCCTTGCTTTAAAGCAAGAGCTGGGATATTTATTTATCTGCTTCACAAGGATGTTGTGAAATTCATGTTGGCTGTGCTTTATTTTGATAATGCAAAGTCCGAGGTAAAAATTACTCTGAAAAAATTTTGCCTGGTGCTCACAGTATTGCCTATTGTACGGGAACAGAGGAATCATGTCTGTGAGATGTTGATAATCTGTTCACCAGCTAAATCAGGTGCTCTCTTAAAAGGGAGACAATGTGCCTATTCTGTAGGTAACTCCACCTACTACAGGAGCAGATTTGATTGTATTGGCACTGCTATCTCCTAAAGCATGTGGGAAAGAAGCTGGCAGAACAAAACTGCACCTATGCACTTTTCCAAGCACTTATTTGAACCAAACATCTTTGTTATGAAATATTGATGGTGAATTCTCCTAACTGAAGGTTACATAGATTACACATACATAGAGGTAGGAATTCAAGGTTCCCACAGAGGCAGTAAGAATTTTGTAAGTGGTAGACGAGAAACATAAATCTGTGTTTGTGCAGGGTTACACATACCTCTTTTGCATGCTTTGCAGAATTACTGTGTGTTGGCAAAACTCCGTGATTTTGTGGCCTACCCCAGATGTGAGAGAGTGCTTGAAGTGAGTGAGCTGAAGGAAAAAGCCCGGAGCCTGTACACCATCATGATCTCCTACTGCAGAAGGGTAGGTCAAGATGCGCCAACAGGGACATGGTCTCTGCTTTTAGCCCCCTCTCTCTCCACCCTGTCCCCTGAGGAGCAAAACTGGATCAGAGCCTGAGCTTCTCAACATTGTGCTATCTTCTGCCTTCCTCCTTATAAATGTTAGCCTTCTCTTTTGTTTCTCCAGGACTTGGTGTTCCTCACTGATGACTGTAACGCTCTGGAAAATCCTATTCTGCCTCCCATTGAGCCCTCCATCATTGAGAGCTAAAAGGGAGTCAGCCCAAAAGTTGTACCTGGGAAATTTTCAAGGAGAGGAAGAGTCAAAATACGTATACGCTGTAAACTACTACGTTAACAACTAAGATCTTTTTCAAGCACACTAGCAATATTATCTCAGACCTACCCGTTTTTCTCAGCCTTGGCAGGAAATGAACTGCATGCCTTGCATACCTATTGAGCTGCTAGGGAAACTATGGTTAGAGAGCATTTTTCATTTGGCAAGGTATGATATTTCAGTTTAGCCAAATGTATAAAGTATGTTTTGTTTAAACATTAGATACTAGATTTATTTTAGTCTTTTATGAATAACTAGATTCATATAAAGAAAATACATTATGATCAATATTCAGTCCTGACTTAGCAGTTCTTTTATTAGACAGGCATGGAAGGGACCATATTTGTTTTTCTTGAAGTGTTTGATTAATAGAAGAAGTGTAACACTGTACTGGCAGATGTCTCTCTACCTGTATAGCTCATATATGTATGCTGATAGTTTCTGATGTCAGACTTGAAAGTAACTTGTCTCTGTGGAAAACTAAATAAAAACAGCCTTCTAACCCAAGATGCTTGTGTTACATCATGTCTTTCAAGATCAACCCAAAAGGTGTCGTTCTTATAAACTTACTTTTCACAGTCACTTGCAAGTTGTTTTTCACAGCATAAGCCATCTTTAGCTTTGTTTCCATAGCAATGCAAACTTTGCTGTGTCTGCATGATTTGACAATGTGTAAGTTTCTACTGGGAGAATTTTTCCATGCTGCAAACAATTTCTTTGATGAAATTAGTGGATTTTTAAAAAATACTGTTTCTGTGTTGTGAGAATGTAAGCTGTGAGGTAGTGGCTCAGAAAGCCTATTAAAGGTTTGGACAGATTGTTAAGACACAGCCCATATACTGAGCTACTGAGATTAATAGAATTTCCAGAAAATAGTTCCAGAGTCATGGGTCCCTTCAGTATCTGCAGGACATAAGACCTTCACACCCAGCAGCTCTTTGGTGCCAAGAATAGAAAGGATCTTCCCCGTATTCTTGGAAGTAGCTGCTATTACTCCAGAGAGTGCCTTCCTTCCCTCTGTGCAAGTGGTTTTTCTCTCTCCTGTATAGTATTTGCTGGTTGTTCATCTGCAGCACTGCCAACCCTGGTGACTTGGTCAGTGGTCTCACCATGTTTTATAAAAACCCATCTTCTGTAATCATGAGACTATTTGACAATCACAGCTCCTCTATCATTCTGTCATCCCAGTGAATATCTGATGGTATAAACCAAAATGATTGACAACTCTTATGGAAATAAGCGAATCATAACATTAATTCAAAGGAAAAAAAGTACAGGGGGGAAAAAAGGTTTTTTTCTTTATTTTGGAATTACCCTGTGCTGTAGAAACTACTAATCTGATTTTAGCTATAGAAGGTTGACTATCCCATTGAACCACAGAATAAGGGTGGGAAACTCTGAACCCTGGAGAGATACAGAGGGAAGAAAGTAAGCAAGTGGTTTTCCTTCCAGTTTGTTTCAATTCTAAGTGTACATTCAAGGAATGTGCCTGTCAGACTTTGTACTTCTCTCCTGAAGATGAGGTCCTCATGTGCTAGCCCTATTAATCCTCTAGATGAGCCATTCTGCCCACAGGCAGCTCACAGGGGTTCCACTCCGGTGTCTCTACGGGCATCTGGTAGAGACAGTAGCAAGCTCAGCAATCTGACCTAGTACCAGGCTGAACTCAAAAATGTGCAACAGCTCAGATAGTCCTACTACCCCTACTGCCCGCGGGGGCTAGGACGAGATGAGTAGGAGGGCCGCTGTGGTGCACCTCGAAGCCTGGGGCATGGGCCCGGGTGGAGCCGCTGCAGGTGCAGATCTTGGTGGTAGTAGCAAATATTCAAACGAGAGCTTTGAAGGCCAAAGTGGAGCAGGGTTCCAGGAGAACAGCAGTTGAACATGAGTCAGTTGGTTCTAAGTGATAGGTGAGCACCGTTCTGAAAGGGCGGGCAATGGCTTCCGTTGCCCTCAGCCGATTGAAAGGAAGTCGGGTTCAGATCCCCAAATCCAGAGGGTTTTTTTATTCTTTTTTTAATAAAGGCTCAGTTTTGGGGCCAGTTCTATTTAATATCTTTATCAATCATCTGGACGAGGGGATCGAGTGTTCCCTCAGTAAGTTTGCAGATGATACCAAGCTGGGCGGGAGTGTTGATCTGCTGGAGGGTAGGAAGGCTCTGCAGAGGGACCTGGACAGGCTGGATCGATGGGCTGAGGCCAACTGTATGAGGTTCAACAAGGCCAAGTGCCGGGTCCTGCACTTCGGCCACAACAACCCCAGGCAACGCTACAGGCTTGGGGAAGAGTGGCTGGAAAGCTGCCCGGAGGAAAAGGACCTGGGGGTGCTGATTGACAGCCGGCTGAACACGAGCCAGCAGTGTGCCCAGGTGGCCAAGAAGGCCAACAGCATCCTGGTCTGTATCAGAAATAGTGTGGCCAGCAGGAATAGGGAAGTCATCGTGCCCCTGTACTCGGCACTGGTGAGGCCGCACCTCGAATCCTGTGTTCAGTTTTGGGCCCCTCACTACAAGAAGGACATGGAGGTGATGGAGTGTGTCCAGAGAAGGGCAACGAAGCTGGTGAAGGGTCTGGAGCACAAGCCTTATGAAGAGCGGCTGAGGGAACTGGGACTGTTTAGTCTGGAGAAGAGGAGGTTGAGGGGAGACCTCATCATGCTCTACAACTACCTGAAAGGAGGTTGTAGCGAGATGGGGGTCGGTCTCTTCTTCCAAGTAACAAGTGATAGGACGAGAGGAAATGGCCTCAAGTTGTGCCAAGGGAGGTTTAGATTGGACATTAGGAAAAATTTCTTTACTGAAAGAGTGGTTAAACATTGGCACAGGCTGCCCAGGGAAACGGTTGAGTCACCATCCCTGGAAGCGTTTAAAAGATGTGTAGATGAGGTGCTTAGGGATATGGTTTAGTGGGCATGGTGATGTTGGGTTGACAGCTAGACTCGATGATCTTAAAGGTCTTTTCCAACCTTAATGATTCTATGATTCTACTATTAGAAAAATCATTGCTTAGTTTGCCTTTTAGGATCCTTCTCCTCTCCAAGCCATCAACCTCTGTATAAGATCCTATACAGTCTAGAGATACCAATAGCATTTTTTCTGCATCACCTGGACATACCCAAGGCCAACTCCTTCAGTAGCAGCCACATCCTGGAATAAGGGCACCTATTAGCATGCTGACAGGGAGCCTGATACCCACATAGGGAGTTGTAAGCACTGGCAGCTCCCTGGCTCAAAGAGAAATGCAGGTGGAGTTGAACTATTTGATGTCAGACTCTCCGTTCATCCTCCCTCTAACCAGGGGCTCAGCCACCGCCTGGGGAAGCAAGCAGCGCTGGGATAACATCAAGGCCTATACACTTCCATACAAGTACCAAAACCACATCACAGCCTCTGGTTTTCATACCTTTTTTCAAAGACAGTCATGGATGTACCTCTCAAGAAAGTGTGGTATGGCCACCACAGGCCACAGTTTGCAGAGCTAACCCAGGGACTGGGTGGTACATGGGCTTGGAAGCTGGCAGCAGAAGCTGTTAATTTTGGGCTGTTTTTTTCCACCTCCAGATGTCATGGCTATAAAAACAGGCCTGTTATAAAGTTTGCATTGTGACTTAGCAAGTAAACTGCAGAGCAGGACTTGTTTCCTTTCCCACAGAAGCCCACGCAACTGTCCCTAGAACTGGACCTTGGGTAAAGTCTGTGCAGGTAATTGTGGCACTTCTGCCCCTGCTTCTTTCCTGTCACGTGGACACACACTTTCTGAAATGGAGTATTTGATGAGGATTTTCTCATGGATCTTCTCATAACTCCTCTTTATCCTGCTTTATTGAAGTAAATAAGCCTTTCCTAGTCCATTTTGATGGAACTTGTGATCCTAACTCCAGATTTCTCCTGTAATGTTCCCATTCTTTCAACCATCTTCCAAATATATTTTCTCCTGGTTTAGGCTGATTACATTTGTGAAGAAAATGTAGCCTAATTTCTTTAGGACAAAATATCTTGCAAGATTGGAATTGGAATTGGAAACAGAGTAGAAATAATTTTATTCGCATTGCTTTAGTTAGTAACTTTAGCATTTTCATGACTGACAAGGGCACACTCTGTCTGCAATGCACTCTTAACATGGTTACTTACCAACAGCTCAGTTCTGTACTGTTACATCCTACTTCTGCAGAAGTTGAGAAAAGCAACTAGATGCTTTGGGGACTGTACATACTTGAATGGACTTTAAAAGCCTATCGTCCATTTGCAGATGCTGTATGTTTTATTCCCAGAATCAGATTTGTCTCGTCGTTGGTGTACTTTTACACCAAATATATTCCCTATGGTTTATGCTGTGACTCTCTTCACATCTCGTATGTCATTTGTAATGGAAAGTGTGCTGAAAGCAAAGCTATGCTCTTTCAGTTCACAGTAACCTGCTGTCACTCAGACTATCTTAATGAGATTTGTGATTAGATGAAGCCTTTTTATGAACAGCATCTTTTTCCAGGTTGTAAGAGTCCAGGGGGAAAAAACACTGATAAAGAGATCCACTTGTAGTTTGCCAAGAAATAATCCACTTCTCCCTTTCAGTAAGACAGTAAGTTTACCAACTCTTTAATTTACCATTATACCACGTATATAAGGAGCAGTGGAGCCATTCATGCAGCTGAGCATTTATTCCTGTGACACAGCAGCCCATGATCATTAGGGCCCCAGCCAACAGGGAGACCATGAAGGGATTAAGAAGGACATATTTGTTGTAATTTGTCAACTGGCATCTTGCCTAGTTATTGCAGAGTGTTACTAAAGGCACATCATTAAGAAACTGCACTCAGTTTGTACGATCATTAGGGAAGAATTGTAGAAAAACAAAGCATCTGTTCTGTTCTCTTGCCAGTTGAAGGAAGTTTGTTAGAAGGAGCAGTCAATCCTAGGACTAGGTTTCTTTTGCAGACTTCTTTCTATCTGCAAGAAGCCTCACTAAAGAGCAGTCCTAGGACTGCTGGAGTCTCCCTCATATTATTATATGGAATCCCAAGGCAGTCAAAATGGTAGGTCTTGGGGACTGACTCTGCAAAATTATTCAAAGACATTCATTTACAATTTTGCCAAAAAGTTATATTATGGAATTTACTAGCTCCTTTCCCATCTCTTTTGTTCCAGTCTCAGTCACATGGGCTTTCCTTAAGTAGGCACTCTGGTCAGTTAACTCCTCATACACTGTTTTTTGGTGAAACCAGGCTAGGGATGAGGGTTAACAAATGATTAATCCCTGTCCACTACCCCAAGTCAGGAAAGATGGCAGCCTTCAAACAGATAATCAGATCATTCAAGGTGATGAGGTTCCACTGGATAACCTGTGACTTGCTACTAATTAATAGGGTACAAATTAAATATGGTCTTATGAAATCCTTTTTTTTGTTTTTTTTTCTTTCCTTAAAGCAAAGAGAAAACAATAATGCAGCATTGGGAAGGAATCTGATCTTCTAGGTTGTACACTTTGGAATGGAATGTTAGTTTGTCCAAACACCAGATTTGGGAGTGCCCATTTCTCCATTGCACCGTTCCCTATGTGTGTGGCATCTGTGGGTTGAGCTAATGGGATGCTGACAGAGATTTTCCAAAAATTTGCTACAATGTTAAGGTCTTGTAAATAATGTTACCTTACAAACATTTAACCACTGTACTTTAACCAGTACTTTTTTCCCCATTAAAACCTTCTCATTTTTGGAGTGTATGGCAATGCAAGTGAAAATTACAATAGACAAGCTCCACCAACTTCATGCAACTTTTTGGATTCACACTTTTCTTTTAGGCTTGCTATGGCCAGGAACCCTGTGCCGTAGGATTTTACTGTTAGCCTGCCAGAGTAAAAAAAAAAAACAAACCAGTCTGCAAGGGAACTGTTGGTAGCTAAGCTGAAATTCCGAGGCAATGATGTGCAGAGAAAGGCCATGATCTCATTATCAAAAGATTTTCATAGTCTATGTTTCCTCAGCATAGGGTAAATGTATATCCTTAGATAAATAATATAGGAATGAACAGAAAACCAATTAAAATATCTATCATTCGAAGACAGATAAATACATACATATGTACCCTGAAATCTTGTTTCATGTTCACAGGTCCGTAACGAGGATGTGTTCAGACAGATAAGAGGATTTTGAAGCCAAACAGATGTGGGGGGGGAGGGGGGAGAAAAACCTCTCCAAAGATGTTTTGCAATAGATTGAAATACATTGACAGTACTTCATTAATACTCTTACAGAATAATTTTCTTACAGAAGAAATAAAACCAAAGTCACAGAACAAGAAAGAAGCTCAAGACCTCCTATTGCATCCCTTGAGCACAAGACTAGCCTGGCTATCTCAGGTCGTTCCTGATAGCAGTTTGCCTGAAAGATTTTAAGAAAAAGTTGATCTAGAAAGCCCACAGCAGTCCAAATTAATCCATTCCAGACCCTCCTTTGTTACAAAGTTTTACCTGGTACTCAATTTGCCCTCTCAAAATTTAAGCCCATTGCTTCCTGCTTTATTCATCACAGAAATGGGGATTGGATTGTTCTTTTTTGTCTTTGCAGCAGACGTTAGTACATTTGAAGACTTCTGTCTCTCTCTCCTTACTCTACAAATCCAGTTCTTTCAATCTTTCTTCATTGATCAGAGATCTAGAAAACACGACCCTTCTTGTTGCCCTTCTTCTAGCTCTCTCCACTTGGTTTCCATCCTTTTTGAAGTACAGTGCTCGAAGTTAAATATAGACATCCAGCTGAGGCTTTATCAATGTCAAGTAGTGTAGAAAGAAAGATCTATCAGTGAACTTCTGACAACAGTAGATTATAAATAAAAAATCATCTCCAAGCATCTGGAGACATTTGTACATTTTTTTATTTAAATTTTAAGGTGAATGTAGAAAGTTAGAGTACAAGTTGGCCTCACTACTCTATAATGAAGAAAACATCTGGGGGAAAAATAAAGCAACACATACTGAAATACAATGGCTGCTCCATTTGCTGTACAGGTAGATGTAAAGTCTGCTGGAGTCAGTGCCAGTTTTTGAATAGACTATGCAATGAGGATTCACATTTTTTAAATTCATATGGACTCTACAAAGTGTTCCACACCTTCTCCTTCCTAGGACACTGTCCCAGCTCCCAGGCTGTCGAATCCTGCCAGAACTGAGCCATGGCACAACTGAGGATGCGAGGTTACTTGTAGACCCCTACATTAAATGTCTTTGCGCCTTTCTCTGGCACTCTCTGACATGAAACAGTTCATGGCCTAACTACTAAACACTTGCCTTCCTAACCAGGGCAGCTGCAGCCAAGCTGCCTTTTCACAATGGTCTCTGGTCCATGCTATCTTTCTGACCACATCCAAAACTTGTTTGGAAGAGTGGCATCTGCCCAGGTCAAAACTGTGCACAGAACTGTTATAATAATTTCCAAGTATAGCCAAGCATGTTTCAATACCTGGAAATGTTCCTAACACTGAGCACATAAATAAAAGACTGATTTTGGAGTGGTTCAGTTGTTCTCCTGGGAGAAGAGCCGTGCTTTCCAGATTGTTAACGCATTTCATATTATTATTGAATTAAAACGCAAAACCTTGAAGTAGTCCAGGGAACAGACCCCAAACCTCCCAGTTTCCATATGACTTTCCCATAAGACAAGTACCAGGTAAATGAGTCAGAAAGGTGTTACACCTATTGAGAGAGAAAGGGAAGCAAGAATGTAATTTTTAGTAAACCAAGGTCAGACAGAAGCGCTTCTAATGATCTAGGAAGGGAAAAAATGTTATTTGGAAATCACAACTTTGTTTGTTTGTTTGTTTTCCACTGTTTAATACAAAGGAAGCTTTTTCTGTAGTTGCAGAATTTAAACTATTTTTCTCCACTGTGAGTTCTCTGAGGTCCAATAAGTGCTTGGCTGTTGCTGCCTTCTTACGACATCTAGACAGCCAGAAGATGTGAGCTTGGAAAGCAGGCTGTTTATCAAAAATTTTTTCTTGATCGGGACACAAAGGCCAGGTCAAGGAAGCAAAGAAATACACTCGGGCTGTTCTATAGCCTCCCTCTTCTAGTGAATAGGAACTGACTCTGGGTTTATAACCCCAGTCACTAGGCATACATCTGGGAATTATTTGCATTTTATGCCCCCAAGCAGTTCTGTTTGTCTTTTAATTTCTGTAAAGTGTATTGCTTGCCTTAGTGTCCTCCTCTGAAATTTTAATAACAAGCTATATATTTTTTTTTTTTTTAAGGAGACCTACGAACTCAGTTCTAGACTAAAGCGTGTCATGAGTATCTTTTGTTCAGCCTTTACACAGCACCAGGTTGTATAGCCTGGCCTGCAACCAACCTGCAACCAGCCTGGCCTGCAACTGCAGTTGGGAGCTGGGCTAACCCACAGCCGCTTCTGGGGGTACAGCAAACAGTTGCATTTATGTAGCATCTTTCTTCGCTCAGCACTTTTATCCCCTTTAAACACTACTGTCTCATTTTTATTAAGGATCTGAATGTGTAACGCTGGAAAAGTTCTCGGAGCCTGCAGCCTGAGATTTGCCAAGCCTTGTATGGACACTAGGAGAAAGTCTATGGCCAAATTACTTGCAGCCTGGGGTACATATACCATCCCTGAAATCCTCTGCATCAAAGGTGAAAAATGTCGTGATGTGATACAGGAAAAAGGAAGACACAGCATAACAGTCTGCAGGAGGGGCAAGGCTGGGCGAAATTCCACCATGGGCACAAAGAACAGGCAGAAGGTCAGAGCCACATCTTCCCGTCTCCCAGCCCCCAACGCACTTGTGAGAACGAATGGGCTTATCCGGTTGCCTAAGATAAACCTGACACAACCCTTGTCTTTTTGCCATGATCTTCAGAGTCAAAAGTTTTTAGTCGATCCTAGAGGTCCCTCAGTCACTTTGCTGAACAGAGGGAAGAGAATGGGGATGGGAGGAAGAAGAGCCAGGCAAGAGCATCCTCCACCTTTGTTTGTTCAAAGAAAGATGGTTCCATTTCTGCAAAACTCTTTTCCTCAATCAACTGCAAATGCATCAGACTTGCTCCAGTATCCTGTAACGGCATTTTATCACTTACATCCTCACAAAACAGTCTTATTCAGAAGAGAAATTATGCAAATAAAATCATTTCTAATCATCACTGTCTTCAAAGGAGGACAACAAAGAGTTGCTCTTAAGAAAATCTATTGATAAGGGTAATTATCCTATTAGACTTTCTCAGTCAGCTCTTCATACATACAGTAATTACTTTCAACTTAGGATCGTTCATCAGCATGGCATACAAATCTGAATAAAGATGTAGACAGGTAAAGAAAAGATCATGAAGTACTTTATGTACATTAATTACACCTCATAATCCCTCTGACAACTCAGAAAGAGATTATTAAATTTAGGCATTGACGCCTCTAAATCAGACTGCTTATTTAGTTATTTAGATGCAGTTTTGAGGATCTACGTATGAACACTGTGGCATAAACATCTTGCCTAGGATCAGACAGCAAATTGATGACGGTGCCAAAAATAAAGCATACGCCTTTGGAGCCTCCTGCTGCAGCACCCTGAGCACTGCCTTTAGCCACATGTCCTCACATAGTCTAGGAGTGGCTCTTGTATTTACTGACAACCGACATTTTACACAGCAATCAAATGGATTACTACTTCATTGTGCCTGGCAAGCTTTTGACCAAAGCTAGATTTGTGGTCCAAATTTAAAATGGGTTCTTATTACATATGCCAGAACTGGTTTGAAGAAATATTTCCTCCCTGTTAAAGCTCTTGTCAAGGCAATGAAAGGCCAGTCTATTCTCTGTAATATGTATCCGGCAGTGGCTTATATGGGACACATGATATAGAAAAGCAAACACCTGGTGGTCACAGGAATATATACTTCACAAATTGCTTTTTGGAAAGAACATAATTCAAAATTCAGCAGCAAACAATAACTTCAGAGCAGTCCTGGATTCCTAAAAAATGTTGAAATCCTACAGAACATTAACAAACCATTTAACCCAGATCTCTAAAAGCACAGTGATTTGTTATTAACGTCTTCAAAAGCCAATTCTGCAGCCACCACCACTGAGACCGTGTGATGCAAGTGCCTCCACACACTTTGCATGTTTTCAGTCAAACATCAAGCTGAACAAAGGCTGACCCCTCTTCCTTATTTTACCTGGGCAGTCAAATTAAATTTTATACAATAACACCACTGAACAGCTGGTGAAAGTCAAAAGGCCTGTCAGGATCAAAGTCCGCAATTCTATTTCAGAAACAAGGGAAAGGAACCAACATTTTCAAGAAGCGTTAACTGTAGTGTTACAAACACTAATATTTTAAGTGGGATTCCTACTGACTGTCAGGGTATGTTATCAAGAGTCCAGGGTACAGATCAGATCAAATAATTGATGCTAGTAAATAGGAAGCTCTAGCAGGCAGTAATATTTCCTTTTATGCAACTACGTAAAATAGTCAATACCAGGATTTTACACGAATATGCAGCGCAGTTAATGGTATGTTCTGCCATACTGCAATTGCTATAGGACTGGATGCATTGTAGGATGCATTCATTGGAGAACTCTCATAAAAGAAACATGTGAAAGGAAAAAGAAATAAAAACCCCACCGAACTATGTCAGCTATGCTAAAAGACTACCCAAAGCTTAGGTCCAGGCTCAGTATCTAGTTATGTGCTGTAAAATACCTTTATGCCATGCAGTTTACATTGCCTGTTCTCATCGGGCATTCCTGGTGCTTTGGTTCTGCTACCTTCTGTGGTAAAACCTATCTATCTGATGTGAGCAGATATTTCTCTTCCAACCTTCTTCTCTTGCTGGCGTGGAGATGAGAAAATAAATTTTAAGGTCTCTTCATTTCCCCAAAGCGGAAGTTCAGTTCTACCTTTCTGCATGTGTCAGAGTGCAGAAACTTCCTTAAATCATCCACTACGTTCATTTGGGCCAAACTGCAATGACCCTTGCTCGTAGGTAGTGATCAGACTTAAGATGCACCCAATTTTGGGCATGCTGCTGTGCAGGAGCATTTCTGTGCTGCAACTTGATCACAGATACCTGGCTAAAGATCTACTGCTCCATCACAGAGAAGCTCAGCAGCCACGGCACAATGCTGTGGTGGGGACCATGCCATCTCACAGGGCTCTACGCTCAAAAAGAGACCCGCAGCAGGAGATACATCCACAAACATCCTGCACTTCCCCATCACACACACTCTTGCATGAGTTGGCACCATTCTAAAACTTACCTATGGAGTCTGCATGGGTCATAGATCAAAAAAAAACCTAGGTAGCCTTTTATTATTGCTATTTGAAGCAAGTTGATTTGTTAAGCTATAAGTAACCCTTGTTCACTGCTTCAATCTGGAAAACAGACACTATGTCACAGCATCTGAATCATTGAGCTGGACCAAAAAAACCCAGCAGAAACACAGCTATCAACTTTTGAAACTGGCTGAGTACAACATAAGTTTTAATAGCACATTTACAGTACAACATAAGTTTTAACAGTGAAGTTGGCAACAATAACTCATACCTTTCATCCTAGTTTTTTTGTAAACTTAGGCTCCCCCTTAAGAGACTGTGTGCTGGTTGATTCAAACAGGCTTCACAATCCAGCTTTTGGCATTTCACCATTTTTGCTTTTCATCTGTCCACAAATTTATGACTTCTACTCACCAAGTCAGACTGCAAAGTCAGAAAGCTGCTGTGTGGACTATTTTTCTCTTCTCCACTCCACTTAGCGTCATTGATTTTGAAATCTGCCTCTCTACAGCTGACTCAGGGTTTTTTATTAACAATAGCCAGACACACTTTGATGCTACTTGATGCTGAAGATAGTTTTAGATAAATTGGAGGAACATTGCTGTAATACAAGAAGGCAAGAGGATCAGCTTTGTCTCTGTAAGTCTGGAGTATGAAAAGTTTATTGCCGGGTTTGATTTATCTTTGCTGGAAGACGCATGAACTCTAAGAGATAAATTTGTCCCAAACGTGCAGAAAACCATGCACCTCATAAAAACTGTGTTCATTTATCCTTTCAGTCAATTCCCATAAATCAACCCCCCAAAAAGCAATTTATAAATATCCTATTATATTATGGGAGTTGCAGATAGTAAATCTATTTCCCCTGAAATTACATTCCCTGTGCTCCACGCTTTTCAAAGAGGATGTCTTTACCGATGCTAAAGCAAGAGCACCGAAAGGCCTGCATAGGTGACCAAGGAGCTCCTGACAAAACTCAAATATAAAAAGAAAGCTCACATGAGGTGGAATCGGGATCAGAAGACCCAGGAGAAATACAGAGACACTGTCTGAATATGCTGGGATAGGGTTAGGTAAGCCAAAGCCCACCTGGAGTTGAATCTGGCAAGGGGCTGTAAGGGCTTCTATAGGTACATGGACCTGCATTCCACAGCAGCATGGACCCACTGCTGAAAGGGGAGGGGAAGCTGGTGACAAAGGACATAACAAAGGTACTCACTGTCTTTTTTACCTCCATCTTTACTGATAAAATCAGCCTTCAGAAATCCTAGGCCCCAGAGACCAGTAGGAAATTTTGGAGCAAAGAATACTTACCCTGGGTGGATAAGGATCATGTAAGGAACATTTAAACAATCTGGACATACACAATTCCATGAGACCTGACAGGTTTCACTCAGTAGTGTTTAGGGCTGATGTCATTGCGGGGCCACTCTCAATTATCTTTGAAAGGTCATGGTGATTGTGGGAGGTTCCGAAGGACTGGAAGAAAGCAAAGGTCACTCTTATGTTCGAGTAAGGTAAGAAGGATTTGGGGAATTGCAGGCTGGTTAACCTCACCTCCATCCCTGGGCAAGTCCTCCTGAAAACCATTTCCAAACATATGAAGGACAAGAAGGTGATTGCATGTGGTTGGTATGGACTTACGAAGGGGAAAATCATGCTTAGCCAACCTGTTATACTTCTACAACGAGACGACGAGGGGAGAGCAATGGATGTTGTTTATCTCAACTTCAGAAAGGCTTTCAACACTGTTTCCCATAATATCATCAAAGACAAACTGAAGTACAGACTAGAGAAGTGAACAGTGAGGTGGATCGAAAACTGGATGAAATGCAGGCTCAAAAAGATTGTGATTAGCAACATGAAGTCCAGTTGGAGGCCAGTCACTAGTGATGTACCTCAAGGGTTGATACTGGGGCTAACAGTTTTGGCCTGTTGTACAAGTCCTGCACCTGGAGAGGAGTAACCTCAGGCACCAGTACACACTGAAGGTCAAGAGGCTGGAAAGCAGCTTTGCAGAAAAGGACCTGGAGATCCTGGTGGACACCAAATTGAACATGAACCAGCAATGTGCCCTTGTGGCAAAATGGTAATTGTGGGCTACATTAGGAAGAGTGCTGCCAGCAGGTTAAGGGAAGTCATCCTTTCCCTCTGCTTCCCCCACTCACTCTTGCTGTGAGGGTGATCAGACACCAGAACAGGTTGCCCAGAGAAGTTGAGGAGTCTCCACCTTTGTAGATATTTGAAATGCAACTGGACAAGGTCCTGAGCAACCTGCTCTAGATAGTTCTGCTTTAAGCATGTGAGGTGGACTAGACTTTCTCCAAATCTGAACCTTTCTGTGATTCTGCAATTACAGCCATGTGTTTTTGCAGGCACGTGTTGCTATTGAGCAGCACTAAGGAATACAGGTTAGTGCAGCTCTACCAAAAGTATCTGAAATGTTTATTTGATTCTCAGCAGGGAAAGGTCTCTGTTACAAGCTAGTCTATATAACAGACTCCACTAGTGCAGTTTTTCTTCTTGCAACTTTTTCCCCCAAAGTATTAGTTTCTCTGACAGAAGGATTAAATATAGACTTGGTCAGAAGAATAGTTTCAGTAGTAAGGAGAGACAATCTTTTTAAAGAATTCAGCTGGGATTTTCCATTTACAAGAACTCTTTGCTAATTTTTACATTTGCAAATAGTTTTCTGTTAAGTCCAGCTTCCAACAGCAGAAACAGTTACTTCTGTCATAGAAGGGGGAAGGGGGAGAAATCTGAATAATATCTTTATTTGGAGGAAAGCCATCTTCCTTGAGAAAGGAAAAACAAACAAAAAAACCCCAAGTATTATGCAAGGCACAGAGCTGAGTAGCACTTGACAGTATGGAACAGGCCGTACCCTGGCAGTTGTTCCAGGAGCTGCTGCCTTCCATGCTCAATCGCTTCCTTTTCCGTTCTGTTCTGTGACCACATACTCAGTGTTAGGAATATTCCTCTAGGGAAGACACGCTATTTCCTTTTGTCTCCCTTTTTAATTAAATTTCTAATTGAATCGCTGCAAAGAAGAAATTTGAAGTATCAAAAGTAGAACTATCACCTCCTCTTGACAGTGTGGGATGATGTGAAGAGATGCAAAAAGCCTTCTGATGTCCCTAAAGCCCACGTTGCATCTTTTCCCTCACTAAGAGGAACAGTTTGTTGATGAGTAAGTATTCCCTGGCTCCATAGGGCTTGATGGCCCACCAAACAAACTGTTGTCACCTGTTACCACCTTGTTTAATGACTGTGGGCTCAGTTCAACAAATCAGATAGATAGGCATTCATTAAATCTATATTTAAATGTTATGCTGAGTAGGAATGAATTTAAACACACACCACAGAATGAGCTCCTAACTGGATCTTCCAGAAAGTTTTGTATGGAAATGTGTTCCCAGGCAATGTAGCCAAGTGTGCCTATTTTACTTAATCCCCTTATTAAAACCAATGGTTCATGCTGTTCCAGTAAGAGAATAACAACAGCAAGCTTACATAAGGTGTTCTTCTGAAGGATATGAATCTCTTTATATCTAGGGAAATCAAAGTCTTGTTTCTCCAAGTGCATAAATACTAATTGAAATCATACAGGGACATATTCATAAATTGACCTTTATGAGTACTATCAATACCTTGTAGACCAATACAATCATGCAACTGAACCATACCTTGCAGATATGTAGACATGAACAACATAATTTGATTAGTCCATTTGAATTCAAGAGCTTATTCTGAACAGAAAAGTTATCCAATATGCCTAAGCACCAAACTCTCCAAGGGTTAAACATTCAAATACCTTGAAGAAGATTGGGCACAAGCATCTCAAAAATTGGATCAAAATAATAGAAACTGTCATGAATAAAATTGATACCCACTGTAATAGAATGGAAACAGTTTAAAAAGATTTAGAGAATATTTTGTGTTCTAGAATTAAAAAAAAAAAGTGTAAGTGACGCAAGAAATAGGGCTTCAGAATAACAACTGTTACTCTGTCGGGTAGTTTCTACAATCACCAACAGAGATGAGAGTCCCACTGTGCCTATCAAATTAATTTGTGGTCTAAACAGCATATCTAAGAAAAAACTAATGGATGGGTTGACTTCCACTTTAGAGCTTTCTGAGACAGGTTTGATTTTTGAAAATTAGAAATTCTAGCTCTGAATGGTCACATCCAGAAGAACAGCATAATTCAATGATGTTATGACACAAGTGCAACAGCTTTCCCTCCCTCTTCTACTGTCCTCCATCCCAGACACTGCTCTTGGTCTACTGGTGCTGATAAATGCCCAACTTTTGGAAGGAACATATGTACATACATACATACATATGTGTATATTTTTTTTTAATTATTTTTTCCCCAAACTTACAGTCTGTTACTGCAACCATAAACATGACATCCAGTCACCTCAGTGAGTCAGGCATCCCAGAGGTAGAGACCACAGAGAAAAATAAAGCTGTATTACAGCAGAGAAAACAAAAAACAAACGTGCTTTATTCAGCATCACAGGAAGCAAGAGCAGCCCAGGCCGAACTATGAAAAGTCACAGCCAGGAGGCGACGCCATCTTCTTCTTGCTTTGGTTCTTTTCAGAGCTGCCATTTTGTGGGCATCGTGCTTATACCCACATAGTCTGGAGTGTTACTGTGTTCTTTGAGCTGGTCAATGTTCAAAGCTCCAAAGTAAGACTAAGTCAAAGTCTAAATGAGCCTGGCAATAGCATGATTTAGATGGACAGAAGTAAAAGCTCTATTTTTCGGAAAAAAAAAAAAACAACCTTGACCTGTAATCCAGCAAACTGATCCATGTAAAACTGAGTAACTTGAAGTTCCTTCAAATCTAATTATTAAAGATGAACTTTGCAAAGTTTAAGTTGCAACAACTGAAGTGAGGACACTTCACAGATTCCTGTGTACCACAGCAGTCCTCTGTTAAATTATTACTCTTGCCTCCATTAATTGGTTTTGACTTGTGATAAGGATTTTGCAAAGAGATTAATTCTGCTTTAGAGACAGCATACTACTGGCAAGATGGAGAATCTTATTCTAGGAAAGAGGATGATTATTGAATGACTGTAGTTCTACCACTTAAAGCTTCCTTTTTTCTTTTTCTTTTCCAAAAGTGTGATTTGAAACAGTCCTATTCTGATTACTGAATTCATTACATCATACACATCGCTAAGGACTTAACTTGCTGCATATCTTGATTTGTGAAATATTGCTTTAACAATTCAGAGGAAATTTCTCAGGACTTCCAGGCCCATGCACTGATCTGGCAGAAAAAGGAAAATATGTATAATTTATGGCTAGCTCAGAGTGCCAAATGCTGGGCAAAGCAAAGAAGAGCAGGTTATGTTAGCAGTACCCTTGTGCTAAGCAACAGATGATAGGGATAAAACTTGAGATTAGGAAGGGGGAAGGCTTATCTAAAATTAAAGTTTAGGAGAGAAGGAAACCAATTCTGAGAATCATCTGTCCAACAAGACAAGCTTAAGCTCAGAAAACTGCCAGGCTCTGGTGGAAGCGAGTCTGCAACCCTTCTCTGCCTGGTTTGTGGAGAGAGGAGAAGATGCCCTTACTGGCACTTCCATGTATGGGACCAGCACTGCCCTCCTCACGTGCCTTACAGTGACTCAGGCCAGCAAGAGCTATGGAGAAACTTTCTTGTGGACATCAGCCAGATCCTGAATAGCCTTTGAGGATTCACTCCTGCCTGGACCAGGCAAACATGTCTGTACAGTCCTCCTGCCTCCAAATGCCACCCCACCCACCTCGTATACCTCTTCATTCCCTCACACACAATATATCAGCTCTGCTCCCTGTTGCTGTGAAGACCCGTATGGTACTTCTTCCTTGTCTCAAGCACCTGGCATGGATGTAGGCAAAACCAAATGCTTCACAGTAACAGATGCAAAAATTTCTGTTCTTTAGTGACTTAGAATGTGATTACTCCAGTTCCATGGTCCCATAAAACGTTATCTTTTCCATCATGTTTTATAAATGAAATCTAAAAAAAAAACCAGAAATCACACAGAAAATGCAACACACAACAGTATTTCCCTTCCAGGCTTCCCTGGAGGTAATTTTAGATCCAGCTACAAATTTCTACCCAGAACCATCAGGGGGGAAAAAGCCTCCATCTGCTCCCTGACTTTCTAGTCATCCCTTTTCTGCTAAGAAAACAAAGTGTTATTGACAGAGAGAATCAAAATCCTCCACTGCCCCTACAGAGAGGGGAGGCAGGACATGCATGTTCATAAACATTCAGGATATTCAGCTGTCACTCAGCTCTTGTATGGCCTGAAGCAATTTATTTTGCTTTGCTGTCCCACCCAGTCTCTGTCTCTCTGCAACTTGTCCCTCAAGTCAAAGGTCTGCTCTCTTCTCCTGCACCAAGGAGCACATCTCAGGCAGTGTCAAACTGAAGCCCTCTTCAAAAGTCTTACACAGACCGCCTTCATTTCTGTCTCACCCTCCCTTCGGTCATTTCATTTATCAGCAGGCATCAATCCCAAGGAAGAGCATTGCTGTGTGTGATGGACTTTAAGCACAGGCATCCAATTGACTTCGGTGGGATTTCCCACCAGCCGTACCTCAGCACACACGTAAATGCCCGCTGGATCCAGAGCAAACACAGACGCGACCCTGACACAGTTGAACTCCCACTTCCATCAGCTGCTGAAGACAGCCAAGGAGCAGCCGCGGCTGCAATACAAGTTGGCAGGGTTTGGGGGTGGGGAGAACAAAACCGCGTGGTGGCTTTGTTCTGTTGTGGCAACATCAGGAACGAAAGCAGTAAGTAACAGGGAAGGATGTTAAACAGTTCTCCCTGTTCAACACATGAATTGGCAAATTTTCCCTGTTATTTCCCCCCCACATACGTTTGTGAAAGCAGTATTCTCCACAGAAACATCCTCACTGTTTCAAGTTACGAGAAGGATAATTCATATACAAGCAATGTTAATAAATCAGATCTGGGCACAGTCACACTTGGCAACAGCCACATTCCTTCCCGGTTAACACAGACCAGAGGGATTCTAGCTTGAGAGACATTGTCAAACACTCCTAGCACACCAAATTACCTAACACCATGAGTGGCTTACACAGTGATTTTTATCTGGTGTATTTATCAAGTGCATTAATATTAGTAGATCTCTAAATGAGCTATGTCTCTAATACTGTTCAGATAGATATCTGTGGAAACTGGAATTTCTTAGTATTCCCCTTAGATTTTAGAATGTCTGAGAGACATGTAATTATTTACCATACAGCCATGCTGTGTTCAGATATTATTGCTTACTTGTATATAAAGCCATAATAAACCTTTTTCACTTGTCAGTGTAACATTCTTCCTCGAATCTCTGATAAGACATCACAGCACCTGCTCCACAATACCCTAGATTTGTCATCCAGAAATCTGGTCAGCTTATTCTCAGTGCAAGAGAATAGTTTATTGTCTTGCTTTAGGGGATTGTGATTCTATTTTTAATTAAAATAGATTTATATCCTCCTGTTATCACCAGGTTCAGACTGCATTTTCTCAAAATGGATTCAGGCCAGAAAGAAATGTGGAAACAAGCAATGAATCTTATTAAACCTGAAATAGGGTGTTTTAGTTGTATTCACAAGCCAGCCTGGTTTTGAGGTTTAACCCAGCTCTTGCAAAGAACATCCAGTCCTTTCTGCATTATCAAATTTGTAAGATGTCTTCAGATTAAAAATAAAAAAAAAAAAAGGGCAAATCCTATTTCGTTCTCAGTCATAAGATTGTTTATGTTTTCCTTTTGATGAATACATCCTATGGAATTGATCTTTGAAGACGCTCAGAATTCTTGGTTCTCGCTACTTCTCCCACCCCTTTTAAAGCTTAACTTCTACATTGATAAAGAAAATTCTTTGAAATTGGAAGGATTTAAGCTTTCCCTTAACTTCTTTGTTTGGAAAAGGATTCAACAGAGATCAGTGCTATACAGACCTTTAGCAGCAAGGAAAACCCCACAGCTTCTCTATTTGAAATGTATCCAAAGAAGGCAGTGTCTTCACAATAAAGTAATTCTCCATTTTTCTTGAATGTTGGGGTGACATTTAGGCCTCAGTGAAGTAAAAGAGATCACTTATTCCTGCTTCTTTGGAATTAGGATTTCAGCCCTTCACAGTATCTATTGGCATAGACCACTCAAAACTTGATATTCTTAAATAAAATAGCTACCCTTTCATTTCCTTTCAAATCCAATGACTCACTGCATCTTGTTGCAACACAGGCAGCAGACACAAGTGAAGAAGCTACTATTTTGCTTTCCACTGTCTCCTTCCCCCCCACAAGGATCTTTGCTGAGTTTTGCCCCAGTAAGCAAATTCCGGTATGCAATGGGAGTGCTTGTGCGGTGACTCTGGAATCTTCCCCTTTTCTCAATAGACCTGCTCGTTAAAGCTTTAGCAACTGAAAATTTCTTTATTCCTCTTTTTGTGGTGGACAAAGGGAGATTAAATGCTGACAGAAAGGATGGATATATCATTGTAGGTAGAAGATTCCCATCTTCTTGGCAGCATTTAATCTCTTTGATGTTCACATGGGCAGCTGGCTTTTTGGTTTTACAAAGCTCAGGTATCTCTTTTGTTGGATAAGTAACTCAGGAATGAGGATTTCCTGGATGGGATGGAGGGAGGCGCTGCTTCAAGTCCACACCGCCCCACTTTGTGAAGTATGGCAAATCGTGCTCCTAAAAACATCAGTACAGATGCAAGGCAACCCTCCAAGTGTTGCTGCTGATTTACCCAGAGGAAGCACAGACTAAGTCTGATCCACAGACATACAGCTGAGAAAAGGTTTCCAGAAGCATTTATGGAGTATGTTCCCCCTCAGGAATGCAAGTCCACCCCGAGACCTTAAATCAAGAACGACGTATTAACTTCAGACATGATGCCTTGCCTCATTTTACAATGTGAAGTAATTTAACTCCTTGTCAGGCTACAGGGAATAAGGTGATAGCACAGATGCTGGGCAATTAAAATAGAAGTGTATATGAGGTGAATATGACTAGTGGATGGTTACTTGCTGGTACCAGGTGGAGCACATCGTTTCACTCGTGGTTCAGCATTAGCAGTGCTGCGGGTGAAATGCTGCCACAGCCGAGATTTAATACCCCACCTCCGATGTTTCCCATCAGTTCAGGAGCTGAGCACCACAGGACTTGTGAATTCCCCCCTTTCACAAACAAGTATTCCCATGTGCAGTGGATTTTGTTGTGGGAAGGGGTTTATAGGCCAGCACTTAGAACCATCTGGTCAGTGTTTAACAAGAAGTTGAAGCTATAATGTAAGCATATTTTACTCATTCAAGGGCTCTCCTCCTGGCTAGCAGCCAATCCCAGGCAATTTCCCCCTGCCCATCGTATGCTTTAGAGACTGATGCAGTAAGTTAAGCATTGAAAGAGCAGGGTCTCAGATAAATCATCTGGCTCACCTTTCAGATCTGTCCTGCAGACACGATCCTTACCTTCCTCACCCCAGGGTTAGGTGCTAGGGTGACAGACATGTTGGGTGCACAACTCCTTCTCCATCCATGCCAGAGCAGGCAGCAATGCCCTGCAGCCATCTCCTCCACCTATTTCAGGCAAGTGAGAGGTTTCAAGGCAGTTTCACCTGATCTAGTGGGGCTGCTGCCCTCTTGCTTTCCTAGGCCAACATAACCACCCCATCCTTTGCAAAAGATGCTTATTTTCAGACAACTCCTTTCCTGCACTATCTCACCCCACAATTGCCTGTGTGCTAGCGGCAGGGCAGGAGGCAAAATCGCACAGCTGGTGGGGAGAGGACAATCCAGCTTAGATTGGCATCAGCTGCTGGGGAATCAAGTTCTTGCCTCTGCTACAAGCTGCCTCAACCCAGGAGATGTGGAGCTGCTTTCTTAGGAGGAAGCAGCAAGCCCTGATGAGAGGTAGAATAGATTGGGGCTTGACTGAGGTCGAGCTAACAGGGTTGCATGACTTATATGCAGTCAAGGCAAACTTGTCCACACTGGCAAAGCACACTCAGGCTGTTTGCTAAAGCTGGTGTAGACATACCCATAGCATAGCTTCTTTCTGCAGCACACCTTGTGCTCTTCAAGCACTCTCATGCCCCAGCCCTACGTGTCCAAACTACACCCACTCAGCAGGTCAGTCTGGCGGACAAACCATTATCACATGTTCATCCTGCCCTGACCGATCCTGAGGGCTACAGGACCTCTGAGTAAAACAAGACCTGAAGACTGACCCTATCAGGGTTGTACTGAGAAATCCATTAATCCGAGGAATAAGTAACCAACCACTCGTCTCCCTCCTGCCTCCACAGGAACAGAAAGCATCATCTAAAAGGGTAGGGGTTACTCTCTCTGGTACATGAAGCAGAAAATCCACAGTTCAGATTTTCAGAGCTTTTCCTTGAACACAGCCTAGAAGACTTAAAAGTCTTTGATAATAACTGGAAAAGATCCCTTAAGAAAAAAACCAACTAATCTTTTTGTGACTGTAATTTTGAAATGTCCTTCCCCATGGGGATTTCCAACAATTCTGCATTTGGAACCTCATTTTTCCTTCTTTGAAATGGGCCCAATGACTGGAAAATACAAGTGGCTGTAATTTAAGTAGCTGAGGCATTGCCTCCTCAACATTGTAGGTGTCTGACCCCTCTTGTTTAGGAGGAATTCTTAGTCTTGGTCTTCTCTTCCATTAGTGGGGTTTTGTTTGGTTTTGAGAGTGTTTTTCTCCATGAAAGCGGCTTTCCAGAGAGTGGCTAAAGTAACCAGGACAGGATAGGTATGAATTTAGATATCTTTGCAGTTACACAGTCCCTGAAAGTAGGCGGAAGATGTGGGTGGGATCATATCTGCATAAAGCCCACCTAAATCCCCAGTAGCAATGACTATATTTTTCTCCAAGGATTTCCTCCCTTCCATATCATTTGAACTGTGATGAACTCACATTAATATTCTAGCTGAAAGCTAGTAAACAGGCAAACAAATTGCTGTTTTGTGTACCCAAGTTTGTCACTTCCTTTCTCCTCTACAGCTTCATTTATCAAACCAAACAAGATAGAAACCCCACAGAACTGCTTAAAATAGTATTCCAGCCAACATATTGGCTTCGCTACCATGTCTACTACATGCAGACTGTCAGTAATGAAAAGTGGAATTCACCTCATCAAACAAAGTCTACAAATTTGCTTGAGGATAATATGTCATTAGAAAAGCAGATACATATTTGAGGCCCAAATTAAACACCAATGGCCAGTTCTTAAGAAACAGAGTCACTGTTATAGCTACTGTTTATTAGCAATCCTAGCAACCAAACCTCAACCAAAATGTTTAAAATACTGGATTTAACTTTTAGTCCATCTGACCTAACCTCTCATGTTTGGTAATAATTCTTACCCTGTGCTTCAGAGGAATTGGCATCCACAGTGTTGTAAATAGAAGGGAACTCCAGATATTTGAGACCCAGAAGAAAACAATTTATGCTCAAACACTCTGGTATTCCTCCCATTGACACTTAAATGGCTGTTGATTTCAGTGTGGCAGATGCTTAGACGTAAAATGGCTTTTGTTGCTTTAGAGACAGTGCCTATAAGCCCTTATTTCCTTTGGCATTAACGGCATTGCATTTGATAATACAAACTGCTCCCATCTTGGGATTATGTAGAATCAGGCCTTATCTTATATAGCAGATGATCAGGGCTCACAAAGGCAGCTGGGGACCAAATCCATCCCTTTGTTTATAGAAGAAAAAGTCTGGCTCAAGAGACTTTTCCTTCTACAAACCTGCTCAAATATTCAAAGCTTGGTTTGAACATCACAGCTGTCTACACAAGCACAAGTGAAGCAAACTCCATGACTGTTAAGTTATTGCAACAAAGTGCTCCCCTCCTTCTTACCATGCCTGGCAGCATTTACAAGCCTGCCTGCACCCCAGGACATGGCCAGGGGCCTGGATAACCTGGACCTGCCCGGAGAGGTAGCAAGGACCATCAATACCATGTACTTCAAGCTCTAGGAGCAGTGCTACAGCAAATCCCTTGTAATCCATAGGGATGATTCAGGAATGAGAAGGAGAAAGAAACATGGAAGAAGACATAAATTAAAAACTGCAGGATTTTTCTGCTGCTTTCAAGCACAGGAGTTTAGGGGAAAGTCTAACTGCAGACTTCCTTGCCCCCAGAGCTAGCAGGATCCCATAGTAGGGCTGAGAGCAGTGAATGTTCTCCATAAAGCAGTGAAACAATTTTGCTTCAAGTTATTAAGGAAATTCCTCTTTCCTGATGCATCATGGCAGCTGCAATCTAAGAAGACAGATGCTCCTGAGAAGAAGCAACCTGAATTCATGAAGTTGTCCTACTGTCTCCAAATGCAAGTATATTTTATGTCTTTGATATTAAATGACCTTCGGAACAGCACTTCAGATTTATCCCAAATTGACAGTAACTGAAAGGCAAAAACTATGTAAGGCTAAGAGGTATCTCATACAGGGACATCAGGTGAAATAAATAAGTTATTGTTACCAAGAACTTGGCCATGCTAAGCAGAAGGTCTGTCATTAATCCCTTCCCCAGGCAGAAGGGTGACCACTGGTAGTGACTGGGTGAGTGTCTCCCTGAACTTTATCCTCGATTTTCAGCATAGTTGAGTCAGTGCAGTTAGTGCAGCCTGCAGCAAACAGGTGTCCTTTCTCCATGGTGTAGGAGGGCAATCTATCTCATAGAAATATCTATGATTAATATTTCTTCTCAAAGCCTCTTTGTCAGACCTGTAATCCCTCTCCTGCCTTTTACAGAAACAAACTGACAGAAGAAAGTTTGCAACCACTTTGATTCACACCAGTCCCACTGGTGAGATGTACCTCTGTTTTACAAGTCATACTTTAGTGTAGAAAACAGAAAGGCATTCTTATAGTTTTCCTTTTGAGGGCAAAATCTTTTTTCCATAAGGATTTCAAGTTTCCTGCATGCACAGAGATTAAATTCCCTGCTATTTTAAAATACACCAGCGTCACAGTATCAGTTCTCATCTGACTTCTGCTTTGCCTGTCATCAGCCACTACCCTTTCCTCGTGCTAGCTAGCACCTCCAACAAGCCATGGCAAGACTGGGATGTCAAAGGGACACAGATCTGAGGGCACTGCAGGAATTTGAAATGCTCCTATTCATTTTTCCCCTGAATCCAATTTCAAATATTAGAATATGACCCACCGTCATCCTTGGATAGCTAGAAATAGATCAAATGTCTATGACCAGGCTAAAAACGCAGTAATACAACTCCTTACATAGAGGTTAAAGAATGAGCAATACAGAGATGGGTGCAAAGTCCCAGGTCTTAGTGCCCAGTAAAAACATAGAAGTCTAAGCAGTACCAAGATGTTTCCTTGAGTTTGCAGATAATGTGGGATGACATCTGTAAGAACTGCAAACCGACCCTGCCTCCCTGTGATACGGTAAGCGCAGAGCTATGCAAGAAAAGGAGGGTTAATCAGGGTTTCCCCACCATGGGGGATGCTATCTGTGGCACAAGGAGAGCAAGCCTGGCCTATCTATGGGGACTTACATTCTCTCCCTCCAACTCCTGCCATCTGCCTACTTTGAACAGAAGGTACCTTTTGCAGTGCATAAGTTTTGCTGGCCTTCAGACAAGGAGGATCTATGCTGCCCGCTCTTGAGCAACATCTACTGCAACCTGGGGTCCCCACCAGGCACCCTTACTGTGCCTTTTGGGAAGCAACTTGTTCGTCCTCCCTCACCCTGTGAACAGCAAGCATCAACAAGGAAGACTTTTACATGATGAGTTGCCAAAATCTTGCCAGGGCCAGAGAAGTGAATGCCCTGTTCTAAGACAGCATCTAGCAAGAGCTTTGACATGTTCTTGCAGAGATACAGCACGTAAGCTGTGATATGGTTCTAAGTCCAGCTCAGTGCAGCCCAATGGTTCCCTCCTTCAAAAAGTCTGCAAAGTCTCCAGTGAGAAAAAAATTAAACTCTCTGCCTAAGTGAATCTAAGAATCAAATCTAAGTTTTCAGTTACTCAGAGGAGTTAACAATATAATCCACATGGGCAAGACAGTTGGAACCCAAAAACCCAATGAGTACCCTGTAGTACCTGCTAGGAGTGCTAAAAAAAATACATCTTTTCCACTAAAGCTTTTTCACTTGAAGTGAGAGGAGACAAAAGCAGAAAATGTTTCTTAAAGCCATAATTTAAAATCTTATTAAAAAGAATGGAGTAATGTATTTGTGCAGTCTCAGTATGATGGACATAATGATCTCATTGTAGCAAGGGAAAAAATACCACCAGTGCGCTCATGTGCTGTAAGCGAGCAGGGTTATTCACTCTGGCATCTTACAGTGATAAGTATCTCAAGACACGCTGACAGACAAGCAGGAGATGTAAAACTGTAACACAAGATCTGTGTCACATTCAGCCTTGCTGCCTCATGGGCTGCTAGGGAGAGCCGCAATGACAGGGAGGAATAGGAACGGGAATGTGCTGCAGTCACTGGGGTGTCTGGAAGGCCATGGGAAGAGCGCAGGCAGCCCCCCGGGGGAGGCAGTGGGGTGGAAAGGCCCCCTCCCAGGAAATCTGGGTATGTTCATTGCAAAGTGTCACTACCCCTCCAAAGCAGTGCTGGAACTCAACCCCTTCCCACTTCTTACATGGTTTTTGCTCCTTCCTAATTCCAACACACAACCTAAAGGGCAGAGAGCTCTGTAGAAACATAAAATTTCTGAAGAGAAAAAGAGCATTTAAGAAAAAATGTCTTAACAACATTATTTTTTTTAAGTTGACACCAAGGGACAAAATACCAGGTGTTGTATGTGGTTATCCTCAGGAAAAGGACTTAAAGAACATGCGCCCTTCTTCAGTTTTTCCTGTAAGCATTACTTAGAATAAACATAAAAGAATTTTCTTCCTTTGTAAAGTGAGGCATATAATCACCTTACAGGCACACAATTTCTCTCCTTCTCCTTAGATTTAAGACCTGCTTTTCAACTCACCAGTCCTGGTGTTTACTAGTTGTTACCCTGTCTGGCAACTCTTGCTGGACAGGCTTTGAATACAAATCCCTGCTCAATTTTCACTACACAAATAAATTCCACCAATCAACCTAACCTGGTCCCTAGCCAAGGTAAGATGAATTAATCACCTGTAAATTGAGATAGATGCACATCTGGTGCAAATCACTGTATTTCTCTAAAAAACAACTCCATTATCTCCACTAGGGACTAGGTTTTAATGGATTACCATAGAGGAAACAGCGAAGCAAGGACACAGCAGATGTAAGGACGTGACAGTGTAAGACAGTGGCAATGTTGGCAATGGCCACAGCCTGCGGGGCCAACACCACCAACAGCCTTTGCAGTTTCTCCCACCTCCAGCATCGACCCCTTCCTTCACTAAGCTGTTGTAGGAAACAGTATCTAGTGTTAACTCTCCTGTGTCCTTCGGGGCAAGCGCTGAGGTACCCTGAAAAGTCTTTCTACACCTCTGCGCACACTCATCTAGCAGAGAACAAAGGACTCCTTGTTTTACCTTCATCTTGTGGTTTGATTTTGACAGCACTTGGTTTTTCAGCAAGTGCAGGTAATTCAACATTTACGAATCAAAAATTGTAGGAGATCAGGAGAAGAGCAGCTGAGGTTTAAAAAGGATAAGGAAGTATTTTCTCTGCTTTCTCCTTCTGCCATTTCTCCCCTGTCTGCTCCCCGAGCCTGGGTGAATGTGATGCACTTGGTTACCCAGCTATTTCAAGCCATCTTTGGAAACAGCATTTATTGCTACATACTGCTATCTAGTGGTAAAACTGCAGATGTTTGGTGGTGGGAATGAAAGGTTACCAAATATCCTCCCAGATGCAACTGGTTTTGTACACCAAACATCTCTGCTGTGGCAACAGAATCTGTGACCCTACAAATATTCATTCCCCTTAAATGACCAGCACAAGTAAAAAAGAATGTATATAGTAAAATAAACCCATTTTAAAGTGTACTTGATATACTGTACATTTTACTATTCGTGAAGGAAGTGTTTTCCTTTGGACCAGTGTGTGAGTCTAGCCCCATATGATTAGGGAAGACGAAACAAGAGGCTGATTTGCAGAGACAAATGAACTTCCTTAGGAAGGGTGGAGAAAGTTATATGGTAGAAGAGAGGTTACAGACTTCCCTTCCTTTGGGTATTGCTCCTTGAAGGAGCAGTGGCCTCCTATCAAATTGTAGCTACTGTGGGTCACCTGTGTCACAGGATAAGAATCAAAGAGTGGTTGAGGTTGGAAGGAACTTCTGGAGATCATCACGTTCAATCCCCCTGCTCAAGCAGGGCACCTAGGGTCAGTTGCCCAGGACTGTGTCTTGGCTTTTGAATACTTCCAAGGATGGGGACTCCACAACCTCTCTAAGCAAGTGCCAGTGCTCAGTCACCCTCACAGTAAAAAAGTTAATGTCAGATGAGATGGTTTCTGCTCTGTGACTGCATGGCCTAACCATTACCAACAGCAAGAGTGTCCTAACAGCCCTTCTGTGCTCTAGTTCAGAGAGAGAGAAAAAAATTGCTTGTAATCAGGAAGGCATTCAGTTGGAGGTCCTCATCTTTATTCCATGGAAAGAATAATAAAGTTGCCTGTGGACAACTCATCCCATGTATATAATCTGAAAAGCACCAGATGTTAATTGAACTAAGTTAGTAGTCAGGACTTAAAAATGGGGACATCTTAAATTGAATTATCTGTCAGAAAATTGGATCATTGTCATTTCTCAAACCTGAGTTCAGACTCTTGATCTGTGTTACTGTAACAGCCACTAATCATCAGTGAGACATTATCGTGCAACCTGTCTTAATACAGACTTCTGCTTTTTTCTTGGGTATTAAATATACTGCATGAGCCATTGTTTGGTACAAGCTCTTCTTTCTCCCACTCTGTAACAGTACATGATGAGGATATAATTTTTGCTTGGAAACAGTTTTATGAAACAACTGAATTTGTGAAGCTTAATCCTGTTCTATTAATTGTTGCTCTCTCAATGTCATCAATTTCTCTGAACTTCTCCAAAAAACTCACTCCATCCTCTGTGTGCCAAGTATTTGTAATGCTCCCATCACCATCTCTTCCAAACAAAACAAAATACCAAAATGAATGAATGAAGAAAGAAGAGGAGAGCTGCAAACTGAGAGAAATCCAACCTGCCCTTGGTATGTTCACTGGGAAATTAAACCAGCTGCTTTCCTTTGCATTGTTTCAACACTTGGGTAGGAAAATAGTTCAGAGATGTAGTGTGTCTTAATCAGCCTGCTGAAAATGTACACCTGAAGATGAGCTGCTGTGTAATACTTGCTCTGACATGAGATATAATTAAGCAGAAGAAAGACATTTCAGGCCTAGGATGAACATCTGTTTTGATAATGAGCATCAGAGTGATTGTTCTGGAGGCAAATAAATCAACATACCCTTCACTTTGCATCACAGCCGTGTCAAATGGAAATGGGAAAGCAGGTCAGAGCAGAGCAGGAGAGTGGAGGGGACAGTGAGAGTGGAAAGCAGTTCTGGCATGGGAAAGCTCAGCTCCTTGAAGTTTGAAAAAAAGTGGCAGAAAAGTTCAGACAGGAGTTGATGAAAAAGCACTTGCTACAATGGATTATGCTGTAGGTTCTACTGAATTTATCAGGTAAAAGACCATCCATATCTTTCTTTTGCCTCCAACTTGCACCTTTCCAGCCCTTGCTGCAGTGGCCCATGATTGTGCTAGGTGCCCTTTAATCAAGCACTCTTTAACCAGGGCTAGAGACAACCTAGCCCATGAGCTTTTATCAGGTGATGCTGCTGCTGACAATATGGCAATAACACACCACTTACCATATGATTTTACCACACCTTTTACTATATGTCTGGAGTGAACACAGTCCCATTTCTTCTTAAGACTCGGTACGAATCCCAGGGATGCGTCTGGAAAGCATCTTACGTACATACTTGAAGCACCACCACAGACTCAGGCCTGAATTTGTGTGACAAAAATAATATCATAAAAGAGTTAAAGGATCTTGGATCTAGTCTGGTGTCTTGCCTTTGGATGTAGCATTGTACACAAGAGCACAGTGAAGGCAGGAACTCGAATTATTACTTTTCTTTCCCCTTCTTTCCCAGGCCTTTTCTTTTTGTTCTGCCTTCATGATTTTCAGACATAAAATCAATTGTGCTGTTAATTGCACTTCTTAGATTGAACATTTGGCTCAAAACACTGGGGTAGGATTGTTCCTACTGATGAACTTTTCATTTAATGATCATTATTGTTGTATTGGTGTTTCCCCTTTCCCAGCCACTGAGACAGCATTTGAGGCTTCATAAAGTAGTTTTGATTAGGGTAAGAAATAAGGCACTATAAATCAAATGGGTTATTGGAGTAATTTCATCTAAAAAGAATATGCACGGAGTCCTGCTTCACTGAACAAGGGCAGGTGAGAGCTTGCTTTGCTCCAAAATCTCAGGTCAGTGGCTCTGCCTCCACTTCTTCTGGGGAGCTGGCTCGGGCTCCTCGGCTGGCCAGCCCTGCCATCACACACAGCTGGTGGGAGCAGGACAGGAGCACTCTCTCCTACTCGCCTCTCCATTCCCAGCCCAGGAAAGCCCTCCTCAGGTGGCCTCCTTTGAAGGCAGCCACAAGCTTTACCTGTGCTGAGAGCTAGCGCTGCATAAATGCATGGTGCGTGCACTTGGGTTTCCAGCCCAGCCAAGGGATGGGAACTGAAAGTAGAAAAGATGGTAAAACATTAGAGGCTGAAGCAAAGTTGCAAATGCTACTGGCCTACTGGCACAGCAGAAGGGATTGAAAATCTGCATCAGTCAAGTATTGAGTAGCACAAGCTGAGAGGACCAAAACCTTCTTCACAGCGCTCCACATTTGAATCATTCAAAATGGAAAGTTCGTACAGTGCCATTGCTTCGTTTGCTGTGCTGTTACAGATATTTCTCCTGCCGGACACTTAACCCTCCGAGCCATTAAATTAAGTGGGTACATTGTAAAACATGGATCTGTCATCCAGCATAGGAAAGCAGAGGGTGAAGGCAGCAATCGCAGGTAATTCTCTGGCCAGAGCAGGCAGGAAAGCACGTGTTTCTCAGCACCCTAATAACTGCCATGCCAGTTAACCGGGAAAACTGCCAGGGAGCAGATTCAGAGTAATGCATCTGAGCAATGAATAAATGACATAAACCGTATTAAGTACAGTAATTCATCTGAGTTTTGTCTGCAAGATGTTTCACAGCAGTGTCCAATATAAATGAATCAGTATCTGCTAGCGTGCCTTTCCCGGGGGGCCAGCCATTAGATCCTCGCTGAGTCATTGTCTTGCTGTGGTTAAGACTAAACAATTCAGGATTAAAGTATGTTATATTAAAAAATTATTTTACAGGGTTTGGCCCAAATTCTACTGTCAGCTACAGTAGTGCTACATTGCACAGTGTGCGGTCACTCTGATACTGCACTGAAGTAAAAATCCAAATTTTAAAGCTAGAGAGGAGACAGTATTTCCACCCTTTGAAAAGACTGCCAGCTCATTAGAAACTCCTAACTTGCTTCCCTGCCATACACACACTCAAAAATTATTTGAGTGGACAGTTAAAAGGATAAATCTTTAGAAGCAATAATGGAGAAAACCACCTATATAGCACTCCAGCATCCCAATACTGACCTGATTTCCCTGCTCAGAAAGAGAGAAATCGCAAGTCTTTTTGAATGCGAGGGAGACTTTGGGGTAGGAGGAAGTGTGGGCAGTTTGTGGATTCACATGGAACAGTTAAGAAATCACTTGGACTTTGAAATGCAGGAGACGGGATTAGTTTATCTCATTTGAACTGAAAGCCCTAAAGAACTCAGACATGCCCTGGCCATTCAAAACGTGAAATCTAAAATAAAACAGAATTAAGGTAAGAATGTAAAGATTTGAAATTTGAAAATTTGTCACAGATTCAGGCCACTTTCAAATAGACCAAAATCCTTGGCAGAGATTGCCAAGTGTTGCATATTATAGTTTGAATTACTGTCATTTATTTGAAGTGAATGGATCTATGCTAATATCTGCCAGCTGATCACATAGTACACATAGTGTACCATACAGCCATGAAAATTTTCAACTATAATGTTGAAAACTACCTCTGGAGAAGTACTTCATTTGACTACATTTTCCTGCTATCATTTCCGTTATATGGTAGGTTCTTGGATTTATTTTCAAAAGCAAAGTCCAGCAATTATTTTATCTGTGAGTTTAATTTTGATTCAAAAAAATAGAAAGACACAAAAATAGGATAAAATGGAATGGAACATAGAAATAATTTTGTTAAATTAAAAACACAGCTGACCTCTAGTGGCTGTTTGTCAAAGTTAAAGTTGTTCAAGTACTCCATGAGGGGGGAAAAAAAAAAAAAAAATCTGATGAAGTCTTCAGTCTGGATTCAGAAATTTTTTTCTCCTCCCTTTCTCTAGGAATTCTCTCTTTTCCTTTTCCTCCTGCTTTTCTCTGCCAATTCCAGGCCTTCTTCAGATAACATCCAAGGGGTTTGCAACAAAGATGAAAAAGATAAACTCAAATGTTTCAGTTACTTTAAAACAAATTTTAAGTGCAAGTTTCCAGTTTTTGCAAAACATATTTTTAAAAGATAACTTCCATTTTACTCAAAACAATTTGGATTTTCAATAGAAATTTGTCTCGCACAGTTTTAGCTTACCAAATTGTGGGTAGTTAGGATCGGGCGGCCCAAAGATATCGCGCTGTATGGAAAGATAGGACCCCTCCCCTGATAGCCAGTAGCATTTAGGTTGTGAAGTAAGCAGACGGAAGTGACGTCAAAAACCCAAGGTATATAACGCCGTGTTACATACCAATAAACACCATTTGCCATCCACCACATTGGTGTCTGTGAGCCGATGGCCTGAGCGCCCTGGGGGAGGGGGGTCGCCGTGCCGTTCCTGAACCAGGTCGCCACGTCTTACGAAGGCGACACCAAATATTGCATAAAATTGGCTAGTCAGAAAGTAGTTTTCAACAAAAACCCAAAAGTCTGCTGCTAGAGCTAATATTATTTGGTTGCCTAAGAGTTTTTTTATGAGGAGGTTGTAATATTTTTTTCATTAAAACTTTGAAAATTTTATGTATATCAGTGAAAGTGAAAAAAAAATTATATACATATAGATATATATACAAATGTTTGTAATTGTAGTATTTCCTCTCTTCCCCAAATCTTGAAAGCTGGGGAAGGCCCTGTATCAAATCTAGCCAAGACCATGTGGCAAGAAATCCAGGTATCCTCAAGGATTTTCATGAACTGTTCTCAGCAGATCGTGGTGCCTGGCTCACTCTCCTCCTGGCAGCCACCCCAACTAACCTGTAGTAACATCAAGACCACCCACGGAGCAGCACATCACCGTGCCAGGTCTGCTGTTGAAGGAGCGCTTTCTGAAAGCTGAACATATAAACCATACCATGATTTTATAATTTAACTTGATAAGGCACTATTCAGTACCTGTGCTGAATAATCCAGATCCCATAATTAATTTGGTAACGTATTGATACCTCCACCTCATGTGTTAGCCTGGGCCTAGTCCATCAGGTGGGTACAGCCCCATTTTTTTTAACATACAATGAGATGGAATTATATATTTTTAAGGAGCTGTCCCAATTCCCAGCCTGTTACTCCACACAAGTCTCCTGGCTAGGAATGAAAGGGCTCGGTGTGAGCAGCAGCTCAGCTGCTTTGTTCAGGGAGGAGCCCCAATTGCCTTATTACCTTGGGAACAGCTTAATTTCTTGCTCAAGTCAGTCCAAAAGCAGCTCCTGTACCTCCTGCTTTCTTACTCCCCTCCACCTGCCTGCTAAGCAGCATTGGGTGTGATGCCCACAGTGTGAGACCCCTGAGGTCACTCCTCCACGGCCTTATTCCTCCTACTCTTCACATCAAGTCCCGACAGAAAAGACTGCCACAAACACATTAGCCATCCTACATTTGACGTGGGGGTGTCTGAGGTGTTCTTGTTCAGCCATTCATTTCAAAATAAAACCTTAAAACACTTGCATTCTTCTTGGAGGTGGGATGGTTTTCTTCATAAAAACTTCCTTTCTTCCTTGGAAAATACTTATGTGGAGAACTTTTGTTCTGTCCGTCTTTCTTACTTCAGTGGGGCCCATGGCTAACACCAATTCTGCAGCGTGTCAGAGTGGAGAGCGTGAGTACTAGGCACAAGAAAGGAGTGAGCCTGGCCATGGAGATCCCCTCCACATGCACGTTAACCTGCATGTCATGGGCAGGAGTCCAAAGGCCAGCTCAGCTTGGAGAAGGACTTCAAACCACAGGACCTGCCTCCATTCACCCTATTCTCACACCCAGGTGAGAACAGAGCAGTTGTAACAGAGGGTGATAGCTGAGTTCAGTGTCCACATCTGGGGTGGGACCTCTCTCCTCACATAAGGTCAACAGAGAGCAGTAACTTCAGTGTAAATAACTGTAATAACTTCTGCATTGAAAAAATAGTCTTCTAAGATGAAAAGACAATTTAATGTTTTCTCCAAGTAGAGGTTGACCTTAGAGATTTTGTATTTTTATACTTTTTTCTTCAAAATAACTCAAAATAACAAACAGCACAGTGGTGCAGCTATGATGGTCTGAGGATATAAGCAATGCCTTTTAGGGAAAGGTAGTAACTATTATTAGGGCAGCTGAGAAGCTGGTGCACTCAAGAGTGTCTCTGCTTTTTCTTTAGCACTTGGCATTGTAACATAGTGATTCAAAACGGAGCTATAAGGAACACAGAATTTGTGCTAAAAGGCAATTTGAAGAGCTAAATGTTTCTTTCCCTACTGTATTGGTTTATGTTTTCTGTCTGGGTGCAGTTAAAGCATGTGGGCATCGGCAGGGCGCTGTGCATGGAGTGCATAATTCAGACCTTGAGATCTCTGGAGGGATTGCTGCTTTCTCTGGGTGAGGTCACCGCTGCTGTTGTCACTTGCATTTACTAGACTGAAGACTGCACATCTTGGGACACCTGTACTGCAACCAAACTCCCACCCAGCTGGGTAAAGGTCAGTCTCTAGCTCGCAGGTGGCTCAGATGGGGATGCTCGTGCTGCCGCTGCCAGTCATCTTCCCCAGTGACAAAGCAGCTCAGAGCAAAGACTGTAAATGATCTGGGTGGGCTTCAGATCAAGCTTTAACCGAGAGCCTTGCAGGCTGTCAGCTGGCACCCTTTTATGCATATTGACATTTTTAAAAAGCCAAGACAACAGAAGTTTTTTGAAATAGAGCCTAGATGCATAATATTTTTCTTGTAACTCGGTCTCAGAAATTGCACTGGGCCTGTACAAACTCACAAAATGCTGAAAACTTGTATTGACGTGTGTTTGAGAAGTTCCAAATCAAGCCATTGTAATACCGTATAAAAATAGCTAAAATGGAAAATCATCAACAGAAAAACTAGAGTACTAAATGATCTATGTTATTATTCCCATAGTGATTAACATACTGCATTTTCCCAGCCTGTTGCAATTTATTAGTCCGTGTTCTTCTGTATCAGTATCAAATATTATTTCATTATAAAACTTTGCCTGCTTGTTAACAAAAAAAATCCAAATTAACTGTCAACATATGTAACTTTCACTTTTTCAAATTAGAGTAAGCAAACTGGCTCTAATTAGTTTCCTGATTAATGAGTGGATGGTAAGCAAGAGAATTACATTAAGAACAATTTCCAGTTTACACTGGTTAGGAGGAGGTAAAAAAATAATTTTTCAACAGGGATCAAATAAATCTACAGAACCTCATTTTTTTACAATGCTGTGAAAATATGCAAGGCATCACATTGTAAATTGCTGGTTAGGTCACTGGAGCAGGATGAATAAATACTGTTTGCCATATGAAATTGGCTAGTTAAATGAAGATCACAAAATTGTTTGTTGCTATATAAGGCTCATTTTTGCTATAAAAAGAGCAATTTTAATTTACGGGGGCTTAAGGCAATTTTCCATCTAATTTTATGTTTTATAATGTCTGCTAAAACACTGGTGCCTTATTAGTTTGTGTGGTCGAATATATATTGTTTCCAAATTTCAAGGCCATTGATTTATCTTGACCAAAGCAAAACCAAAACATGGTTACTTTTTCTTCCTAAATGTTAAGAAAAATCCATGCAGATCACATTAAGACAAGCCTAAATTAACTGTAACATAGATACATCTCTTTTTGTGACCAATAGAAAACACCATGGTTTATTTGGGTATGAGTAATGACAGGTTAACTTCACTGGTCAAAACTATAATCCTTCCTATGCTACCTTTTCCTGTGCAATGTCACAATCAAAAAACTTAAAAATGTAGTGAATTAAATGGCTGTTATAACACAGAAACAGCTGGATAAGACATACAGCATTATTTCTTGGACACCTGGGCTCTATTCTCACCAGGAAAGGTCCTGGAAGCCAGGTCAGATGTAGCTTAAGGCTTTTCATCATCTTGTGGCTCAGAAGCTTCAGCTTCCTACCACCTCCCCTCCCAGGCATCCACACGTGGGAGGATAACGCCATTGCCCTGTTTCCATCAGCCCGACCCTGGGCAGTGCTGGCCTCACTGCTCAGAAAAATTGAGCATCCCACTTCTTGGCCATGACGCAGCCAAGGAGGACCATAAGCAAAGCATCAGCCCTCCCTCCACCCACAGGCTGAATTACTCCCAAGATCCTCAGAAACCTCGGCCATTTATAAATCTCATCTCCTCCAAAAAGCAGCATCGCTTACAATCTTCCAGCGAGCAGAATTTTTTTGGTTTCTTAACTAACGCCCCATTCCCTGTCCTTATTTCAATAACACAGGGACTCTAAAGGCCAAGAAAGTATCCAGGCCGTTTGTGTTTCTTCCCTGGCTCACCATGAGACACTGAGGACAAGGAGTGGTGAATTTGGGGTTGGCTGGGATTTCATGGCAGATCTACTCTGACAATACAGTCCCAGTTTCTCATCTTTTCCTTCTCTGCTTCCATCTGCACAAGGGCAATACTGCAATCTAGCTGAAGCTGTGTAACTCCACTGTAGACACTCTGTATGAACACAAAGCAAGGCTGATCTCAAAGACATTTCCTCCAGAGACTTTCTCAGCTGATGTTTCTCAGCTGCTGGTATTGTATCCTCTCCACTCCAGGTTTTCTCCAGCTACATAAGCTTCTGTTCTTCCTTTCTGCATTCATCCCACTTTTTTCTTCCCATCCTCAGTTGTTCTCTCTGTCTTCTCTCTCCTAGGTCTGTCACAACTTTTTATCCTAAATATGTACTAACCTCTTTTAACTCAACAGTTTTATTTTCAGATTGCATGACTGTGTATGCTGAGGAGTTTTTTTTCCTAGTGTCAGTGAAATGGGCAAGGAAAAAGTTTGAAAGCAGTCAGTGTAACAGGCCGGTGTGCGATTATTAGCTCTGCAATAAACTTGCTTACATGCATCAGTGAGAAGTGAGTTCTCAACACTTTGCAAATCAAACCATTTTTATTTTCCATCTAAGTAGCGAGAGACTTATGTGGGGAAACTGGGTAGCAGTTGTGGGAGGTGGTAATCCCATGCCTATTAGAAGAACCAGTAAGTTGTCTTCTTCCATCCTTTCAATTTCTGAACAGACGCTGAAGCGGAGGGAAGAAAACCCTATTTCCTGACCCAGCATCCCTGCTTTGTTACATATTTTGGTATGCATACTGGTCCTGCACAGAAAGGAGAGCTCTCACTAAAAGTTTTGCAGATGGCTCTGCCTTGCTTTCATATTATTTTGAACTTAAGTGTTGCTGAAAAGGTGGAATTGGAAACTGCCTTAGTGCAAGAAACCCCTGTGTTAGACTTGGTAAGAGGTGTCAGTGGCACGGTGAGTGCTGCACTCTGCCAGGCCATGGGACCGGCTGAAGACACGAACTCCATTGGGGAAAACTGGATGCTGGGACAAAGATGCAAGACAGGGAGTGTCCGTGGTGGAACAAAGATGGCCGGGTGGGTGCCCTTTGCATGTGGAGAGGCTTGTACAGGAACACAAGTGCATGCACAACACTTTTAGTGTAAGTAAAGGAACTGGGGCTGCTGGAAACCCAAAGAAATTACTTCGCTGGTCTTAGAGCTTCTTTTGTGTCAGTAGAGACTGCTTCTAGCTAGTCAGGGACAAATGCTTGGGGACACAAATGCTTGGGGACACAAATGCTTGTGTCCAAATGGGAGGCATCCCCATCTCTTTTCTGCTGAGAGGAGCACTACAACTGCACTGTGAGCACAGTAACACGTGGTAAGTGCTGTTCCTCCACAGCAAAGCAAGCTTAGGTAGGATGTCCTTTATGGACAAAAAATAGTAATGCGATTATCCTAATAAACAGCTTATCAGATGTTCCAAGTAATTATCTTTTCTTTCCATGATAAAAACAATAGAATCATATAAACATAAAAAGACATTTAAATTTTTTAAGCTAACCAGGATTTGTGGTCATAAAGAATAATAGCAAAGGCAAGGGTTTTTTCCTTTGCAAGAAAATTCTTGGAGCAGCATGTAAACAGACCTTCTTGTGGTATTAATATTACCCCATTTATGCTGAAGCTATGCAAACAGAGACATATAAAATTGTGCTCCTAAAAACTTAGGTTGCCAATAAATATTTTTACCACTTTTAATTTATACTGTTTGCAACTTTGCCCCCTTGCAGAAAAGTGATCCCAGAATGCAAGCTAAGTTATTCTGAGGTTATTGAAGCTATCAGACATTTGAAATAAAGATCATTTCTGTTCCTCTGAACTTAACCTGTTGCATGTTTGGAAAGATTTGACTTGGCAGTTTGCAAAGCTTCATCTCATGGGCTGGTGACAAAAGCATAGAATTTTTAGCTTGAATTGATGGGAAGCAGCCTTGTTTAGTGCCTCAGGGGATTTGAGTTCCCATCTTGACCTTACTGTATATGCCCTCGCTGCAAATATTGGGTCTATTTTCACAAGGTTACTGCTCTCTAGTTAGCTATCTTGATATCTCAGTATTAAAAAAGTCTCAGTATTAAATAGATTTAATGTGCCTTTGCTATATCAAGATACCAACCTGTATTCCATTAAAACGAAAACATAGCTTCAGGCTTCCTTTATAAGCCTACTGAGTTAATGGAAGTTACAAATTCTCGCCACACTGAAAAATCAGTCTGAAAAATCAGCACTTTTATTTTGGTGCCTACAGAGTGCCCACTGGATTTAGTACCTAATTTTTCTAGTGCTTAAGGTGTTATTCATGTTAAAAAGGTATAAGCTGTGCCTCAAAAAACTGCCTTATAAATAAGAAGATGGTTTGAAATAATGAACTTTGACATTTTAAAGTTTTTCTTAAAACTTTTGGGTTCAAAATCCAAAAATTTTGTCCTTATTCAATAGGAGGGAAAAAAGGACAGCTGAAGTTCTCCCGTTGTGCTTGAATATGTGAGCTGGGGAATTCAAAGGAAAAAAGAAGATTGGGACAAAAGCAGGGGAGCTGACAACTCAGTTTGCCTCAGGGACTGCTGAAACTAGTTCTGAGCTATATCTTTATAGTTAAGTGAATAGAAAAAGTTAGAGAATATTTTACAAGGTCATGAGCAACCTGGCTTTCTTCATTTTCAAGTGTTTGACTTAACAAATCTTTGACTGCATTTTTAAACTTATATACAAATGATCACGCTTTTGCTAAGGTATGAATATCATACCATTTTCATTTCTGTCACTTCTTCATTGTACAGGGATGTTAATTACAGCAATTTTTATATTATCTATTGCAGTACTAGTTATTTACTAGTAAAGAAACCAATTATTTTCTATTTAAAAATTCCTTTGGTTTTAAGCAGTATTCAAAACACTGATGTAGCTCCTAGCTGACTGACTTAGATCCTATAATTTTGGGACATAAGCCCATAAAACTTCACGTGTTGGCAAGCCTCTGCTCTCCTTTCATTCCAAACCTCTCCTCCTTGAGATGAAAACAAAGCAGAAATATTTGCAATTATAATGCTGTAAACCACTATTTGCTTGTTATGTGTTCTCAGCTTTCAGGCTGGAACTGAGGACGATGGATTGAAACCTGCCAGCTTGCTAATGAGGCAGCTTTGCCTTGGGGAGTGGAGAAATCTGGGCAAACAGGTACAACGGCAAAAGGAGGCAGCTGCAATTGAAGCATCTTCTCTGGGGACCTGGTAGTCGTGGGGGTGGAAATAGCCAGCTGTGGACTTTTCAGCTCCAGGTAGTCAGTATAGGGCTGCTGTGGGGTCCAGTGAGTTATCTGTGTATCTTCTGGAGCACCCATCAATGAGTATCATGAACAGATCCTGCACAGCTGTTAAAATGTGCCATGGTGCTGGAGGTTTGTAGCTATCTGCAACCTTTTTCTCAAACCAGGAAGAGTTTTGTGCATATATGTGGAACGAAAAAATGTTAGAAGAGAGAAAGTAAGTGAACATGACAGAAACAGACAAAAAGAGGAAGACAAAGACCAAACACTGGCAAATGTCACTGTTTAACAAAGATCAGTGTTGATGAAGGTCAATGAAGCTGGTTGGCAATTAGCCTTTGGCTGTGTGAAGAAAGGACTTTTGACTAGTTAGTGCATTATTCTGCAGAGGTTAGTGTTATATACACTCACAAAATCCTCCTATGCCACCCAGCTTGCAAGCATAAGCCAGGAAAAAATGATACTTTTTGCCAGTTGGCTATATAATTTTCAATGGCCAAAAGCCAACTGGCTGCTAATTGTTATTGCAGTGAAACTGGAAACAAAGCTCTTGGTATGAATACTTGGACTGTTTGTTATATTCCCCCTTGAAATTCTTCAGGAAGTGCCACGAACTGCTGCTCACACCCACAGCTCCCAGAGAAGATGAACTGGGTGCCTGTATCTGCATGCGGCACTTGGTCTGCAGCATTGGCGAATGTTTTCAAAACGCATTTTGCAGCCGAGATTAGCTGGCTGCAAAGAAATTCATTTATTTAGCCACTTTGCATGCTTAGAGTATTTTCCAAAAATCTAGCTTGTGTAGTTCCATGGAGGCCCCACCAAACGTGTGAAGGGAGAGAGCTTGGCAAAGGGTGGAATTGCTTTCAGTCATAAGAGAGATAACTGACACCTACCTGCTATTGTTTGCAGGAGAAGCTCTTGAGGCAAGGAACATCTCTTTGTTTGCTATTTGTGTAGTAGCCAGCACAGCGGAGTGTTAATCCATAACAGGGAGGGCCAGGCACTGCCATCATTTAAGCAAATAACGATGGTTTTTTCCAGATGTGACAGGGCAGACACTAGCTGCATCACCTGTGCTCGCCCTCTGAGTCACACCCACCCAAACTAAACACGAGGGAAATGTGTCTTGCATCATTCTTATCCCTCCCCCTGCAACCCCCTCCACAGGGCAGCAACATTGAAAAAAAAATGTGTCTTAGGAAATTTTGACATATTCATAGGCAGCCCCATATTTGGTTGATTGATTGATTGTTTTCTGTCTAATTACAGAACTGAAGGCAGATCTGTGCACCAAAGTTCTGTTGCTATTAGTTATATCGGTTCCAAATATGGATCAGTTGTGTCCCCATTATCTGTTTTTGCTGTGCCTACCAAAACCTCTACTGTGGGTACAAAGAAGCAGGGCAGCCTTATGGCCTGAGATGTCCCCTTATTCTGCATGGGATGTTTGCCTAGATTGAAAAAAATTAATTTGACCACATGTCCACAGTTTCTGGATGTTAATGAGCCCTGTCAAAGCAGTAGTTTTAATCGCTTTGCCTGCTGTTTAGATAGGTGGCCACTGTCCATGGGCAGATCGGCCATGTGGCAGATGTGCAGTAGTTCCATGTAGAACAGTGTGGCCAGCGTGCACGTAGCACATAGTACATGTACACAGACTTCCCGGGTGGAAATATAGAAGTCCACATGCAGAAAAGTTTTCTTGACAGTTGATTTTATATTTCTCAGAGGCATGCTATAACGGAGCTGACAGATAACATCCTCTGTGGGCGTGTGCTGCATTGACTGTTCTGCCAACCTCCCTACACCAAAGCAAAGCTGTGGTGTACATGGCATGCATGGGGAGAACATAGATGTGCAGAGATAGTTCCTCCTTCAGAGTACATGATATATGTTACATAGCTTCAAGTAGCAGAAGGAGCACCTTTTTTTCTTCAAAGCTGTGGAAAAGATAAGGCATCATTTCAGTTCCTCTGTTAGCCAGCATAAATGCACCAAGCAAATACACATCTTTCTCAGACTTCTAGCTGCTAATGGTCTTCCCCTGCGGGTGTCACCAGTTGCAATGGAAAGAGAAAAGAACGATAAGGGAACTTGTGAACTAGAGTTCAGGGGCAATATGTCAGAGATTAGCAATCAGCAGTGGAAATGGTGAACCTTAGAAGAGAGGCAAAGAAAACCTTGTACGTTTGCCAGGAAAGGAAAGCTGTGGTGAAAACCTTCTGTGGGTGCTTACTCACAATGAATCAAACCTATCTAAAGTCCCTCGGAAGAATCTATACCTTTGATTTTAACGGCCAGCTTAACTATTTATTTGATACATGCTAATGCTTAAAATTGTTCATGCAAACATCAGGCATATTGCATGATTATATAAAACCTTTCTTAATAAAAAATTTTACTTCAGAATACCTACCTACCAAGTGGATGGGTAAATATTTTATCATTAGTATACTATTACTAGTTCAACCTTGTGCATGTGTAGCTAGTACACCAAATCAGGAACTGGATCCAACCGCACTGGTCACCTTGTAAACACATAGTGAGACATTGTCTTTTCCCCAAGGCAAATCTAAAACATTAATTGGCAAATACTTAGGCAAGTATTTCTGCATGCAGTAATAGTCTTACTGCATGTAAGAGGATGGCTTATGATAGGTAAATAGTCTGCACACATTTGCAAGATCAAAGCCTTATGTAGGGTAATTCACAGGTTGTGAAAAACACTGAGAGATAAAGGAAAAGGAAGGCTGAACACAACAGTGAAAGAAATATAACATGGCATGTTAACATAATAAACTATTTTGAATGCAAAAGTGTCATTGTTCTAAAAACTATTAATGATGTTATTAATCTCCATAACAGATGAGTCTACCACCATTTGCCATTCATTAATCAAAATAATAATACAAAGAGGAATATCTTTAGAAATGAAAAAATTGTCGCTGTGCATAAGCAAAAGTCAGAAATGTCTTTCATTCTTCAGAAATTACTAAGGGGGTCATTGTTATTATGGAGAACTAAGAAACGCTCCAGACACTGACCAAGCTTAAATCACACAGGAGAGAAGGGTAGTCAGTGCTGCTGTCCCCAGCTCTCCATCCTATTCAGAGAGCCACATTGCCCCAGGGAAACCCTGGGAGATGTTCCTCCTCAGGGAGAAAAAAATGCTTCCCAGTCTCAGCAGCTGCTATATGCAGAACCCTTGATGCAACTGTATCTTAAATCATGGTTTGTTTCCAAACTATTATTAGCTTAGTTTGTGCCCCCAGCTACTCCCTCTTCAATCCCTGTGGTGAGAAACTGGTCACGTAGGCTGTATTGTCAACATCAAGCATGCAAATATTCATAGGTCCAGCAAAAATAGGATTAATCTGTGATTTTAAGATAAATGTTGGGAGTTTTTAGCTGGTCTTTGGAACTTCTGTAACTTCAGGAAACACATTTTTAGATTTATCTTGGTGAACAACAGGACTGGGAGTTAACCACTTAGCTTAGAGTGATAAACTACAAGCTGCAATACTGCTGTATCACTTCTTCAGTTTTTAATAACTTAGAAAAAATACCCAATACCATTAGAACCAGAAACACTGCTCAAGCCATATGACAAAATTTCCCCTCATAGGTCAGATGTCTAAAACACCCATATACAGGAGCAGAGACTTCAGAGAGGTTTCACCATGGCCACAGAAATGTGTCCACTGTAGATCTTCTTAGAAACATCTGTTCATATAGGAATTTTCAAGTTTATTTTTATTTCTGCCAATATTGCTGGAAACCAAAATTCTTAACATGAGTGGAAAACAAACAACAAGAAACAGCAGAACAGGCTAACCAAATCTGGTATTATGAATCCAGATAATTACAACTTCTCTGCAAGATTCATTCAGCTGTGGATCTGATAATATTTCTCAACTGAAAATGCCTAACACTTATGTTATATAGTATTTATTTTGAAAGGTTTTACAAAGGCTGCTATATAAAGACTTCATTTCTAGTTTCATTTGTACATTACATACATGGTGAGTCAAATAAAAATCATGGTAAAGTGGGGTACTTGAAAGCCAGCATTTCTACAGCAGAATGTTAATTGCCTAGAAAGAAATGTATTCAGGTCAGCACATAGTGAAGCAGCTTGAATAGTTTAACAGTTACTGAATTCTGCTAATAGCTCCCATTGCTAATGCACGGTTAAAATTCTCCGCCGTTGTTATTGTCTGTTCACAGGGAATTTGCCAGCAATAATACATGTTTTTATTATACGGTTTTAGGGCACACCCCAAACCAGACTTCGGTGGGGAAGAGGCAGAGGAGGGCTCCCAGGGTGGAACCAGCCCTTGGGAGAAAAAAAAAGTCAACTCCGGAGCAGCTGCTAAGAACTGTGTTTTCTCTAAGTTATAAAGTATTTATTTACTTTTAGCCAGTGATGTCCTGTTTAACGGCTGTAAAGTAGCACAAGGTAGAAGGGCTGTGGACCTTGTAAGTTCAGAAGAGAAAAATTCCAACTTTTAGACCACCACGAAACTGAAGGGCCACTTTGTGGAGAGATGCTTGCGGCACGCAGGAGTGTGCCAGGAATTCCTGCAGTGTTGCAGGGATTCTTCAGCCAGGCTTCCTGCAAGATCTGTCTAGGTTTTACAGACAACATGTTACATCACAGCCACCTTAGGGACATATTTTAAAAGACACAAGCATGGCCCTGTGCCCTGAGGGCCTGGGGATTTGACATGCAATCACTCCTTGTCACACAAATGTGCTCTTGACTTTCAGCTTTCCTTCCATAAAAAAGTGTATGACCACTCTTCATGACTAAAGAAAAGCTTGAAAGTACCTAAGCAATATGAACACTCTGAAGCCCTGACTCTGCAGCCTCGAAATCTGTTGTATCCTATAATGCACTAAAACTCAGCAGTTATGGCATAATAGTGACTGGTTTGCTCCAATCAGACATCACACATTTTTTGTTTTCTATCCCCTTCTCCGTGAGGACCTGCCCCTTGCTGTCCCACTGTCCCCACAAAGAGAAGTGAACTGGACAACAGTATTTGCACTTTCTGCTCTGTTTTGCGGAGATGAGCAGCCAGGGAACAGAGAGCCAGTTATTATTGCTTTGTCAGAGACCTTTCCTCTGGTGTAATTATAATTATAATTGCATAGCTAGGATATAATTACTTTGGATAGGTATGTCTTTTCTGATCTTCACTGATTTGTTACCACCCCCACTGAAAGCTCCTGAACCAACCCCAGTATCTGAGCACCAGCCTTACCCATACAGTTCTCCTCCCACCTGCAGGTTTAACATAACTTCTGCTTTTTCCAGAGTTGTGCTGGAGATTCTGTCTGTATAATGCCAAAGTGATTAATGATTTTTCTTTCCTTATGAAATACCATTTTACAACTGCTTTTAGAATCTGAAAAGTAAAAATTAGATTTATATTTCACTGTTGTCTAATCTTGTGTGTGCTCTTCTTGGACTTCTAATCTTAAAAGTATATCAAAAGCTGTGTCTGGATTTTCAAACTTTTGTAGCAGCCACATCTCACCATTTCCAGACATAGCACACCATTTTCAAATGTAGGATTTTTTACAAATCTCTTGTTTACTACAGAAAGGCTGCCTTGGGTGTTCAATCTTGCTGCAGATAATGACAGCAGTTCTTGCAGAACTCTCTCATGACAACCCCTTAAGAACCTCTGGTTCACACTAAATCTTCATGTACAGACTTTCCTGCAGTGGGTAATGTAGAACTGAGCTTGGAAACACGTCAGAAAATATGTCAGGTGAGCACAGAAGACCAGTCCAAATCCCTTAAATCCTATTGCATTCTATTAAAACAATACACATGGGTTGGAAGGAGAGAGTCTCAAAAAGGAAGAAAGGTTGAACAAGGAGTTCACAATATTACAGTTGGCTACACACTGTGCAAAACAGTGACATGCTGATATCATATGGGATGATCAGGCATCATCTGCCTGTATTGCTCTAACCATGCAGCACTGCAGTCTGCTAAAGGTCACCTAGGACAGTGCTACTGTCAACGCAGAAGTTTCACCCTTATCTTCATCCATCTTCAGCCACATGTTTTTGTGTTGGGAGAATCACTGCTCCGATCAAAAAGGAATCCTTCTTTCCAGCATGACTTCAGTTGAATCACAAGCTGATTTCCTGGGAAACAGAAGCAAAGGGAGGAGCAGGAATAAATGGCTGGAGGGGAGGCAGAACTTCCCATCCAGGGGCACAGAAGCCTTAAGCTGACTAAAGGTGAAGGTGTACTTTATACCAGAGAGCTGTTATCTATCATCCCAGATAGAACACAGATTACATAAAATAGAGTATTTAGTATCGTGGCCCAACTTGTCAGAAAAAAAAACCTAAATCAAATGTTCAAGTGGGTATCCTGGTGGAGAGTGTTCATCACTGCAGAAAGCTCGTTTGCAATCACAAGCGTATTCCAAAATGTATAGGGCAGAAAAAATATTCTGTCCTAAGACCTTTTTTGTTGAAAGTTAGGATTTAGATTTCAAAAATTTAAATGAGGTCTCTTTGTGAGAGAATTTTTTTTTTTTTAATTGAAGAACCAAATACACAGAAACACTAAGACCTCAGTCTGAGACAGGTACGGTGCTTCCCTGGAGCTGCCATTGGGTCTCAAGCTGTGCCCATCTTCCTCTGCGGATCAGGCAGAACCTCTGGTCTTTGTGTGTCATGATGCTCTGTGAGAAAGGGTCACTACAACAAAACTGAATTTGTTTGCCCTGAGGTGCGTGACGGAAGATGAAGTCAAAGGATTCATCCATAGAGAGGAGAGTAAGAGGGAGGAAATAAATTGCAAGTCCTAGATGGTCTGAAGTATTCCCGTTTTCATCTAAGATACTTCTTTTTTTTGCTGTTTGTTGAAAAAATACACTTCTCTATGTAAAAATTTGGGGATTTTCCATTGTTGTCAAAATTCTCAGCAGAGAAACTTATGTTTTTATAGCAGTTCTTGTATGCTTCTAAAAACCCAGGCAAAAATACCCAACAATATCAAAAAGAAGATGCAGATAGCTGTCCCAAATCTGACACAGCTCAAGGCATTATTACTCTTTTAACCCAACAGAGACCAGGGTGAAGAATTCATTTTTTTGAAAAAAGACAAAACTGATACCTCATAGAGCTAAGGTTTCATTCCACTATCGCTGAATTTAAGCTAATCCTACACTCTCTTTTCCTTGATTTTAGGGCAAAATGGGAATGGAAGGGAAGTGGTGGGGACAGTGAGCAGGGCAGGCTTTTCCTGTTGTTTTGAGTTCTTTAAAAAGACATGTGCTGAAAGACGAGACATTTGGAAGGAAAGCCAGAATGGAAATGCCAAGGGTTTGCCCCATATTTGAGATAAGAAGTAGGAAAAATAAGCTATGATTTACAAGGGTACCCCAGATTCAGTGGTCACTTACCTGCCTGGTCACGCATTTCTGGTGTGACTCATAGAACCAGGTATTTAAAAGCTTTCCGCATCAGTGCTTAATACTTTTTCAGAGACTTTTGATCTTTCTCTTCCATTTTTATCTCCATCTTTTTCATGGGGCTGGATGGGGGGAGATGAGGAAATCAGTTTTTCACTCTCTTACCTTGGTGGGAATAGGTGTGAGGGGATTAAGAAGGTCTTTCACCTCCCCTTCATCCAGTTTGGCTAACAGAATTGTTCCACTTGTAAACTTGAGTGATTACAAACACACCCACTAGTTCTCAGATCATCTGACACATTCATTAGGAAATCAAAGGTCTTTTCTAGCTGGGAAGAGAAGTCTTTACATTAAGTACTAAAATAGAAGCACTCTGGCATTCTGCAACTCTCTATAACAGATCATTATGCAGAGACAGATGGAGTTCCAAGTTTTCTACAGGGTAAGGCTAACAATGTTTTACTGAAGAAAAGACCAAATACAAAGTTCCTGAAACATCTAAATAGGTTCTGTCTTTTCCACAATAAAACATTTCACATATTTTAAAGTTGTTTGAAGTTTTGTGACTTATTTTTTGTGTAATGTGATACAAAGTGCCAGATTGTTTCTTTTTTTTGCGAAATTAATCAGATATATCTTTTTTTTTTCTTCCTCATAAGAGTCCAAGTCACTGTAGCTCCACGTATTGGGCCCATTCAGCTAAAGATGTTTAGATTGCTCCTTTTTATATTGAATTATAATGATGTTTTAGTTTTAGGTATCAATGCCTCTAAGTTAGAGTATGGGCTTACAAACATGCCACAAATATAGCAGCCAAATCCAGATATTGGCAAGTTACTGAGTAAGCATAATTCATAGCACACTACGCATTTATATTGGCCTTGCTTCACCTCTTCAAGCATAATGGGATGCATTTGTCTTGGACTGTTTTGAATTTAAACATATGCTGTAGGAAGGTGTTAAGTAACACAGTCAAAGAAAAAATGTAGACAACATGCATTAGGGTACAGCACATGACGGAGCACCACTGAGCAGCTCCCATGATGAACTTCCATTCGTTAACCTATTTTTACTCTATCACATTGAATTGCGATTCTGTGTCCACAGACTTCAACATGTTCTGAACCTCACTGAGTGACTTAAAGTAGTACTAGATAACATGATTGTAGTGTTGTTAGCACATAATGTGTCAAGTACTCTTTCGGCTAACAAGATGTATGCAGCCAGAACAGAGTTTTTGCTTGTTGATACACCACCTTGCTCAGTGGGACCCTAATCCCAATCTCAACCGTAATACAAATATACCTAAACAGAAACAACCCCACAGGATAATAGACACACCTATAGTATTCCATATGACCACACAAGGTGGTGTAATTTAATACAGAATTTATTTATAATATAAAATTATATTTTTGCTATGGAAATGTGAGGGGCAATTTATACTGTTTCCTATCAGCACCTGCACAGGCATGATCTCAGATTGATCATCCTTCTGCTTGCTCTCCTCTTCATTAGGTACAGTATAGGGAAAGCGCTTTAAACCCTTTGCATATGGATGTCTGACTCCATAGCTGCTTGATTCCATATGAAATATCCCTCTGATCTCTCAGGCTTCTGAGGTTTCAGACTTGTGAAGAATCTCACTTTAGCAGCTGCTCCCACAAAATGGTATATACAAGCAAATTAGTAGAGACCTGAATCTTTCCCTACTTACTCATGAAAATACTGGACCAAAACCAGGCAGACTGATGTATTGCCATCATCCCAGCTGTTTCTTACCACCACCACAACAGAGTCGAAGGAATAGTGCATAACGGTACCTAGGGCATTGTAGGGCAAATCTAGTAGGATAAACCACTTCCATGGTTGCTAAACTTTGTGCTGAAGTGGATTTGTGAGTGGATTTGTGCTTCTTCTATGGTACCAATAACTCCTTTTGATGTCCTTGCAGAGCTTTGTGCTGAGCAGCATTTCAGATGCCCAGGAGTTCCCACAGCCCTCCAAAAAGCTACTGCAGGAAAAACAAGCAGCAGGCACAGGCTCCTTCTTCCTGACGTGCTCATATAAGCCTTGCAGTGTGAACAGTGGCTGAACCGGGCCTCTTTTTCCCTCCCGGTCTGGGTGTTCGGAAGCTAATTCACTGGGGACAGAGCTGTGAGAGTTCGTAGTGCCAATTAGTATGGAGTCAAACACTCAAGTTCATAGCCCTTCCACGGTAACCTAATGAGTAGGAGAGCAAACAAAGTGTCTTAGCTCATACTTAACTAGAAACTGTTAAGGAACCATTTAAAATTACCCCTTTGAATTTCATAGCAAGGACATAGCTAGAAAGTGTTAGCAGAGAATGTCTGCCCGTGGCCCCTGACTCTGACAGTTTATGGCTTTTTTTTTTTGCTAGGTAGCAGCTCCGTTCTGCCAGCATCCCTCTCATTTTCTTCCAGGTTTTGACAAAAAGTCTTTCCTTCTAGCTCAAGCTACAATTTTCCCAGCAAGTCAGTGCTGGTAAGAAGGTGTCTGACTTCAATATTTCTTAACAGAAACAGCACTTCCCAGTTTACAAGACCCCAAAGAAGAAAAATCAGGCCTGCAATAAGGGAAAACCTGGATTTAACCAGGTCAGTCTTTCTTGTAGACAGAGTCTGTAAGCAGAGCTGTGAAGTCTCATCCGCTGAGCGTGGGACTTGCCCTGCTGGCTTCTCTCTGAGGTCCCCCGTGTTGGGCTCTATCCACGCGGTGCACTGTCCCCCCTATTCCCCTCCCAGACGCATTGAACAGAGCAGAGCCAAAATCTGCTAACGAACAGTAATTGGCACAGGCTGATGGAGTGAGAAGGCTGGGGCCAGCATAGCTGCCAAGGGTCCCGTGTTCAAAGGAGCCATGGAGGAGACACGTTCCTCAGCTCCAGCCATGAACTATATCCTCTCCTCAGCACCTGCCTGAATAAAATCCCTTTCCATGACGCTATTCGTAGGTCCATCCTAACACACAATCTAGAGCCCCAGGCAAATACTGTCCCTCATCATTTGACTGGAAATAGAGGATTAACTTATCTGAGTCTTATATCAATGTTGAAAAACATGGCAGGGGATGCCTATAGCTGTTTGTATCACTGAGACCATTCTGATGTGAAAATCATTTACACCCAAGAGCACTGTGGTAAATGACTACTTGAGGCTTTTTTAGCACCAAAGCCTGAATTCACTGTTGCTGGGACCCAAATACCAGCTGGGACCAAAATACTGGTGCACACACAGCAACTATGTCCGTTAACAAGGGAAGATGGGATTTCGCCTTCCATCTCCATTCCTTGCATCATGACTTCCTTCATCTCAGTCCATTGAATAAAGGCTTCCAAAGCTTTTACTGTTCATAAGCACGAGGACTTTTTCTCTGTTAAAATTATGAAGATCTCTAATTTTAATGAGTTATATGTTGTGGCAGCAACTTGATGCTAATGAATTACAGAACAGAGGTTGGCAGTAGGGACCTTCCATAAGTTGCAGTGAGCCCAATTATACTAACAGGCTGGGTAGCAACGAGTGAATTATTCCAACAGAACATAAACCAGCATAATTGTTTTCCTGCAATTTTTATATCAAATATCACTTGTTTTTAAAAACACATTTCTTCTTTCCTTTACCATATTCTCCTGTTGAGGAGAAGCTTGATCTGCGCCTGATCAGTTTGTTGTACATACTGGAAAAAGAGCACACATTGCTTAAAGATGGATTAAGCTGTCTTTGTTTCCTCATTGTTTTCCTCCTCTGACCTACCTTTAGGAGGGAGACTTGCACAAGGGCTTTCTCATGGACGCAGTCAGCAGCATTAACTTTCAGTGTGGGTAGGTTGCTACAAACCCTGATCTGATACAGCTTGGACCAGCTGCCATTTTGGGCTCATCTACATTCTAAAACCCATAGCGGCAACACAGCACGTCACAGGAGAAAAAAGGGCTTCCTGATAGCACAGCTCCAGAGCTTCCTGGCACAGGTAAGCTGCAGTGACACCACCCTGTGTCTGTGCCAGGGATTTTGCTGCACAGCTCTTTCAGTGAGTGCATATAGGTTCTTTTTTTATGGTTGGAGGTGTTTTTTTTTTCCACGCTGTTAATCCATACTATATAGCCTAAAAAAAAAAAAATTCATGATTGAGACCTGGCCTTTCACTGAGGCTCTTTGCCCCAGCTCTGGGCAAGGCTAAGCAATCGCTGTATATAAAACATAGCTTACAGCAATTTTGACTTTTTACAGTAAGGACTTGAACCGGAGCAGCTTTATGATGCCTGATTTCTAATGATGGAGGTCCCCAGCAGAGACAGTCAAGGAAGAAAAATGAATTCACCAGCACTAATTTGTACTTGGATAACATTTGGGGTGAAATTTTAAATAAAAATCTTCAAGGAACACAGGGGTAAAAGGAGTCTTTCAGTTTGCCCTCTTCCAGGGGCACGGGTTAAAAGGATATGACTGTTGTAGTGGAAAGACTTCCCACATTTCTCACTCCAGCAGCTTGTAAAAATAGTGGACTGGGGTTTATTTTATTTTACTTTATTTCATTTTATTTTATTTATTGCCTTATTTTCACAGTCTTTGCTGAGCACAGAGCCCTCAAGTGTTCCAGCAGTATGCGATCACTCAAAAAGGCAAAGGACTGTGGCCCTTTAGGAGTCCCAGTGATGCACTTTGGCATCCCCAAACAGCCCCAAACCACGGCATCTGGCCATGCACCCCTCCAAGCAGCAAAGCCTGACGTGAGCAACGCCTTCAGCGCCAGGAACACACGGAGCGTGCTTGACCCTGTCTTGGGACCATGCAGTGCCATGACCTGAGAAGAACTCTGCAACACTCTGGATTTAGGGCAACGTTTTGCTCCCTCATGTAGCAGGGCATTTCCCCCCCCACCACCATCACCTGGCATGGTGGGAGCTCACTCCAGCAAAGAATGTGCAATCGAGATCTGCAGTTCAGATCCAGGAGCAGAATGTTGTCTTTAATTTATAAAGCATATACACAAAAGGAATTCTAAATCTGATTTTTGTTGTTGTGCATATACTATTTTCCTGGTTGATACATAGTCTTATGCATATAATTTCATTTGGTTTGGGTTGGGTTTTTTCATTTTAAAAATTCTCTTCAGCTCCTACTCAACAACACCCTTCCTATCTCTTTCTTTCTCTTAGTACATTCAAATGTGTGTGCACGTTGTTGTGCAGACACATGCACACACACAGAGCCTCTGTTCAACCTCACTGTGTTGCACTGAGGTTCCCAAGCTGTGCATTTCCTATTGCCCAGCTCCAGGGTCTCAGGAGCTGGAGCCCTCTCTTTCTATTTACATGAAAGTTACTTCTAAAAGAGATTTCCTCTATCATGTGAGAATTGAGTTATTTCTGATTATGTTCCCTGCAGCATTAGGAATGTCGGGTGAGAAGGGACTTCAGGAATAATGGCAACAGTCATTACTCCTACCCCCATCCCACAGCTGCTCTCAGAAACTCATGATGTCCCATCTTTAGGCTTTGTTGGTTACCAGAGAACATAAAAAATTGTAATCAACCAAATAATTTTTAAGAGGCAAAACCATTTGATACTAGCATCAAATTCAAACAACGTGCTTTTTTTAAAATCCTTATTAGTAAGGCAAAAGCTGTTTTGATTTTCACTGCGTTTTCCCATGTTGTACCATGTCCAAAATCTAGGAGATACTGGATCTACCTGACAGATGTTTGAACACTGAATTTAGGCAAGCCAAGTAGGTTACTAAGAAACGTAGCGGTTTTGTACACAATATTATAAGCAATAGTGAAAAATGTTATTATGCCTAAAAAACAAACTAGAAACAGAAACAAAATAGTCTATGCTTTATAAAACATGGTAAATTGTGGGTTATGCCATTTCCTGTTTTTCTCCAATGAATTGACTAAAAAGTATAATCTGGATACTTTTATTACTGCTGTTTCAGTACATGGCATATTGTTAAACAAGATCCCACTGTGACTGAGGTGTGTCCTGCAAGAAATCTAGTGCCGGGGAGGTTGATCAATGCCGTCTGCCTCCAGGACTGGAGTCTAATGAAGAACTCCTGGTCTGAGCCCCAAAGAATGCAAGACAGGCACAAAGAAATGCAGCTCAGGCATGGGACTGATGTCAATGGTGTAGGGACCACTTGTGAAAGAAAGAGCCTTCAAGGAACAGAGTTTAAGTGTGGAACTTGGCAGGCAGGAGCAGGGCGAAAACTCCAAGGGTAGGAATGAGTAAGAAAAAAATTTAAAAGCCAATTGTGGGAAACTGAGACACAGGAATCAATAACAAAGTATGATCAGAAGTGTATGGCACGAGAGACTCCAAAAAGAGACGGAGAGGCTTTACCAACTTGTTTGTGCAGAAGTTGGAAGAAACGTCTGCCATCCTGAGCCAGTGTCACTTTCCATCTGTTGTGTATTCTGGATGGTTGAAAACCCCTTGAAGACTTCCAGCGTTTCACAGGAAAAGATTCTGGGATTTTCCTTGGGGGTGTTGGAGGGGGGAGGGGTCCTTTTTCATTTAACATTTTTAGTATTCAAATTAGAAGACTTTCAGCATCCTGGGGTGAGACTCAAAAGCCTTTCCCTAGGAAGCCTGGGAGCATATCAGAAATCAATGGCATGGAGGATGGAAAAAGTTTCAAAAATGTGAGACTGGCAGGAAATACTGGCACATTTCTGTTTGATATTTACTTTCTTGGCATGCAGTGGCTCTTTTAGCGCCAATGGAAAATCCTTTAGTGCCAAGCCACTCTCAGATAAATCTGCACACAAAATACACTTTGAATTGGCATGTAGCTTTTGAGATTAATGTTTAACCCTTGCCAAAATATGCATTTTTGGACTCTAGCATCTCTCTCAAGTAAATTACGCAACTTCATAATACTAAAATGCTACACGTGACTGATTTGAATTTGATGCATCTGAGCTCAGCCAAACCAAATGAATGGGGAAGAGTGAGGACACCTGACACGGAAGGAAAACCATCCAACTGGGTGCAGGTTTGCTGCTCTCTCTCTCACTACTAAAGCACTGATGCGGGAGTACCTCAGATCAGCAGTGCTCCCTGCAGCAGGCTGGGAGCAATTCCTGGAGCTCCAGGTCATGTAGGGATTGAGCATAACTGCATGATATTTCAGTATAATAAAGACGGTCATCTATATGATAGTTCTGTACTGCATAAAAAGATGTCATGGACAAAGGTGGCGTAAATCCCTCACTACAAGTAGGTTGTGGTCATTGAATCGGGAGTTATGGTGAAGATCAGGAGCCAAAGTCAGGAAGCATAAAGAAAGATCTACAGAGCAAGACAGTTCTGGATGCTAAACCCTTGGGCTGGTTCTTATGCCCATTTCCCACTTACTACTTCTTTCTCATTCATCATCATTATGCAGAGCATTTCTCAGGAAAGAAAGGTTCCTTGCATCCTCTTTTTCCTCACAACTTTCCAAAACTGCACACCTTCTGATAGAGGACCTCTCTGCTGCCAGTAGTATGACGAGAACCCATTGCTGCCTTTGGGAAGCTGGAGAATATCTGCCTTTGGTATGCCAGTGTGTCAGCTGGACTTCTTGAAATTACATTCTTTTTTACCCAGGAGCATATGAAGACAATATAGCCAATTGCAAAGAAATGAAAGATATGAGAACATAGATTAACCCACATAATTCGGCTGTTATTGTTTTTATATAGAGTTTAATTAGGCTGTTTTTAAAAGGCTATGACACATAAACTCAGCATGAATCCAAGTTACTTGTACTCCATAATCCTATTATTATATCTCATCACAAAGCAATTATTTAAAATACCTCTTGCTCTAAAACTGTCCTTTTTGGCAGCAGTAGAACAAGAATCTTAAACCTCGACCGTGTTAGCTAAGACAAAGCCCAGCTTCGCTAAAAACTGTAGGCATGCAAAGTCTTCCAGAGTAAGGAAATAGAGTAATATTAACTTTTAACAAAATATGATACACATCCTATTCAATAAGGTACAACAGACATTGTTTAGGCAATTTCTGTCTTCTACTGTTATTTCTTTGGCTTCAAAACAGTTATATCAGATTTGTACAGAGAACCGTAATACAAAGTCTCTAGCCCAGTATTTCTAGGTCTAACCGACTCACTGACAATGTCAGACTCCAGATTATTCTGACTGTCCCACTCTAAAATGGCTTGAAATCATGGATTTATGAAAAGAGGAACATCAGCTGTCATCCCAGCTTTCCAGCATTTGACTAACTCACTTCTACCCTGTCAATAAAAATAGGTTGTTATTAACAGAGCAGGAACTCAAAGGAATTGCTTGAAGCCTGTTTCTTAGATACACAATTTATGGTATTCAGACAAATTCACAAAAAATGTGTTGGGAAAAAATGTTGGTTTGTATATTTTCAGATCAAAGATCTCATTATTTAAAATACTGTCAGGTTGTTTTTCATCTTCAGAGCTGGCAAGCATAGGAAAACATGTTGCAAATAAAAGCAGCCTTCCAAAATGTCATACTGATTATGCATTCACAAGTCAGCTACTTGAGGCTCAGCTAGATGACAAATATCACATAAGTCCACTACATAGTTTAGCTGTTGTGGTTTGAGAGGCTGGACAACAGCCTTTTCTACACATATTGCAGAAACAGCCATATTGCAAAAGACATATCCAATGACAATATTTCCTAACCTATAAATTTAGGTTTATGTTAATTTCTTTTGGTGATCGATAGTATATGGTAAAGGCTGGCTGGCTGCTAGCTTTTTATCACATCACTTATTTCACAGAACGTATGTTGACATGTTCTGTAATTTCTTCCATTATTTTTTCCCACTATTTCCCTATACTTCGACAGTGACAGTAGTCTGTGACCATCTAGCTCTAGGAACCTAGAAAAATTATTGTAATAGATGGTTAGACATATTTTGCGCATGCAGGAACGTCTTCAAAGTTGTGAGATGTTCCCCAGTGTGTACCTTTCCAACATTAATGAGATGTTGAGCAATAAAAGAAATGCATGTCAAATTGTAACTGATAACGGAAATGATTTACTTCCACTGACTCTACCAGTTTTTCTCTCTCAGAAAAATATTTAGTGTATATTTTCATTAGTATGGTATTCTCAGAAGAACAGGGAAATTGAGACTATTTAATGTCTCTTGAAGGAATGCTTTCAACTGCTCAGAATGGAGGGGAAAAGCCATGGAAGTAATTTGCTACTGAATTTCTTCATAATTACAGGGTTACAACACATGCAAAAACAATGAGTCTCCTTTTGAAATTTTACGTGGGTGAAAGGTGAAAACCAAGATGAATTGGGTCACTTGTTTATTCTGATGATGATGACAAGCTGAATATATAATAATAAAGAGAAGCCAAGAGCCACGTTGACATAAATGAAAATTAACACACCCAAATTGCAGAAAAGCCTAAAATGATTCGGACTCTTTCTTATTCAGAAATGGTTTCTGCAGATTCTGGTAGCACCAGTAAAAACCGATAAAAAGTAAATACAGCTTTAATTATCCCCATATTTATTAATGCCCATATAGCTTGTGTCTATATTAGTGCTCATAATGATAACATTTTCTGTTTTGGAAAGCTGGCAATAAGTTAATGTTTGATAACACAAAATAAATTAAGCTGAGTTAGTGTTTGCTGGTATAGGAATAAGGTTTCTGAGGAAGCCATTACAAGGTGTACAACTGACTTCTTAATCCACTGATGTTCTTTACCGCACACAGATAGAAAATTTCAGATGAAATTACAATCTCTTTGTCACAGAGATGGTGACCAGTCCAATGTCCTGCACAGATCAGAGTGTCACAGAAGATGCCCACATATGGGTTTCTTTACAAATGTAAAGATGCTATTGATAGGATTTCCTCTTCTGAAGAATGAGAATCATAAATCTTTGTGAGCACAAGACACACAATTATTTAATCATAACTTTTTTCCAGGTTTTTAGAGAAAAAATATTAGCTTCAGCCTAATTCACTGTAATTTCCATCACTTCATTTCCTCTCAGCACTCTAGGACTCCATATATTATCTCTTGTCCAAATACCTCAGCCAGACACATTTGCCTACAAATAAATGTGAAGAACAGGAGAACATAGCCATTGTCTTCATCAGATCGACACATCACTAAAACATTGGTTGAAAAAGCTGCTTCTATGCTGCTAAATAAAACAGGGCCAGGGAGTAAACTCAAGCACTAGACTAGATTGGTTGTCCATGCCACTTAACTGGTAACATGTTCCCTGGCATGGCTGTGCCAGCTAGCCTTCTCAGGCACAGTGAGGGATAGACAGGACTCTTCCTAATAGTATTATGGACAAAATTCACCAGGTTGCCTCCATCTCTCATACCCCCCAGGGCAATCCCAGCAGACTGCCTCCTAACTACTCAAGCCACTCTGTGGGCATGCAACACATATCCTCAGCTTCATGCTACAGAAGTATTTCTCTAATGGCTGCAGCACATGATTTCAGGCACTGTGAACTGAAAAAAGTCAGTGTTTGTTTCACTACAAAATGAAATATCTGATCTTGCATGGAATAGTATCATTTAAATATGCCTGCCCGTTAAGGAATGTTCAAGTAAACTACAACCACCTTGACTACTCCCATCCTCTGACTGCAGTTCAGATCCCATCACTTTGGTATTTTGAAGGCACTAGATATGAGTCTCTAAAACACTGTGAGTCAGCAAACTCTTCTGCTTCCTTTGGGAAGATGATCTAGATTTACAGTCCTGCAAACAAGAACAAAGCCTGGCTGCCTGGATCTAAAGTATATGCTGACTTCACATAATGAATTTTTTAGGACATAAGTGGGTTGAATTCATTCTTTTGTTTTTGATTTGGTAAAGCAGGTTCAAATACGATAAGGTAGGAAAGGAGCCTGTTTGTGTTCAGATAGGTTTAAATTGTAGGTGGCTTCCTCTCGGGCATGAAGAAGCAGGTTTTACCAGCTTTTATGTAGTAAAGACTTAGAGTCTCCATAAAACCAACTGCGAGAGAGGTCTCTGAAGGCCTCCATGGAGATTCTCTGCACCTGAATTAATTCCATTGGCTCTTCAGTGAAGGTCAGTAAAGATTTATTAATGACATTAGAGAACAGAGAAATTCAATGAGTGCTTCAGAGTTACATTGTGAGCTTATAACCAAACCTAGTGTTAAATCCAGACCCCTGGGAGCCAAATGACTTCTGTACAAGATATTCCTTCTTCATCAACATGAAGACCAGAATCTTGATTAAAAGGTAATCTAGGTAGACCGGTAATGATAATTAGGGGTAAGAATATGTCTTGAGAACACCTTCCAGGTGATCAACTCAGACTGAGAACTCATCAGCATTACTAAACAGAAAAGAACACCATTTGAGACTGAAAAAGGGTACCTGTTATGAATCAGTGAATTAGCATTTCCTTCTAGATAAAACACAATGGCAGCATGCCCAGTTTGTCATGGTGAACAAAATGATCTAACAGCCTTCTTTCACCTCTAATTTTAAAAAGTCAATTATCTACTTTAACAAGATGCTTTTTCTGACAAGGGCCAACAATAATGATGATGGACATACCCTTTTCACTTACAGGTTTTTTTTGTAATTTACATATATAACATTTTTCATAGCATTAACAGTATTCAGAAATATGCTGAAAAGGTAATTGAAGCAAGTCTAGATCTGTCTCTCTTGTAAACATGTGGAGTGCAAATACACATAGGATGATTATCAGTAGCTTAAGTGGCTTTTATCATAATGGCATTTAAACCTTATTTCATGTGCTCTGGGGTTATTTTTAAAAATCTGTTGTCTAAGAAAACAAATCACTTCTTGGGAGTTTTCCAGCTATTTGATTAAGAACTACCCATCACCCCCAAAAGCCCTGCAGCTGTTCTAGCAGAAAACTTAAAGGCCAAGATATTATAAATATCAGGAATAATATTGCAATGATTGGATTTAAAGTGTATTTGTTTACTTGTTGGGATTCACTACATTCCCTAAAATACAGTTCTTAAAAACTATAATAGGAACTCATTTAAGTAGCAGCTCAAAAGGCAAAGAACTCAATTCTCTTTTTCATTCAAAATATGTTTATTTTTCATTTTGTGATATGAAGTACGAAATGAAGCCTGAAGCACAAAGATTAAAACTTCCAACTATAACAAAAATGCCACCTTTCTCAATATATCGTTTCCTGTTTCTTCTGATCCCAGTATTCCTTTCTCACAGCAGCATCTCTGTTTCTGTGCACAGACATCTGGGCCAGAGGTTGATTTCTCAGCTATGGAAAAAAATAGTGGTATAGAGTCTAAGTACATCCCTGCTGCAATTTACCTTACTTATTTACATAGACCTATACCCACCAGTCCTGCAATAGCATGGTCAAACAGCATGCAAAGAAATCCCTTTTTCCAAAAAACTCAGCCTAGCAGTAATTGTGGGTTTGCGGGAATAACTCTGTCACAAGAATTGACCTAATCAGAGCCTAAAGCAAAGAGCAAACATTCCTTTTGCCTACACGGCTCCCTCTCCTCCAGCTATCTTACACACACCCTTGCACAACTCAGAAGCAATAACGCGTCCTCCTGAAGGCAAATGCTATTCATGTGTTAAAAAAAAGAACGGGGAGAGTATGGCTGTACTGACCCACGATTATTAGTGTTGTGTTCACAACACGATCAGGCAAAGACAGAAAATGGAACCAGGAGGAGATCCTGGAAAGCGCTGTATCAAGATGCTGAGAAAAAGGTTTCTTGAAATGGGAAACTCACGTAAGGTTTCACAGAGTTCATGATTACATTGAAGTTATTGAAATACAAAAGCGAAGACAGTTCCTAAGCTGGTAATGCCATGAGGCAATTTTGACAGTAATTTTAGCATTATGACATCAGTTATTTAGAACAAGATATGTGCCCTTCTCAAGATGGAAATCATATGATGAAAACAGAAGATAAAATTTGTTTTTCCATATTAGTCTGTTTGTGATTTTTGAGAACAGGCTTTCTACTAAGCCTGCCATTTGTCTCGCTAGATGTGAATAACAAGATTAAAACTTCAAGGACTCTATCCTCAGCCAGTATATATTTGCGTACAAGAGTTGAGGCTTTGGCCTAAACTATTCAAAAGCCCATTTGTGTTTTAAAAATTCAAACAATTTTAATATTTTAATATTCCCCCTCGGGTTATTGAGAAAAATCAAATTTAATACTCACCAACCATCTGATTTATATAAATATCTTATAAACTTTAATACTGGTGCCTTTGCGCACTTAAGAGCCACATGGGATATGAGAACAGGGAAAAGTTGCATGAAAAGTCAGTGGGAAAAGATCTGGTTTCTTAGTTATAAAGCAATAAAGGGCATGCATTTAAAATTACATATTTTAATATTTCACATAACCTATCTGGATGCTGCAGAAAATGAGTAGGTTGGTTCAGAGCTTTGCATATGCTTGTTGATCGTAACAAATCCAGGTGGGGGGCCTTAGCTGTGTTCTCAGGCGCTGTGTGGTCATGCGTGCACGCTGAGGACCAAGGAAAAATCACCCTTCTGAACTCTAATTCAGTGGCCACTCCTGCTTTGTAGATTATTGATGTCTCTCATCTGCAGGATTTACCGTTAAGGAAGGTAACTGGGACGTTGGTCAGATTGATGGCAGTGAAGCCACTTGCTGTCAGGCACTGGAAAGACAGAATTCACTTGAATTCGTCACCTGACCTGGACAAAATTCAACCCTGCATAGAGGGTTAATATGAAGTGGATGTACTGCACAAGTTCCAGTTAAATCTTCAAAATAAGCTGCAGGTTAGGGAATGTAGGACGGAAGCCATGGAGATGGAGACAAGAGGAAGCAGAAAGCGAGGCAAGGTGAAAGCATGCCAGGCAGGGCTCACCGGCAGCCATCCTGCGCGAATCCCTGAGGATGCGATCGCTGCTTGTGCTGCCCAGGAGTCGGAGAGGAGAGCCCGGAGGTGTCTGAGGGGCTTCTGGCCAAGCCCCAGGAGAGCCCCTCCAATGGACCAGGCGTGCAGAGGGGGGGCAATGATGAGCTGACGCAAGGGCTTGCTGCTGGGGAGAGCAACACAGCGTGAGCTGAGGGTGGAGCTCAAACACATACCCTTATCTGATGTCATCTTTTACTGTATTATTTCATTTTATCATAGAATGATCTTTTCTTTTCATTTCAAGCTGTGTGAACTGAGGGGTGAATTCAGGGCCCTGTGCTGAAAGCTGCCGTTGACCCAAGAGTGAAAAGGCAAATAGCTGCAAAATGCCGACGGCCACAAGACGTGACGGGAGTCAAATCCCGTAGCGGTGGTTCGACCCATGCAAACCCCTGGTTATGTTCAGACCAACACTGGGCCCTGATGTCACTTTGGAAACTAAATGCATTTAAAGTAAGCCAAAAGAAACCAACTCTTATCACAGAACAAGAGTATCCCCAGACAGCACCGTAGCGATACAGCTACACTGGAGCCATGACACAGGAATAACTGGCGAAGCTTTCCCGTGATGACAAGCCCTCGGCTTGACGCTCCCTCTGGAGCACTCATGGCTGGAGGGGCAGGAGAGCAGGGGAGGGGAGGCCCACAGAAAGGCAGGAGCAAGGGGCAGCCTCTGCACCGTGTCCTCCAACTCCTTCCATGCATTTCGAGCAATGCCGCCGTAGCGGCCGGGGCCTGTTGGTGCTGTTTGGTGAGAGGATGGTAGTCCCCTGGGTCTGCCGGCTGCAAGTGCACCTTCAATTGCAGTGTATCCAGAACAGGGGGGATGTTGTAGTAACCACAGTGGTAGCCACAGCTACAGGGAGGGAAAAAAATCACAGAATCACCAAAAATTAAAAGGAGTTTAAGAAGCCATTTAGCTCACCCTCCTCTCCTCCTTTCAAAGGCAGGATCGAATTAAAATCTACTCATGATAGATGCTTGCCTCCCTGTCCTTAAGGAATTTCTAATTATGGACAGCACACAGTTTCCTTAGTCATTTATTTCTGTCTTTCTTCAGTCTTTACAGTTAGACATTTTTTCCAATATCCCACCTAAATTGGGCGATTTAAGCTCATCATTTCTGAGATTACCCACAGCAGACAGAGAAGCACTTTTCCCCTTCCTCGCTGAGGAACCTTTGATGTGTTTGAGGTCTCTAGGACGTCTTCCAGAAGCCTCCTCTTCTCGAGACTGGGAACAGCAGGCAGATGGCAAATGACTTATACAGAAAGCTTATGTATTGGTCCATTGCATCCAAGTCTGTAAATGTAACACAGATATAACATCAGGATAATCCATCAGGCAGAAAGCCATCTACTCATACTTGGGTACTAGGAACAATGGTTTTAATGGTGAAATTGAGCAAAGAAAGAAGAATCCAATCATTTTATTGAACTCTGTGCTACAGGATTGACCTTAATCTACTTTACAGAATTTCTCTGTTTGTGTCCGTGGAATAGTGATGTATGATCTGTAACTTCTTAACCCAAGTAGTAATGCGTATGTTCTGACAGATATATTTATCAATTTCATCTTCAACAGCAGTGAGCATTGAATCAAAAGAATCTGTTTCAGTCTGAAAAGCATACCTGGGCATTATGATCATTACTCATCTATCTCAGCTCATCCCCAAATAATATGGAAATTGCTCAGTGACATTAATTACACCAAGTTTATTAATAGGCAAGCAATTTCATCTACAGCATTTTCCATTCATGCTTTAGTATACTTCTTTCTTGAACAATTTCAACCTTCTCTTTAACTTAACTCTTCTTATAAATGCTCCAAATATATGCAGAAATGACATGGGAAAGCCTAAAGTATTTGTCCTGTATATATTTTCCCAGACCAACAGCTAAAGGGACTGGGGATGGCAATGCTAGTTCTGATAAACTATTGCTCCATGTCCAGTTTTCTACGTGCCAGTCTTGCTAAAGCCAGGTGTGAAGATGGAAGAGGGAAGAGGTGATTAGCACATTGGCGAAGCCTTTTGTCCCATGAGTGTTTTATCGACAGAAAATGTCTAAATGATTCTCAAAACCAGGCAAAATATTAATTTGCTATAGCTTCTTAGGAGCTCAGATGTGGCTATGTACACTGCGCACTGACACCTAGATTCATCTGCTCTGAGTCATCAAACTGAGGTTTCCTATACAGGCAATAGAGAAATATAGGACCCTCCAGACAGTAGCATGAAAATTACTCACTAATTGCCCATTGGCTTAATTGAAGAATTAAAGGCAATTTTATTCCTAACTTTGTCACTTCAGCTAACCCGAAGCTCTAATTATGTATCCCTAAGAGAAGAATTTAAGGAATATGATCTCCTACAGACACTATTGAGGCCCTTAGTCTACATACAGTGATACCAACAATCGTTTCCTTGTTTCAACTCCTGGCCATAGCTTTACTGTACTGACTCAAACTGCAGCTTACCGGTTGCATTGATCTCTCTACTACATTGTATTTATGATACAATATGACAATCCAACACTTTTCTCCTATGGTTGTGTTGGCATTTTGAGCAGCATGAGCAGAAAAACAGTTCTGAAACAAAGGAAAACAGAAACCATTTTAAAGAAAATTTCCCTCTTTCTAGAAGGAAATGGAGAGAAGAAATGCAGACATACCAATTATGTAAGCAACGAAACATTTTTTATAGATTGTCAACAGGTATAATTAGGCCTGACAATCCACCTTCAAAGCCTGAGACTAATTTAGTATAAGTAGGAGATCTGTAAGGGAATACGGAGTTTCCCACAGCGAGGTCACCTCTGAAGTGCTCCACGTTGACGGTAACCCAAAGTCATTACCATCTGGCAATCTATTCAGCAACCTGTGCAAAGTAAGTGGATGGTCTCAGCTCAGTTTCCAACTGTAAGGTGGGCCACAGTGGCGAAATCTCTGTTACAACTAACAATAATTGACAGCTACACCAGCAAGGCCTCGGTTGCTTCCCTGGGCGCTAGACAGGGATGGGAAGAGCACCTTCAATGGGCAGTCGCAGATAGATCGCTTGCACCCGGCTGGCTGTGCCGTGCTAGTCTTATAGTAGACTAACCAGTAATGTCCGCACAATTTATTTGCAAATGCAAAATGTGAAGTATTACTATTTATTTTCATTTACAGCATTTATTTCTCAACACCCTGAGTACCTGCATGGCATTTTTACCAAAAAAGGAAAACATCAGCTTCATGAAGAAATCCTTATTTTATGTATTCCCACCACATAAGGGCAAAAAAGACCAAATTCAATCAGCTGTCCCACAGAAAATACAACACAGACTCACAAATCTGACAGGGAATTTGGTTTGTAAAAGCATTACCAAGATAATACAAGTCACATTGTTTTTATAGCTAGGATATTGCATTCTGCTGTTGAGCCAGCTGCAGTCGGACTCCACTTGGACAGCAGATGGTGTCCTACTGCACGCTAAGCTACACTGCTCAAAGAGGAATCTTACACCAGCCTTTAAAATACTCTCCAATTTCCATTTAATTACTTTAATTGGCTTTATAGACTACAGAATAAAAATGATGAGTCTGTTTAAATACTAGGCGGTGTCAAAAACAGTGACTTTGAAACATAGGTCCCATTTCTGAGAGTATATTCCAGTATTTAAAGGAACTTTTGAAAAATGTGATCATACCACTTAGGTGCCTGAGTAGGCCTTTTCAAAGGCACCACGGGCAAATAAGTGTTAAGAATCCCTCTGAGGGTCAGGGGAGTCGGATGCTTCATGCTTAAGTGTGCCTTTGAAAATTTTCTCCTTACAATACACATTATCTGCATATAATAATGAGAAATCTAAACTTACAGTTGTTCTGGTAAAGGCAATGCAAAGACTTATGAGTTCACATGGGAAAGGACCAATTTTTTTTCTTCTGGGTTGTATAACATCTTGTGCAGTGGGCATCTGGTCCCCATTGGAGCTTTCAGATACCAACTTAGTACAATTAAAAATCCATAGGTATTAAATTTATCCCTGATAAATTACATACTGTTGCTGTGATACTAAATCTAAAGGAAATAATTTAATGCTTTCAGTCTGCATCCAAAGCCATTTTTCCTTGTATGGATGCTTTTTCCCTGATCTTTGGGATCTGCACAAGCTCCCAGCACTTTGTGACTAATGAGGTGAACTGGATGACGAACAGAAATCTGTTACATTAAGAAGCTACACGGCTGCTGATGACACGGGACTTCAGGAAGTAGGTAGGTAAAAGTGAGAAATCCTTACAGGCTTGGAGCCCGTCGTAGTGTTGCACAGAACCTGACTTATGACTAAGCCTGGTCTAAAAACACTCCTCCAGCGATTCCCCTTTCACATCACTTACCGAATCACAGCTGTGGCCACTGCGGGATCTGATGCATTGCAGAGCAGGCCGATGTGACTCAGCTCAGGGTTATCTGGAGTTTGCAAGCCTAGATTGAATTTACTGTCACTGGGAGGGCAAATTTGTTGGGAACAGTTTTGTCATTCATACTGGGAGGTGATGAAATCTTTGCCTGCTGGAGCAGATAATCATCATCTTGTACAGCCAAACCCGGGCTGGGGCAAAGGAGTCATAAAATGGTGTTATTCGCATGATCATTGAATCACATTTTTCCTTTTTCACAGAGACCCTTGTAAAATTCTACTCTCTTTCTGCCGCTTTCATAAAAAAATAATTGTTCCTCTAGCCCCAGGTTATGGGAGTAGTCTCACTGATTTTGGTGAGATTCTTCATATGAGAAAGCACTCTTGACCTCATCCCTTAGAGAAATAGTATAGTAGTAGTCTATGTAGCATGAATGAGATACCTGGTTTTCAGAAAATGTTTTTATTTTCTTCATCGTCCCAGATATGACAGAGGATGCAGAGGTCAATATTCTGCAAAAACATTTACATAACCTCTCCAAAAGCAATAAAATGATGAAACCCAGAATTCTGCAAGTTGTGGTGATTTGTAGTGCTTTGATTTATAGCCCTGTTGGGTTCAGAGTGAATGATTTCTACAGAGACCAGTCCCTCTAATCGGAATTTTACAAGAAACGGATGTGCTAAAAGAAACAGAAAGCTAACAGGGCTTCTGGTTACATTTTCAGCCTGATTTATAGAGCTGTAAAACTCTCTGTATCAGGGAGCTGACACCAATTTCTAGAGAGCTGTGAACATTTGTTTTCATCTGATTTTCCTGCAGGGTTTCTAGGTCCACTTCATTCACAAAAGACCCCGGTGAAATCCATGTCAGGTGTCAGAGAGTGTGGGACACTGGTGCCACAAGCGACCTGGTGGCAAAGGAGGACCAGTTTTGTAGCTGAGCAAAAAGAAACTAGTCCTGGGAATGTCTGTTTTGGGGACAGAAGTGTACTTTTAAGGAGGCAGGAGTGGAAACGGAGCTGAGGCGGGAGCAGGCGTTACCAGGGCTGAAATGGCTAAGGGAGGTCTGGTCTGGCATGGCAAGGGGTGCTGTAAAACTGAGCAGTCCCCGAGCTGAAGGCAAGCAGGTGGAGAAGACAGAAAGCCAAGTCTGGTGCTGCAGCAGCCATGCCACCGCAGCGTGACCACAGCCCTTGCACTGGCTGACAGAGGCAAATGTCACCCACTTGTGGACGTGTCTGGACAGCAGAGGAGCAAGGTTGTGAGAAGAGGAAGATCTGGAGAGAAAGAACGGGGAACAAACCAGGGACAGGAGGTGCAGCCCACTCAAGGCTGCAGCCTTCGTTAGTGCCCATGACACGGCACGGGGACATGCTAGGACTGGCCAGATGGGCAGAGAAGCACCTGGGAGCCTTGAGCAGGGAGGGGGTGGCAGGAGAAGTGCCATGGCCAGCCTCCCCTGGAGAGCCCACCAGGGCTGGGCTGCAGACGGGGACACACACTTAGACAGTAAAATCCCCCAGGGAGAACCAAACGAAACCAAACCAGCACATCTACCAAGCCAAGTGCGATGCTCCAGATGGGGGAGAGAAAGCAGAGAGGAGCGGGACAGGACATGGGTCAAGCACAAGGATCAGGAGAGGAGAGATGTGAGCAAACGCTCAGGTCAAGAGTGGGTAGATCACCAGGAACCATCCTGGAGGTGAGCTGTGATTCGAAGTAAAACCTCTGTCTGCCTCTGTGAGGATCCTGTGAGGATCTAAACGGCTCCATGGCTCGGATCTTGCCAGTTCTGCTCCTTCTTATAGCTAGAAATGTGTAGAAATGTTTGGCTTGTATTTTCATGCCCAAAATGAAGACAATGTATAAAAGTTAGAACAAAATAATCTGAGGCCTTTTTTGAGAGGATAAGCTGTTTCCTTCCAGAAAACAAATCATGTATCGATCACAGGTTATTATGGGTGCTTGAACTAGTATCCTGTCCTCAGAGAGCTGCAGCAGATTCTAGTGGAAAGGAAAATAGAAAATTACTTTAAACCAGCAGTTTTAAGCCTAGTGGATCTCCAGACCTAAGGCCCTGGTCCAACACTTGTTACGTTCCAGGACACTTAGCGGGGTGGTGGGCAGGCACTACCATGCCCAATTGGCAAAGGTTTTAGCATCAAAACCTGAGGTATTTATGTGTTGGCTAACAAGCTAGCATAAAATGGCAGCTTCTGCTGACGTAGCATTTAAGAAATGTTCTTACCTTATTATGCTGTTTAAAGAAACCCTATCGGTTACTTTATTATATCAAATTATTAAATATTAAATATATTATTTTATAAAATGGTTTAGTAGTATGTCCGTGTTATTTTGTTTTTAGAGTGTCAAATTAAAAAACAGTTATTAATTAATAAACCAAGGTGCATTTTATTGCTTTAATAAGTGCAGCTCTAAACATTTATTACCACTTCGCAAGGATTTACTTCCTTTATTTAAAAAAAATGTATTGGTGTCTTAAATTAATTATAAAGATCAAACTTAGATGGAGAGGCCCTGATCCAGCAAACACATATGCTTATGAGTAATTTAACTGCATGAGTAACTTCATAGAATTCAGTGGGTGAGCGAGAAGCTGTGATCCGTGGAGCTCCTAATGTGGGTAAAGTTATTCATGGGCACAACTGTTTGCAGGACTGGAGCCAAATGTAACACATATACAAATTCCCATCTAGAAGAAAAGGCAAATGAATACATAGTAAAAAGCAATTACATGTTATTAAATGTTCTAACAACTACATATTCAATAATAAGTGCATGAACACAAATATGGGTTCAGAGATGCACAGGGCCTACCTATAATTGATGGATAATAAATGGAGTGGTAGAATGAAATGGAAAGGTGACATGAACACAGTGTAACTCTCTTCATGCCAGAGTTTCTTTCTAATTGAGTTGTTTCTTAGTTGCAGTAAGTATACACAGGAAATACGCAAACAAAAAAAAAGGGGTTGCACTCAACTATCCTCTTTGGACACCGAATGCAGGTGTTATGCTGTCTAAAGTGCACTTGTTTTGGTCTTTCAAGATGTCTTAGAGCACCTAAGGCAGATGCTTAGATGCCCAGTGTGACCAGTAAGTGAGAAGTAGACTAAATTAAAGGTTAAATTAAAAAAACCCTTGTACCACACTCGGGACCCTGAAATTACCTATGCATTTTGTATCAGATATAACCACTAGCTATAACATTAAAACAGAGCCAGGTTTCTCCTGTCGCTTGTTCTCTCTGTGATGCCCGTGGCTGTGTACTGCATGCTGCAGAGGGACACGGCTCCTGCGGGGAGATGGGAGACACCGCCTCAGACCTCGCAGGGGAAGAGGACGCTGCCCTGGGAGGTGGGTATGTTGGTTTGAACTCTTCAGGAGAGCATGGAGGGGAACCCTGCTTGCTCTGAGCTAGGCTGTTGTGCCCTGTTCCAGATGTATTTTGTTGAGAGTGATGCTGACCGACCTACCTTATGCTGAATTCAGCGCTTCCCAGCGACTAAGTGCAGGTTGAGTGCCTCCACACCCTCACCTGGAGTTGAGCTTACTTGGGAGTGAGTTATGTAGCTGCTTAGTTTCTGAGTTTCTGGCTTTTAGGAGGTGTTCCCCATTATGCCTCTAGGGAACTGCGCAGTTGAACACAGGAACACCAACTGGTTCTAGATGGCAGAGAGCGTGCTGAATTGCTCTCTCAGATGCAGATACCTGTAGCTTACCTGTGCTCCAGGACAAGCAGAATCCAAGTGGCCAACAGCTCTCCCGCAATGCTGAATCCCTGCAGCTGGGAGAGACAGAATAATTCCCTTCTTGGCTTGTCGTCCGAATTAAAATATGCATTGAATACCTCAGTCCCTCTGGGCCAGGCTGTGGAAGCATTAAGCACTCTCTATGTTCTCCTTATGAATTGCCAGTAAAGTAGATGGTTTGCAAATGTTTATGTTCTTGCACTTATTTTGCCCATACAAAATAAATGCTGCTGCCAGGCACAGTACAATGGACCCAATGTCTTCTGCAGCGTTCTTGCTGCTGTTCGCTGTAAACTGCATCTTTAGGGATGTGTTTCTATCTCTTCACCTCCCTGCCCCCCCATCTGTGCTTTGGCAGTCTCTACATGGAAGATGTTGTGATCACCCACAAGATATTCACTTCAGTTCCACTGCATGCTAGCTGGCTATTTTCTCTTTACTTTTTTTTTCCAGATTCGTTTCTCCGAGATCACTCTCCCCTCTGGCTGTGCTTGGCTATCAAACATCCTGCTCAACTCCTGGAAGTACTGCTACTCTGGATGCTACCACAGTATGGTAGGAATATTACAAAAAGGGCAATTACATTGACAGGCCTTTCTTCCTGGTGCATGTTTGGGATGCACACTGCTGATGACTGGGTCTTTTGTTCATATACGTAATATGTAAAGTATACAAATGCTTGCTTTCTGTTTACACAGGAGGAAAAGAACATGAACAAGCCTTAGTAACCCCTTATTTCTCACTTGCAATTAGACTTCAAAATAAAAGATCCTATTCATATCAACAAAGAGTTTTGTGAAAGGGTAAGTGCCACTCTTTTCTTAGTGGCTTTGTCACCTTACAGAGTTCAGTCTGCTCCAGCTTTCTAACCGCCCCTCCCTTGCAACCTCCATTTTGCCACTGCAACCATTAGCAAGGTCGTAGCTCTAAATCTCATCAGGCAACTGATCCAGATTTAAAAATGCCGTAAAATGTTTTGTGACACATAGCCAAGAGGGCCCTCTGTCACATAAGGGGAGAAATGAGGAACGGGGATAACGAGGAGCAGATAAGCCAGTGCCACCTCTAAATGCCTCAAAACCTAAAGCCACATCGCCAGGCACAATACAACTATTTCACAGATTCATCAGGTGCTCTTTACCTGCCTGCACATGCACATACCTGTATAAGCAGCGGTGCTGCTGCCACGGAGTTTATATTCAGGCTAAACTCACAGAGGATGCAGGGAGCTCTGTCTGAAGGGAGCAGACGGTAGAGATAAGGGTTAATCATAGCTGCAACAGAGGAGAGCTGTATTGCTTTCTACTAGATCATCCAAAATAGTGCCCCTTCTGGTTTTTTTCCCCCTTTGTGCAAGGATTGCTTTACTGTTTTTTGAATGTGAGCTAACTTTTACTTATCAGTACCCAAAAAGCAAGTCCCTGCAGGGTCCCTACTGACAAATGCTGCTAGGCAGTCATGCCCTTTCCTCTGCTCTGAATGTGGTAATTAGAGAGATGCAATTTTCCAGTAGTGCTTGACAGCCTACATCAAAGGCACAGAAACTGTTTCTGGACATTGAAAAGATAAAATTCTAATACTAACTGATGCCTCCTTCAGTTTTTATTGCAGTTCAATGTAAACAGATGCTGCTGGTTTTGAAAGTATATGTTCAGATCTGTCAGAGTATATATATTGCAGCAGTGATATCTACCGTAGAAAACACTGATATTTACCATCATGTGTATATACTTGATTCAATCATCTCTATGACATTAGCTATATGTGCGCTTACACATTCACAGATGTCTGTCTTTACATGTACATGCATACAAATACAAACACATGCATATGAATTAAATGGAAACTGTAATGCAATCTTAACCAGGGTTTTAAATTAATCATAATACATACACACACTTACAAACATTGGGCTATATTTAACTTTCACGTAAGCAATGTAGACCTATTATCTTCTGTGGAGCTCTGCAGTTTATGAGTCAGACCCAAAGCCTGTTAGTTAGCCGGTGGAGAGACGCCACTGACTTTATTGGGCTTTGGACCAGACCCGAAGCCAATGGTTAATTGTCTCATATAATATAACTTTCCCTTCCAGCAATCTTAAGATAAACTTAGATTCTAATTCCAATAACTCTCTATAATTTTTTCCAAACAAATTCCTTATGGAATGGAAATGCCCATTCTTGTTCTGGGCATTTTTCAATGCTTTCACGTTTCTTTGTTTTGAAAATCGATTCAGTCATGTTAAACATTATGCAAGCTTGAAAAAGATCACAGTCTCCAACTATCCAAAGTGAAATTCTCATACATACATAGCTCAGAAATAAATGTCATTAGAAACTTCAAACTTGGCGGGTATTAAAGCCATCTTTGAGGAAGGGAAAACAATTCACATTTGAAGAAATTCAGCCTGGTGTTTTAGAAAGTAAGAATAGTTTAGGATTACATGTCCATCTCAGCTTTCTCATTTTATTATATGCCCTGTACAACTTTCTATTTTCTTCCCAGGTTTTTTGACTTGGATTGATTTTGAATATGTACTTGAAAGATGCAATTATTTAGAGGGAAAACTAACATGCGTGCACCCAGCTTCTTGAATTAAAGGGAGAGAGCTGTCTAAAAATCTGCGTTTGAACTCTGAGCTAATAAGGCTGTTAAGTTCATCCTAATTCAGGTGTCATAGCTGACAGAAATGCAATTAAAGATATTTCATTTTTACGAAATGACTCTTGAAGAGTCTTTTGACTAAAAATGCTGCCAGTCCTCCTTTGAATAATGTCTAAATTAAAATTCTGAGTTAAAAGCTCATCTAAGCTTTCTGAATGTAGTTATTGGATATGCAGTTAATACTTAGACTGTCTATAAAAAGGATGTGGCTGAAGTTTTTTAGCTGTGCAACCGAAGAAAGTTTGCATTTGCCTTACTATTTATACCAATACAGTTGTTATCTGATACAATCGCTGTTGCGGGGAGATCGTGCTGCCTTCTGGCGCTGCGGGCTCTCAGCTGCTGGGGGTCTCACAGGGTACTGAGTTCGGGTTCCCAGCTAAGAGGCAGCCAGGAACATCTCTGTTCAGTAGCCTACAGTCTCTGCATAGTCAGGTAGGTGCCTCCAGAGGCGGCAATTAATTCAAGGCAATCAATGCTTAAAGTGTTAAAGTCAGTATTTTGAAAACCACTGACTCCTGTTTCTCTCTGTGTCTATTCTAGTCCCACAGCACATATATTGTATTTTGCAACCCTGTTTTTTGTTTTATAAATAGAATTTAGTGTGTATTGTTTATGTAGCCTCCTACCCAAAGAGAGGATTGACAATGTCATGGAAAGAAAAATCTTTGGTCAGACTGACAACATCTACGACATCCCACTGTCTCTTCTTGTGGTATACCACGGACGCGGCTTTCACAGTAAGTCCAAAGCTCGTTACGAGGTTTTGAAAAGCATTTATGGCTTTTAGTGAGTAGAGTGTGAGGAGCAGATGCTCCCCAGGACTAATGCACACATGCTTGGTGTAATGTGAGGGCAGGTCTCAGAGCCCCAGAAAAATCTCTTCCAGTCCTTTGCTGATGTAAATGGGAACAGGTCCATTGGCTTACATCTAAATGCATTTACAGTGTAAGACAATCACCTCTTGAGTTTTAAAGCATCCCATCCTTACTTCTGTATTTGTGTTAGCTGAGATTTGCATAATAATGCCCAATGCACACAAAACATTGCATCAAAAGAAAGTTGCTCCTTCCCTCCTGCTTGTTTTTTGGAAATAATACTCTCTTCCCCCATTCCCAAGAGCTTCCCTGCACCACTCGCAGTCTTCCAGTTAACATAATTTTTGTCATCTTTTGCTACCAGACGTCTTCCCCTCCCACTGCCACTCCCTTTCTCTCTGGTATGCGAAGGGAGCCTGAGTCACAGTGAAACTTCTCAAAACTGCCTCCCCTGGGCGCTCTTTCTCTTTCCACCCCTACATTGGGCAGCGACAGTGGTGGTCAGAGGGTCTTGAATGCGTTTGTTGTTGTGCGGTACCTCTTTCTCCAACGTACATCGAGTGCACACCCCGCCCTGCCTGTTGCTGTGTGCCCGATACAAAATACCTACAACAAAAGCCTTGCTCAATTAGGCTGAAAGAACATTTGGTTTGGGCTGCACCTTTTCATGCCTGGGTCCCTGGCTCGCAGTCCTGCCCGAGGCTGATTGCCCTGACCCTACTGCCCGGTTGTCTGCCCCAGCTTCGATGGCAGTGGGCCATAGACAGAAAATCACTCAAATTTTGGACATTGCTCCTACAAAATTCCCTCCCAAGGTTTGTCTTACAGCTCACTAGCAAGGCCTGAGTCTGTACTACTTAACTGAGTAGCTTTGATTGTTGTGTGACTCTGTGAAAGAGGTTTGTTTCTCTTCCACAGGGCTAGGCAAGAAGAAATGCTGCGCGCTGTTCACACCCTCATGAGAATCAGTTGTTGGCTGAGGGGACTCCATACCACGCCAGGCAGCAGCACAAAGGTGAGCCGGTTGCAGGCACTCACCTCCCAGTAGGAGTTTTACTCCGTGCCGCAGTGGGGTCCTCAGCTGCGGCCACTTCCCGAGATGAAAAGGACAGCTTTGCACGGTGGATTTATTGCACATTCCTGGTCACACGACGGAGACCGTGTCCAGGTAGCTCCCTCTCTTGCTCTCCCTTTAATCACTGCAGGGTGGGAACCGGATTCAGCCTGGAGGGATAAAAGATCTCCAAGATGAAGAAGTACAGTGGAGTGGAGTTAATGTCGACCGATTTACTGTTGTAAGCAAATCACTACCAAATCTCTCTGTGCAGCACATTACAATCTACTACTCGTAGCTAAATGAGTCAGAGCTGTTGCTTCTGGTTCTGCCTCCAGCTTCTCCTGCCGCAGAGCTGGACAGACAATGGGTCCGTGTTGCAGAGGGGCCTCGGGCCAGCCCCAAGGAGCCGTGTGTTGCAATGCCCATTATCGTAATGCTTCATTTTTAGGCTCCCTGCTGTGGAACAGATTGCTCAGGCCAGGGACAGACACTACTGTGCTTCACACAAGGTGTGGAGAGAGTTAAAAGCTAATGAAAGGAAACTTCAGCAATCCACACACTCCTTGGGTTGGAATATATATATATTCTAATATATATATAGTGGGACCCAGCACTGTATAGGCAGGAAGAAGGTGTCTCTTTCTCCCACAAACTCCCTTGCAGTTAAGTGCCTAAGCCACATCAGCCTGCTTTTGTGGAAAACTAGGGAGGGAGAGAACCACTGCATTGCATCCAACAGCTCATTGGGCACAGTATGTAATATCCCAAGCAATGGGAGACCTACTTGCCAGTCACCACTCTGCTGGATTTAATCTGAACGGCCCTACGGCTCTGAGGAGTGTCCTGGCCACGAGGTTATTTAAACAGCCGCTTTTTCTTGCACTCTCTGGCCACCTCTGTGTCTATTATAAAATCAAATATATCGTTAGGATAGATGAAGAGCAATTATCTCTGAGTCCCTAAGAAGTTGGCGATTGGGATTTTCACCTTGCATACAAAATACCTGAGTTCAGCTGTTTACCTGAAATCAGGCAGTACCAGGAGTTAGTGTTAGGTATCCCGTTTCTCCATGAAGGTGTCCAGCCAGTTTGTTCAATAGACCTTTCACTTCCCAGATTTTTAGGAAGAAGGTCTAATGTGACTCAGGAGACTCGCACAAGATGATGAGCCTGGATTTAAGCACACCAGTACTACTGCGAAGCAGGCTCACCCCCGCCCCTCCGCCTGGCCTTTACAATGGGTAAGTTAGGCAGCTTCCCTGCTCTGCCTCTGATTTCTGAAGGTTGTGTTCTCAGGCACAATCCTGAGCAGCAGGAGGCTGCTGCTGCTGTGCCTAACTCACTTGCTGAACTTAGCCTGCGCTCACTTTTGAAAACAGGCTTTTAGCTCCTAATTCACTTGAGCACTAGGGAAAAGGTTAGATGAAGCATTCAACAGGGCACGAATTCGTGTTTCGAGTTAAACAGCGAATTCAGGAAGAAACCCTGAAAACACCCAGAGCAGACAACAAATCCACGGTTTAACCCAAGATTTGCTCAGCAGATTTTCCCGGTAGCCGCCTTCTCTGGAGCTAAAACTGAAGGAGAGCCTTTCCGTACCCTTTAACTGCTAAGACAGCAGCTGCCTACCCCTCTGCCCGAGCCCGAAGCTGGGCTGTGCTGAAGCCGGCGCTGGGCGCGATGCCGCGGCGTTTCCGAGCCGGGGCTCCCCGCGCCTGCACGGGGCCGGTGCCGGGCAAAGGCGCCCGGGAGGCTGCTTTCGTGTGCGGGTAACGGAGTCCTTCCCCTCCTTTGTGGGAATAAGAGTAGAAAAATGGCTTCCCTTTTATTTTGTGTGTGGTTCTGCGGGTGTTTGCCCCCTCTCCGTGCTCTGGCTTCCGTGCGCTTTATTTGCTACCCTCCGTGGAAAGTGTGGCATCAAGGCGCGATCGCTTTCCCACGGCAGAGGATTGCTTCGTCTGTGAGTCCTTCGTGGTACATGGATGTGCTCGGGGCCCCTCTGCTTTCTCTCTGCCGAGACTCTCGAGGAGTGTGTGTGGAGATATGCATGGGGGGGGCGGGGGGGTAGCGGAGTGGCTGGGGAGGGGTGTCGGGGGAGATGGGAGTTATTAGGGAACTTTGCTTTGGCTACTCTCTATCCTTGGGGCTGCGTGGCGCCAGCACCCTCAAGTTGAAAGGAAAACAGCCATTCTCACTTCCAACTGCCCACTGAGATCCTTAAGGCGACAAAGACACAAAAGTGAGTTTTATTTGCTGGTAAGCCAGAGGCAAGAAAAAAGAAAAGCCAATTCCCCCTTAAAAAGAGCCGACAAATCCTTTTTGCTCTTTTGTGTGAGCTTTTCCTATTCACATGGAGCGTTCATCCGTGTGATTCCCAACTTATTGTCATTACTTAGTTATTAATTGTTCTCATCTGGGTTTAATTGAGCAACCAAGGACTTTAGCCCAAGGGTCAGGGGGAAAACTTAAAGCAAAGACATGTTCAATAGGAATCCTGCGCTTCGAATATCCATCCCGAGTTGACATAATGTAAAAAAAAAACCAAAAAAAAAAAACAGACAAAGCGGAGAGATGAAAGGGTCCCGGCTTGCCCGGAGCCCTGCCCGGAGCCCCGCGCCGCAGCGCCCAAAGGTGCCGGCGGAGGGGAGCGGGGCTTGCGGGGAGCCAGCTCAAGGCGGTTCTCGCTGTTTAAAAATCTCTCTCGTTTTTTTAAGGGCTTCTTTACAGGATAAACCTGGCCTCCTGCGCGATTAGATCTTCTCCCCAAACCCGCGGTCTAATCGCGCAGAGGCTAAGTTTATCTCCAGCCTTTTTCTGCCAGAGGCACAACGTGGGAAAAAGCCGGCACCGCGCTCTCCCAGTCCGGCGCGGCGTTGGGCGCTGGGGTCAGGATCACAGACACTGTCATTTGCACAGAGAAAAGAAATGATCGGAAAAGAAAGCCAGACCAAAAAAGAAAAAAAGAAAAAAAAACAACCAAACCAAAACAAAACCCAACCACAAAACCCAAAACTCACCCCCGCCCAGAAAAGACTGGGCGGCCAGAGCGGAGCGAGAGATGAGAAGAGGGGGATTAGAGCAGCGAGCTCTGGAGAAAGTGACTGGGTTCAGGTATGTTGTTTCGTTGAGTTATTGAAAGCATCATTGATATTTAGGAGATGATAAAAGTCCCGCCTCGCCCCCAGCTACAGTCTCGCTGGAGCCACAGTGCCTGCAGAAGATTGCCTAGCCTCATTACAGCAATTATTTTCCTTCTAACTTTGCTTCAACCCTAACGTTTTAAATTGCTGGAAATGAAAGCAGCGGGGAAACAAAAAAAAAAAAAGGTAGAAAGAAAGAAAAATAGAGTCCCAATTTCTCAGCGCCCGTTCCTTGAGAACAAACATAAAGCACGACATAAATAAATAAAAAATAAAATAAAAAGCGGAAACCAACGCTGTCCCTTACCCGATCCGCAAAACGAAATCGGGTGGAGCGAGGCACTGAGGGGGCCTCGGGGGCGCAGCCGGCGGGGGGATGCGGCGAGGCGGCGGCGCCGGTGCTGGCGGGGACGGCGGGCGCTGCGCGGAGCGGCCGGGGCTGCGCGGCTCTGCGCGGAGCGGGGCGGCCCGCCGCCCTCCTCCGCGGGGACCTCGGCCGTCGCCGGCGGTTTCCATGGGGCCGTGGCGACCGGGACGGGTTTCCAGCGGAGCCGGCCGCTGAGGGCTGCGGGGCGCCCGGAGCCACGGGGATGGGCAGGAGACGGCGCCGAGCGGTCCCGACCGTCAGTCCCGCGGGTCCCGCCGGCTGTCTGCCGCGGCCCCACACCCGTCCCCAAACAGCCCCGTCCGCACCACCCTGTACCCTAACACCCCGTCCCCATCACCCGACCCCTCGGGTCTGGCGACGGCGCTGCCTCTGCCCCGCTGTTAGCGCGCTTCTTCCCCTTCTCCCGCAGCACCCCGACCGCGGCAGCCCCCTCTCCTCCCCACCACCCCAAACCCCCCAATGCTCCCCTCCCCTGAGCAATGCGGGCTGCCGAAGGGAGCTGCGGGGAAGCCCTTGGTCTCCCTCTAGGCTTAGCACCGAGGTGGTGGACAAGTCACCCCATCCCCAAAGCGTCCGGCAGCCGTCGGGGGTGCGGCCGGGAGCTTCCTGGCAAAAGGCCGCCGGCAGGGAGAGGAGCAGCTTTTCTCCTGCCTAGGGCTGGGAAAGCCCGGCCGGGGCTGTGCCGAGCCCGGGGCCGCTGGGGAAAGCGGCAGCGGGCACCCGCACCCTCGGGGAGGGGATGCCGTGGGAGCTGTCGCCGAGGGGTGGAGCGGGGAAAGGAAGAAACCTCAGACATCCGTGAGGACAGGACAGCTCTGGGATACACAGCAAGCTGAAAACTCAGCCGAGGCCTCACTGTCTGAGGCTGAAGTCTCCTGGGGAGGTAGACAAACGGCTGGTACAGCCAGCCCCTCTCTCCTGTCGCCCTGACACACAGACAAATTTAGTCTCTTCTTCTGTCACCCCTGTCAGGGCAAAGAGCAAACAAACCACATCAAACAGTAGCTTAAAATTAATTTATTTAACAAATATAGCTATAATATAAATGATAATAAAATTTCAAATATACAGTATATTACATAGTACACAGAGCCCCTTCCAAAGGAGCTGGTGGATGAACAAACACAGGTAACAGACAGTGCTGTTACACAGGGACGGGAGAGGCTGCTCTACACTTCTGCCTCTTGACCTCGCCTTGCAGAAAGTAAGAGAAACGTCCTGTCTTTCAGCCCCCTTTTTGCCGTTTCTCTTCCACAGTTCCTTCCCCCATGGCGGGAGGCCCTCCCCAGGCTGCCAGCGGGACCCGGGAAAGCAGGGCAGGGCTGGCCCATTGCTGCCCTGTGCCGGGGAGGAGCTGGGGCGATGCCTCAGGTTTCTCCCAGCTGGAGAGCGGAGCAGCTCCCAGGACTGCTGAGGAGAGTGGAACGGCACCGGACCGGGGAGCCAGCAACACAGGGGGAAGCAGTGAGGCCGAGCAGAGCTGGATTGGAGAAGTCTCTGCCACGGGGCCCGTGGGGAAGTCCACAGCGAGGAGCCAGAGGAGCAGGGAGAGAGTGCGTGCGGAGCCGGCGGAAGCGGACAGCCGGCGGGCTGGGCTCGGCAGGGCTCAGCTCTATGTGAGGTGGTACATGCTGTATCCCACGTGCGCTGTGTACAGTCCCACAGGAGCCACGGGCAGCCCTGCCCGCTGGAAAGGGCTGGAGGCACCGTACAGAGAGGCGCCAGCCACGGCCGGGCCGCCCAGCGGGAAGGAGATGCCGAAAGCAGCGGGCGGGAGCATGGGCTTGGCTGCCATCTTCAGCTTCTCCAACTCGGCCTCCTGGAGCCGCTTGGCCTTGGCGCGGCGGTTCTGGAACCAGATCTTCACCTGTGTCTCGGTGAGGCTGAGCGAGCTGGAGAACTCGGCGCGCTCGGCGATGGACAGGTACTGCTTCTGCCGAAACTTCCTCTCCAGGGCCAGCAGCTGCGCCGTGGTGAAGGGCGTCCGGGGCTTCCTGTTCGTCTTGTGCTTGCGCAGGGTGCAGGCTGGGGGGCTCAGCCGCCCTGCGCCGAGGAGCAGCCGGAGGAAGGGGGAAGGAGAGAGACACCTCAGTTAGCAGCGCCCAAACCCGCACGCCCCACGGAGCCCCCACCCTACAGCAGCTGGGGTGGCGAGAAAGGGGAAAATAAGGTCCCGCTCAAAGTGAAGTGGTCCAAAAACTCCAGGGCTGCCCGGGGCTTGCTTCAAATGTCTCCCGTTCCAGTAAAGAAAGCGGGTGCTTTACTAAGGAATTAGGCTTTTCAAGACTCCTGGGACTGAAGTTATGCGCAGTGCTGCATAGCAAGAACCTCTCCGACTCCATGGAAAAACTCGGCACAGGGCAGGAGTCAGGAGTCAGACACCCACACAACCTCCACCTCCTGCCTTCACGGCTCCCGGCTCGTACAGAGAAGACATAAATGAAGTGAGTGACCCTCCAAAAAAATGTATGTCCTGTCCTTTTTATGGGATTAAGGAAAAAAATAAACAAAACGGGCTGGCTTCTCATACTCACACCCTCTTCATTAGGCCCCTGGGAACCGGATTAAGCATGTAATTAATTACGAGCTCTGAATTCACACTCAGCCTCTATCTACCGCTCTTCACCGGTCAGCTCCTCTCCTCTTATTTAACATTTCTAAGGGTCCTCAACGTCGATCTGCCCCAAGTTTACTTAGCAAGAACTATTTTTACTTTGCAATTTAAATAAATTAAACCACTGCGATACTCTACACAAGTCCTTTCGGGAAACTTGCCTTTCTCCAAGGGAGAGAGAAAGCAGCTCTGTTCGCAGCTCTGCTAAGAGCACCCCAAACGCTCCGGAGAGCCTCAGCCCAAGCTCGCCCCTTCCCACGGGAGCCCGGGCAGGCAGGGAGCGGGATCCGGCCGAGGGCAGGCGGCCCCGGTCCGCCGCACTCCCGGGCTCAGCGCAGCCACTGGAGAGGATTAACGGGCTTTTCTGACCTCGGCCCTCCCGCTGATATTTTTATTATTTTAGATCTCTCCGTAGTAAAGTGGGAAAACACCAATAATTGCGGCTCTTCGGACTTTGGAGATGCAACACTTGAGATAGCAGCCGGTGGGGCTGAAGCCTGCAAAGCGCCTCGCCTGGGAGCCCCCTCTGTGCGGGTCCTTATGAAATTATTTGAGCCACTTTCGGAAAAAACGCCGCTGAGACTGCGTCAGGCTTTGCGTGGCCAGTTCGAGCCCTGGGTTAAGCTAACAGGCAGGCCGGGCTGCTTTTTCTTTTTCTTCCCCCCCTCCCCGGTTAACATTTGGCACAAAATCTCGCCCTGGCGCGGCCGCCCTTCCTTCGCCTCCGCAGCCATCCTCCGGCGCTGCCCCGGCTTCGCACACACTTGAACCGGCTCAAGATTTTGAACAGGCCGAAGTGGCCCGGCAGAGCGCGCGAACCGCAGGGAAAAACATGCCAGGAGGGGCCGGGCGAGGTGCAAGCGAGAGGAAACCCCCGGCCGCCCCCGCGGAAAGGGCGCAGCGGCCCGGAGGGAGCTCCCAGCCCACCCGCTCCCGGACCCTACTTACTCGGGGGAGGCGGGGAGAACCGTGGGCTTTGCATCCAGGGGCTCCGCTCCTGCTTCTCGGGGCTTTCTGCCTTGACGAGGGCGTCTTCGGGCAGCTTGACCAGCCCCCCGACGGAGAAGTGGCCGCCGAGGGGCAGCGGGGAGGCCGGCGCCTCCGCCGTCAGGGCGCCCAGGCGGGGGCTGAGGCTGGCGCGGGCGGCCGCCCCGGCGCCCGGCGGGGGCCCGGCGCCCTCGGAGCCCTCCCTGCCGCCCGGCTTCCTGTGGTCGGCCATGAGCGCCTCCACGCTGAACGGCAGGAGGGATGGGGAGACCTTGGGCTTGTCGCTCTCCTCCTCCCCGCCCATCGCCGCCGCGACGGGGAGGCCGCCGCCGCCGGGCTTGCTGAAGGCGGATGCGGGCAGCTCGTCGCTGCGGACCCCGGTGGGCGCGGTGGTCATATCCACAGCCGGGGCCATGCAGAGGCGGCCCGTCGTCGCCACCGCAGCGCCGGGCGGGAGCGGGCGCCGCGGCTCATGGGGCCGGGGCGGTGCGGGGGGCGCGGGCAGCCGTCGGCGCGCTCCGTCCCCGCGGCGGGCGGCGCCGCCAGATAAAGCGGCGCGGGGGAAGGCACCGCCCAACCAGCGCGCGGGGGGCGGGGCAGCGGCGCCCCATTGGCTGCGGCGCGGCGGCGGCCCCGGCAGGGGCGGGGGGGACAAGCCGGGCTCGCCGTCGGGGCGCCCCGCGCCGCGCCGCGCCGCGCCGCTCCGCTCCGCTCCCCCCCGGCCCCGCTCCGCTCCGGCCCTGCTCCGCTCCCCAGCGCGCATCGCAGGCCGGAGTGAGGAAGGCCAGGGCTGGCGGAGCAGCGCTCCGCCGTGGGGACGGGACTGGGGGTGGTGGTGGCTCAAAAATCTGGGAAAATTGTATTAACGTCGGAAAAAAGACGGCCTTTCTGTTTGCGAAGCGCAAGGGAGCGGGCCCGAGCCGTGTTCTTCTGGAAAACCAACAAATATCGGACTGTCCTGAGTGTGACCTCTCGGAGGGAGCCCCTGCCTGTCCCACAGCCTGGCTGCGCCTTGAAAAAGTGGTTTTAAGGGTTTTTTTGTTTGTTTGTTTGCTTTGTTTTTTACACGAACGCCGGCCCTGCGGTGTGTTCGACGTGTCTGCGGAGATCTGCGCGTATATGCGTACATACATACACACACATAAATTGTGCTACGTTTGATGGCATAGATGTGTGCGTGTCTCCAGATAATGAAATGTTCATTCACGTAAAAAGGAACATCTAAGCTCCAGACCTATTAAAGTCCCGGCTATTTTGTTTTGTAAATTTGTTTTACGATCCCTTATCCCCGCGCCCAGGACGGATGTGCAGTAAAACGGAGCCGCTCTCTAATAACGTGATTGGCCGCTCGCTGAGAAAAGTTTATTGATAGCTGCAGGGCTCTAATCTCCTCGAAACACAAGAGGCTCTTGCAGTCATTTAAGGGTAATTATCTAAACGGGGAGGGACAGCGAATTCCCTTTCCTTTTAACTGGACCCAATAAAGATGGTAGATTAGGAGCATATAGATTATGAAATGAATTGATGTAATAGACATTTTATTAACTGATAAGCAACAGGACCTGATTGAAATGAATTGTCCTGCACGCAGCTACACACACACGTATCTTACACGCGTGGGTATATACCCTGGCGGTGTGCTCACTGTAGGTACTGTCCTGCGTGTACACATGCATACCTTAGTCGCACATGTTGTGCTGTACTCATATACGATCCCTTTAGATGAAGATGATTTGTCGGCGACTTGCAGGGTACCCCCGCGCGCTCCTATAGATTGGGGTGAACGCACATTGCACAGATGTGTTCACCGACATACAGCTCACACAGATACGTTCAATTCCCCTCCCGATTTGGTGCCGCCGCCCAGCCCAGCCCGGCTCCGCGCCCTGCCGGTGCCGGTGGCCTCGCTGCCCGCGCTGCCCGCAGCCTCCCCCGCGCTGCCCGCGCTGCCCGCAGCCTCCCCCGCGCCCCGTCGGGCCGGGGGGCCGGGCCGGGCCGCGCCGGGGCGGGGGTGTGTGTGGGGGTGCTCGGAGAAGCGGCTGCATTGCTAATTGCGAGAATAAACAATCTGTCACGATTAGTCAGTGCCTCTAATAGGCAGACAAGTGATGTTGTTTTTAGGCGCCAGCAGCGGTCTGATCAAAGGCTTCAGCTGGAGGGGGACTATTGAGGACGTTAACCCGCATCAAGGGAGCAAGGCGCCTTAGCCCTGGGACATCGGCACATTCAGCCTGACAAAATTAGTTTGCTCTACCAATCACACGACATTTTCCCAAAGCCCGGTGCGTGACGCGAAGATGCACCCTCACCCCACCCCCGACTAAGAAAACACGCACAAATATCGATGCATCGTGTTTCACGGTGTTCCCTCCACCCGATCCTACAGGTAGGATCTTTTTTTTTTTTTGTTTTTGCTCGATCCCAAACACAACCGCGCAAAAGAAAAAGTGATGTGTTTATTAGACCTCCAGGCAGCCCCTAGGCTACTTTCGATCTCATTGTTTTGATGGAAATATGAAAGGAAAAAGAGAGCTGCTGGGGTTTTTTCCCCCACTTTTCTTTTGCAGAATGGTTTGAACATTGGGATGTTGCTGAGGTTTGAGGAGATGAGTGTGCGTCCCATACTGAGAGCGAGATCCCGCTCTCATTGAGAGTTGACAGAACGAGATAATTAGCTCTTTATTTATCTCCCAGCAATGAACGCTTTGTGTTTACGTTTCTGTCATACTCGGTGGTATTTTAATCACTGCACCATAGCAAGGACTTGATTCTAATTCACATGCTGGCAAGCTCTTGGGCTGAAAACGGGAAGCCAGTAAAGTTTCTTTCGTTTCTTGCGCCTGCCTTTCTTTCCTTTCTCTCTTAATGAAATCTACAGGTTCTAAGTTAGGAATGGAGAAATCAAATTTACAAAACGAAACCTGCTCCGAGATGTATTTCCTTGTTTAGCGGGAAATTTTAGTATTCAAACTCTTCTCGCCTTGCTCGTTGCGCTCTGCGTGACCAAAATACAACTGGATTTTAGGAACTTTTTTTGTGTGTGTGTGTTGGTTCCGTTTTGCTAATACTCTGACTCGCTTTTAGATGCCTCTCTCTTATTTTCCTCCCTGGGCTGTAAGGAAAACCGAAGTGAAAGGGCGGGGGGGAATAGGTGACTTTATTGGTGCTTGTTCCAGTCCAGTGTTTTTATTGGGAACCGTGGCGCTTCCCTGAAGGCACTTGTGCTAGATAACAATATTGGGCAATTAGCATCCTAAACAGTCCCGTTTCAATATAATGAATGTGCTAGGCAAAGCCATTACCCATAGCATTTTATTTCGGTGGGAATACAACAAGGGCTGGAAGGAGTGCGTGGGGGATGGGGAGGGAGGACAGGAGGCAGCGCTAAGCCAATTCAGGGCATTGTCTGTCTTTTGTAAACCTTATCTTTGACTTAAAGGCAGAACTCAGAAAGGAGAGGGGTGTTGTTGTTTCCCTTGTTTCTATTTTATTTCCCCCGAGACAGCAGTTCTTAGGAGACCAGACAGCCCCGCAGGACAGGAGGAGGCTGTGGGGACGGGCGGCTCCGGAACAGCTCTGCCGCGCCGGGCACCGCCTGCGCGCTCCCTCCGCGCTCCCTCCGCGCTCCCTGCGCGCCCTCCAGCCAGCCTTGCTCCAGCTCCGAGCGACTCAGCCCTGGGGGCAAAGAGCCAGATCTATCGCAAGTGCTAAAAATGTCCCGCGGGCTTTACAAGCCCTCGAAGCCCTTCAAGTCTCAACCCTCCCTGCTCCCGTCGCTTGCTCCTTCTCCTCTGAGCGTCGGATAATGCGAAAAGACCTCTGTTCTTCTCTTCGTTCTTTTTCCCCCTCTCTCTGTTCCCCTTTCCCTTTCCGCCCAGATCAAACATAACCTAAACTACTTCTAAGGCTTCAGGCACCTGGGCTGGTCCTCGGGAGGTTACCAGGAGCGGTGATTTGGATGGCCAAACTCCAGCCGCCGAGGCGTCCCCGGCTCTTTGAGGGTCGGAGGAACAGGGCTGAAAGGAAGGCACTATTTCAAGTGGCCCAAATTAATTTGATCGCGACATTATGATGCACTTGGAAAAGATGAAAGAAAAGGCTGGCCGTCTCCTCCAAGATCTCTATAATTATAGATAATATATCCTATTTCAAAGCAATTAGCTCAATCAGGCGTAACGAGGCACTTTGCTGCCAGGGAGTAACAATGCCTTACGGTTATTTAAGCTTCAAGATGTCAAGCAGACTTCGAGACTCTCTGCTTGCCCAAAAGGGAACTTGGCTGTCTTGGTGAAAGCCTCATGGCTAAGGCAGTGGTTTCCCCTCAGTGACAACACACCTATTTCATTTTATATATTTTTTTAAAAGCTCTTGCAAAGGTGCGGGGTCTCCTCGAGAAGAGCACCGCTTCTCCAGGCGCATTGGGGCCGGCATCTGTGTGGCATCACCTCTGCCCCTGCCCGCCAGCACCGACCTGCCTCTCCTCGCCTGCTCGCTCCGGGATGTTTGTGTTCTCCGAGCTTTTTCCCCGCTCGGCCCGCTCGGTGCCTTTTTTTCGTCGCCTTTTTGGGGCGATTCCGACTATTCCTCACGGGGGTCTGCAGGAAAAGTCGTTGACGGGGCGCACTGGCCGATGCGCGGCTCCCAGCCCCGGCGCGGAGCTCCCTGCCTCCTCCCAACCCCGAAAGCTTTACCCTGCCCTCGCCTCGGTTTTTACCTGAAACGCTTGCAGATGGCAAAGGTCTCGAGAGCAAAGAGAGCGTCCGACTGCCGGCTGCATTAACAGCGAGCCGGCGGTTTTGTTTGTGTGCCTACCCGTGTATGGAGGGGTATCTGCAATAACATCTAGAAGGGAAGCAGTGTCTCAAGTGCCGAAACCCCCTCGTCCTGACCCAAACCCGCAGGAGGGGTGCGCAGAGCGGGCTGTCCCCCCGTGTCCAGGGGCGGTGGCTATGGGTTTAGGCCAAAATGCCGAAAAGCAACTTCTCCCCCTTTCCCGGTGCCACTGCAAGCCGGCGCCCGGGGCTGCTTCCCCTGCTCCCCGCCCGCAGCCGCGCCGCGCCCCGGTCGGCGGGGCTGCAGCGGGCCGAGCGCTCCGCGGAGCCGCGGCCGCCGGGGCCCGGGCTAGCCGGGGGTCTCCGCCCGCTGCGCTGGGGCAGAGCCACCGCCGGCGCGGCGCGGCGCGGCACGGCACGGCACGGCACGGCACGGCACGGCACGGCCCCGAGAGGCCGCGAAAGCAGAGCCGTGCTCGGGTGAAACGCTGCCGTAGGAAAATGAGTAACTGTACAATTAACCTGTCAGCTTTCCTTCCAGGGATTTTCATTGCTGGGGGGGTAACAGAAGGGGGGGAAAAATAAAGAAAAAAAAAACGAAAAAAGTATCGCCCCATGGGTGAGTCATTTGAACTGGACAGTTCAAGGGAAACAGGAGGCCGGGGGCATGAATGCGAACTAAACAAAGTTTAACCACCCCTCCTTCTTCTCCCCATGCGCAAAATGGAAACCTTATTATATGATTCACTGTGAATCAGTAGATTGAATACGATCATTATGAGTAAATGATAGTCGGGGTTCTGCTGGTCTTTTCTTTCCTAGAGGCAAAACTATAAAATATGAAGGATATAAATGATCTTCTCTCCGCTCCCTCATAAAGGACTTTCATTCAAAGCCGCGGTCTGTCTCGCTCCCAATTCCTTTGGTCCCCCTTGAATTCCACAACGATCAAGGTAGATTATGGCCAGTCCCGGTTTATTTGTCTTCACGTGCTTGTTTATTGGCGAAATGTCACGAAATATAATTTGTCCCAAATTCTTTAACATGAGAAAATACTTTGTGGTTGAAGGAATCCATGCTGGTACCGCCAAGACGATCTCCGATGCTCAGAGCAAGTTCATTATCATGCTATTTTACAGCGTTTCCATGTTTACTCCTCATTTCTCAGGAGCCTTTTACATATCGTTGCATAAGAAAAGGATTTCGCCAGCTCTAGTTATGAGATTTCCTAGATTTTTTACAGGCGGAGCCGGTTTACAAAAGCTGTATTGTTTGACTGCGGTCTGGGTTTCCATTTGGGGTAATTATTGTATTCCCAGTCTTCTTCTAATCATTTGCTCACAAGGACACAGTTTTTTTCCCCCCCCCCCTCCCCTTTTGAAGAAGATGAAATGCTCCAAACTTGCAAGACCATTGGAATAATCCCCCCGCTTCTTTGCCTATTGTGTAAAAGCTATTCCTTACAACTCTCTAAATTGCTGTAAAATGTGTGATGGAAAGGACGGTAAGAAAACATACAGAGCAGAAGAAACGCATGTCACATTTTGAAAAAACTCTGCAAACTGCAAAAGTCCCGTTCTAAGTCTGTTCCCAATAGAGATGTCTATGCGAATAGGGGAAATAAAACCAAACCCAAAACAAACCCACTTTTCAGAAGGAAATACGTTTCAGCTAGATACTAATCAGCTCCTGAGGAAAAAAATAAGAAGTTCATAGAAGGAAAAATTAAGGGACAGCAAACGCCTATGTGCGGCAGGGCTGTGTCTGTGCAGAAGGGTTTCTCCTCCAGCTGCTGCCCCCAGCTGCACAGCTGGAGCAGGGCCGGGAGCCGCGGCCCCGCCGGCAGACAGCGGCTCAACCTGCGGCCACTGGCGTTGAACTTGGCAGGTCTCCTGTTTCCAGCACCCGTTTTTGGACCTTCCTGCTGGTGTCACACAGCTTCCCAAGGCAAGACTGCCTCCCCCCATCTTTAATTTGCGTCTATAAAACCCGAGGCCCCAAAATATCGCCCTAAACTCACGAGGAACAGGATTGGGGCAAGTATTTCTTTTTTTCCTCTGCTCAGATGGTTCGAAAGTGATTGCCTTAAGCAAAAACTTGCCAGTCGGGAAAACATATTCATGCATATACATATAGAAGGATTTGAATTTCCCTGTGCAAAGGAAACTACAGTTGAACAGCAGAGTAACCGATGTCCGGTACCTTCCAAACTCTGTCTATGGAAAAACAAAACAACATCACACTCCTGCAACTATCAAAGCCATCCGCAAGTATTTGAAACTGTCCTGATGATATGTAACCTCCTGCTTAGGAACTCCAGCGCCTTATTATTTTGGCGATGTGATCTCACCACATCCTTTTGCTGAGTGGCAGCCGATGGCTAGATATGATACTGGGAGTTACGTCATTCTAAAAAATCAATGTAACCAAACATTTTCACTGCCAGAGGAGGAGGGGAAAAAATCCCAAATATTTTGTAGGGGAACTGAATTTGTCTTTCCGAAAGCTTATGTTCCTCTCAGACTTTCCATCAACCGCAAGCGTAGACATAATCTAAAATGTTCCTGGCTTGCCCGCTGCTGGGCTGATTAGCTTTTGGAACAGAAGAGATAACGTTTCTAGACATCGGTCTGCCTTGAGCTGCCTTCATGTTATTCCCTGCATATGTGGTTTTGACATTATTTATGTAGCAAGTGTGGGCTCTCTATTGGTGTTGGGTCATTCTGCTTTTCAACAGTTGGGGTTTTTTCTGTCAGTCAAAGCAGAACTTCTTTCAGCCTTTCAAACAACATCAGACTTCTCCTTGCAATCCACAGCTTGAAGGTATGACACATTCTACGCAGCCGAGCATCCCCCGCAGAGGTGAGCCCAGGCTGGCTAGCAAAGGTCCATGGGTGGCTGCGGCGTGCCTGGCCCAGGTGTGCAGGCTGCTGCCCACCTTCTACCACCTCAGCAGCGTGGACCATGCTGTGGAGCAGGGCGAGATGCTGCCATGGGGTGCGAACTCTACTGATTTGGGGTGGCACTAGATTCAGTCTGTCCCCTGCTGTTAACGGTCCCATTACACTTGGGCTGGATTTGGGTCAATTTGATTTTTACTTCGGAGACAACCTAAAGGATACCAACAAAGTGCTCCTGCTTTTTTCTTTCTCAATAAAATCACAGGAGAGATAATGAGCTAATGGTGCCACATTAATAACACAGAGACACAAAGAGGAGGCTCTGACAGCAGGCAGAGCAGGCGTGCATGCAGGACACAGAGTTATCTCCCTCAGGTTTGCTGGTGGCCTTCTGAAAACCAGTCCACCTCTTTTACACTGAAGTCTCCCGGGAGAGTCCACCCGTCACTGGTTACCAGTGCAGCTGCAAGCCCTGGCAGGAGGTGACATTTGCACACGCACACACGCACACTTCGCATCCTGACTCCCACACTGTAGTCGCTGGGGCTGGGGCGCAGGGGCAGATCGCCATCCACTTGATCCAGCAGTAGCTATTTACAGGGAAAATCATGTGCGGCAGCCTCACAGGTAAATTCAGGTCCTCCTCACTTGCCGACACAAGTAGCTAAATACTGGTGATGTATAAAACCAGGGACAGAAAAAGAAATGCCACAGGAGCGTACACAGAGCTGACAAGGGAAGGGAGCAGTGAGTTCACCGGCAGTGACAGGGAACACCTCTGTCCAGCTGAGATTTTGAAAAATAAGGGGAGGGAGGGAAGGAGGAGAAGAAAAACAGGAGAAAGGAGTGCGATGAGCATCTTGGAAAGTCACAGGAAACTTTGTTCTTAGGAGTAAATCTGGCTTCTTGTGATCCCCTTTCAGCAGGGCTGGCTGGGAGCCAGCCGGGTCCCCTGGAGCCCCCCTGGCCTTTTTGTCTGGAGCCTGGGAATCTGTCTGGAGCACAAGGCTGGGGGGACCAGGCTTGGGTTTGCAGGAGGGATTGGCTTAGGCAGCGGCCATGTAGAGGAAAGGGGTTTTGCAGCCCTCAGGCCTTTGGGAGTCCTCCCCTGGGGGTGGTGGGCAGGCAGGGGAGCTTCCCTGCACTTTGGGGGCAGCTGGAGACAGGCTGGGGGGAGGTGAGGGGACAGGAGAGCAGGAGGAAGGGCAGGCTGCCTGTCCCCAGGCCGGAGATGCCAGAGCAAATGGGGTAGGGTGGAGGGATGGAGAGGGTTGAGCAGAGCCCTCTGGCCCTCACCCCACCAGTCTGTGTAAGGTGTCCCAGGGTGTCCCAGGGTGTCCCATCATCCCCAAGGTATTGTTGCAAACAGGCAAATACCAAATAAAATGAAAAATTACCAAAAAACAGAAGAAAAGCAAACCAAAAGCCTTCAATGGAGCCATGGTGCATTGCATTTCCCCTGCCTCTCTAGACGTCCCTTCCTGCAGACCTCTTCTGGAGTGAGCTCTTAACGCTCCCTATCGGATCCAGAGATATTAGTCGACATCTTTCCAATACTTATGGATTTTCAGGAGTGATTGAGCCCTTTCCAATGATTTTGTTCCCTTAGTCTTTCTGACTCAGTTATCCTGATACATTATTCTGCCCTTTTTGTGTATTCCTCGCCACCCCCCGTTACAACCTTTAGGGATAAAATTCAATTTATTTGGCTACTTCGTAGACAAAATCTAAAGCCTGCCTTAATTTGTAGTTTACTAGCCCTCTGATGTGAGACTACATAAGAGAGCCCATATCTGATCAAACGGCTGGTACCTTGACACAGCCCAATTATGTGAAAATATATCCTGGCTTATCATTTCAAACATCATATAAGTGGAGAAACTGAAGTCGCTCCCTGTCTGTTTGATTTTCCTGTTCAGACACACTTGTTTAAACAGGCACCGTGAGACTTTTCTGTAATCTTACTCGGAGGAGTTCAAAAAGTGTTTTCACCTTGAAAGCCCTGAGCCGGGTGATGGTGGCCGCCCCAGCCCACTCCCAGCCGGGCGAGGCGGGGAAGGGGCAAGAGGGGGGATGTCCCCTGCAGCTGAGCTCTCGGCCAGCTGGCCGTGAAATGCACCTGTGGCCAGGTATCCCCCCGCGGCACCCTCCAGGTCTGCCCACCCGGACTGACCCAGCTGCCGAGCTGGTACCCGCGTGGCCCTGCAGAAGTCCCTTTCCCAGCCGGGACTTGCTGCATCCCCCTTCCCTGCCCAGCCTCACAGCTTCCCCCCTCCCGGCGCCGCTGCATCCGCCTTCCCAGCTCAACCCTATGGTAACACTCTTCCTGTGCCCTGCACCATCCCCCCTTCCTGGCCCAGCCCTGCTGCATCCCCTTTCCTGACCTGGCTCTGCTTCACCCCCTTCTTGTCCTGGCCTCGCCCCATTTGCCTTCCCAACCCTGCTTGACCCTGGCCACCTCCGAGGTGGTATCACTAGACAGGGAAGCCATTAAAGCTGCCAGTCCCCAAATGCTCATCATCCAGCCCATGTTTACCACACACTGGAGTTTCTAGGCAAAAGCTGTCCTGGAAAGCCACAATCCCAGTTTTCCCTGTTATGCCCTCCACTGCAAGGCCAAACATTTCCAGGGAGAGGAGGGCTGGTTTGGGGTCTCACCCCACAGCTCCCTTTGCTGTTCATGACCCTTCTGTGACAGACTCAGAGAGCCGACTACATCCCAGTGCGAAGGAGCTGTCTGAACCCGCGCATCCTGCTTCTCCCAGGCAGAGCAAAAGGTACCACCTCTCCCCACTGTCCTTGCCTGGGCCAGCCTGAACCCGCAAGGTAACAGGCTTGGCTTCTCCTTCCCATGCTGCTTCCCAAGGGAATACCTGATGAAGGATGGCAGCTTTAGTGGGCATTGCATTCATATTTGCTAAAATGACTGTGTGGAACGCAAGGAGCAAGAGCAAAGCCATTTACCAGCTTGAGGTGAGATACAGAACCTGGACTAGCTGTAGAAACCAGTGGAAAAGGAGATCTATCAAAACAAAAGGTTATTCCAATTTCTGCCTAAAATGCAGTGATCCAAATCCTTCCCTTCCCTTCCCTTCCCTTCCCTTCCCTTCCCTTCCCTTCCCTTCCCTTCCCTTCCCTTCCCTTCCCTCTCTCAGGTTTCAGATTGGTCCCTGGGTGCCTGTAAAGGACTTTTTCAACTTTCTGATAATTTCATGGGAGTAGGTCTCATTGAAATCCACAGCAACACTTAGAGGGGAGTATATAAAATAGGCCTTGGGGATTTTAAGTGTTCTTATGCTTTCCCTTTCTAAGAATCTGCAAAAATCTTATCTTTAGTGACTTGACAAAATTCATTTTCTGCTAAACTATATGCAGAACTGGTAAGACATGGAGAAAACCAAATTAAGTACAATAAACAGTCGCTGCTTTTGAAAGATCATATTTTCTACTAATTTCCTTCTTTTTACCCCTTTTAACTCTTTTTTACCCTCAATTGTAAAGATGCAATAAAACCTACTTTTTTCTGAACTAAAACTGTGGTTAGTAATTTTGTTTGATACAGAAGATTTCCTCCTTTTCCTTTGATCTACTTTTATTTATGTTTGTGTTATGCTTTGGAAGACTGACATAAAGTGCTGACTGGGTCTTCCATGCTGCTCCTATGTGATTCTTTAATTTAAACTATGTCCGAAAGGAACCGATATATGAACGTTTGAAGCTCTCAATCTTTTAGTTAGCGGTGCTATCAGTTTGCAGCGTTCAGAGAAACGAATCGCTTACAGAGAGGGAGAAACTTGTGAACATGTTGAAGCAGACTGGAGAGGCAGAGACACTAACAGCGGAATCAGTCAGAGGCTTCTCCAGACACAAGGATGTAGGAACCACGGGATGCATTCCCTGGCTCAGCACTGTAAGGGCAGTGTGTTATTTAAAGATTAGCTTGTAATGACATTTTTCAGGTATCTTTATGGGAGCTGGTGAAATTACTTAACTCAATTACTGAAGTAAAATGCAATACAAAACCAAACCAAACCCCTTCTGCAGGGTGCAATCCTTAAACACAGAGTGCTCGGAGTTCCTGCCAGGAATAGTGGGAACCGAATAACTGAGAGCACTCGCCACTCTCTCCATATGGAGGCAAGTGCTTATTCCAACCTGGAGCCCAGCTTCGCTTAAAGGAGGGTCGAGCTGGCAAAGCGCCAGGACCCAAGGGCTGCTTTTAATTTGCATATAAGAGACCAGCTTGCAGACGATGCTATCTTGCAGAAGGCAGTGAAACCATGCAATGGTCAGGCTTGATCAGAGCGTTCTGGTTGCATTGCTTGAAATGGAGGATTTAGCTCTGGGAGTTGCAGTCTCCGCATCTATCATCACCCTGAGAAGTTTCTGGGTTCATTTATAATGTCTAAGGAGTGATGGGAACATCAGATTGCTTAATATGACTTCCTATATACATTACAGGCCATTTAGTTTCATCCACTTACAATAGTATTGAGTTCAAAAAAGTGTGTATTTGGATAAAAGATAGCTTCCAAAAAAGTAGTTGTTCTTAAGCTGGAAATATTAAAACATGAAGAAGTCATCACTGAAATTCAGAGATTGTTTTAGGAGTTAACTACCCGTGCAGCAAGAAGCTTGTTTTAGTTCCAGCGTAACTCTCCATCCTCAGCTTCTGGCTGTTGTTACCTGTGACTATCCCTGCTAAATTAAGTGGTGCATGATCTTTCCTCCTGTAAGGAGATGAAACCCTCTTTCATGCTTCCTTTTAGTACATGTAACCACCTGGACGTCTTTCTCCAGCTGTCTGCCCTTGTCCTCAGTCTCTAGACCCATCTGTATAGGTCTTGTTGACACTCACTCCAACGTCATCGTATCTTTCTTAAAGTACAGACATGAGACGTGGGTTTGCTATTACAGTGTGAACTTCACTTGGATGGTGTACAGTGATGCTGTTGCTACCCCATGCTTGTGCTCCCCAGGTCTCAACATCAGTAAACTTCAGATGTGTCACTAAGCAGTCATCCTTCGGCCCCAAACAAGGGCAACCTCCTAGGAGACCCATGCAGACTGCACTTATGAATTATTTAGGTGTTCTCATTATTTACTCAAGGAGCTAGGCTTGCAGGGCTTCCTGCAGTCCTCCGTGGGGCTTGAGAGGTGGAGAGGCGTGCCAGTTCTCCGCAGATGGGCCTTCCCTCTGCCCTTGACACCAGCCTTGAAGAGGAGCACCCTGAAGCAATTGTAGGCCACATTTGGATATGGAGTCACTTCTGCTCCTCTTGCATGTCTAAAAAAATCATGGGATGCACCACAGCTCGCAGATATATGAAAGGACTTTTTCATTGTAGATCTCTGAGCTAATGTCAACAGCTAATCTATTATGCCCTATTTCACACCTTGCACTGAGTTATCCATCACTTTTCCTCCTTCTTTTAACACGTCTGTGCAGTTTGTATGCTTAGTGTACCTGCCAACTGGGTGGTCAGTAACCGTTAAATAGGTTGTTGTATTACAGAGATTCTGATTAAAAGCCACGCAGCACACAATGCACATATTATCCACTTCTGTGGAAACATACGTTTACTGCAGGCCTCGTATCTTCCTTTTGCGTTTCTTCTCCCAGGATTTGAGACCAGCAGCTTGTTTGAAGGCATATGTCCCGCAGCAGCAGCGAACCATGTCCTCGCCCTGTCTCCATGGCCTCCCTTGCCAGGTGTTTTGTTTCAGCCGGGTACAAAACCATCATGCCATGCTGCAAACGCATGGGCTGCCATCACCTGGGGTCAGGGCGCGTGTGTGGGATGGAAACAAAGCTGGGATTTGGTGCATGAAATATGGAATTTGTTGCCCATGCTTTATTTCTTTGCATCTTACAAAGCAATCTAGGGAGGGAGGATCAGGAGGAAAAGGTGGGGAATCCCAGAGGGGAGAAGATGGCCATACTCAGCAGTAGCAGAGGTTTCCAATGTCACGGGGAAAGTCCTGTTAAATTTTGCTCCTCGATGTGGTCAGAAATTTCTGTTTAAGATGGACTGATCAGCCACAGAGTGGGCAAAAACCCAGGAATGGTCTAGTAGCGGCTGGTGGAGGGGCAGCAGGAAAGTCATGGAGCTTGTGAGCACACACTTGGCTTCACTGAGTTTTTTCTCAGTTTAGTGGGCAGGTCCATTGATCTTATTCACATCACTGAAAGAACAGCCAGGATCAGGGAAAGGCACTGCCTTTCTTTCTTGAGTGTGTAGTGGAAGGTAAACTCAGAGTTTACCCACTTCATCCTGGAATACAAACAGGCAGTTTCCTTTTTTTGTTTGTTTGTTTGTCTGTTTGTTCTGTTTTATTTTATTTCAATTTCTATTCTAACATCCCTGGCATTCCTAGATTGAAAGGGCCAAATGGACCTTAACCCGGGACTCAGTTCTGAGGTACAAAAATACTTTTTCTGAATACTGAAATTCATTGACTCCTACAAGAGGCTTGTTTTGGTCCTGTTCACTGTGATAGCAAAACCTCCCTGAAATTAGTAAATGCCAGCCTGGAGCAAAAATCAGCTCAGCACAGAGGAAATAATTTTATCTGAGTGGTACTTGGTATGGGCTTCAGAAACAGTTAAAGGAAAATATGGTAACACTTAAGAGTTCAACAACAAACAAGAGCAAGTCATTGACTTGTTGCAGTTAGTGCAACCCCCTTGAAGTCTACGAGACGAGTGCATGGGAGCTAAGAATCTGGCCCTCTATCCTATGGGCACTCTTGGATCAGATAACACAGATGTGTTAGATTAAGGAGAGAACCTTATAAAATAAAGCACTGGCTGCACTTGGAAAGTCCTTTTGTTAAATCCATCCATTAAAACATTAAAAAACAAAACAAAAAAAGGCATAAGGCAGAGCAGAGAGGTAAATCAAAAGAAAAAGTTGAGGTACCCCTCTAGATTTACACTCCTCAGACTTTTTTTTTTTTTTGTCTCATGCACCCAACTGGTTTAAGGGTCTATTCTCTTTGTGGTACATGCATGCACATAACTACCATTGATGTGGAGTCTCCAGGTGATTTGATGTGCATTCCACATAAGGCATGGTGTCAAGTATATGATCCCTACACAAAAGAGCTGCCTGAGAACCACTCTTTGGGATATTTTTTTTTTTTTAGATTCCTTTGCTCCACATCTAGATTTTAGCAGATCAGAGTGCCTAACCAAGCAGTGGAACTACCACTGCTACTCTTTCATCAGCTTTGATCTGTGTAAATTTGGGGCGGGGGGGGGTGTGATGGGAAGAAAGTTTTCAAGTATGAGTGCAATCTTGCAAAATGCTGACTGTTTCATAGCATAATCCTAGGAAAGAAGTAAAGGGACTGAAGGATTTTTAGCAAATTGAAAGAGGAAAACAGGAGTCAAAAATGTGTATTTGTGGAACACACAAGTTGAAGAAATTATTTCACACATCATTGTATCATCTCTAGTTAGGTGTTTTTAGGTCTAAAGTGTGACTCAATTTGGCTGCCAAGTTCAGAGCAAGTCTGCTCTTCTCTCCACTGGATACAGCAAAAACACCTATATAGACAATTGCAATTAATGTGAGATACATAGATACATAGCAAAAATAGCAGATAGAGATAGCTATGCCCTGCAGCTGATTTCATGTAGGTGTCAGTCACAACACCGTAAGTGAGGATACATGAAGACTTGCTTTAAGGGTGGACTAAAGCTGTATATCAGGCCTGGAACTTTCTGTTCTGGTTTGATATTGTATCCCTCTCCAGGAAACACAATTATTTTTTGGGGGTTAGGATTTTTGTGCAGTAACATGATTGGTCATTTTTTCAGATAAAACTTAAACCCAGTGTTCCATATTGGCAACGCTCAGCTTTCCTATGTTTCAGAGAGAAACACAGACCAACAATCTTCATCGCTCCAGATTTTGTTTTTCTCTCTCACACACATACAGGCAGTCCATGTCTCAAGTGTGAGCCAGTTTGAAATTGTGATAGGAAAACTTCTAAGTTAGTGCTAATTTTATCACGCCTGCAGAATTATCCTGTTTTAAACCAAATGAAAACTTGGCCCTCTTGGAGCAACATGTATGTGTAAGTTATTTAAAGTTTTCCAAGCCTGCCTTGCTGTTTTCTGTTGTTCTGCTCTCCCAAACGTCCTGTTTGGACAGAGAAGCAGAGTGGCTAGGAGGAGGGATGAAGGGTTTGGAGAAAATTGGGGTGCAGGGTTTGAGGCAATGAAGGGAGGACACAGATACAAAGAGAGTTTGTGGCAGGATTAGCGTGGGCTGAGCAGAACTTTGGAAAGAAAAAAATGAGGAGATTAATATGGATGTGCTGTAGGTTTGCTTTCATGGGGGAAGAGGAAAAGGGAAATGTAAATTGTAGGGATTGTTTTTTATAAGGAAACTGAGCTGGAAAGAACTGCACATATGGTAATAGTCCTCTGCTGCTGTCTGAAACACTTTTTCACTGAAAAATTACACTTGGATCAAATCCTATCAAATGCCAAAATCAAACGCTATCCAATTTGCTTCATTTTTTCAATCAAACTCTTCTCTTTCTAATTCAGAAGACATCAGAATACCTTTTTTCTATTCAGAACTACTTTTTAACACTTGTCGCTCTTTTTTAACATAAGAGAAACTAAAAAAACCCTCAGTTTTATGTTTGAACAAATTGCAGATTTTAATCTTTTTTGTATGCCAAGAGAAATTTTAAATTAAAATTCCTCCTTCTCCTCTGAATTTTTGCAGACAAAACGGAAGTTATTTTTACAACACCCTAGACCCTTCCTCCTCCGACATAACTTCCATTTCTGTGTGCATCTTTCACCATTCAAATAATTTAGGAGCACAACATGTTTGGATTTCAGTGCTGTCATTTCTATAACGAAACCCCAAACACACGCTGTTAGGACGGTCCCTCTGCCGGAGATCACACCGACACTGATGTTTTCAGATGCTGAAACAGAACACACATTTCAAAGCCACCAGTTGCGATCTGACCCTGTACCTCACGGACTCTCTTTAGAAAGACAAATCTGCGAGCAGAGCTACCTGCAGTATAATTTACAAAAGCCACAACGTGCCTTATCAGTTGCCAAAACACTCAAACTTGTTATCAATAAACACTGGCCAAGGTCGAGGGGCTCCTCTGGCTCTGGGGGATGAGGATGCTGAGATGTGGCTGGGGAACAGGACCAGGCGATGGCAGAGACTGGGAAGGGGAACTGCCGAGTGGGAAGTAGGGAGAGCTGAACTATCAAAATGTTTATTATCTGCTTCTCTGTTTCCTTTTGCAGGACAGCTGTGCAGTGGGGCAAGCTTAATCCAAGCAAATAAAGAAGCAAAGAGAGAAAAATTATTTGCAGTTTCTGATCTAGCTATGTCATGATTTAAATAGTGCATGTAGATATGAACTACAGCATTTCCATAAATGTATTATTCCAAGTTGTAACTTTCCTATATAAAGTACTGGGGCAGTGCCTCCTCAAACTGAGGACTGAATTTCTTTTATACAGATTACTGTCATTTCTTTAATAATCCAAATGAAGGCACAGCTATATTGTATATTGTGGGTTTGAAAGTCTTTTTTACGACACAAATCCCTACCACACACCTGCAGAAGGACCGGTAAAAGATATTGTTTCATAGATGCAAGTGCAGTGTAGAAGGATTTATATCTATATATCCCTAAGGACTATATTTTGCTTTTAGTGCTTTGATTATCAAAACCAGAAAATATACAGAAATGAAACTTCAGTTAGCAGGAGAATTATTCATTAGGTAGTCTGAGTTACACACATTGAGACGTTAGCCATTTTTAAAACGAACATTTTATTTTAAAAAGTCAGGTTTGGAAGGGAGCATGGCAGAAAAAGTTGTAAGTATCCTGATACTGTCAGAAATATGTTGACACACAGTTTTCTTTTTTAATCTCTCTCTTTAGTTTTAATACTAAGAAGATTTTTTCGTGAAAAGACATGATAGATCACTGTCTTGGAATTCTTATGCTTCACTCAGTTATTCCATATTTGAAGATAGCTTGTCATTTATGACAACATAGTTATTTTTTTCTTAGCAATGAATAAGATGACAAGAAAATCATTGTTTTGTGTGTGGGTAAAAGACAAGGGAATAGTAGAAGTCGTATGCAAACATCGGATCTAGAATTTTCTTCCCTCCCCAAAAGATTATTTCGCAGAGAGTTTTAACAACTCTTTTCACACCCTGTGTCGTTTTTTCAGTAAAAAAGGGTGAATTGCTCCTTCCTCCTTTTGGAGTTTCCATTTATTCTTGCACCTACACAATAGCAGGAGAGAAGTTTCCATCCTCCCCAGCTTTTAACTCCTGGGTTGAGCCTGCTAAGAGCTACCTACGCTGTAGCTGACCAGGAAGCCAACTTCCCACTGCTCGGAGGAAATTATATTAAATCCTGTTAAACAATAGTGAGCATTTTAGGTCAACGTTGTCTTACATCCACACCAACAACTTCTTTCTCTGCTTTTCTTATTCTGACAGTGCAGACAGTTGAAGATCTGCAGGTTTTCAGGTTTGCAGGTCAATGGCAGGGCCACGACTGGCTGTGCTGGGAAGTGGGTCAAACTCATGAAGCAGCTTAACAAATGTTAAATGATTTGGCCAAAGTATCTCCCTGGAAGTGCACCTAGAGCTTTAACAGTTGTGAGGCTTAGAAAATATATGCTATTTTGCCTTTTAATTGCCCTGAAGCTCAAAGGCAATGAACTTTTCCATGTGTAAATGGGATATACCTATTCTACTGCGAATCAGCGTGGAGGGGAAGAATCCAGACATAAATAACCTGTCAGCCCAGTTGCCTGGTATGAATTCAGACAAATATGTTTAACCAAACATGGATGCTTCAGAGGGTGTTCTTGTGGTTACTCCAACTGCTTTCATTATACTTTTATATTAACAGTGTGTCTGCTCACCATGTGCAATAAAACAATTTCTGAGGCTCAGCCTCAGAACATGGGGCTCATTCACCGTCTTGGATAATAGCGTTGCTTGTTTGCACTGTTCTTATTGAACATTCTAAATATATGTCATTTTCCTTTTCATTCTAGGAGTGATTGTACATTACAGCAATTACAGACAAACCCTTCCAGGCAGTTTGAAGACCAAAACTTTCTTTGTGTTGAAGTCCAAAGGCAATTATTGGCATTACAGTTTAAGAGAAGCATTCCATCTCCCTGATGCAACAGCAGTAGCTTTCTGTGGCATGTTAAATAAAGCAATTTGCCCTGTAGGAGACTAATGCATGCAGAGTTGTGATGAAAAAAAAAATCATACAGCTGCTCTGAAAGAAATAGCAACCTCCTCTTCAAAAAGATACAAAACTTACTCTGGCACTGTTTTAACCGAAAGACACCACATCTTTAACCTTTGCCTTTATCTCCTTGACATTTTTTATATTGCTTCAAGACTGAGACTCTAGAAAGACACAGGCGTGCTAATTACCAGTCAAATAGTTGCATTTTAACCAAAAATAGTTGATAAAAATGGAATATGACAGTGCTTTCATAACACACGCCAGAATATAGAAGTCAGTTCAAGCCAAATTTTTGTTCTCATACCAGTTCACATTTGCAGAAAAGAAGGAAATGAGTAGACTTGAGGTTAGAAGTATAAAGATTTGACCTCAAACAGTCTGATAGTCATATCTTCCTATTTTGGGGAGCCTTAAATGTTAGGCAAATAACAAAAACCAAGTGATTCTCTCCCTTCAGATAAGCTATTGACAATATTTAAACAATTAATTAAATTATTCACCTAACATAACTGTGAATTATTTGCCTAGCTCAGTAAGCTGTGTGAGTAACAAAGGGGGATGATCAAATACGCTTAGACTTGAGTATCTCAAAAAAAGTTGGAATATTTCTTCAGCAAAACCAGTGAACATTTTTCCAGCACTTTGCGATCCTCAGATTTGAAGCACTAGGGGCTTGATCCTAAAACATTATTAACTGCTCACCCTAAGTGTATTTACACCAGCTGAGAATTAGAGGTATAAAAATCATAAGAAGATGAAGAGGACACTATTACTAAAACAATAAATGTATAGGAAGTAATTGTCAGGTAAGAGTAAGAACAAATGTGTCTTCAGGATAATGTATGTGATTAAAATAAATGTATCAAATATTACAGCAGCTTATTGGTGTCTATAAATAGAGTTGTAATAAATTTTTTTTTCCAGACAAATTTCTGCTCTGGAGGATAGAGAAAGGTTTGAACAGAAAGGAAAGGAATTGCTTTAACAGCTGTATTACAGTAATGAAACGTAAGAGTAGCTGATTTCACCAGCCATCACAGAGGCTGTTCTTTTGAATGGTGAATGTGATGAGGTTTGCAAAATAGAGAACACTAATTTTTCTGAGTCAGAGCCAGGTTTACTAGGACAGGCACAGAACATGAGGAAATTCCCCATTTTTAAGAACAAATTAAGCCGCTTAACTTTCCCTGTCACCAGAATGAATGCTAGTCTAACAATTTGATGGAAAAGCTGAACTGCGCAAACGGGATTCTTAGAGGGGAAGGGAAGGTAGAAAAGATCGGCCAGTCTGATGTTTTCTTGAAGCATCAAGTGGTAAGACAAAGAGCAGCCTTTCCATAAGCCTTCAGCGTGCAAAAGTATCGGCTTGCTTACGCTGTATTGATACTCTGAAAAACACTTTTTTCAATGGAAATTGATTTAAAGATGGTTAGTTAAAGTTGGGTGATCATTAATTTGGGATTTCATGTGCCATACGTGCTTTGGAAGGAATCAGTCTGTACCGTCAGCCTGAGCCTCACATGAAGTTTGATTATACACGGCACCAGCTGACTGGAAACCCTATCGCACCAGTTGCAAGGCCAGATTAAACTGATTAACAGTGAACACTGATGAAGTACTCTCCCATTAGTCCCCAAGAACTGCATCGTGAAAATCTTTCATCATCTAGCATTGAGCTTTTTGTATGCGATCTGGGTTTAGATATAATGGTGACTCTTCAGAAAGCAAAAGAGAGTATTCAAAGAAAATGTTTTTCTGAAGTTGGAAGAAACAGCCTGGCTATTGTTTATCCTCTGACCACACAAATACCTTGTGGCAGCTACGTCTTTTAAAACTGTAGCTCTGTCTCACTCCTTACATCTGAACAGCTCTGTAATAACAAATAACAAACAACAAAAACTCACAACAGAATGTCAGCTTTCATTTGGAGTTGAAAGGAATTGTAACATTGAGCAATGAAGTGATAAAATCGGTGAAACGGGAACTCTCCCGTTGTGTGTGTCAGTGCAAGCTGCGTGCACCATGGACCTGTATGTCTGGTAAGGACCTCGCGCGGCACTGCAGCAAAAACTCTGTTGCACGCGCCTGCCCATAGCCGGGGGTTCGGACTAGACGATCTTTAAAGGTCCCTTCCAACCCAAACCATTTTATGATTTTAAATAAATAAATAGTTTTCATGTTCAGAACTGTGGAAATAAATCAGGTCCCACCCTCAAAAGCAGCTTGTTTGAAGAACACAACAGCAAAAAGGGAGAAAAATCACTATCAGACAACTTCCACTGAAGAAGCCAACCTTGCCTTTTTTCACCCTGAACATTCTAAAAAACGCAATGAACTGAAATACGTGGGGTTTGGAAGCATTTTGCAATGTAATTAAAAATAGGTCAGGAGGAAAAGAAAAGCTTACTCTCTTCAACAAATGAGCACAATTAATCAACAAGAACGGAGCCTGACTCCTTAATAAATGTGTTGGAATTATCCTCCTTTCTGGGAGCAGGCTCACAGATGTTAACAGAACAGCTCCCGATGTTTACGAGTTTGCTACCATGAGAAACGGTCGCGGGATCCAGTCTTCCGCGGTTTAACATGATCCATCAGCTGATCGCTTGTTCTGCTGCAAGGCAGATCATTGACACCATTACGATTTCATCCGCTGCCTCAAAGCCAATTTCCCTGCATATAAGTGTTTCATTCAGAGCACAGAAAAAATACATTAGCGAAACAATATAGTGTACTGTACAACAAGGATTTTCCTGCACTGTAACTCTACAGCTCACCAGGCAAAAAACACTTCTTTTTATTCTAGTTCCCCAGGGTGCTACATGGAGACACCAGTCCTGAGACGGATTAACTGTGGCGCTTTCATCAAGAGGAACTTGTCTTCACTCTGACTTTGGAATAGAAAGGACGTGCTATTACCCTTCGACTTTGAAAGAGAAAAGCTTTCTACCTACATTCCTCGCTCGCTTCCAAAGTTTAGCTCATAGGGATTAGAATTTGCTAGATATAGGATAAGCCCCTTTCAAAATATTCATTTAAGGAAAGATGGAGAGAGCTTTCGGATATCTTTACTGGATGTTTATTAGTCTTAAAAATAGGTAAATCAGAGTTAAAGGATGAGCAGAATATTAAATCTTCACATGAAATACATGAGAGTAGTCAGGAAAAAATGGCATTTTTTTCCTCTCTGTGGCTTTTATATAAGATTTTCTGTTCGCTGTTCAAAACCAACCTTTTCTTTTCCTTAATCCACAGATGATTTTGAGGGTACATTGATTTTGGGAACCTGACTTGATCTGTACCAAAGAGAATAAAATTTCAGGCAGCAGGTGCTTAATATCTCCTGAGTATTGAGGTTTCTGTAAGGCATTTCAATACCTAGCCATGAAGTGCGCAGAAAGCCCAAATCACTACCCGTGTCAGGCCAGCATCCCAGCCCTACCTGGGAATAAGTGTGTTTTCAGGTCACTGGCTTCAAAGGAGGCTGAAAATGCTAAATATTGGGTAAGGTCTGGTATGACATGATGATTTTGTAACTATATCAGCTTTATAAGCTCTCCCTGAGAACTGACAAGAGAAGCAAGGCTCTTTCTGGGTTTCATTTGGATTTCATCTAAACGTGTTTCAAAACCGTGCATGGATTTTAGCTGATTTCAGCTGATTTCACTGCCAGTGAGCAAGCCTGCACTATGAGACATCACCCACAGCTTCCTGGCCATGGGCAAGGTCGAACGGAGCCTAGTTTGCTCCCTGGCCTTTCAGACTAGTGTAACCAGTCACAAAAACACCGGGCTGGCCGTGAAATAAGTAGCTAGGCTGATTTGGGAGAGGATATTCTTTATGATTGATGCCTGACAATATTGCTTCTGAAACTGCTGACCTTAGTTTAGACAAAACAGGCAATTTAGTAAGGCAGCAGTGTGCGGAGGACAGTCAGACACTGGCTTTGCTCGTGCTGCTGCGGGAGGGAGGCAGGCTGGCCCCGCTGATGCTCCTGCCAAGGGCGCAGGTCATCCCGCACAGGAAGGACAGTCACTCGCCGTGGGAAAGGTTGTCCTGTGCCGTGGCAGCACTGAAACCAGTTGTCCACACTGGCACAGAAATGCTCTTCACATGCCCCCAGCTCTTCCCAACGTCTGATGGCAGCGGACCAAACACCTCAAACACTACAGGAGAGTAGAGCTCTCAGTCAGTCCCAAGTCTTTGCAAAAGAAGGGAGTCTGTGAAAATACAGCGTGACACTGGCCAGTAGGCAGTAACTTCACTTTTTTAGTAATCCCCATTATTTCTAGTTTACACAGTGGGAAACACATCTGGTAGGGAACAGCAGGCAGAGATCTAATGCTTCCTCGCCTTCCCTGAGTTGCCCACCCTGCTGTCAGGGAAAGGGTTTGTGCAGCTCTGCCAGGAAGAGGATTAAGGAGCCTGACCTAGCAGAGGAAGATCCTATGGGATAAGGGGTATTCTTCATCCCAGTGTGTTAGCCAGACTGCTTCTCTCCTCGCCTGCTCGGCTGGATGAGCACCTCCATGCACGGGCAACAGCAGGAGATGGAAATGCTCAGATGGGGAAGAAAGAGAACTCAGGAGGCGGATTGCTTTCCTGAGTGTCGATATAAACACTTATCAAATGGCAGCATCAGTCCCACGAGCGTATTTCCAGTGGTACAAAGCACTTAGGGCAGAGGCTGTTGGCTCACCTGTCCTGCTGTCCTGCAGCCGCCCGAGCACAGCTCTCCGTGCCTGCCTGACGAACCGGATCAGGGAATAGATCTGGCTAGGAAAAAAAAAAGTTAAAACACCCTGCAAAAAGCAACATGTTTTTCTTTCCAGCCAGAATCACTTCTCCCATCTGGCCGGCTGCACAGCTGCACAAACAGCTGCACCAGCACAGCGGCGGGGCCGACCGGGGGTGAGGGCTGCGTGGGCTGGTGCAGGCAGCACCACTGATGAAAGGGAACCCCCCCGAGCCCCACCAGGCACAGGTCTCCCGCAAGGGCCCCTCGGTGCGGCCGCGCTCACCACCCGTCCAGCCGGCGGGAATTTGGGGGTCCTGCTTTCCTCCTACACGCGGAGGGCAACGAGCAATGAGTGCGGCAGCAGCCTGGCTGTGGCTGGGAGGGGGCGGCTGCTCTGCCTGGGGGGAAGCAGGGTCGCTCGTGTTGGTTTGCTCCCCCGTTCTCCTCGCTCCCTGTTCTTGGGCTGTCCTGGAAGACAGAGGCTAAGAGAGAGGGTGATGCTGATACTGGGTAACAGTCAGGAGCAATGTGCACTGTTTTGGGCCTGGAATTGAGGGAGATGCTGGCTGAAAGATCCAGTTGAAACTTGAGGAGCATTTGGTGGGGCAGAGTTGGAATTTGAATAGATAATCATATCCAAACTTTGCTCCTCTAGGAAAAATAAAAATCCTTGGGGTCTTTAATAACTTCCACATCCCAACTGAATGTGACCTTTGTGCCTGCCAAAGTACGGCATCACCACCAGCACCAGGCCCACTGGCTGCTGGCTGGGGTGTTTCTTCAGCAACCACTGGTGGAGAAGATGGTCAAGCACTGAGTCACTCGTACCACTACGCTATGAATACGGAGCAGTTGTTCAGTTATAGAACTCATCACTAGGTTGACTCAGTATTTGAAATTGGACTAAACCGAATCAAAGCTGGAGATATAATTTAGACTACAATAACTATTGGCAGACTGACATAGTGTTGCCCATCTGAAGCACAGGGAGGTCAGCCAGCAAGGATTCCTTCATGTAAAGATCATGAGATACTGCCTCTGAAGCTTTAAGTTGCACTTGCATCATATTCCCTCATATTTCTTAGGAGGACTCAACTGAAAGCTGAGATTCCCATACCATCTGCTGATAGCAACAGCTAGGTTTAAAAAAGACTCAAGGTACAAACACCAGAGCTGGCAAGTCTGTCAGTCAGGGAAAGCAAACACAGTTCCATTTTCTGTTTTCAGGTGCTGAATATTTGAACTTATCTTTGTGACAATCTCTTTTTTTTCATAAATCTTTCTTCACATATCCAAGGACTAAAATGTCCACAGAGTGGTATTTACTATTTTTACTCAAACAATACAAATTCGCTCACCAAAGATGCACGAAGGTGTTGTATTTAAAAGCCACACTCCTACTCCAAGAACGATACATCCCTCGTGATTCGAATACTGCCAGTAAGGTTTCTGATGGCACCCTGTACCAGAATTGCTGAGTGGTTTTGTATGATCATTGTTTCTATATAATTATACAGCACCACAAGAATACAGAGACCAGCAGATGCTGTGTAGTGGATTGGAAAAATGTTCATAGGGGATGGAACAGAAGGTAATATAATTCAACAGATACTGCAGCTAAATATTAAATAAGATGGACTGGTCTGCTGGCATACCATGTGACGGGTCCTGCTGAAGCCACAGCAAGGGCAGAAATCAGTGTATGACATCCAATAGCATTTGCTGGGACACACCATTTCACTCTCTCACAATCCACGATATTGGATTCCACTTTATTAATGCTGTAATTTTTTTCATTATTAGAAAATGTCTTCCTATTTCTGGTCAAGAGTATTTTACTATTAATACAATGACTAAAAATAAAACAAGTGACTCATACAGATTTTGATATCAATTGCATATGTTTGTGCATATGTGTATATATACATACATCAAAAATAGTAGCTTCATTTTTTCTGTATCCATATCATTTTCACATGCAGTATTAGTGCAGACACTATTTTTTTAAGTGATTCTGAATATACAGCTTTGTGCAGCAATTTTAAAGAATGTTATCTCTGTAACGGTAAACATTCAACCAGGCATGGAGTAAAATGTCACATTTTTCTTGCAACGGAATTTTTCTGTCTTTAGCCATCTCATTGAGACTCTCCCCTGTCTAATGAGAAATACATTTGAATAAATGACAAGAAAATTAATACGGAATCAGTTTCTGTTTAACAGAAACATTTCTTTGCATTGTATTATTATGATTATGATTATGATTATGATTATGATTATCATCATCATCATCGTCATCATCATCATCATCATCATCATCATCATCATCATCATCATCATATCATCATTATTATTAAACATTTACATTGTGGTACCATGTATAGAACATGATGAAAAAGAAGCAGCATACACGGATTTTTTTTTTTCCTGCATTGCAGCTCTGGGCCTTTATTGATTGTTTCAGTAGAAATATTACTATATTACTTCCAATTGCCAAGAACACTGTATTAGAGTAAATATACAATTTACCGTGCTGTGTGAATACGCTCCCAAATAGTCATTTCTTTTATGCATAACTCTGAATCATTAACATTTTTCTCCTGTTGGTTTGGGGAGGACCATTTTATTTGATTTATGCTGACACTACATTTTTACAACAACAAAAATAAGTTTGCTCTAAAAGCTGGACTTCTTCCTTAAACTCTCCAACTAGTTAGCCAAGTGGGCTATTCGTTTATTCTTCCATTTATCCAAGACAACAAACTCTAAATAAAATCTTTTCAAAATGAGTATACTTAAAAGTTTCACTCTGATAGCAAACAGAAAGCAGTTTGCAGCACATTGAAAATATCGATTGTCTAAAATGCACAACAAGAAGTATATAAGCATATCTGTATTTTTCCTGTAACTTGCAATGTATAGTTTTCTTAATAACTATATAGATTTTACAAGAGTGTATTTTGGTTATTTTTTGTCTAGGAATTCAGAATGCATAAATGTTGCAATAACAAAAAGGAAAGTCTTGGGCCGATTTATCTACTGAAAAGAAGTCCACAGGCCTTAAAATTATGGGAATGGCAGAATATCAAGGGGAACCTGTTTACTTTCTCTGCTGGAAACTTCATTGAACTATGGCTAAAGATTCAAGAATAAAACCAGTATTATAAATGCACAGGTGCATAACTGGGATCATTCATTTTACAACAGCAGAACCAAGATGAGAATCTGGCCCTGGAGCCAGCAGGAATGCCATATGATATCTGAATGGTAATTTTCTCTGTATGTGCCACAATAATGCCTCAGACTTGACCTTTGGCTTTGTTGTCACCAAGTATTATCATATGTATAATTTGACCTTTCTCAGTTGTATGAATGCTTGGCCTTGAACTCCATCTAACCTTCTAGGAGCTGTAAAGATAATTTCTATACATTTGCAATAAGGTCTCTGATTTGACCTGTGACTCAAATGAACAATAATTTCTTAATATTCCCATTCCTCCTAAGACTATTTCTCGTAATAGTATAATAATAGGGCAATAAAATGTCCTTCACTGTGAACTCATGTTATTCTAAATTTTGAAGGTCTGTGCTTCAGGGCATTCACAGTTGATTACATTTCTGTGTTGTCAAAAGATACTATCAGGGCATCAAAAGTTTCTAAAATTTAAATCAAAATGAATGAAAGGACAAAAGTGACATTATTTAACTGTGTCTATATGCAGACAAAACTAAAGACGATAATAAGATTTAATTAGGGAGAGTGAAACAAAAGCGTATCTTAGCAATAACAAAAGACCTTTAATAATCCTGCCGTTTCTATTTAGCAATTTCAAAGCTGAAAAGTAAGAAATATACAAAAAACATTTCAGTTCTGCCTTTTGAAAAAAAAAATCTTGTGTTCTATCGTTATGCAACAAAACAATGAATAATCAAACATCATGGTATTTTGCAGCAAAATATAGGTAATTGTGATTTTTTTCAGAAAAAAAAAAAGTCCAGCAAAATGATATACTGGAGCATTCTTGTTGATGTAATGAATGAAATATTTAATTTTGCGGTGTTGGTTTTGTTACTTCACCAGACAATCAGTGCCAGAGTCCCGTCATAGCCCCGAACCCAGTGATACCTAGCAGGGCGCACAGCTGCTCTTGCAGTCTTCATCTGTTTGATACCAAAGGTGTAATAAGAAAAGACGAACTCTCCCAGCTTGCCTCTTGCCGGGCTTCCCTCTGCTCCCCCGCAGAGCTGAGTGGGTGCCACAGCACCCAGCACAAAGCTGAAAACTCTGGCGGCTCTTCACGACTCTCCCCAGAAAGCCACGGAGCAGCAGGCAGCCAGTCCTTGACCAGGGACTATTTGCAGTGGTGCATTTTTAATTCACTCCGTGATCCTACCTTTTCTGTCCTACTGCAATTTTCGAGATTTCAGGAAGCTAAGCAAAGAGTTTTCTATACTCTGAATATCTACAGGACTGGTATCTGTCTTGTTTGCTGCTCCATTTGGTATCTTGGGACAACCTGGTGGAAAGTACTAAAAAGCATTTTAAGGTGCTAACTGCTTTAATGCAATACCGGCTTTGTTAAGCTGGTAACAAAGCTGTGGTTTGTGAAAGACTGGAAATTTTAGAAAAAACACCAAACTGGAAATCAGCAAATTCCCTGGAGTGCGTGTGTCATACATAGCTTGGATGATGATGGACTTCTCGCTCCATTTATAGCAAGGAAGCTGTTAAATAGAGACTAACTTCTCAAACGAGCAGTCCCTAATATTGCACTCAACAATCTTAGAATTGCTTGAAGGTTTCTGGTCCAGTGGTATTAATTTTTAATAACGTTGGAACGCAAGAAAAATGCAAAATATTAGAAGTGTGCAAAGGAGTTGTGATTATATTTAAAATGGATTCAGCCTGATGACATACAATGTGTGTGATGTGCAAGCACTTTTTTCAACTGTGTAAGACTGCAAGATCACCCTTCCAACTACATGATTTTCTGTCAGCACCTAAAAGTGTATTTCAAGCCAAATTTTGCTTGGAGTGGAATGTGAATGGGTCATTGTATTTGATGATTGGGCCCAGTACAGAAGTTTTCACTTTCCATGCAGCTGTACCCAAAACTTGAATACATTTGAACACTGACTGAAAATAAAAAGCTCTGATTTGAAGGTCAATAATTCAGGAACTTGGTCCGGTACAAGTAGAACATAAAACATATGTACTTAGATTGCAGGCTCACGGGTAAGATAAATACAACAGCCAATATGGGGTGATTGAAATCAGTACAGTAAAGAGCAGCTGAAACACCTGCTGCCAGCCATTGCTCAAGTTTTGCTGGTGTCAAGGCAGAGAAGAGTTTTTGGGACCATGAAGTGACTTTGGCAAGGCCAGCTGCAGCCAGGATATTTATGAAAGGGGATGTGCAGCCATACACCTGCACTCGCTTTAGTACCATGACCTGGACCTACAGTCCTCACAGTGTCTTCTCTTTTAACCAACCAGGAAATCCATCCCTATATATGCTATGTAAAAGATTTTCCATGCACCCTTTTAGAGAGACTTTCTTCTTTCTTTTTTTCTTGAAACTGTACTTCTCGGAAACTACTTTGCATGGCTTTTACTCTCAACAGCTATTCAAGCCCAGGCTCTTTTGTGAAAATGAGAATCTTTTCTACTTGTTACTGGTAGTAATGTTATGACATGATCAATGCAGCTCTCCTCCTTGTACAAATTGCTCCTTCCGAGTTATCTGTCTTGCTATCTTAGTTTTCTTCCCTGCTGCAAAGGCTGGTGACACAAAACTAGCTCAGATACATCACTCGAGATTAATCAGAAGCTTCAGAGAACAATACAGGAGATAACGGCCAAATTATTAGTAGAATACACAAACTGAGATTAAATTAAAAATCTTTATGCTGCTCTACTTCTTTGCTTTCAATTAGGTGGTTTATGTATCCGATCTCGGTGGCAAGGGCCACCCTCCGTGGCCACTTGGAGGTCAGCTGCCACGGGACAGAATGGCAGGCTGAAAACTGAATGATGAAGGTGCCTGCAGCTAATCAGATCTCTCCTAAACATAAAGTGTTTCTTTGGCAACAAGTAAATACTTTGGGTTCTTTAAGATTAGGGTGATATAGTATGGTTGGCCAAAAATAACAGAACATTCAGAGAAGTTTGGCTCCAGAGCGTATCTCTATCTCAAATAAGCAGATTAAGAATCACTTATTCTAAACTGTTTTCCCAACAAGAGCAAGCTTTGAATGCTTGGCTTGCTACAGAGGTACTGGTCAGGAGAAATGAAAAGCACAAAACCTCAAGGATGAAGCTTTTAAATTACTGTTTTGTCAGCTCAGACCTTCCAGAAAAATGCAAAATTAACACTGTTTTCCAACCTGAGTGTTGAGACTTTCGCTAACTTCACAAGTCCTTCCAGAAGTATCCAGCAGCCTCCTCTCCCCACTTAAAATACTCTCATTGTGTCCGAAGGACTGGGCTTCTCGCCGCGTCCAAGGGAAGGGGCAGCTGAGATCACTCAGTGACATGGGGGGGTCCAGTGCAATGGGGACGCATCGCGCTGGGTCACGGGACACGCTCCTTCGGCTCTTTCCACCAAGCCTCAGAGAACCTGTCCCCTTGCAGAGGGACTCAGGTAAAAGCCACCTCAGGTAAAAGCGCAGCTCCTCGCCCTCCTCCCATGCGATATGTCCGTGTGCCAAACGCAGTGTGTATCCCAAGTGTCCTGCCCTGGTACGTTGTTTTTCAGGCAGTGAAACTCTACCGGCTTCCAGCACCGGTAACGCTGGGAAGGCGAGGGGTTGTGCTGGCTGCATTTCTCCCACCAGCACCCTCTTTAGCAAAGGGGTCAGCTACCTTACATCCACCACCCAGAATGGAGAGGCAAAAGCATCTATTGGGGCACAGATGCCATGAGAAGAGAGTGATAAAAATGGTGAAAGCCCTAAGGGATTGGACGAGGCCGGCAGTATGTGCTTCAGGCAGCAAGTGGATAACCAGTCAGCTGGCCAAAAAACCAGCACTGCCGGGGAAGGTGAAGGAGACACCCGAGCAGGATCTGTGCTTGAATGGTTTTTGGAGCTAACGCTGGCTCTCTGCTGAGGGTGAGCAGCCGCCTCGGCTCTCAGGCCACTGGAGAAAATCTGTTTTCCACCCTGCTGTTCTTCTAGAGCTGCAGTCACAGCTCTCGCACTGCACCTGAGAAGTTTCTGCTCCATTTCACCTTCTGGGAAGTCCCTTTTGCTCCAGAAGCTCTGTTCTCCCTTCATAACTCAGCAACGTCAACAGCACCATCACAGGCAAAAAGGCTCTTCATCCTGCCTCTGAGGGTAGTGAGGGTAAAGGCATTGGTTACTGCTGACACTAATATTTTTTTACTAATATTATTTTACAAATAAATTGTTATTTTTTGACGCTGTCACTAAAAGGCGGGTAGTTTTCAAAGGCAGAGGTTGCACCAGCCCCTACAGATTTTTATGGAGAGATTGGCATCTATCTGACCTCTACAGTGTTATAACTCTTCACTAACAATAATGAAAACAATACATAGCACTCAGAGCATAAAAAGATTATTTTTATTTTTAGTTTAACTCAAAGGAAAAAAAAAGAAAGGGGAAAGGAAGGGGAAGGGGAAGAAAAATGGGAAGGGGAATGGGATGGGGGAGGAGAAGGAGAAGGAAAAAAGGAAAAGGAAAAGGAAAAGGAAGAGGAAGAGGACAAGGAAGAGGAAAAAACTGAAAAGTTGGGCTGAGACATTTCCGAAATCCAAACGCAACCTCTCCTCCCACCCCCTGCAAACTGCTTACTTATGCACTGGATTACAAAGTTTTCAAGGCTGGATTAAAGAGGCTGCTATAAAACAGTTTGCCTGACACAGAACCATATTTAAATTAGCAATGCCATAAACTGTACTGCGAGGGAGGGCCTGCTCGTGATTCAAGGACATTGTCTTTTGTATAATTTTTCCACTATCATAAATTTCTGCCTGAGCTCCTAGCAGAATAGCAATGCTCCAAAATATATTGAATAGGTGTCTTTCATAAAATGTTATACATGGAACAGAATTACAGTATCTGGATCACATTTCTTTAAGATTATGCTAATTTATATATGTATGAATCTCAACAGCATGATTTAAACTCATAGGTTTTTAGATGCAATGTTACGTTTTACCTTTCTGAGACCTCTGTGCTTAGCTGAAGGGTGTTTACTGTGGTTGAGGTATTTTTCTAAACAGGGAGGCGGATTATTTAAACCCTTTTGGTATGGAAAACCCACAGTTTGTCCACCTCCAACAATCTCTTCTCTCCCCCAGTTGTCACAGCAACAACTTCAGCATTTGAAAGGAATCTACTTCAATAATCTAAGCCTCTGATCTTTGACAGGCTTATAATGAAGGAACAGTTTGTTAATGCTGACATAAACATTTTGAAAACTTAGAGGTGCAATTATTTCATGTTGTTTAGGAAGTCAGCACTACATGGTCAAGAGAACAGCGCTCTGCAAAAATATTTACTCATGCAATTTCCTAGCGAGAGAAACAACTGCTGACTGTACAGCTGAACTGAGATTCCAGCCCTGTGGTTTAAGCGACAAAGAATTTTTCTTTGTCTCCTGTCCATTTATAGCTCATTTTTCCCCTCTTATAATCCCATAACGATCTTTCAGATAATTCTAGGTTGTCTCGGCCCAATCTCTTTATTTTAAAAAGGCAAAACCTAAAAACCCAGCCTGAATTAGACCCAATTCCAAGTGGATCTCCCGGCTACGCTGCTTGTAATAAAAAGACAGTCAGAACTGTTTCTCAGCCAGCCAGCTGTGATGGAAGTCGCTTGCCTGTTTAGCAAACAAAACTGTTATTTTTGCTGGGAGGAGGACGGAAAGGTGACACGATGACAAAGTTCCCCGGGCTGCGCTCAGCAAAGTAGCCCCCGCGCCTTCCAGGCAAAGCAAAAGCCGGAGCAGGCGACGAACTCCGGGCTGCACTTTGGAGTCAAAGCTACAGTTGCGCTGGGGAGACCATCACTCTTGGAGCAATTTTCTACAGTAGCGCGAGGGCTCCAGTGGTCCTCGGGGGTGAAATCCATCATGCTGCATGCTGCACTCTATCAAGCGGGGCTCCGAGAAAGGGTCAAGTGGTCCGCTGCCATGCTGTTTGAGCTCATCAGAGACATATTTAATTTAATTAAGGTTGTCAGCACTATTGATTTTGGCAGTTTCAATTACCGTGCTGTTATGGCTTCTGGATCTACTGATCTGTGATGAGCCCTATCAGCACTGGCACACATTGAGGAAAAAGCCCTTTGTCTCCTTTAAAAGCTGACACATCCTGCCATAGGCCATAACTTATTGCTTTTATCCAGCCCAGCTCCTCTTCTGTTCCTCATAATTAATTTCTCATTAGACAGCTCTTTATTGTTTAATTTGTGCAGTTTATAATAAAATTGGGCACATTAATTGTAGCTGAATTTAAGGCTAATGAAAAATAAAGGTTTTCAATAACTTACTCTTCAATTATTTCAGACAAGATAAAATAAAACACTTTAAGAGTTGTCAGCTTTTTAAATTATAAATTAGGTTGTTTAAAGAGCATGGGCATTTAGGAAGCAGTTATCACACATTTAGTAATTATAAATCCTATGCTGCAATATAATTATTAGGATATATTTACAATTCCTCTTAGTTTTTTTCCACCCTGTTGTTAGTTAACTGCATAACATCTAATTGTTGGTGGTTAAAAATAGCATAATCTGAAGTCTCTGGGCCTGATTCCTCTTCTTCCACAGACTGAGCTGTAAATCAGCGGCATGTCTGAGGAAGTCCATGTCCGTAATGCTGGAACAGGAGAGGTGTCTGGGTAAGCGGAAGAGGACACCATTTGGTAAAGATTTTATAAAATGCTGATCCTTCTTCTAGGCAGCATTGTAGGATTCAGCCCCTTTCCTTCAAGAAAACTGTAATACGCGATTTACATTTTATACACGTTAGGAGCAGGACACCAGCTGGCAAAAATCAGCAAATTCCTCTGGATGGGGACTACAATTTCTCCTATGAAGCGCATAATCTTCATTCTAGCAATGGGAAAACCAAGGCAGAGAAGCAGCTTATTTGAGAGGGCACATAGGAGCTGAGGCCAGCCTGCTGGAGCAGGGTTTGCTTGGGGTTTTTTTCAGTTTACAGTGAACAGGGAGGGGAAAGGAGGATGGGAAAGAAGATGGGATGAAAAATTCCGGTAGCACCTACCTTCTTCTTTGCCAAGATGAAAAACAGTAAAACTGAGTTTCCTTCTTTGCTAACGCGCAGCATTTCAGCGGTGAGCCAGAAAAGCAAAGGAACGACAGGCGAGTTTCACACCGTCACTGAGGGGAAAGTCGGGGTGCTGTAGGTCTGTAGTTTGGATGTGAGGGGATGCTGGGGGAATTTGATTTCTTGCGTGCTCTAAGACATCTCCTTGCCCAGATGCACAGGATTCTGCAGCCCAGGATGCTACGCTGTGTTAGAGTATGTACTTAACCTGACATTTGAGGAGAGGCTGGATATCCTAGTTCCTGGAAAAGCATCCTTATCGCCTTGTAAAAGAGTTATTCACCCTCTCGTTCTTAAACAGCAAGTAATTACTGATTACTCCAGCTGGGCAGGAAGAGCTAACTTGTGCTTTGGGTCTGAGACCTCGTTTCAAATATCCACCCTTAATGAGGGCTGGAAGGGATCTGAAATCAGTACTCCACCTCTCACCTGAGCGGTTTAGCCCCACGTACTCCATGTGGTATAAACCAACCACAGAGAGAAATGGGGAGCAGCTCTCCGGGCAGTGGTTGGGATGCCCACTGGCAGGCCAGGGACCCCTGGCCACAGCGTGCGTATGGTATGTGTGTGAGCTGCTTCACACCCCCGGCCTGGGCGCCTGGATGCCCACCCCTGCTCCTGCCCAGCGAGAGCTGCTGCTGCGCCCGACGATGTGCCTGCGCCAGGGAAGGATGGGGCAGAGCCGAAGGCATGCCCGGTAGCTACATACCAGAAAATGTATAAACTGAAATACTATATACAAAATGGTTATACCCACTGCTGCAAAAGTGCAAGGCTGCTGCTTTGATCTTCAGCCACCTGATACTTGGTTTCTTTTTAATTAAAGAAAAAAATAGATTATGCTTGTGTTGTTTGAAGAGGGTAAAATTCACCCACATCCTTGCAAGGCCTGTTTACTACCCAAATCCTCTATATAATGAGAAGGCAATGTCAGAGATTTTCTTCACATACCCCAGTTCAAATTGGGATTATTTTCTAATTTTAACAAAGTATGATTGTCCAAAATTCCTTGGTGGGGATCCTGCCCTGTGGATTTGTAGGAATCTTCTGATTTACGTATCACTTCCTGTCTGGAACCAAGAGCTCGTCAATATTGCTAAATATTTCAGCGCCGTGTATATGCTCTAGCTCAGAATTATTTGGGAGAGAGGGAGGAGATGCTGTTTTCCCAAATACACACTCTACATCAGTCATCAATTTAACATGACAACCTCCTCCTACCCAGCTTTTTGGAAAGGAAAGAGAGCACACCTTCCTTCAGCAACAGTATGAGAAATGCTGGATGCAGGAGCTTTGTCACCCGCACACACAGCTGCAGAGCCGGGCACCCGGGGAGGCAGGGAGCCGGGGAGGCAGGCTGTGTTCGCCCAGTGCTGAGCGGCAGGGGAGGAGAGGAAACCAGTGCGCTGGTGGGAGAAGAGGGCTGCTGGAAACTCAGCGTCTGATAAGGATGCATGGGAACAGCAGGGGAAACGCAGATCAGCAAACCCTGAGTAATGTGTGATAAGAAGGCAGGATGCACTTTGTCCTTGGCCCTACTTGGTATCACCCATACACTGAAAGCACAGGTGCACCTGGTGGGCACCACATGCAAAGGTTACCTCTTTAGGCTGCTTTAAGTTACTCTTTCCTAGCAACTTAGTGCGCACGACTCAGTTCTGAGAGTGAGAACCTCTTGCGATTGTGCTCTTCCTTTACTTAACCTTAAATTCCTGGATATATTTATTTCCAAAAACCCTGGCCTAACGTCTGCACTCTTGCTAGGAACCGGTGTCCTCCAAGTAGACAGGAGCAACAGACCTTCCGCGCAGTTTGCACTTTGTCATTAGCCCTTTCTTCCACTGACAGCAGTTCAGTTAGTTTTGTGCCATGTCACTCACAGGACAATCAGATCCCCTAATTTCTAGCTGGCATCTAACTGCAAATAGGGCCACCAGACCTGGTCGTATACGCACGGAGTAGGCATCTGAACCCTGTAAACCTCTCTCTCTTTTAATTTAAAAATAACAGAAAGATTTTTAAAAGGAAATTTATATTAAAAAATATTAATAATAATTGTTCCCAGGCAAAGTCGCTTTCAGCCAAGTTTCAGCTGTGAGGAAACTTTTATTAGCCAAGAAATGAACTCATGAAAAGAGAGGTTTATAATGGAAACAGTGAGAGACTGCAGCAGCACTGCTAACAGGTGCCACTGTTCCAGCTGTGATAGGGTGAATAAGACTTTTAAAGATGCAATTGCTAGAGCTGCGCCCACCCATGCAGCTAAAGATCTATCAGGATTTCTGTTATGAACCTCTGTTTGCAGGGTTTTGATACTTTAGTCATAAAAGCTTACCTCAGCTGAGAGTGAGAAAATAGAGACACAACATTCCAGGGCAGTTGAAAATAAAAAAAAAAAAATAAAATCCATATAGTTGTTTTGAAGGATCTCTTTGGGATTTTGTAATTAAAAAACCCACACTTCTTTTACAATTAAATTTGGCAGATTATCGGTCAATAGCATTAACTGGGGAGGGTTCTTTTTCAGTTTGTTGCATTTTAATTTAGAGCCCTTAAAAAGCCTGTGGCATTTTTTAAGCTTAAAAAAATCTTATAGCTCAATTAAGGGATAACAGAAATAAACCAGGATTACCTGTGTGTAATTACACAAAGTTAAGTCCAAGAAAACAATATACTATCACAACCCTCTTGGGTAATTTGAGCAGTCTCCGTAGGATCTCCAGAGGCAAGAAAAGGAAGGTTGAAACTACAGCTTATACCTGAGCATTTACTGCAAGATCGCAAAAGACTCCCAAGTCCAAAAGACCACAGAAGTAGATGGAAAGACACCTCCTGTTTTTTTGATCAAGCTTTTAATAGTCTTAAAGTATATGTTACAATACTCAGTAAACCCTGCACTGGGGCACAAATGGGATTCAATTCTCAACTCTGTTCCTCAAGCTTTCTTAGTACTTTTGACCGTTCTGCTCCCACTGTCTTCCTCACGTCCACCAACATGCAGTACTGCAGTCCAGTTTGAGCTTAATTACATATACCAGGCTGGCAGTAACTAAAATCGGCTTGGTGTACCCTTATCTGAAGGCAGAAACTAGTATTTAGTACTTCTTCACCAAGGAGGAATACAGGTTTTCTATATATGTCAAATTAATCCTCAAATGGCTTTAAGATGTGAAGACATCTTCATTGCAACTATTTGAAAATATCAAGGTCAACCAAATACCCTATCACACTCCTGAAAGAATAGGAAAGTTAGCTAACTCACAGAAGAGTTAGCTGGGAGGAAAACAACTTGATCCTTCTTCCTATATTCTGAGTGGGACTATCTAAACTCAAGGCACTTCTTGACTGACCGGCAACACCTGCAGCCACAGTGACATGCTAGCTGGACTTAGCTCTTTGTGTTTGGACATTGTATAGCTGGCTCAAATTCAATCTATTTAGATTCAAGCTTTTTACTCGTGAATCATGTACTCAAGCCTTCAGTGTTTTTAGTGTAATATGTATATATGCACAGCAGTGGGTAACGGGATCCACACCTTGACTGCTTAAGAAAATCGGCCATAAAACCGGTGCCAGTCACTTTCTTCCATCAAGAACTTCCAAAGGGAAGAGACTGACTCCATCTGCAATTACAATATTAATTTTATTATAACCATCCCAACCTAGATTTAAACATATGTGAGTAGCAGTGCAGATACATACGTACTGGTACATGCCATTTCAGTAACTCAAAACATATGTCGTGTGTTTCTTAAAAGCAGTCAGGTAGAGCGTAGTTATCCCCTTATCACTGCCAGAGTTCCCTACCTGGACCAAGCCTACATATTTATTGGTATTAGACATGAAGCGGGCCTGCCCTCAGCTGTATTTGGTTAAACTTGGTATAAATGGTACCTTTCAATCCCGAGGTCCTTTACCAGCCTGGTGATAAGACATCCATTCCTCAGTATATTATAGCAGTATATTATAGCCTGTGAGCTGGGTTAATTTACACCAGCTGAAGTAGTTCTGTATGGACTGGGCAGACACAACACCAAGACCCTGGGAGGCTCCTTGCATGTTACAGAAATCCCTGGCCTCCCCTCTAGAGCAACCTTTCCACCCTCAGCGCCGTGGAGACAGTACAAAGCATCTGAAGCTCGGGACCTAACCTTTTCTCTTTGAACTTTTCATATTTATTTTTCTATGCCTGAACTATTTGCTTATAAAACTAATATGGCCAGCAGAATAAAAATGAGCAGTGACTCCTAGCTTTGTCTTTTGGACTCTGTTCAACACGCCACGTGCTGTACGCTCAGACAGGGAGTGCAGAGGGAGCACCGAAGGCGAGGGTTTTGAAACTGAACACATATGCTACCTCTGTTCATTAGGGGCCAGAATCTATTTTCAGATCAGGGAGCGCAGATGTATATTTATTTTATTTTGCTGCTTAATTTTAAGATACTTATTGCCATTTCCCTGGCAGCAGGGTGTCGGAGAGGATGAGATTGCAAACTCAAAGGAATGACCCTTTCCATTCCTTCTGCCCTTATTTAGAAGTGATGGCCTCCATTTCTTTTTTTATTTTTTTTAATAGAAAAAACCCTCTTTATTCTGTCCTTCAGGCAAGTTCACTGAGTCCACTGTATTTCAACAGGAGCTAAAGACATGGTTCTACTTACCCTCCCCCAAAAGGTCTCTATTAATTGTTTTCAAATGTTGGCAGCCATGTGAAACCCTGCCTAGCAAGTCTGGCTCCTTATATGATTTTTATTAAAATTCACTTTGCACACAAGGCACATGAGATTTATGGCTGAAACTAATAGGTTGGTTCTCACTAAGACATAAATCCATGGGCTGTTTATTGAGGCTCATGGACATTGAGAACGCAGGTAATTGTTACTGTGAGTGTTCAGCTTAAAAATAGTCAATCATGTCTCTAAGGGAATTTGTTTAACTAAACACACCACATAAGCTTCTGAAGAATTACTTTATCTGTGATGGTGAATGGAAGGACTGTGCAGGGTAACTTCTGTATCTCATCTGTACAATTTAATGTCACTCACAACACTTTTCAAATTTTCCTCTTACATGGTGTCTTTATATAAAGAGCAAATGTAAAAAGGATCCCATTCATTTTCTTTCCACATACCTGTTTCAGCCATTCTCGGTTTATACATAAGAATTTCTACTTTCTTGCTACTGACCCTTACAAACTCCAGCTGAGTTTTTGCTGTCCGGTTCCTCCTGGCTCGCTCACGATCACAATCTGCCACCTGAACTCGGCGAACGACTCTGATGGCCGCGCACAAGGTGGAGCAGAGCCCAGACTGCTCTTCTCCTCTTAGGGTCCGACCACATTGCCACGTGCAAACAATCGCCAGCTAAACTTGCCAGTGAGCCACCTGTACTCTGGAAGCCATTTAGATGCGTTAGCCCAGTACTGTGCCCAGGCAAGTCAGTCCTGCTTCTCAACAGTATGTTACCTTTCAGCAAGACCCAAACCCCTCTAAATGGCTTCCAGCTCACATCTGGTTTGCAGCATGTCAGCTCACAGGGGGGAGAGGTAGCTCATGCCACCTGGGTGGATCTTCTACTCTCAGTTGTGCTGGCAATACGATACTGAAGAGAAGACACAGACAACCTTCCTGCCCCAGTGATTAGGTTACCCAAAACAGGCTCCTAATATCACCTGAAATGACACAGGGAATCTTTTCTGGCCTTCAGTCACCCTTCCAGAAGGATGTGGGTCTCACACAGGTCCCGTGGCATATCTGTCAGCCTCATGTGAATGTCTCAAGTATCCTAGGATGTCTCACATAACCCTTGACACCTTTATTTACACACAGTAGACCTCAGTAAAATATATCGGACGGCTCCTAAAACACGAATAAGAAGTTGTCATTACTTTCTATCACTTTTTGACTATAGTGAGCTTTTGAGATCAGATATGTTTATTACTGTGGTCATGTCGGAACCAGCCCAAACAGGTAAACATTTCACTGGCTGTTGCACAAACGCATGGGAAGGCACAGACTCCGAGGTTACAGAAATCTCAAGGAGTGTTTATGGTATGCATAAGCATCACACCAGAAAACAATGTAGCCACATCAGCATTATTTTGGGTTCAAAATAACTAACCATTCTGACAGATGGATTTTAGTAGCTTGGCACAGTGCTATACTAGTACAGCTATACTGCTTTAGCAATCTAAGCTAGTACCTCTGCATAACATCTGCTTGGAGGTAGACTTCATCTCTTTTGCACCATGCTGCGAAATGCAAAGCAAACCAGCCCTGCAAAATAAGGATAAAAGGGTGGAAGAGTGCCTACAGTGCAGCTGACTATATTTTTAGATTGATACCTCATTCATTTTAAAATGGTATGTAAATACTGAAACCCCCCAGACAGCTAAAGAAATGCCTAAAATTCCATAAATTCTTTAGCAGATGGAGAATTAGCATGAATACAGACTTCACCAAGTTGCAGGAGTTTTGGTACCTTTATGTCAATGATGTTTACCCTGAGTAGTTTCTCATATATCCCGGTACTGCTGTTTAGACACAGAAGTAGACATTTTCTGAACAATTTCTTTTCTTCTGTCCCCCAGTTTTTCCTTCTTGACAAGCTGCTTCTCCTTCACTCCTTTTTACAGCATTTGCTTAGTAGTCTATCAGTTATCTAAATCTGTAAGGTTGTTGTTTGCTGATGAAGTCTCAATGCTCTTGTCTGATCTAGTGACTAGGTCAGCAAGGTTGTGTGTCCTGGGGACTTGGGGAACTGTATGGAGGTGACCTCTGACACTCATCAAAGGCTCCATGGCACTGTTTGGCTCCTATCAGTTTAATCAGCTGGCTCATTCCTGCTCCTTCACCATTCATGACATTACTCGTATCCCTTACCGCCTGCCTTTCAGAACGTACAGCCCTGCTTACACGCTGCTCCTTCACACTGAGTTTGGCTCCTACGCATGGGCCTCGTGCAACGTACCGTTCATTCTCTACATGACTCACATTTTACAGAAAACTTCCTTCATGCTGAAAAGAAGGGCAACAAATAGGAAGCTTTCTTTTATTTCGGAGACACAGAGGTCAATATTATTCCCGAATCTTTTGTGACAGTTTAAGGTGATGCTTAACCGTAAAGTCCATGACTCTGTTAATTGCTTCTCAAGAATTAGAAACGTTTTCAAAGAAACCCTAAAACTACAAACCCAGTAACATTTCCATGAAACCTTGATGAAAAACACACTGAAAAAGCTACAAAAATCTTTCCACTCTTACCTAGTGAAAATAAAATAAAAATTTTCTCAAAATGTTACTCCATTTAAAAAAAAAATTAAGACCCCATAAAATATTTTTCCATTTTTTTTTCTGCAGTATATAAGGCAGCAATTTATCAATAAAGCTAAAGAAGCTGTCCCAGTTCCCTCGCTGCTCCCTGGTTAGCTCCACATATGGGGAACATGTACTCTAGGTTACTTGATGCAGAGGCTATGAAACCTGGCTTCATAGCTTCTGCACATACATTGTGGCTGCATCTGGGCCTGTCAGTGGAGGACCTCAAACATCAAAGAAATGAAGGCTGCACAAAAATTTAAAATGTGACAGCACTACCCCTTAAAGTCTACTATGGGCTTTGTACAGGGAAACTTCTCCTCTGTGATTTTTCAGCCAGATTACAATATAAAGACAGTCTCACATCATGGATTACTTCGTTTTACGCAACTGTAAATCTTCTCCCCAAAACTATCAGAATCTAAAGACCGATTGAGAAATAAGGCTATCCATGAACACTGCAGCTTTCTGATGAAGTAGCTTGTTTTTCTGTTAGATAAAGGGCAAGTATTGTGTTCTTCTGTGTTTCAACCATGTAAGCAAAGAACAATTTGGAAACAGAATAACATTCCAAGTGAGTTTAGATTAGAAAGTAGCCACTGCAACCACTGCTCCTTCAGACGCCGAAAGGTATCCCACAGTATATAATAAAAAATATCCACAACACAATGAACTCCAAACAATACCAGCAAGGCTCAGACACCTTGTCTGCAATGAAAAGATTATAGTATAATGCTGTGTGGACATGGACACAACAGCGTGAATGCACTTAATTGGAGCAGTATCAACTCAGCTAAAGCAATATTAGTTATGCTGACAATACTTCTCTGTGCAAAGAAATGCTTAAATAGTCTTAGCTGAATGCATTTTTTTGCAACACAAGAGAGGTAGAAGATTATATAAATTACAGCAGTTAATAGCCTTTTGATTCATCGCCGAATCTCGCAAAAAGAGAGTCTGAAGTGATTCCTGAGGTGGATAAATTCTGTTGTATAATGCGAGGATCAGTCTTGTAATCCTTGCTAAATCAACAGCTCTTTGCTCTCATTGAGCTCAAAACCTGTCCTGGGAGAACAGGAGGAAAAGCAGTCTTCACCATAGAAAACAAAACTGTTTCTAAATATTTATTACTTTTTTCTGTAAACGTTATTCATCAAGAAGTTTTCATTTTCTGTAATACTTTTCAGAGCTTTTTTTTTTCTCCTAATCTTTACTATTCACTCTAAATTCTGAAGTGGCAAGTTAGACTAGCAATCTCATTAGCAATTGAATTTGTATGTCTACTTTGATATGCTTGGCAATGACCTGTTAGTATTAACTGTTAAGTTTCTTTCTGTTTACTGAATACTTTTAGCCATTCAACCTTCACAAAATACACTATTTAAAGTACATGGTTTTATGTTTTCTTTAATGACTAAGATAAAGTATATAGAAGGCAAATAAGAGGAAGTGTTACTTCACATTTTTATTTTGATGCTTTAGCAAACTATCAAACTATCAAATTGCAAAATATACACTTGTTGCAATAAAGTTAACAGTTGTTTTTTTAAAACTTGTATTTCTGAGGTGCCAGCTCTTCAGCTGTTGTAGATTATGAAGCTTCTTAACAGAGGAGGATCTACCTCTTTTCGTGTGTAAATTAAGTGGGTTTTTTTCTGCCTTCTCATTCCCTCTACTGAGATGATGAGATTTCTGCAACTAAATTCAAATTCTTGATGTCAATCATCAAAATAACTGACTGTCCATAGCATGTTAAACATTGAACTGACTCCCTTGAAGGCTCGATATGATAAACTCCAATGTTTATTTAATGTTTTTTGTCAGTGTATATCAACATCACTGTTACACAGGAAGCAAGTGTAATTATATATTTCGGAAACTAAGGCACAAAACTGAAGCCTCAGGTCAATAGCAGAGCCTAGATGTGAACAAGGGTCTATCACATTCCAGATTTTGGCTCCATCCTCTGGTTCACCTTATCTTAGGAAAGGAGGGAATGCTTCTTTAATTCTATCATGTATTTTAACTTACTAATATAGATTGAACCAGTTCACCTTGATCATAGGTGAATTCCTTAAAAGCTGCCTTAAAGCCACTTTTATTTTCTGTATTACTTTACTATGAAGTAGCTGGGTTGGGAGCCTCTGGCTTTGTACACCTGCAATGCTACGGAAATGAATGGGGTTCCTCTTGAGCACAGCCTTACAGCTGTGCAGAGCAGGTACAGAGAAAAGCAGAAGTGGGCAGAGAAGAGAAAGAAAAACAAGACCACCACAAACAGCAAGTATTCAACTTTCTGTACCTGTCCCATTTTTTCCAGTAGCATGTGAGTAACAGCCTGGAACTCCACCCTATGCCGCCTTTTTCACTTTTAGTGTGCCTTTAAAAAGGCAGGTGGAGATCAGGTACCTTGTCTACCTCTTTTATGGGGGGGAGCCTCCTTCACCTGCACAACAGGCTAGCCTCAGCTTTATTTAGTTAACTAATTACCACCAAAAAAGTTACATGATACAAATGTACATACCTCAGTTAGTATAATATGTTACAGAAAAAGAAATATTATACTTTAATAGCTCAATTAAAGTCATACATAAATACTTTGGCTCTACCATCCATAGTTTACCTTTCTAATGGATATGGATTTCAATGGATTTTCCTATAAAATTGCAAATTCTTAAAGAAGAGGGAAGGCTTTTAAAAATTAATATTGTTTTGCATTGTTTTTAGGAGTTTTGCATTTGTGTGGGGTTTTGGTTCTGTTTCTTTTAAAATACACAGTAGAAATGAATGGAATGCTTAAAAGTAAAGACCTTTCAAAAGACACTTGTGTTTTGGTTTTTATTGGGGATTGATGGAGGCTGCAGTCAGGCATAGTGTGCTTTTTTAAAAGGACTTCAAATTAAAGAGATGATTCAGTAATACAATAATTACTTTTCATGTCCACATTATTGCTCCTTCTCTGTTTATTAGAACATGACCTATATGTCAAGAAGTAATATTTTGTACCAGTGCTACAATGCATAAGACTTCATAGAAGGTGCCCTTTGATCCAAATTATATGCCCTTTGTACATTAAAACAATTAACACTGAAGTACTTTATGAAGTATGTGAGTAGTTATAGTTGTATGGAGTGTCAGAGACACTAAGTCATTAAATGGTGCCATACAGCCTGCACAGAAGTCAGAAACAACAATTTACGAAGAGATCTTCCAGAATCACAAGTATGAATTTTAGGGGTTAGTTACTAGTTTATTCAAATATAAGAGAATGGTACACGTTAGTTGCTATTTTTTTTTAGTGACCAAATAAAGTTTCTGGGACTAAAGATCAGAAGGCATAGACAGGTGATTTTATTAATGTACTGATAAGACATTGATGATGGTGACAGTAATGTGCTGCAAGTATCCACATGGATCAATGGCACTGAGGCTACGGAGGTAATGCCTTCCTGGAAGCCAACTTGATTGATTGAAGTGTGATGGGCTCAGTATTACAGTAACTGTGCTATGCAGGAGATCTTCTTTAAGAACAATCAATAAACAAAACGGCATGTTAAATAGGGAGAAACAGCTTTATTTGGCACCCTTCTTTGGATGCTGCATTAGCCATTACTTAGATAAACCTTGGCCGCATGTCCAGATAAAGGAAACAAATCTGTAAAAGCAGCTTCAAGGGTTATCTGGTTAGAAATGGGCCAGAGCCACTAATCCTGTTTTTAAGCGTTTTCCTGCAGCAGTTATCTACTTGGGCTTTTAAGAGAAATGGGACAAAATGTAGTAATACCTGGAATACTCTTGCTTGAAGCAGGTACAGTTGGCATCTGGAAGCTAAGGCAGAGATTCAAAGCCCTCCATCACAAGCTTTCCTTCATTCATCAGACTGGAGAGTCATCCAGTTCCCTATGGGAACTCTTCTCGGTCACCACCTAAAAGCAGTACCAGAGAGGACTTGGGGGTTCCTTTCAACCTAATCTATAATATTCTTTACAAGGAGGTATGCAGATAAATTCTGTCAACCAAGGGCTAAAAAGGGAATCAGTCTCGTTTTGCAGAAACTCTGTGTAGCATTTGCTACGCTGGCACTATTATGGAGTAAACATCAGCCATGCCAGCTAACAACTGTGGCAAATGCTGATGCTTGGGACATGGGGGAAGAAAGGGGGAGAGAATCAGAGAATGTTAAAGTCATCTAATTAAATTTCTAATCCAGGTTTACATAATTAAGCAATAATGACTATGGGGAAGGGCATTTCCTGGCAGTTAATGACCGGCTGGAGGATTTGAGGGCTTGAGGTAAAGCCAAGTGTTCTTAACACTGTCAGTCATTAATTGCCAGGAAATGCCCAACTCAGGAGGTTATTGCTGCTGTTATAAACCAAGAATAGAAAAATATAAAGAAAAAAGACAGTAATTACCTTTTTAAAGTGTTGAAAGCTGAGCACTGAACTGCCTGTCGCTATGGAGACAGAGTTTTATTTATAGCATCAGTCCTTTGCTAGCATTTAAAGACTGCCCCAGTACCCAAAGGAGGGCAGGAGTTAGTTCTCAGGGCTCCATTAGGTATATAATTGGTAATTCAGAACATCAGCTCTGTGCCACGGGCCACATAACATCTGCAGACATCAAGAGTATCACAAAACTTTACAACACTGATTACAAAATACTGGCAGCCACTCAAAACATTTTATAGTTACACATACCTTCAGAAAGCATTTCCAGTAGTTCCTGCTTTGATCTGCAGAGTGTGTGTCTCTAAATAGGATCCTTGTAATGTCACATTGTGCTGTTTCCTAGAAATTAAGTACTTAGGGACCAGATCTTTAAAACTGATTAATGCCATAGGTCTACTCAGCCAGACTGTGATCACCAACCAATTTTACAATTGTGTAACTATTGATTTCATTGGAACTGCTCCTGATTTACACCAGTTAGGAACTCAACCCATAGTGTGTAACAAATACAAGGCCCCAAACTTCCTTCTTACCTTCTTTTAAGCCTCTGAAAGAAATTATTTAATAGCTGATTCCTAAAGTAGCTAAAAATAAGAGTAATTTTGTTCCTTTTAATGTTCATTGCCTAAAAGATTCTGTTGCTTTTTATGGCATACAGTATTTTAAATTTGACCAATGCTTCAGTGAACAGAGTCTTCCAAATGAATTGGTCAAAAACTTAATTTCTACCACTTGACTAACTTGGAACAATAATTTTTAAAAAAAAAAGGTCCAATAAAGGACTTAGGTACCTAAATAAGGATAGAAGCGGGATTGAGGTGCCTGACAATAAAGTCATAATCCAAAAAAATTATTGCTGCATTTTGACATCCTGCTAAACTCATTAATTGTCAGATATATAAATTCTGGTTCTGTGCACACACTGGGCCTGATCTCTTAGATTTGTCATAGGAGATGAACCAAACATCAATAGAATAATGTCATTTTAAAACAATTTGAGATGAGGATAGGTGGTTTCTGCTCCCACTTCTCCTCTCCTCCACCTTGTGCAGCAACTCAGTAGTATGAGTACTCAGCCAGGAATACGAGTACTATACAACATCAAACACTGAACCTAGGTCTCTCTAATCCCTGCTGAGTGCCCAAACCATTATTACAGGGTGAGGATTCCTTTTGTGCTTGATTTCCAGCCCCACTAATCTTGCATCCTTTGCTGATTGCATCAGAGGTCAACAGAGGGGTACTTGTGTTTCTTTATTTGGCCACATTTTAAAACAGAAGCCTGGGCCTTCTGAACCAAAACAAGCTCTTGTCTCAGGACTGATTTTTGAAACATGGATCTTTAATCACCTCTCTATAGATGCAAACATAGAATTTTATGCTTAGTAAAATTTATATACTTAGCATAGTATTTACGCTTCAGAGAAGGGTGAAAATAACGCCTCCCTCTTCTCCCTTCTCCATCACCTCATAATTTTCCTTTAGTGTACCATCCATTTGGAGGTTGAGCCACACAACGGGCTGTAGGCAGATGCGATCTCGCTTTGCCTGTTCTGTGAGATGGCTGGATTTGAGCCAGATGCTATCTAGAAGCTGTGTGAGTTCAAGCACTGTGCCATGCTGATGTGGCTGCGCAGCTCCTGGCTTGAAGTGACGTGTATCAGCCAGAGACAACTAACGGCAGAGAGAACATATCTTCACTCTGATGACTAAAGTAGGAGCTGCCTAACTCTCCCCAGAGTCTTTACAGGCAGTTTGCATGCTGAGCACATGAAATATAGACTCCATCCTGGGCACCAAACACCTAAAATCTGGAGGCTACAAAGCCTTCATTAGGTTTAGGTGACACTAAATGACAGTAAAAACTCCCATACTTTTCAAACTACTCCTCAAACTACTATTCAAGATAGATGCAGTATCATCTTCACAGTAAGCTGCAATCCACCAGAAGCTGAGCAGCTCTTCCCAATTTCTGAGTTTAGTGTCTCAGCCTTGCTAAATTAATAATCTTACTCAGAGGTGACGTTTCTTCTATCCTTGGTGCATGAGTCAATGATGTACTGGATGATGTACCAGCAGACATACCTGTCACAGCAGATGCAAGGACATAGGAGAGGCCCCAACAATGTGCTGTGGTGAGGAATCCTTCAGGATGGGATTCTGTTTTGAACATGGTGCTGTGGCTTCTCTCCTGCTCAGTGATCTCACGCGGCAGACACAGCTGGCTGGCAGATGTGGCCAATCAACCTTATCTTGTATAAGAAGTCGTGGAGTAGTGAAGAGGCTGTGGTGCTGCCCTGCGAATGCATAAGACACAGGCCTAGATGGGGAAGAGAGAGAGGTGAAGATAGAGCCATTGCCTTATCCCAGGAGAATCAGTATGTCTGCATTTGCAGCAGCGGGGAAAGAAAGGGTGATTTTTTTCCTTAGGTCAATGTAAACTGTTGGCCTTTGGGTCACGGTGTCAAGTTTTTCTTTTACATTATTAAATCATGATAGCTTCCAGATTTCTTGCCGAAGTATAATCCATGTAAATTTTTCTTTTTTCTTACAAAGCATGTAACATAACTGTACCATTCCATAGGGTAGTTTTATCTCCAATAGTTCAATAGTTATACCCCTTCCTCTTGACTAGAAAAAGGTCTGTCCTACACTTAAATATCAAACATGCTTCTGTACAGACCATTTTCCTAGCTGTTACTTTGACTGTTTCACTCTGGATTCTTTCACTGTCCCCTTCTTCTCTGTTTCATAAAATACAGGAAGTGAAATATAGCTAAAATATTGGAACAGATTCATATTCTCGCAAACACTGCTACACAATCTCTTTTGTAGATGTATTTAGGAACGCAGCATTGCTGTAGATCAGAAGAATGAGAACTAGTCAGTGTGTTCACCAAAGCAACTAGTCAACAACAGGTTTTTACCTGGTTTTATCCCAGTACTTTTTCTAATGACCAAACACAGTTGTGAATATTATAAAACATTTGAGGAGCTCACAGCTAAAAGCAGTACGGCTGCAGCCATATGTGTCCTTTCATAAGAAACAGGAAGGAAAAACTGGACTTGGCGTTTACCCCCTCGAATCCGGAATGTCAGACTGTCAGCAATGATCCCACACTCTTTGCAGATTCCAGATTCCCCGGCACACATCAGGTAGTCTGTTTCACGTCCTTTCGGAAAACTTCTGCAAAGTGACAGCTGTATTATTAGTTTTTGTACGTATTTAGATTAGTTTAGCTCTGCTGCCTAGACAGGAGAAGCAAACGTATCGTTATTTTCAAGGGAGGGTATAAGGCATATGCGAAGGACTAGGGAAAACTTTTGAGGAGCCTTAAAACAAAAGATGCTTATGTACAGAAACAACCAGAAAGTTGTAACTGGGTTCTTCTCTGCTTTGCAGGCTTGGGGATTGGCAACACATGGCTCCTTTCCATTCTAGTTTTGAACAAGCAAGCATTTAGATACATGCTGGAGTTCGCTCAGTGTGACTGTTAGATCTTCTTATATTAGTGAGCTTTTTCAACAGAGAATTTCTATATGTCTGGGCCTATACAGTCATTACAGGCAGAGTGAATGGAGATACATCGATAGCTATTGTAGCCTGTACGTTATCAAGTACAAAACTGAAATGCTGTAACTGCACTAGCCTGATTGGGCATGCAGGCTTTGGCAGACCTCTGAGCTTTATGTTAGCAGAAAAAGATAAATATCCCAATTGAGGAGAAGCTGGAATTTTTATTTCACAAGGGTTTCAGTACATCTGCTTTGTGACTGGCCAGAAAGTCCCCCAAATTAAAACAAAATGCATAAAAGAAAACGCCAGAAAAAAAATTTATGTTGTTAAAACTGTGATTTAAAAATAAGTAATTTTGTTCTAAAATTTTACTGTTGATTTTTCGGATATATATTATATAGTACTAACTAAAAAAGAAATAAAATATTTTCATGATCAAAACATTTCATATCTTTGCTCAAGAGCTGTTGAAATGGTACATTTCAGTATTTTCAGATTTTCATAATTTTCTTTTCTCAAAACAAATATTAAATAAACACAATTTTGTAAGAGTTTTACTTTGGCAAACATATTGCATATAAATATGAATTTTTTCATTTAAAAATTAGTAAATGCTTTCAACAAAAAAAGAATTTTTCTTCAATGTACCATTTTTTTTTAAGTAGAAATCCCTTCATATTGGATATAATTTTTTTCTTACCTTTCCCCTTTCACCAATGTAAAAAAAAGACAGATCTTTTTAATGAAACTTTTTTCCACCAAAGTCATCAACCTCTTTCAGAAAAATATATGTTTGAGTCCAAAATACATAAAATATTTTTCCAAACCATACATTCTAATGAGAAGTTTTATGTGGTGGAAAAGACATCTTCTGTTTGAAAACAAAAATTAAAAATGCTTTATGATAGATTACCAGATTACGGATCAGCACTAAATTAAAAATATGAATGGTATTGATTTTTTGTGTGTGCATGATAAAAGGACAGACTCAAAAGTAAGGCTTTACTTGGTATTCCTAAAATGTACTTTGGGGAGAGCATTAACTCACCAGCTGATTATTAGACATCAGGGAGCCAACATTAGAATCACAGAGTGGAAGAGTGGATATCTGTTATTATTTTCTGGCTGCATAATGCACAAATATTACAAAGCCATTACTCTGACTCTAGGTTGGATCTTCCTGATGTTTAAATCTCCCTATAATTCATTTGTGGGGGAGTACCATCACACTACAAAGTCAAACAGGCCTCACCACAAAAAAGAAAGGGTCTGTAACACTCATCAAAGATCAACATAAACCTGCAATGGATTCTGCTGCTCAAGACGTGATCGGTAACATGGACCATACTATCTATGTATAATAAGATCAGGACACATAATCATTCCTCAAGCTAAAAAGCTTAAAGAAGTTGTCTACTGAAAGTATAAGAAATGATGTTGATGCTGAAGTACAAGTACAGTAAATCCAAAGGCCACTGAAAGAATGCAGTGGGCTTTGGAATCCGTCTCCAAAACCCAAATGGAGCCCAAGTTACTTGCTTCTTGCACACCTCCTCACATTTAGTTTGACAGCTCAATGCACTGATCGGTTGTGCCTTGTCTTCTGCTTGTGCTGCTTAACGCTGTGCGAGGCTCATGTTTGACAGCTGCAAAGGTTGTGATGGAGCTCGGCAAAATTGTCAGAGCTTTCTTGAAAGGTCTGACTTGCTCGTGATGGGATCTCCCATGATAGGGCACGGCTTCTTTTTCATAGTCTCAGTGTTCTTCCGTACCTCTCGCTGCTGGATGTCTGCTTTGTGTCTCAACCTACAAGTTCAACAGCTTTGGAAAGGAACTCCCAGTTGAAAAAGAGAATTTGGAAATATCCTTTTTTGCTCTGAGAGCAGGAAAATGTACACAGGGCCAAAACATGGTCTGACATGATGCATCCAGCAGAAAATGGATAGGAAGTGCTCATGTTTATGTTTAATTGGAACATCCAGCATGCAGAGGTTATTCTTCTAACATAAAAAAAATAAATGACTCTGTCAAGTACATCATGAAGTATAATAATGTAAATTTTTGTGACTCACAAAAATCTCCTTACCAGATCATTTCTACCAGTATTCTTGGAGACATTACTAAATGATCAGTAACAGGCAGCATTTTGACAGTATGAACTGAAGTTTCTTAGAGAACAACTTCATTAAGGATTAAAGTCATCTCTTTAGCACAAGTGGCTGGTTTTAATGACTTTGTGTTTTCATCCTATGATAACCAATCTCCAATCAGATGTTGTTTGTTATTCCAAATACCTGTTGAAATTTATCATTTCACACACCCTCAAAAGAAATAGAGAACCCAACCAAAAAAGAGCAAAACAAAAGAGAAGCTGGATAATGATTCCTGGTACCTCTCAACTCTGGATACTGCCTACAAACAGCATAATATCTATTGTTTTTCTGAACCTTTCCTGTGGAGGCTTCTTACTCCTAGATTCTGCAACTCTTCTCTTAAAGCTGGGGTTTCCAAGCTGCAGGATGCAGGTCCTTCAGAGGAGGATATTGCTCACACAGCCGAATGCTTCCTTCTGAACACATGCGTGTGCAATGCAGAGCCAAAAGGAGATGCCATTACCAATACTAAAGCAGCTCTAGTACAATGTGAAACTAGGGTGAAACTCCTGAGGAAACACAGGCCACCATTTCAGCTATGTGAAGCTGGTGAAAGCCAGCACTGCTGCTAACATTGCTGTTCTCACTGTGGAGCATCCGCCTTCCCTTGCCTTGGCAGGCCATTTCCATGCCTTTGTCATTCCTTCCATTGTGCCAGCACAAGCGTTTGTACAGCTGAACAATGACTCAGAGTGGGGAACTGATCCAACTGAAAATTAATTTTTTTTTCTTTTTTTTTTTTTTTTCTGGCTATGTTACTTCTACCCTCTTTCAAATCTGGTTCACTGTGTGGCCACAAGAAAACTTGTTCCAGCAAAAGGAAAGGCTCAGCAAAAAGAAAGAAACAAGTACCACTGCACTGGAAGTGCTGGATTTTATTAACTGAAAATGATCCTGTGGAGCTGTGAGAGTAAAGACTACTCCCAGCTACAAAACTAACTTGCTGTATGGCGTCAGGCTAGTTGCTCCAAGTCTCTCTTCCCAATTTCAGTCTATTTAGACTACATGTTCTTCAAAGCAAAATGTTTTGCTTATTATGTACTCATGTAATTAATTCCTAGTCTAGGTTGGGGAACTGTGGCAATAAAAAGAAATAAAAATAATGATTTCTGAGGGCAAAAGCAGTTTACCTAAGGGATTCATGTTAGCTAATGGAAATGTAAAGCAATCATCACCTCATGCAGTACTGCCCTATAGTGAAAACTGCAGAACATGATATTCTGTTTATCAGTGAGATCAAAATTCATCACAAAGTCAAGAAACTCATGTGAAAGACATCTGCCTAATAAAGGAATTTGCATTATATGCAATCTCTTTAAAATTAAGAAATGCCAACTTATATTTGGCATTTGAAATGCTACAGATTTTTTTCTTGTTCAGAAGTTAAAATCATCTAAACTTTTTTATCTGCATTTTAATTTTTTAGGCTATCTGGGCATACATTTAGTCATAAGATTACTAAAACTGTGTGATTTGGGGGGAGGAAGAGGGAGTTATAATCTTCAGATTATTTTTATAACCTTTATATCAGTGTATCAGAGCAGCGTGAATGGCTTGTACCGAAGACAAGGAAGTTGTTCCACGCACGAAGAAATTTTAACAAGGGGTTCCTAGGACCTCCTGTGGATCCTCTCTGGCACTTCATCACCTTAGAGACTTCAGTAGTGCTGTCAGTGCTCAAGGCTTCACTTCTGCACCAAAACTTTTCCCTGGGTCTATGTTTCTGTTTCCCTTTGCTACAAACAAGGCTGATGGAGAAACGTTGTGATAGTTAATTTTCCCCTTGAAAATGCCCAAGGTTATCTATTCTAGCTTTTTCTCTATACTTTTCTGCTTACTGGTGTACATTTCACAAAAGGGAGGATCTCTGCATATTAGCAGATGGTTACCGCGGTGATGGAGACACAGTTCAACCAGCATCCCTACCCTCATGACTACTGATGGAGTTAAGCAGAGATGGCATTAGTAGGTAATATCGCTGTAGGACAAACCAAGGAGAGAACACTATTCTCTCACTTTCCCTGATTTACATTAGTAGTAACAGTGCTGAGTATGATGTAAATTCCATAAGCAAGAGAAGATGCCTTTCTTCAGGGACCCTGTAGGCTATACTTTTCATCCTATAACCAAGTGCTGATGCTTTTTAAAAATCATTTTTGCTTTGCTAGTGTCCCAGTAGGAGTTTAAGAAGTCAGTTGCAGCCAATTGTACTTTCTCCTTTCTCTCAAAAGGGGATAAAGCTTTCAAACGATTTGAATAAACTGTGATTACATCTTCATTTGTCAGTAATGGGATTACCACGCTGATAAAAGAGACTTCAGACAAACATACATGTTTAAGATTGGTGTAAATTACCCAAGAGGGTCGGGAAAATCTTTTGGGCTCTTTAGGGCCCACCCCTCCCTCTTTGAAAGCTGGCTGGCACCAAGAGCCCTGAATAGGCTGTTACCAGCTGACCATTCCCTGCTGGGGGTTGTGGCTGTTTTCCTGCGCACATGCTCGCTGAACTGGAAAACACAATTATACACATCCAAGCCCACAGTTAGTTTTTTGACTATCGCTAACAAGCTAAAGATTTTTCAACTAATTGATTTTATCTCTGGTTGAAGAAGATGTCATAAATCTCAGTCAGCTAATAATGATTAAGAGATAAAGGCAACCTGAGAAAAATATAAGTGCTGTTGTTGCTAAATGCCGATGGACTCCATGGTGAGATAATCTTTTTAACATGGCGACCCATCCCACATACAAAATGTTTGTCCAAAGATCCATTTGTGAAGGAGAACAAATGGGGAAATCTGAAAGCAAGCAGGAAAGATATGAGTGAGAAATGAAACGCAAATTCAAATCCTGTTAGGGCTAAAGAAAAAGAAAGGCTTGAAAATAATCCCACTTTGAGTCTCCATAATGAATTGCATATTACAATACGGAGGAATTGCTCAGGAGGATTCTAAACCTCTGTAGAGAGCAAGCATAGGGATTAGTTAACTCTATAGTTGTCTTCAACTTTATGAGGTCTTGATTCTGCCATCCATATACCTTTTCAGTGGGTTTTACTTGTATTGGCATCAGTGGGATTCCTTGTTTGGCTAAATACTACCCAGAAATGTATAGGCTGCAAAGTGGGGTGTTTATATTGGAAACTGAGAAATATAATTTGAGTATGTGGGTTAATCTAGTGGGGAATAACTTCACTGAAGTGAACTGAATTACATCAGAATTACATATGCAAAACTCAGGAAAAAAAGGAAAGAAAAAGTATGGTTTGGACAATTGCTATATATAATATGCAGCTTTGAGTAACTAGCCAAAAAATACATTGTGGTAAGATTGGTCAAAGATTTGCTGATGGCACTTTTTACATCTGACATCTTTTCTCGAATACATTACAATTCTTTGTGGGAATTCATCGAAATAGTCAAGATTTCCTACTAGAATGAAGCAAAGCTTTTGTTTTGCTGTTATCGAGTTGCAGGATATAATATAATAAACTTCTGATTAAGTTGCAGTATTTAAAGAATGTTTCATTCTGCAGAAAAGGAAGTCTGGGATGAACTTTTTCTCTCAAAGTTTCAGAATCTTCTGGAGAATAGATTTCCATTACTTTGACCTCACACTCAAAAGCACGATATATTTGTAGATTAATAAACTAAATGTGTAAGAACTAAAGCTAAATTTTGCTGATTAGGAAATGTTTATCTCCTTTCTAAAGGCTTAATTCAAGGATTGCACTACATGTATGCATAAGAAACAAAAGCAGTGACGTCCATTATCTCTTTCTCCAAAGACCCCTGCAAAGGTCCTATAGTTAGAACCTTAATTTGAATATTAGCTTGGACTTGCCATAATTTACAGCCTGTTGTTGCTGAACATTCTTCATTTCCCATGAAGGGAAGTGAATGACTTTTGGGCAGCTTATTTGCAATCCTGATGAAGGAGCCCATATTTTAAGGAAAAAGGGAGGGTTGATATTATGACCGTTCCTGTGTTTATTATTCAGGAAAAGGATACCCATCATGCCAAGATACAAGCAAAACTAAATAAATTAAAGATCTTGTGCCAAAGATTCCAATATCTATCAAGACAGGATTCAACAACTAACTAGAATAACTAACGACGAGTAACATGAGTAAAATAAATCTCTTAACTCTCTCCTGAGTATTTCTTTAGTTACCACTCATCAGTTTCTCTATGATCCTGCCAGAAGAAGCAAGTTTTGAGGAGCCAGTGGCTTTATGGAGCAGTTCAACGTGTTCTGTCCATAAATGATGGAAAACAAGCACATGCAATACTGAGAGGGGACTGTGTTGCCAACAGCGCTGATCATTAACTGGTGTAATAAAGTTGCATGTAACACATTGGAGGAGAAGATGGATTCAAAGAGAGAGACAACATGATCAGAATGTCATGGTAAATATATTTACAGTTATAAAGAAACTACCTGCACAGATATGTGAGCATGACACCAAGGAAGCCATAGATGAGAAGATTACAGTTGTCAGGTTCTTCTGGTTGACTTTGGAAGAAGAGAAGTCAGGAATTCAGAGAAAGCAAAATAGCAAGCTTTTTCATACGGGAAGGATGAAAAATTGAAGTCAAGAATGGTTTTCCAGAAAGGAAGTGGAATCACAGTTGACCTCCATTTTTATAGTGACAACTATAATGTAGTAGTCATCATTTATGACAAAAAAGGAGGAGAAAGGAGAAGAAAACCCCTTGACATTCTGAGAAGCATTAACAACTTGACAAGTGACAGGTTTTAATAGATCATATTTAAATGGACAGATAGGTAGGCTCAGTATAGATGAAAGGTGATAGAAGATACTGGTGAAAATAACAGACATAAACAGAAGAACAGATTTTTGAGTGTTTACCACAAGAAGGGTGGTAGAAACCACATAAGAAGATGAGGTTGTGGAATCAAAAAGTTGAGAGAAAAGGAGAAAGAACTCTGGCTGATGGTACAAAAAATAAACCACCTATTTAAAGAAAAAGAAGAATATTGCAGAAGACAGAAGCGTAGAAAGGGATAGAGTAGCAAGGGAGTTAGTCATAACTGAAGGAAGTAGTGAGTCCCACAAAAAAGTAATAGAATGGTATCGTCAATGGCTCAGTAAGAAGGTGAAAGCCAGGCAAACAGTGAGTTGGCAGGAAAATTAATTAGCAAGTGTTCAATAACACAACAAGCCAAGCTATAAAATAATGCAATATAACTCTTGCAAGGATTACCAAGCAACAGAGGCAGTGAGCTAATGAGAGTCAGTAGGTGAAAGAAGCAGAGAGGCTTCTTGAATAGTGAAATTTAGAGCTCAAGAGTTTTCAAATTATGTCAGAACTTGTGGGTGCCAGTAGTGATCCAAAGTCGTGATGTGAATAGACGGTGGTCTCCTTCCCAAAACCTTCTTCTCTGTCATGTTGGTAGTCCTGTCTGATGTTTGTCTTTGATTCTAAGCACTAAAATTGGCCAAAGATCTCAAAGAAATCTCCCTTACTATTCAAGCCATTCTTTTCCCCTTCATCCCCCGTTTCTAATCTATTCAGTACCAAGAGAAAAGCCCCGAAGAAGTATTATTCTGATGATCTTTGAGTCCAGTAAATACAGGTTCTAAAATCAGGACCCATTTGCCTAGAGTGTTCTCCCATTAGCTACATGCCATTTATATAAATTTATATAATTATATTTTTTTCCCTTCCTATTGGGCACTTCTTTTCCTATTGACAATTGCACTATATCCCTCTGAAAAATTCAGCAATCACTTGCTGGAGAGAGGATTAACTAGGTTTTTGAAGCCTGTAGTTCAAGATGCACTGTTTTATAGGAATAGTTAATCATAAATCATCATGGTGTCAAGTTAGAAGAGACACCAAGAATATCAACTAGAGAGAGAAATTATTTTAGGCATCTATGCAATAGCCTGAGTTTCATATATGCTGAACACCCAGCAGCTTCTTAATAAATTTAATAGCTTAAATAAATTATTACAAACTGCCGAACACTCAAGTCTTTTGGAAATTCTATCCTGAGTTAAAAGCCCAAGACTCATGGTTTTCAATTAGACTTATACTCCTAATTCCTTTGTGTACTTTTAGAAATCCTATTCTCGGACACTCTGATAAAAAATATTGGCCCCGATCCTCAAATGTATTTCTAAGTTCTTGTGATTTCAAAGGGGGTTAGGCACAAAAAAACCTTTGGAGGATTAGGTACTTGATATATATGAGCAGCCCAAGTCGAAGTCACACCAGGCTTTACTGGAAAAACACAGACTTTAAAACTTGAGAGCTGATAGAGATCACAGCAAGTAGTAACAGCATACTTTGTGTGAAGCTGCACTTAATAACCAGACACTGTAACAGCTGCAATTTCTGGGTAATTTGAAAGTGTAACATCAAAGCATCAAACACAATGTCCATTGTGGAGAGGGATGTATCGAAAAGAAAAGGTAGTAAATACCCTATGAAGTGCACAAGCTGGGAACAACTGCACATTACCTATCCAAAAGCAGTAGGATATCTCACAAGCATTTTTGAATGTGAATTGGAGATGGCCGGTATGGCCACTCAATGAAGGGCAGTAACATAATCTTTGCTTTTTCATTTAATTATTTCTCACAGTCTAAAGGACTTCTCAGACTTCATCAATTCTCTGTGGGGAATGAAATGTTGTCCCTGAAGATGTAAAACACAGGATCTAATTCCTTATTCTCTTACACATGTTTTCAGTGACTTCTATTAAAACTGTTTGGATGATCCCTGTTATTACAGTCTCCCTATTTAGAAATCATGGAACTGAAGTGGAGGGACGCTAAGTCGAGTGTCTCATATCACAACAAAGAGTCTGTGGTACAGCAGGAATCAGTATCCAAGCCTCCAAATCCAAGATAAGTGCTCTAACCCCATGAGACTTAACTCTTCCGCAAGAGCAAGCTACAAGAAGGCAGCATGCATGTCTCCCATCAGGTGGTTGGACATACATCCATTAAATAGCCCACGTCTCATTTTATTGCAGGACTGTTTATACTGTCAAATGATCATATTTGTCCCTGTCACCAAGCCACAACAAAGGCATACTTTTGTATCAGTCACATCATCACCTGTCATAAGACCATGGATGCCTCCCTGAGATGATCAAAATGCAAACTGTTGTAACTGAGCACATCTGTGTCATTCAGACCCTCTTCAGTCCATATGGACCACTGCATGTACAAAGATTAATTCATCTGGGCCCAACATGTAATGGCGTGGCTGCAGTTTGTCAGATTATCATACTTCTTGCCATGTGTGTAGGACAGTCATGAAAAACTGTATTGGGAAGAAAACAGTTTTAACTTTTAATCACAATCACTTACTCACTCTCTTCCTAAGACTAAGAGGCCTTCAGGAAAGAAGACAGTAAGGAATAAAATACCTGCCCCACATGTTGTTGGATGGCTGTCTCTGCCCGAACCATTGAAACACTGGTATTTCTCTCAGTTTGGTGAAGTTTCTCTTCATTGATACAAATGAATATAAAACAGAATGAACATCTCTATGACAGAAGGAAAGACTTTCACAAACCTTCAGCTTTTGGTACAAACACAAACACAAACAAGTGGCAGTGTAGCTTTATAAGAACTACTACATCTACATGTTTTCACACATGTGAAAAGCATGAATTGGTTCAGATTTAATGGGATCTAAAATAAGAATCTAGTCCAGATTTTCAATTTCAAATGATACCAAGTTTTGAATTCATAGCAAAGAACTTTGCAGAACTCAGATGTAAACATCAACTAGTTTGTTAATAAGTTTGTTATCATAAAGCCAATGACTGGAAAGTCTTCAAGGGAAGTGACTTTCCAGTTAGAATTAGACAACATCCTAGTGGTTGTATGTTAGGAACAGAGGTAGAGATATTCAGAAAAAAGATTTCAGAATGAAAGGATGTAGTCAGACTTGAAAAACTTATGCACACTTCTCTTAGAGGAGAAGAACAAACAAAGTAAAGTGATCCCAACAAGACAGCTAGCCACCATCCTAGTTAGAGAAGAGAAAAAGAGTGACATTCAGTATCTTTGCACAATGGGAATATAGCCAAGACTTGAGTGTCTATTAAAAAATATATATTTTAGTCTATTAGGTTTCTTTGTTCCACACCCTTTGTCCCTGAGTTATATATACCGTATCACTAGATTTTTTCTCATCTGTAAACATCAAGGTCACTCTGAGGCTAAGCCTAGATGGTCTATAAGATGTAAATTTGCTTTGGCTAAGAGAATACTTGTGGCTGGGTCATGTGATACTGCCCTTTCTTTTTATTTGGAATCTTTCGGATTAGAGAGCGATGGCCTTAAAAACTCACACAATACTCTGCAAATTAGTCCATCTGTCTGTCAGTCATTCAATTGCTTCTGCAGCCCACTGTGGTGATTGTGAAAAGGACAGTAGTCCCTGGGGTGACCTTCAACAAGCAGTTTGCGAAATAAGTCCTTTCATAGGATGTTTGAAAGGAATCAGCATGTTTTTTCTAAAATGTTTTTCTTTAGTTTATGATAAAATTTCTCTGAAAAAGTTCTGTTTCTTTTTAAAATATCCTTGCATCTGTATATGAACAAGTACTGTACATACATGACTGCATGATTGGGTTAACATTTCTAACCCTGTTACATATGAACCTATGTATTTCTCTGGAAGCATATTAAGGTTTGTACGATGAAAGGCAGATTCAAATCCACAAACTATTTATACAAGGACAAGCTGCACAACTGTGGTCAAATAAAATATAAAGAAAATATCACAGCTAGAAATAATTTCTGAGAAATAAATCATGGAACTGGAGGAAAGTTTAACTTCAAATGTTTTGGTTTTATTGACCAGCTCCATAATGTGGAATGTTTCAACACACTCCTAAAACTGTCCCTTCACAACTGATTTGCATCTTTTGGATCTAGATTGGCTTTATGTTTCCAAATATGTTTTCCCACCCTCATATGACTCCCTGTTGTAAAATGTTATGCCAGTGGAAGGAAAAAGAAAAATAGAATATGAATCAGAGTTCACGTTTTGGACGTTGAGTAATGGTGATTAAACTTATCTAGACTCAGTTACTGCCTCAAGAAATAATATTTCAAATGCCATTCAAACTTTTTTTGGAGCTGTCTGCAGAAATCAGGATAAAGACCACAGCTTTTAAACTGCAGGCATAAACACAGGCTTTAGAATTTAGAAAAGGGTGGCCTGAAACTAATCGGGCACCTGCAGACCTCATCACTTCAGATGCCTTGGCTGGGCTTTAGAAGCCATTTTGCACATCCCTTGCCAGCAGTCATCACTAACCTTCCTGCACAAAGCTACCAAATTATTCCATAATACTCAAAAGCTAGCATTTCTTACCTGCCTTATATTTTGATAGGTATTGAATTTAACCTTGATGAAGTTTAGGGTGCCAAATTCCCTTCATTTTATACAGCTGAAGAAAGTCACTAAGCTCATTTTGAGAAGCAAGGAGTTAAAACTACTGTTATCTGTACCTTAAGCATAAACACATATCAAAAGGCAATGCAAAGGTGTTTGTAAATACACATGTGGGAGAAATAATGTAATATGGATATATATTGAAAAGGTGTGAGACTTACAGCAGATTGGCCAGAGAAGATGAGAGAAAAGGCAAGAAGAATATTCCAGATGTAACCACAGAAGTAGTGCAAAAATATGAGAGAACTTTTTAGCCAGAGGCTGGATTAAAGAGGTTTGGAGCTATCTGTGAAGAATTTATCTCCTCTTTGATTTCTTCTGTGCTTAAGGAAACAGGGCTTTGTACATTGTAAATGAGCAGGATTGCATCAGAGATGCCAGACTCAATTATCACTCTCCCTAATGAAAACAGTTTGTGAAGCTCTACACTTTGGCTAACTGCTCTGTTTAAGGAACAGTAATAATACTGATGCTAACCTGATGCTATGCTGATTCTTTATCCGGAGGATATTACAAATAATGTCATGTGGTAGATGGATGTACCAAAAAAATAGTAGGGACAAATGGTGACTTAGAAGTTTGATAAAATATGAGGAGCCTGCCTTCTGAATTTTTTGTAAATGTGAATTTTCACAGCATTTAAATAATACATGTTATATGAGGATATTAAATGAAGCCTTGTGATTTCAGCAAGTTGCTCCTAGGATTTTCTCCCCACACAGGAATAAAATTTTTTGTTAATGTGTTAACTAAGAGTAATATTTCTGAGCTGAGCCCAGCTGTAGAAACTTGACAACTGTAAAGAGTAAAGGGGATTTTCCACTTGCTGGGGTAGTCTGCTACTGGTATCACTGATGATCACTGGATTGGCATATGTCTCTACCAAAGAAGACAACAGTGACGCATTGTTTATATTTCTACAGAGAATCACTCTATAGTTAACCAAGATCACAGGCCTCTGAAATAATAAGAGATTTTATCAGCTTGAAGTAAAAGGCAATCTTCATGCTCACAACAGAAATTGCTGTCCTCTGGAGCTACGTTCTTATACTTGGAAGAAGCAAAAAGCCATAGATAAGGCATTAAACAGAATATGTTGCTACTCATAAAAACCTATATGTCAATATTGTTGTTCTACCTGCAAATAATTCATAAAGTAGTTCTTTAATAGTGGAAGCTGACTGCTATATATAACCACTGAGTAGGCATGGTTTGGAACTTGACTTGGAACTGGCTTGGCTGGACCTCAGCAGAGCCTCAAAACTAAGTTTCTTGGAGAGATGTTTTATAATCAAAGGCACTTTTTGTAACAATAGTTTCAGAAGACTATATATAGGTAGAATGCTAATCAACCTTCAATCCCATATATTATAGAGGCAATATATTACCACATACCACCACAGTCCCAACCTTACTTGTGACCGTTAATTTTAGTAAATATTTTTTGAAAACAAGACTATGCCTCTCACAACTGATTAACATGTTGGTTGACAACTAATAAGTAAACCCACAGATAGCCTCCAATTAAACAAACTGTAACTACATACACACAATATTGTTATTCTTTTTGTAATTTAAATGAGAATATCAAGAGAAGTTCAGCTGATTACCAAGATCCGGATCTTGGAAATTCCCTTGAACTATTCAAGGTTTCTTAAAAGATGGTGCCAGACAAATCATGTGTTTGACATCAGTCTGTGCTGATATATATAATCATTGAATCAATACTAGTGAAAAAGGATGAGCTGCCAGGTAGCAATGGGCTACACTGTGCTGCACAAGATCTGCCAGGAGGCAATACTATTTGACATTCTACAAGTGAAGGTAACAAGGTGGAAATTTGAAACAAAAATGGGAAAAAAATTCATGCCATGTTCTTGAACTGCACTGGTCATTGATAGGCATCCCTTTCCATCACTAATTATGTTAGAGAGTTTAGCAAATATCTAGTCATAATATTATAGTGAGTAAGTTATTGATATAGTCATGACATAAAGAGAATAAAATGTTTAACACCTGCTCCTAATAAATTTCTAGAATGTGGCATTTGAAGGACTGGTGGAACAGAAATTAAGTCCTAGTCTCTATTTCAGTTTGCAAACAACAGAGCATTGGAAAAACAAAGCAACACAGAGGAAACAAAAAATTGTATTTTAATTCTCATGTTCATGTCTCATATGGTTATGTACAGACCATAGTTCCCAACAATTTTATATTTCAGTTGCATGTCTTCAAAACTTTAGGGGTTAAGATCCCAGGATTTCAAGTTAAACAGCAAGAACATTGAGAGAAAGTTTTTCAGCAGGACAATGAATTATCGATGCTCTGTGAACACCTGTTGCAAAGCTTACAATTAAAATGGAGGTAGGTGTTGTCAGGCTGAAAGTTAGGGGCCTTCACCTATGGAGATTAACACTTTTAGCATTATCTTAATTCTTGAACAGAGTTAATAAACTACTCACAAATAAAGTTAGATACCAAAGAAGGAGATTCATAGCACCTGATAGGTAACATACCAGTAGAAAATGACAGACTGTAGTTTGTGAAATCTGTCCTAGATTTAAGGACGTGAATTAGGTGGCTAGCCAGAGTTTGATGGACTTGGTGGATAAAAGGTGTATAAATCATCCTCGTGTCTGGATGATTGGTTGCTCATTTCTTAGAAAGCATGGGAGAGACTCCTATATATAATTATATAATTTATATATTATATAATATTATAAAATATCCTTACAGTCGGACAGCTCCATCAGGAAACAGGTAACATGAATAACAAGATACAACTAAGCCTGAGCTAAGTATAGTATGTCTATCTCACAGCTACAGATAAATTTGGGATGAGTACACCTTCTACTGCTTCCTGGTGAAGGTGGGAACTAAGCAGAAAGGTACATAAAACTCATATGGTCAAAGAAAAAAAAAAGAAATATAACTCTGTAGCAGTGGTGAGAGCATGCTAAAAAACTGGGAATAATTGGTTCTGTGCCTTTTCTCAGTATTTTCTAACCATTAGGAGGCAGTGAAACTTAAAACAAATGTTTGAACCAAAGACAGGCTGAGAATGGTCAAAGTCCTGAGTACTTTGCTTATCAGGAAGTCCCAAGCCACTGGGCTATTACACAAAAGTGGAGATCAGTATTTTCTCCATCCTAGTGTTTTTGAATAAAAGTTGTGTTCTGGAGGCTTTGTATATAACACCAGTATTACTCATTGAGCATATTTACCGGATCAGATACTTCAAGATTTACTGTCAGGCTTCTTAATTTGTGAATTCTCAACTCACTTTAAGCACGAAGTGGCTGAGCTAGGTATCTTAGCATTTAAAACGCATTTATAGCCACAATTCCCCATGAACTAAAGCAAAACATTAATGCCTAAGAGGCACCTGTGGCTCATGGCTAATAGGCCTGACCTTTTTGGCCAGATATGTTTAAGCTCACTGAAAATGAGGCAACTCTGGTCTGAAAGCTCTGAACCTATTTCAGTGCTGTGGCGTACCTAATTTATAGACCCTAGAATTAAAAAAACCTTAAAGAAGATCACTTTTTCTTTAATGGCTTTGTTTTTATATATTGAAATGTTCAGTAAACCAGCAAAGACAGAGAAGCTTAGGTTCATCAAGTGTTGTTCAACTGATATAAAACAAAGAAGCAAGTACACTCATTTGTGTATGGAGGAAAGATCCACTTCTTATCATTCCATGATATTTGAGGGCCAATGTGTACTCTACATATTCCCCTACAGAGTCCAAGGCCGACACAATGATGTGCCCTTAACTTAGACACTTAAGACACGATGCTGTGTAGCTGTTATTGATAAGAAAGAAAACAGCAGAAGAGTGAGGCCAAGGATAGCTGAAGTAGATGATAGGCCAAGCTGCTATCCTTCTCTAAATAATATTTCTTGGCCAATATGAGATGTTTCTACAAATAGATCATGTCAGAAAATAATTTGTCCACCCAACTTGATATTATAAATGTTTTCTGTAGCTCTGTCTTGTGCAGCCATCTAAGGAATTAAGTTTCTTTCCCATGAGCAATCTGTCTACATTATCATTCCCAGCACAATGGCCAAATGGATACAGCAAACAAAGAGGGGACAAAAAATTGATTCAGATTTGTCCTGTCTCCCAAACAAAAAATATTAAGAAACTGCTCCTGCAAAGAAGCAGGAAGAGATTATGGCCCTCTCTTACCTTTTCTATCTCCTTCACCTTTCTAACAACAAGGTGTTGAGCAAGAATGAAATAATGACCGCATTAATTACAGTTTGGTGCATGTGAAGCAGGTAGGGTTGCAAAGAGGAACAACCTTCCTTGCATAAAACTTTTCTGGCAGGAATAGTCTAACCTATAATACTTACCTGGCTGAGCATCAGAAAGCAAACTGACATTGAGTTAGATTTTTCTTTAGCTTTAATGACTGACTTATTTGTCCTAGTAAGATCTTTTAATCTCAAGAAAGACAGTTTCTGACAGAAATTATGGGTTAACCACAGTCTTGAGAAGATACCGGTGCAGGGTTGCATTTGTGTGGAACACCGTGGGGAAGTGGTGCAGAGAGGGATGGAGTTAAGGTTCCACTTCATCACCACACAGTTGGAGCTTGAAGGAAGGGACAATTATAATCTCTATTGCAGACACTGAGAATCCCCGCTTTCCCAAGTTTGTGGGTGAGGATAACTTTTATAAACAGACCATACACTGTCAAGCAAGGGGTATCTAGCCCAGAATTTTTCTTCACAGGCTTTCTGCAAAGAAATATTTTTTTGATAAGGGATGTTTTGTTATTGAAATATGGCAGCTATTTCAAAAGATTGGTCAACACTATTGACCTAACCAAGTGGGTGTAGCATAGTATCATGATATGCAGAGGTAACAGCTTGAAAGCTTTACATAGCCACATTAGCAATATTAGCCACATCAGCACCTAAGTCAGTAAAGATTTTTCCCAGCAAAGCTATTTTCTTTCTAACTTTATGCTACACTGCTTTCAGCCAGCAGGCTAACTCAGCCAGAGCTACGTTAGGAGAAAGAGGAGAAAGGGAGGAGGAGATGGAAGCACTGTCCTGCCCCTGCAACAGCTTCATTGCTGAGCATGCACAGCCTCAGAAAACTGATTCCATCACTTTCATCCATCATATTTCATTACATTCCCATACAGCATTGTATTGAAATGAGGAGCTACTAAGAGTAAAGTTTTTGTAGTCTTCAGTTCATAAATCCAAGTTGTACAAGTCTGTGTCCAAAGAAAGCAATCCAAGTTCAGCTACTAGAAATCTAATTGTGATGGAAATGGCACATTAAATTCTCCAGGGTAATGGATGTGTAAACAGAACGTAGTGCTTCCCGCAACTGAAACATTTGGATTTAAACCAGAAGGTTAAGATTGCCTGGGCACGTAGTTCAAACACTCCAGGAAAAAACACTCAAGTCCCAAGACAAAGTAGACAAGTATGGGTTTATGCTCCTGGTAGAAGTTATTTTAAATTACCAGAATGTTATCAGTTAAATAACAGCAGCTGCCATAGTGAAGATATAGTTGGAAATCTGCGTTTCTCAAAACTGTTGCTTTGGACAAAAATTTGGGTTATTAGGCCTCAATCCAGACAAAAAATATTTTAAAGCTATCAAAAAAATGCAGAGGCCAAATATATATTTATAGCTGGAAGGCCAATAAATAAGGAACAGTTTTTAAACCACTTATTCACACTACTGAGATCTTACAGAAACTGGACTTAAATATATAAATAACCGTTAATAAATCTTTTTAAATGGTTTTGTTTTCAGGGCTGGATACTTATATATCTCTTTAATCTACAACTTGATTGATGTCTTTAGGTATTTTAGAAATAAACATGACCATGGAAATGTATTTAAAATGTGGTTTATTGTGAATGGTCTCTAAAGTTTAGTGTGTTAGCAGCTCCCCGAAATCTCTTCCATCTTCCTCATGCAGAGTAATACCTTCGTGAACTGCAGGACCTTACTGCATCTCCCTGTGTTGCCAATAGAAATGTTAGCAGAATCAAACCCTTAACAAATGTATGTCAACATGGTAATAATAGATTCCAGTCGTGCACAGACTTATGCATGTGCTTAATATCAAGCACATGAGTAACTCCAGGCTAGAACCTGAGCATACAAAAGAGCACAGTCCAATTCATTGAACTCCTGTGTACTGTTTGACAGGTATCCTTTTGTTCGCCACCTCCACCCCACCCCCCAAAACACAAGTCTCCCTTTTATTAGTTTCCTAAACATAGATTTTTCCATCACTTAGTGCTTTTAAGGTCTCAGAACAAAGAAAACATCTAAAAACTTTAGAATACATTGGACAAATGCAAAAATTGTCAAGAATTCAAGATTTTATTAAAATAAATAAAAAAACATGTACCCTGACCTTCTATATAAATATGCAGGAAAGGCAACAATCTAAGGAAACAAAACCAAAGCAAAGCGAAATAAACAAGCCATTTTCAGGTAATGAAATTCAGTGGGAATTCTGCCAACTTTAGGACAGTTTTTGAAGACTGCATAAGTAGGGCTAAAATCTCATCTCGAATTCACCTTGCTCTTCTTTGGCACGCTTTTGACATATGCCTCCAAGGTGACTTAAGAGAGCAGATGATTGTATCCAACACTTGAGGTGCTATGTTGAGCACCACAGGGTAAGCTGAGAACAGTTTCAGTCTTGACTTCCTGGCTTCTGTGGGCTTGTCAATAGTCTGTCAGGTTGTTTGGGTTTTTTTTCCCCATCCATGAGTAGAATACTGCACTAACTGAAGCCAGTAAAAATATTTATTTTCTCTTTTTATTTAAATAGACAAAGTTTTCCCATGCCACAGTACTACTTGCAAAAAGCTTTGAGTTATGTCTTAAATGTAGAAATCGCTGCATAGACCTGAATTTAACTTTCAGTGGGTACCAGAAAGTCTTTTTTAAGTGCCTTGGCTTCTTGATTCCCACTGTAACAAATCTTTGTTTCATTCTTTTCTTTTTTCTTTTTTTTTTTTTTAAAATAGATTACCTACTATACAGTACCTATTATTTTACTGTTTCATGCCCTGTAAACACTGTTTTCACGCTTGTTGTCTCTTCCTGCGGTAATAGCTTCGGCTAAATCCTGACCTTTACTTTGTTGCCAAAGTAAAAGTAAACCATTTTATGACATCAAAGAAGAAAGCTGGTCTGGATTGGATTGTCAACATCTAAAAGCCAGCAGGCATGAATGCTTACCTGTCTACAGTCACATGTAGCTCCTTCTCAATTAAAGTTTGGATATCAAATTGTGAAATGCAGTTGTTTCTAAGCTATTTATTGCAAGGTGAGAAACTCCCATTGCTTTCACTCAGATATTTACCAAGGACACCACATCAATCAAACCCAGCACCACTGGTACAATATGCATGCTCCTGGCCATCAGACATAGCAGCCTTGCATACGGTTGCCCAACTTTCCCCACACAGACCTCCAACTTAGATGCTCGTCATCAATGATGTTCAGTGTCTGCCAGGACTGGGCTCAAGTGATTCATTTAGATGAGATCTTCTCCTTGCTCTCAAAGATAAGTATACAGTGTGAATCAGTGCGAAGAATCACTGCCATTAGTGAGTTTGAGTGGATGGTACTGTGGGAAGAATTCTTTTTGTATAAACTATTTGAGTGGTTACTGCTATTCAATTTTTTAAAAAAAAACAAGCTATATCAATCAATCTTCTCTCATTGTCAAGCAAAACATATTTTGTGGCTTGAAAAGCGACTCTAAAACCTCATTCCAAAAGCCTACTTGTTTCCTCAATAAATCTCAGTTTCAAACAAAATGAAGTTACCTTTGCAAATGTGTTGCCTGTTTAAAAAAAATCTGCTGTTGTAGGAAGCATGAGATAAGAGTCATCTTTAACAAGTGATACTTTCTCTGTCCTTTGTTTTCATAACGTGATCACAGGACAGAGGGTATGTAAGTGATTCAGAAAAGCCCTGTACAGAGTCAGCTGGCCAGGGACAGGGCTAAGCAATTCCCTGAAACTGCTAGCCATATCTGGCCATTTTGCAGGAGTGACCAGTAGAAGATAATTAACCAGTTGTCCCCAGAGAACAAGCAGATGATTGCAGCCCAGGATCTAGGCTGTCTGATACTCAGTGAAATTGGATGGTCTGAACTGCTGTAACCAAGTGCTCATTTAGCCACTTATGCAAATGATATATAAATCACAGCAAACAATAACATGTCTGGGGAAATCCAGGCACCGAAATCGAATAGTCCTTTCCCCCTCGCATCCCTCACCTCTCTACCAGTACACCCAGTGCACTCAGTGAGGCCTCTGACAGCCTAGCTGTGGTAGTATTTGCTTCCCATACCACTCCTGCCCCTCCCGGGGGTCTCCACCTCCTTCCCCATGCAGCAAATCCCATTTAGCCCAGGTGGGTGCTGCAGAGGGGAGGCAGAGCAGTCCCATTTCTGACAGGATGCGGCAGGGGCAGGGCAGGCTGCCATTTGGAACCTCACTGTTCTTGCCCCTCAGAAATCAGCCCCAGTGATGCAGAGCAGTGGCTAGCATCTGTTACAGCAGCTCTGATTGGTTGCCAGTCCCCACAGAGGGGGAATGCAAGAAAAATAGCCAATCAGAGAGAGTTTTTCAGCAAGCTAGCAGCCTGGCCCCTGTAAGAAGATGGTGGTCAGGGAGCTGGAGGAAGGTCTCCATGAAGTTACAGACCTTTATGTCCTTACAAAGAGAGTAGCTGAGCCTGACTGGATCTATGAACAGCAACACACAATCCCCCACAAAGCTCAACTCACCTGAGCATCTGTAATTAGTCCATTTTTAAAAACCACCCTGGCTTCACACGCTGCCATGGTGTGTGCTGCGCAGCCAGGCTGTGGGCTGCTGCAGGTGGGCCTGGTGAAAGTGGTTACTGGTGCTGTGCGCTGGAGGCGGCGGAGGTGAGGAGTCATTGCAGACAGACCTCTGCATATCGCTGTGGTACCGAGGCTCCACGCGGGGGCCGGGAGCACAGAGAGACAGTTGTCCCCCTCGCTTCATTGCCAAACATTGCTCCCCTTGGGAGCAATAAGAAATATTTAGGAGTGTGCAGACAGGGTGGAATAACAAAGATTTTAAATGCAAAATATTCCCTCTCTAATACTTGCTCTTCCAAATCCTCCTGAACTACCACTTCTTTCCGGGGTAATTCAGGAACGTGTATCTGTGCTCTGCGCTAGAGGTAGATATCTGATGGTAGGCAACTATAATCATAGCCTTTTATTTCCATGACAATCCAACAATGAAAAGTTTCCCCGCTGCCTCCCCATGAAATAAAGCGGAGAGACAAAGAGAAGTGGTCAGGCAGAGAAGTGAAAGACCCTCTCTGGAGCCAGCGTCATTTAGCAATGATTACTTTGCAGCTCCTTGCCCAGCAGAAATGAGATGGAGGTGCATTAGGGTAAGAAAGTGATTACACTGCCTCCCTTTCAAGCTCTAGACCAGTGCTGTGACTTGATATGGTTTTTATCAGAGACTGCAATGCTGCATTACCAAGTAAGCAGTAAATTATGTCAAAATCAATTATACTACCCCAAGCAGAGATTCTGAGTAGAAAATGAATGGGTCTGGGGGTGGAAGGAACAGACACTGCTTATGCATTTTGATTAGATAGCTAGCTATCATCCTCCATGAGAAAAGGACAGCCAGCAAGTCATGAGATCAAGAATATTAGTTGACTTTATCACACCTTATATTTTATGTATATTTTATTGCAGCCTACAAAAGGAGATCATGGACCTTACTAGGAGTCCTTTAGTATGACACAAGCTTTTCTGTTTTTAAGTGCTTTAATCCAGCTTCTGAAAAAAAAATTATATGACCTATATGTATAGATTGACAGATAAGATATTCACTGTGAACCTTTCTGCCCAGAAAGTGTATGGATCAATGAATCTTTATTTCTAAAAGGCAGGGTGATCAAAAGAATAGATTTATGTTGAAAAAAAAAATTTTTGTTGCAAATTGTAGTGGCATTTGCATGGAAATGATCAGACAAAAATCCCTCCTGAAATCGTAATGGATGAAAAGATTCTTGTTACAGTAGATTACTATGAACAAAAACCTTAGCTGCCAGCCTTCTAAACAGAGCAGGAGGAAGATTATGCAGGCTGACATTCAGAGTCTGGTCACAGGCCTGTAAAGCTGAAGTAAGGACAGTGACATTTCCAGAACTGGGGTATCTCCCAGATTGATGAGAAATATTTCTATTATTAACTTGTCTCAAGACCATGAGCAGTGCTTACATTTGCTGACGGACATCTCTGGATTGAGTGAAAAATAATCAGTGCCTTTGAGGCTGTGGTGTCTTACAGGGATGTGTGCTAGGACGCTCCCATCATATAACAGGGTATCTGATCATTTTTGCACAACAGATTACCATTCAAGCAGACATGTTACCCTATGAATTTAGCTGCCACTGATTTTCCTCCAGTACTATTGAAGTATGTGAATGTGGTGAGATGCAATGGAAGGCATTCCTTAGATAGGCTTCCTTAGATATAAATGTAAGCTATCCCATTGGACTTGTGTTGAATACAACGCTTCACCCTAAAAGCATTTCAGTAGTCTTGGAGTTTCTTTACACTGCAGCAGTAGACAGTGGCTTCTAGGAAGTCCAGCAGGTTGATCTGGCTTTTCTCTCATAGAAAAGTGTACTTCCCTGCTTTTTCTTTTTTCCTATTTCTGCAGCAAAGATAGCTAGAGAGAAGTCACTAGACAGGTGCCTTGCAAAGGTTCAGGAGTCCACTCTCTCCTCTAACACCCAGCCCTAGGGATAAATTCCACTCAGAAGTGAGACTATATTCTCTAGAAATATGAGGCCTAAAATGACCCTATCTGCATTAGAATGAAAAATAAATGTAATAGAAAGAACAGAAAAAAAAAACCTAAAACTGTTCTATAAATTTTAGTGAATTTTCCAACATCCTAATACTTAGCTTGCCCCATATTTGGTTTACACTTTTATCACCTGAGAAGCCTTGTCCTATTAAAAAAAAAAATTCTGCTAAAGCAATCACACCTGTTCTAAAGTACCCCTGGAAACTTGCTTGTTGAAGAAACCTGGATTTGATTTAATTTGATTTAAAACTTAGTTTCTAATGCAACAGGTAAAGAAAATGAAGGTCTATACCTGACTCACAGTTCTCTATAGCAAATGAGAGGCTTGCTTTAATTTCTTCTGTGATGGGACGCAGCACGGGTGCTGCTTCATGACTGAACCACTGCCTTTATGGGTGACACTACTTTAATTACTGTGTGCTTCAGTTTCTCCACCTGTAAAATGGGTAGTGTTATTGTCTAAGGTGTTTTGAGATCTACTGTAATAAAGAGATCATTGGAATGATAATTAAATGATATTATTGATATTAAAATCAGATGTTACCAATGCTAGCTATGTTAAACCTAATAAAAAAGGTGCTCCCTTATAATGCTGTCAGAACTCTGCTGGAAGTACAGTCTTTAATAAAGGTGCCTTCCTAAACACTTCTGAGCACAAGATGTTAGCAGTGTCTCTGCTTGCACATTCCATAACCCAGCTTTTTTGACTGCATCACATGGATGTAGGATGTCCTCATGGTGTCTTCTCAACATTTACAGGCAACCTTAGTGTGCTGATACCTATAACCACCATCTTTCCTCTTGGCACTTGATGTCATGGCCCAACTCAATGGCTACAAGATGGTGCCACAATAGAAAATGGCATTCATGGTACCTGTCCCTCCACATTACAGGTATGCACATGGGCTCGTGTTTGGGCATAATGTGGGCTCTGTTCCGAGAAAATGTTCTGGTATGATGATAATGTTAATGCAGGCAAGTGTGGACTTTAGCACAGGTTCAAGCTGTGCTTAAATTGTGTAACACGTATCCAAAGTTCCCAACTACCTCATGTGAAAATAGAGGCATTTATGCGTATGCTTGTCTAATTCTCTTGTGATCTTTTATACAATCGTATTGTCTTGAACAGTGAAAAAAATGTCCTGCTTCACTCCTGAGGATGAATTTCAGTAGTCATATGTAGGGGTTGCTAGATGCCCTACATGAGATGAGAGTTCCCATATTACAGTCTCAAATCCTGTGTCCCTTATTGAAAGCAGATGGGATATGGTTTTTCTTCTTTTTCATTACTTACAACTAGGGAAACTGAGGACATTTATAAAGTGCCACGAATCCTCTCAAGTCTCTGTCCTGCCACTGACTTAGACTTTATGTATTCTGGATGAGGGGATGTAGGGCCCGATGCCTGAGTTTGAGTTGTGGCTCTGCACATCTATAAGACAGTAGCTGCACAGTGTGAAGTAGGGTCTTGCTTTCTATGGAAAAAATTTCCTCCACCATCTTATGCAAACCTGGGTTACTCTCCACTTGCTGTTCTTATTATCTGGCTTGTGTCTGTCCTGTCAAGCTGTCAGATAACCCTATCCCTTTTTCTTTTCCTGAATCTGAACTGCAGCTGAGCTAGACACAGAGCATTTCAATGGTATGCATAGGGCATAGATGTGTCTGTCTACTCTCCAGCCCAGCAGAAGAGGCAGCTAGAATGGGAACGTCCTTGTATGCCAGATGGAAATGAGAGATTAGAAATTCTGATATTATTACTTTCATATTTAAAGTCTGGCAACATCAATAGCGGGAACAATAACCTCTTTCTTTGGGGCTAGGATGGGTAGTTGTGGATGTGCAGCAACACCTAGGGAGTAAAGTGTGTTTGAAGCTATCACTGAGAGGCATTTCATCCTTTAAAAAGAATAGAGTTCCTTCCTTGTGAAAGGAGTTACCTGCGTGCAGAAACATAGCTGTTACTGCTGTTAGATAAAACTTTTCAAGGACATTTCAATGGTTTTGGAACCCAGATCTGAATGGCAGTTGTGGGCACCTAGGCTCTTAAGCAACTTCATTGCTTCTGAAAATGTTATGTATTTTTTTATATGTTTATAGCTTTCCTACAGAGGGTTTCTCTGTGATGCTCTTATAACTCTCTGTCAAAGTATATTTTACAGTATAATTTGGAAAATTTTGCTGGTTTGTATGTTATTTAAATACTTTTTGTCTTACCCCTTTGCCTCTTGCATCTTTAAATTTTCTGCATGTTAAAAAGCCTCTTCAGCCCTTCGACACACAAACTCAAGGTTTAAAAGAAAAAAACAATAAAGCAAGGCTCTCCTCCATTTACAGGCAAGTTTCCTCTAGTGTTTCAGAGCTCTAGGGGAAAATAAAGCACTTGAACATAATGGCATACAATTCCATGCTAAAACGTTGCTATCAGTGTAGTGTATACAAAGTGATAGTGTAGTGTCTGTTCCCTGAGGAAGAGTAGATAAAGTAATCTACCAACACAAATGGACTTCAAACAGTAGTTTTCAGCTAACAAAAACAAACACCACATCCCAGATTTTAAAAAAATTAAAAATTCTTTGCACTCCTCAGCTTTCCCCCAGGAATATTCTTCCTTCCTCTGAGTTCCATGTTGTCATGGAGAGTGATGTGTTAAGGTCTGTGAAACTGGCAGGCTACTTACTTTCAATGTTTTAATTCACAACTAATGTCCACTAAGCAAAAGGAGGCCTTGTTTTCTGCTGTAATAGCAATAACTTTACAGTGCAGAACTGGCTGCAGAGTAGGAAATGTAGGCATCTTTCCCTGTAGAGTCCATATTTGCTCAGGTGCTTGAATTAAGTATTTCACTGAAAGCTCTAGGGTTTAAACATGTGAGTACTGTGGATTATCCAAGTAGGATTTTTTCCAAGTTAATTCTGGATGAAATTATTGAAGGGGACAACCTGTAAAATTTGTGTCTGTATTTGACTCCTTCCAAGAGCCAAATGTTTGGAATATTCAAACCAAGAGTTTAATTTGTCAACTGCTTCCAACTTCCAATTTCAAATCCAGGTTCAAGGAAGAACCAGAAGGCTGTTTGTGGGAAAAGATCTGAAAAATTGTGAAAATAAAAATCAAGTCAACACCAGAACATTGTGGAACAATTTAGCTGAAACTAAAATGGCAGGCAAGATACTGGAAAGAAGGTTTAGCAGAAGTTATCACGAAAATCAGGAAAGCTCCCTACAGCCACAGACCTTTGGTTAAATATTGTTTCATTTTTAAACAGATTGTTCACAGGAAGGATTCCAAAGTAACTACCATTACTTTAGGATAAATCTTTGGTATACTATCAAATTCAATTATCATTTACCTTCTTTGCTATAATATGCATATCTTCTTTTCATCCTGAATTTTGTTGTGGTGAGAGTATCTTATGTGAGTAAGAGGCAAAGTCTTATGAAAACAGCATTTTATATATTTATTAATTTAACCAAGGGAAAGCTTCTTTGCTATCACATAAGTTAAGAGCAACATTGAACACTTTAATTAAAATCATAAAGAATAT